>NC_092532.1:11533968-12161468 GCF_037038585.1 Patagioenas fasciata
CTCAGAAACCATCACCATAAACTGAATAAGGGACTATTTTAAGAACTCAACTCAAATATGTTTTGGAGACAGATGTATCACTGAGCTACAGGGCTTTTTTTAATTATTTTTTTATTTTTTTTCCACAGGATAGGTAGTTTTATTCCCCAAAATATCAAATGCTAATGCTTTTCATCTCAGTTCTCTCTGGCAGTCTTTCAAGTTTCCATCATTTGGCAACCTAGCAAGGATTAAGAGATTTCCTGATGTCCTCCTCCTCTCTGAAAAGGAACATATGGCTGAAGTACTTTTTTTTGTTTGTAATATTTGGGCAGATAACCAATAGGGCTGTCTTACCTCCTTTCCATTTGGTGTTACTTCTTACACAGTATTCCAGAAATGATTGGACAACACCCTCAGACACATGGTGTGAATTTTGGGATTGTCATATTCAGGGACAGGAGATGGAGTTGATGATCCTTCTGGGTCCCTTCCAACTCAGGACATTGTATGATTCTACTTTGCCCACTGCACTAATCTGACAAAATACAGTGCCAGTGGAACAGATTTGGATCAGGGAGGACTTTAACCTGGCAATTAGCATCCTCTCCCCATATCAACTCCCTGCTCCTACGCCCTTCTAAGCCCATGAAAACACAGAATGGAGCTCCTAATCAGGAGAACAAAACAGAGGAACGAAACCATACATCTACATGGTAACAGATTTATGGTTTTGTTAGACTGGTTAAAAAATGGAGCACATACAAATTATTGTGAAGCATTGGTACCTCCTTAGCAGTTCTGGTTCAGAAAGTACCCTTGCCCTGGGTCTTTTTGGACAGATCAACACAGAAAAAAGTGAATGTTAATCTACTGATTGAAAGGTGTAGGTTTTTAACACTAAGAGATACCATCCAGCTACAAAACTGCTGTAAATCGTTATCTCATACCTGATCATCCTTGTAGCCATAATCCATTTGTGTCATTCTTACACCTCCGTTCCTTGGCATCTTCTATAAATCTATTTGCCGATATTTCCAGTATCTGAATAATCAGGGTATTCTCCTATAAAATCAGGAAATTGAGGCCATTTTGCCTGAAGAAATCTGCATGTCTCACCAGCCAGGCTTTGCAGAATCATGATAAAACCCACCATGAGAAAGACAGAAGTGTGAGGTTTGTCCCTCTACCAACAAATGCTTCCTAGAAAATGAGTGCTCATTTGAGCAAAGACTCTAATGGGGTCTTCCTCCAAAGAAAGAAGAAAGAGAAAGCTTCTAAACTTGAAATAAAGCAGAAGGGAGAGTCAGTATGAGGAGAAAGTGTAAGCTAAGTGCATGCATTTTTTTTACTTTTACTTGCTGCATTATGGGTGAGAAGCCAAGAGCATATTATTCCATAAACATTAAGCAATGTTTTGCTTTTGGTGTCCCAAAGAGATGGCTATTGGATGGATAGACGTAAAATAGTCCCACATCAAACCATAATCAAGACATGTCATATACTGGTTTTAACCATCGATGACATACCTGCCATCAGGTATAGTCCAAGAATGGCAAATATGGATGAAGTGGTGGAAGGGAGAATAAATCACCTAGCCAAAGCCAACTCCTAGTTCACCCAGTTCATCCAAGCGAGCAGTGAAGAATACTATTATCTGCACTTTGCTACTCAGTGGTACTTCTCAGGGTACTTCAAGGGGCGTTCCCAAAACGTCGCTACTGACAGAGACACCCTGTAGTAAAACCTGTCATCAAAAATCTGTGAAACAAAAAAGTTTTCCAGCAAGATCAGAAGCTGATTTGAGCAGGAAGAGGCTGCAGATTACACTTGCTGGGCTGAAGACAAGACCTGAAGTGCAGAGAATTAAACTGTACTTAGATGCAACCAAGGGAGATCAACATTGCCATTGCTCCTTTTGTTGAAGGAATGTCAGGCAAGAGTATTCCTGCAGGTTCCATCAGGTCTTTGGCCATTCCAGAACTCAAGTAACAAGGATTTGACGAAGAGGCAACAGGGAGAGAACAACACTGAATTGCAAGACCAAACCTCTAGTCATTTCACTATGAAAAAGCAACAGACAGTCTAAGCTCTTAGAAGATCATGACTAACACTTTATGAAGCTAAAAATCTACTTTCATGCTCCCAATTGCAAAGACACCAGTGGTGTTCTGTTTGTACTAACTTTTACTGTAATGATACAAACAAGAAAGACTGGCTGGAAGTGTTTGGCTACAGAACACTATGTTTAGAACAACAACAAAGAAATGACCCGCCCAAAAAACACTGTGGAGTCTCTTTTTTCTTGTTAGATTTCCAAACATATTGTGGACAATTAACATGGTTGATGGAGTTGCTGCATCTGCTTCTTGACCTGTTTTACTGAAAAGCTACTTGAAAACAATCTGAGTCTCTTTAATCTCACTCATTCTTTCCCAAGATTTACAAAGACCTATAAATTGCAAATGACCAATTTTCAGCTGAAGCACAGAATATGAAAAAAACCTATTAATCCAATGGTATGTTGCAGGTCAGATCTTTAGGGCAGGCTAAATCTCTCCAAAGTCCTCCACTTCCAGAGGCAGATTTCTGCATTTGTGAAGGGTTTTTATTCCTTTAGCTGTGACTGGTAAAACGACCTGGAACTCCTGACCTGGAGGCACTGATTCAGAAGAGGGGTGTGAGTTCCAGCAAATATCAATGGAATATCAAAATTCCTGTCCCTCCCAGCTGCAGGAGGCAAAAGCCAAGCTCTAGATCATCCATTTCAACACTTCTAGGAAACAAGCTGCCCATAAAGCTAGGTAGAACACTCAGACATTCACTTCCATCCTGAAAAACAAACAATAAGGAGAAGGAATTTCTTACCTTTCCTGATAGCTGAATCACTGTTAACAGGCCCTGTTGAACAACAAAACCAGGGTCACATCACATATGATATCTCTGGCTTCAGCAGAAGAAAGAAGGAAACTGGTTATTTCTGTCTCCAGAGAGGTGCCCACTTCTGACATTCTCTTGTCAGCCTCAGGATACACCGTAATTCATGTTCTCTGCCACAGTCCTTCCAGGAGCAAAGGAGGATGTTTCTCCATGAATTCTGTCTTCCAGGAATAAAAACATAAGATCGGAGTTATTCAGGAGTTTCTTCCAGGGATGACAAAAAGAAGAAGGAGAGTTGGAAAGGAGTGTGCATTCCCAGTAGGTGAGGTCCCTTCTGAAAAGGCCCAGCATAACACATGTCAGTATTATGCCAGTGGCACAGCTTGCTTTGAATATTTCCTTTTAGCAATGAAATGGAAAGCTCAAATCTGAGCTCTTACCTCCCTGCTAGCTTGAATGCCAGAGTAAAAACTCAGCTCTGTACATGTTCTTTATTCTTTTATATATGAATATGAAATATGAAAAATTGAAATAGCAACCAAAAAGCTGGCCTTTCTCTTTTGGTAGCATTTCTTCCTTCAGGTGCAGGAAAAAAAAAAAATCACCCTGAAAACCTTCCATTGTCTAAACTGTGCTTGAAGATTACCTAGCAGACCACCAGCTTTCCCTTATTCTGGAATTTTATCCTGTGTGGTTGTTGAGCGTGTCCTAGGGCAGGTCTAAGGCTTGTTCTGCTCCAACTGACACGGAGGACACTTGGAGATGGTCTCACTGCAGCTTCACGTCTTGCATGCTGCACAGGGGATGTGCCCTCCTTGGTTGGTCTGCATCCTCTGGCTGGTGTATCCCCACCTTCTGACATGCGATGGAGTTCCCAGCAGGCGTATCTTCTAACCTCGGTATTTCTCTACCAGAAACCATCACTTACTAGAGGTGCTTCTTTGGGTTAAGGAGTTTTTTGGAGCACAGATTGCCTCTTCTTAGTGTACTATGGACAAAATGAGGCCCAGGTCTCAGCAATCTTCTAGCCACTACCAGCATGCAACACAGTAAATCCTTCACGTTATTTAACCTCCTCCGTGGGATGGCAGGAGACAGGAACAGGAGGACCACAGTGGGTGTGCAGGAAGAGCAAAGTGACCTACAGCTCTCCTATTACGGGTGTTTATTACTTTCCCAATACGATAAAGCTGAGTTCAGTCCCTTTTGTGCCAGCACTATGGAACTGTTATTGTTTCCTGCATGTGGAGGTGGAAATGTTGTATTTCAGCCCTGATTTGCCTTCTTCTTATTCTGTGGTTTCCATGTGTTCGAACTGACTAAGAGGAGTAACGTGTCCTCTGTAATGGTGAGAAGCAGCTGCTTCCATGTGATCTCACAGCCCATTAAGCAATGCCAGGCTTGAAGGTGTTATTGGAGGAAGCATTTTTACTGCCAGGATTTCTCGGGTTGAGGCACCAGAGCGGACTGTTACCACCGCTCACAGCAACAGCAAAAACCTCCTCGCAGCTATTTAGACCCAAACTGGCAGCGTTTCACGTCAAAATGGATTTGTGCACATTTATGATTTGCATGGGATTTTGTCACAGCATTCAAGTCTTGGTTTTCTGCCTCACTGCAGGGAATCCAAACCCAAACACACTTCTCTTTCTGTCTGCTTCATCTTTCTGGAGCCAACATTGGCACAAACAACTCTCTTCCAGTACTTTCCTTACCAGGCCAGCAACTTATACTCTTTTTTTTTTTTTTTTTTTTTGAAGCAAACTGGCTTTGGTTTTCATTACAGTAAGGGCTGATTAATCTGGCATCCACTGCTCTTCACCTCATAAGGGGATGACACCAGCAGCAACAGTCACAGCGAGGGTCTCCAAAGAAGGACCATGCCCAAATCAACTTCCCAATATAAGATTTTTAGACCTCAGTTATTCTCTTGTAACACATGGGAGTAGTTTAATGAATCTGAGATATACCATGTAAGGGAAAGCTGGAAGACAAAATCCCTGATCCAGTGAAAAACTTGAGCAAATATGACATTAGAATGACATTAGTTGTTATCACAATTACACCAGTAATTTTACTTAGAGATTATTTCTACTTCTCTTCATGACAGATGCAAATGGCAGACTTCAATTTCTCTGCTTTCAGTTAGAAACATACGTAAAATGTCAAGACCTTCAAGGATGCAATAGATATCCTATTTACATATATAATTTGCCTAGAGAATGATCCACATCTCTACATAAGCAATTACACATTATCTGGCCAGCCAAATATCAGTCAGCCTATTATCAGCACACGTTTACTCTCAGAGAATCCCCTCTGAGCCTCATGGTGCTACAGAAAGAATATATTGGCCCAAATCTTTTCACTCTTTTAATTAACTGAGGCCGTGTTCAACAAAACAATCGTCATAAAGACTTCGGATTTCCTAAAATGGTAACAACTCCCTAAACTACTGGATTGAGAAAATATTGGATTTTAAAAATTTAAAAATAGAATTAAAAAAGAAAAAAAAATATGAGGCTGGCAGTGTGATTTCTTTAAGATGTTAAATTTGCAGTAGGGACCAACCTGCACAATAACAGGAAAAAAAAACAAGACCTCCGCAATGCAGCCACTGTTACCCTGATACAATGTGAAATCACCTGATGGAGCAGAAAAACTCAGCAGCTAAAGTCCTTTCTTGTAAACTTACAGCCCAATTAGAGAGACTCCAGGGAGACAAGACGTCTCTTCTTGACTGAAAACCTAGGAACTAGTAAACTCCCAGCAAAAATTACCCGACTTTCTAAGTTGTATCATGTAATTTAAAACATCTGTTCAGATACTGAGTGGGGGAAAATCTTCCATAAGAAATAGATCAGGAACTTTGTTTTATTCCCCGCTTTTTAGAACTCTACAAGGAAGGGATTTGCCTATTATAATTAATTTTTCAAGTGTGATAATCTCATCAAAACCCAGAGTATTTTATCTAGGAGCTTATTTTTCTCCAAATAATTATTTTAAAAATAATATTATGGGAAGAGTTTTATATACTTCTTTTCTGACTTCTTTACTTCCTTTAGTCTTCCTGGGATGATATTGCAAGAGTGATTTACATGTCATCTTCTAGAAATACAAAAAGATAAATAAGTAATCTGTCTCTCAGGGCTTTTTTTTTAAAGAAAACCAGAAATAACTGCACTTTGCCCTGTATTTTTGCCAAAGTACTTCAGAAACATAAGGCTTCCTGCAAACCGATATTAGGTGCTAATGGCAGAAATAAAGAGAAGTGTGTTTATTACATTGTAAACATAAACAAAACAGCGACTCGGTGGTTGCCAAGCTGTCATTAGTGATGGGCAAATCTCATAAGAGCAGCAGCATCAACCAGCTGATGTAAAGCCCTCAGCATGGTGTGTATGGCATAATATGAGGGTCTAGAGTCACGACTGTGATATTACACAGTGCACCATTGAGCTGTGGCATGAGCATTTGGGAGGACACCCAGGCAGCCCTTGCAGGAGGCTCTGAAAGGTCTCGGTGCAATCGATGCATCCCCCATCGCTTCTCAAACTGGGCCTTCTGCCAGCACATAGCTGAAGTCTACCCGTTTAAACCACAAGGAATTTCTCTTGGTCCAGCCAGGAGAACTCAAATGTTCCTTTTTTTAAAAATAAATTTTTTGGTCTGGAATTTCTCAATAAAAACTTTGCAATGACAGAATGTCTATGGGAAAAAAAGCCATGCCTGTCCCTGCTGGGACTGAGGGAGACCCAAGGACCTACCGTGGTTGTGAAGGTTTCTGTGTCTTCTCACTGTCCTGTGTCCGTGTACATCCCCATTTGGGTCCCCTCTTACTACAGGGGAGACACACATAATTCTTTTCCCCCGGGCTGGAATTCCCTTTAGCAACTGCCCGTCACTTCCCACAGGCAGCAGGTTTAGAGGTCTATGGGTGCCATGCTTTAGGAGCCAGAGATCAGGGACATGAAATCTAAGATCACTTTTAATCAATGGAGTTTTAAATAAAAGTCTCATTTCTGCAACTAGATAAATAAGAATTTCTTAGAGAACACCAGAGGGCATTGCTATGGTTCTTTTTGGAAGTCAGGCTAGAGACACTATGGCTGTTTGCTGAGGCACAACCTCTGCCATCCTCTGCAGCTTCCCTGAAATAACTCCTACCCAGCAGTAGTTCATGGTTCTTGACTAAGCTATAGAAAATCTCATGGGAATCTGGGAGATAAATGGGTTTTGGTTTTCCATAAATAGAAGCGATGGAAACAGAGCATTTATGTTGCCTTAGACACTGCCAGAAGGCTTTGCAGCTTCTCTACAAATCTGTAGGATTATATTACTCTGTGCCTAAAAACATATTTACACTGGGAACAACAGGCTGTGTGGAAATGGTGTCTTTTTTATACTGACAAACCACTGGAAAATTAAGCCACAGTCCTTGATAGACTTTTGGACCACATTGAAAAATTAGAATTTAGGGAAACACGAAGAAACTTAAATTGACATCAATAATTGTGAAAATCTCTGGCTTTGTTAGCAAGTGTCTTTCAAGAGCAACTCCTAATGGTGTCCACCCTCCTGCAGCCAATCACTTTGGTCTCCTCCATTTGTCCACTATGGAGATCTGGTGTTGAAAGGACAAACATCAGATCTGACCCAACTCTTCTCCTGACATTTTATCTTTCTGCCTAATATTCATGTTCTTCCAGCTAGGTAGGCTGTTGAAGCAAGGTTAGGTCTATTAAATACAATTGCCCCTGTAGTTGCTTACAAGGTGGGATTGCTACTGCATGATTTACACTTTGTCCTTGTCACTGCAGACTTATGGTTCCTTTTAAATCCACTGTTTGGATTACTGACATAAAGGGTGATTTATTTTAATTGTAACATCATTTCTGTATGCAAAGTATTGGGGAGTGATTAGCATTACATCTGAAGGTCAGTGTGTACAGTGCGTAACACCGGCAATACTCACTTTGATTTGGCGTTCGCAATGTTTTACAGAATAGCTGCATCAGATGAGCAAACGCTGCATCAGACTGAAAACTGAGTTCAGGTGCCACCTGCCAGGTCTTCAGGTGGTGATATGTAAAGGAGAACCCCGTGCTGGCAGCAGAAGGCTGATGGTGTCATCCCCTCTGGTCCTTCCTCAGCAGTTGCGGTTATGCAAAGGATGCTAGAGGTAGAAAATCAGGTCCTTCCAATCCAGAAGCTAAAACAGAGATCTCTAGGAGTAAAAAAGTAAAGAGTTGCAGTTTGTTGATTCTCAGCACTGATTCATGCATGCAGCCTGGATGTACACCAAATCCTCCTCTGAAAAAGCTGAATTAGTCACAGTTTCCAGAGAAATACATCTTGCAGCAGACACCACAATGTACTTCTTTCCTTCTGCAGTGACTCAGGCAGTCACTACTCAGAGTCTGCATTGGCTTTTTAAAAAAAAATTCAAACATGAGATTAATTATATTGGTCATTAATTAGCTCGATGTACAAATTAGCTCCCATGTACAAAGCAAAGACTACAGAATCTCATTTGGTACAACCGAGGGGGGCTATCGCTTCTTTATGGGGTAGCACAGCTCTGTCCAAGGAAAGGGGTTCATTTTCCTCCATAAGAGGAAAAGAGGGAAAAAAAAAAAACTTGGCATGAGGGCAGGAAGCACTGTGGGTTTTCTTTTTATGTCACATCCCTCTCTGAGAACATTCCTCCTCTTCCAAGGGCAGGGCTGATAGTGTTTTGCTTCCAGGTTTCAATCCCTCTTTGAACAAGCTGCCATTGCCCTTCACCAGGGCTATTCTTCCTGACACTGGTAACTTTTATTTGTCATGGCTGAGGAAAAGAAGTGAACTGAATCACACATATATCCATTTCTAAGAAAGGCTTTTAAAACTCTCCAAGATGCTTTCCTCTAAGTGTTCGTATGTATCATCTGAGCAGCTGCCAGACCACCAGCCATGAGGAACTATCAAGTGTAACAATTCTCTGTTATTTTATATATTCCTCCAGTTGGAAATAATCAAATATTGCTGGCGGCCCGTGGAAAGGCAGTCTTGAAATATTAGTGACATTTTAAGAAAGAAATAGGACTTTCATCACATAATAATAGGTAAGATCATCTTCATATCTGTCATTTCTGCCACTTTTCCTTGGAACACCGATGAAAGATACAAATTCAAATTTATCTTAGCTGGACTAGACATCAACACCACCTTTGCTTCCCTTACTGGTGGACATGAGTAATGATTTTTCTGTAAGTATAGCTAACAGAAAAGATGAAAAATGTTTCACAAATTCAAAATGTTTCAGATCACGTGAACCCTTGGACCTCGATAAACATGCCCAGAGTAACTGTTACCATGAAAAAAACTATAATAAAAACTCCATCTCTGCAGGGAAATAGACACTGCAAATGCCATTATTTTATAAATACCTGCCTATTTCCATAATCCTTGATTTGCTTCTACTTGCATGCATTCTGCATGCATATTTTTGCCATTTTCTTTGCACACCTCAGAGGCTACATACATAACAGCTCCAATGTAGAGCCCCTGCTTTTGGTTTGCAAGCTGTGACAGCTTCAGTGAAATCACCAGGAAAAGACATAGATCTGTTATGAAGATCTCATCCTTGCCCAGATACTGCCAATTCAACACAGCACTTGTATTTTCAGCTCACTCAGGTGCTCTGAAGAGACTCCTTGGATGAGGGACAAACCACAGGAGTCTCAATACATTTGTGCATTTAGTTGGCTCTGGCTGACTGGGGAGATGATCATTATTTATTACAAAGGAGTAATACCAGGACAACATCTAACATTGATGGGCAGTTGCATACCAGAGGCCTGAGGAACACCAGAATCTTCTGTCCATAAACCACCTCTTCTTTAAAATGCAAAATATTAGAAGCCACAGCTTCTCTAAATGTGATCTTGCATTGAGCAGAAAGTATCGCCTGCTGCTTTCATTCTTGGTGATCTGACCCACGTTAAGGCAATGATATCAAAGAAAACCTGCCAAAATGTAGCTCATTTCTTCACCCTGAAGTATTTACAGCTTAAGTTAGATTGAGCAAAAAATACAAGAAAATGAACATGACAGATAAGATACGTAACACTTCCAGGGGAGAACATGAGAAGATTTCCAGAGATGGTATGAAGAGAGGATTTGAAGGGAAAGAGAACATACAAGATACTACAGCTGTTAGGAAAATGAACTGGAAACATTTCTTCCCGCTGTGGAAAAGGTTGGACCTTTGTTGAAAAACACAGAAATGAAAACAAAGAACCTTTTGTTTTCAAGTCATGTCAAAAGCACTTTCACTGGTTTTGACAACCTTTAGAGGAAAAGGTTTTGACAAATCCCATGCTCAGGCTAACGAAGAAGGGCAAGAGATCAAAGGAGAGCAGAGGTGCTGGGGTCTGACAAAGCCATTGATGGGAACAACAGCGAGGAACTGCAGAGAGACACCACCAGGAGGAGTTGGCAGTGAGGTCAATAATCAATGTGAGCCACAGCATGGTTTTCCTAAAGATTTGTTTTCTTAGGAGTTCAGATATCATCTTAAATTCTCTCTTTTTTCTGCTTTTTAATAGGTGAGTGGCAGAAGGGTCCCCACAGCATCTCTTCCAGGCACTCCAACCGCAAATAACCCTTTGGTACAATAGCTCAAACTCTGACGCACAAAGATGCAACACGCCACAGGAAAACAAAAAGCAGAAAGAGAAAAACTAAGTGCTGAGTTCCTTACAGCATGGAGATGTGAAGGTATAAAACCCAGCTTTGGGGGAATCCGGTTGCGTTTCTCTTTTTTGCTCACAGCCCTAAAGCAACATGAGGATGGTAGGAGACAATAACTGGTCCTAATTGCAGTGAGTCAGATGGAATTGGTGTAAGGTAGTGAGAGGATGGGCAGACAGCATTTTGGCTGCTATAAAGAGCATTTCAGAAAGGCCAGGTTTAAAGAAATAAATAATGGGAGACAGACTGTTTCTGGGGTTGGAGGGTGGTTGCAAAACAAATCAGTTCTGTCTAAAGAAAGTCCTTAAGATGATCTGTGTGCTGCTTTTCAGGTCATAAAAAGAAATGTGCTGCACACAAGGAATTTGTTCTTAACTCTGCTTCATGAACAAGCAGGCAACAGCCTTAGAGAGGTCACTGCCATTTTATTAGAAAAAATATTTTAACAAGATATTCTGTCCTTGAACAGGGGCTGTTATCTGCTTTCCTGGGCACCTGGTCCCCAGAGCCAAACCAAAGCGTGTGCGACTGGGAAACAAGCAGAGGAACAGGCGCTGCCTACCTGCAGCACACCAGCTGCCAATGGGAGCTGCCGAAATGGACTTCCTATGGACTTCCTTCTTGTCAAACACTGCATAAATCTCTACCCCTGAATCAGCTCCCTGAAAACTGGCTGTTCCTACCCCCGCCCGCTGGGCTCTGCAGCAAGGCTGGAGCAGGGAGCATCACTGCCATGGACCAGGGATGCAGGCTTCAGGTACTTTGGGCATTTGATACATCTGCCAACTCGGTTACAACGCACTTCCGCTGCTTCTGCCTCCAGGCACATTCTCAGCTTGGAAAACAAGAACAGCCCCTGGGGTAAACCAGGTACTTTCACATGCACATTTTCTGCTTCACTTACCATGTCAGGTAAAATTTTACTGCACTATAGGCAGTCTCCCTCCCGGCCACCATCTTCTGAAGGACTGATGGACCCATCAGGGGATTAATTATCCCAGCAATATGCCTGTCTCTCCTCTTGCATGAAGGACAGGAGACGAATTATTCTGCTGTCAGGCTGTAACACTTCTCAGATGATCATGGCATCATCCCTTCCTCCCTCTGGTTCAGTCACTCATTTCCTTGTGCTGTGGGTACATCCACCATCCTTGCAGCACCCCACTGAGATGCTCATTCCCCTTGAGGGATTAATAGCCCAAATTTCCACAGTCAAGGGCAAGCTGGCAAAAAAAGCCACATCCTGTGTGAGTCAGGTGCAATAGTGCATGTGAAATATACAGTGGCCTCGTGGTTACATCAAGCTGTGAAGTGATATCCTGAGCAGATTCCTTCTGCATGTCCCGTGGTTATGAATATGACAAGAGGTGACCCTGTCCTAGTAGCTTTAGTCAGACCTTGCAGGCTCATGAGGTTTCTGGAAATAAATATAAATAAGGTTGTGCTTGTTCAGAAATACGTGTAAATAAACACGGTCTTTTGATTGCTGTTTCTGGCTTGGACATGTGTAAGACTTTTGGGTGATGCAAGGATGGTGATGGCACCATCCTATGGGACCCTTGAAAGGCAAAGCATCAACCAGAACTTTTGGGCAATATCTGTACTTGTCTCCAAGCCACAGCATTTATTCAAAGCCCAGTATAAAGGTATTTTTCTTTCCAACAGCTCATGATTTCTGCTAGGTTATTGTTGGCTACCCTGTAGATATTTTCACATCTGTTAACCGGTAAAGAACAACATTGTTCTTTCCCCACGCTATTTCTGTAGGTAAGATAGTTTTGGAAAGGTCACTTCGTAGGTCATGTAGGCTTCACCTTGCCCTTTAATCATGTCAAAACATGGTCAACACAACATATATATGTAAAAGAAAGACCCAGTTTCAGATTTATAACCCTTACACAACCTACCTGGAAATGAGGCATGAAATGCATCATAAACAGTATATAATCAAAACCAATGAATGAGTTTAAAATTTATGATAGCTAACTTATGGAGACCACTACATGTCTGAACTTTAAATCAAATGCCCTTCAGCTGTATATTTCTGCAAGCGTTTGTATAAAACTCCATTGTCTTATTTCCCTTTACTTGAAAAAAGACTAAGCATTAAAAAACCCATTCTATTTTCTATAAATTCAGCAGTGAAAACTACATAATCTGACAGACAATACAAACCTGTCACAGAAAGTGAGTTACAGTAGAAAGCAACACTGGTTTAAGCTTTGGGGGAAAATGTCATTCAATAACATAAAAGAGAATTCATCCTCTCCCACAAAGATTTCATTGACTCAACTAATGCGTCTCTTCATTTTCCTTATTACTTTAAGATGTTCTTCTGACCTCCATCCCCCCACTATAATTATCCTGTTGGTGTTAGTTTCTCTCTCTTCCTCTCCCAAAAGACTACTATTGTCTTTCTGTGAAGAGATAAAAACCAGATGGGGAGGATAGGGAGGAGATACCAAGATTTGGGCTATCTACCTGAATTTTGTGAGTATGGGAAAACACTATCAAAATTAAATCATTAAATTACTGTCTAAAACATAATAGAAATATTTATTTTGATTTTAATATTGTGCCAAGGGAGTAAGAGTCATGATCCTTCCAAATTACCTGGGACCAGAGCTTTATCTCCTCTAAATTTCTCTGCACCACAAACCAGACAACAAATTGCCCAGCACAAACATACAGGAGCTTCGTTAGTCTGCAATGATTTGTCAAGAAAAGGCTACAGTGAGCAATGTGGGAAAGATTCTCTTACCCGCAGAAGATATACAATATGAGAGCAATTATTAAAACAAACCAAAGGCTTGTCTATTTCTGCTGATATCTCTCCTAGCTGGACTTTTTGATGTTTGTCTGGTGATTCTTGAAACATTAAGAAGTGAACCACGGTCCTTACACCCCAAGCACAGAGAGGTTCATGGCAGGTATATATATATACTAGTTATGAAACTGTTTCATCTAAGTGCTGGTTGTAATCTATCTGGGATGCTCTTCGCCTTTTCCCTGTTGTTTGGCGCCCTGGGAGACAGTGTTGTGCAATCTTTCATGCGCAGTTACAGTTCTGCCAGTTATAGTGGAAAAGTTTTAGCAGGGAAAAGTTCCTTGGCTGGACACCAAACGCACTCTTAAAAATTAATTTCAGGGTTTGCTAAGGCTCAGCATTCGTGGCTGGGAAAAGCTGATGTGCCCTAGATTTCAGTGCACCAAAGCAAACTGCTGACACCTTCATCTGCTCTTCCTGGGACTGTCCCACTGCATGTTTCTTTGCAGGGCTTAGTTACCTTCTGTTTGCCTCTTTTCCCAAGAAGACTACAAGTGAAGCTTGGTTTTGGTCGAGTATGAGCATTTCCTTACTTTGACAGTTAATTTGTAGCCTGCAGCCTGATGTTGTCCCAGCAATGAGTTTACGGTCCCATTACCATCATCTGGTAGCATCTTCCAAGCGAATAGAAACCTTTTCTGTCATCTAGTCATCATGTCAAAGTCAGGTTTACAAGCCAAAGAGCAACACAGAAGCCTCCACCAGACAGCATTAAAAACTTTGTGAGTAAGCTAATCCTGTGGCCAAAAATAAATACCCACGATTGAGTTAGATAACCCAAATGCTCCTAAAGCCTGACCTGTTATGAATGTGTGACATATTAAATAAATTCTGCTGAACATCTCCAGATTAAGCTGGACACTGGGCAGTCCAGATGACATTTAGGATTAATGAACAATCCAATAAGTAGAGCAGAAATTTGGAATTTATAGATTGATAGTAAGTCCTTTGCAACCCCTGAGTAAGCAGGTAGTGTGTAGATGTGATAGCTCAAGTGTGCGAACCCAAGACTCACAGGCTGGTGCCCAAGGTCTCTCTTGGACAAGGAGAAGAGGACCAGATGCTATTATACCTTCATCCCTTGTTCAGCTGCACAGATGGGCTTCTCCATCTGGATACAGAGCAAAAGACTTCCCAGCCTTCATCCACCTCCAGCTACACATGGCAAAAAGCAAAGCTGTTTCCTGGTGACTTCTTCCCATGACAGTGGAAAAACCTGGATAGAGAAAAATAGTCCTGTGATCCCTTGCTTGGTGCAAAAGTTTGCCTCAGCCAGGCCCTAGAAAGAAGCGACGTGATCACCCAGAATGATAACGAGTTGTACTTGCAAGACCCAGGAAATACTAGAATAAAGCGAGAGTGAAACATGGAAGAAAAACACAGGAGCACAGATAGAAGGCAGAGTCAGGGGAAAAAAAAAACAGCCACCAAACATCCAAGTACACGGTCTATATATCTTCTTTTACAGACGTGTTACATTATCCCCTGCTGTCTGCACATCACACCCTATCACTCACTCTGCACAGATTTACACGATGGTTTTCTCCCCCTTGATGACACAGTGCTCTGGCATTTGGACCAGCAGGGCAACAAATATTGATCTCTCGAGCAACTCCTGATTCCAGCACACAATGTCCCGCGCCACAGTCCAAGGCTCTGGCTGTCTCTTCTGCTCCACTTTATCACTGATGTCTTGGCTGCATCTTCTACTTTTTTTTTTTTTTTTCCCTTTTGTACTTTTGCCTATTCTTTTCTTTATCAAGCTTCCCTCTAGAAATCCAATGAAATTAATAACCACTCTGCCGTGGCATCAGCTGGAACAGCATTGAATATAGAGCTGAGATTTATATGAGCTGAATGTTCAGACAGTTGTTCAGGATGGAAAATATTAACCTTCAGAGGCTGACAGTTGATTTTAAGCAAACCTCCTCTATCTAATCTATTTATATGAAACCTACTCACTGCAGCACCTTTACGTATAAATCTTTTAGATGTGTTTACCAACAGATACATCACTAGGAGCTACAGAGACTAAAAGCTAGAACAGGGATTTTGGTCTTGAGCCCTTTGCTCTGCTGACACCACTGTCCATTCCGCTCAGTGCCTCAGTTTCCCTACAAGGTCCCTGAAGCCTCTCAAGGCTGGATTTTGCTGCTTTCAGGACTGCCCATCACTTCTACAAGCATTTGATCAGCTCAGAGGGAAATGTAGCCAAAATGTGTGAGGTATTTCTGCACTTTACATCCAGATTTTGAAACAGCTCGAGATCCAAAATATTTTTCAGGTGCCCCAATGAGAGTAAAGTCTTTTCAGTTCAGCTCATCTTCACCCTTCAAAGTTAAATAACCCTAGTGGCTGAGGCACAGGGACTGTCCATGGGCCCTTCATCGGCAGTGAACACAGGGGAACAAACCCGCTGGAGAAAAACGGGAGCAAGAGGCTCCCACGGGCATCACTTCTCATGACCTTTCAGGTACTTCGGGACCTCTCGCACATGGGTGTAACTCCAGGTTTTGGGAATAAATTAGCTGACACTTGCTGGTTTGATTTTGTTTTCTTTTGTGAGTTTTTTTAGTTTGCAAAGGATCTTCCTTGTCTTTAAAAGAAAGGCATGAAAGAAGGGAAACTAATAGTTCCCCTGGGAGAAAACACTACCTAGCAAGAACATAAAAGTGATTAGATTTTAAAAAATGCATTTGTTACTTTTTAAACTGTTCATTTGGGGGATGGTACTGCTCGTTACCCTTAAAGGTGGAAATGGCAAGCTTGAAATTCAGAGTGGAGCCAGGAGGATTAATGACTTCATCTCTCTTCTCCCAGAGAAGTATTGCAAAGCTTGCTTACATTTTTCCTCCTTCTTTCTCAACCCAAATCACCGGAGGCCACTTCAGCAGGTCCAAGTCAGGTTGTGTAGGGGGACATTTGCAGGAGAATAGCTCCGCACAGGTCACAGAGGAGAAAAGTTTAAGTAAGCAGAAGTTATGGCTTTGCTGGGAATGCAATGATGTGTCCCAAGGGCTGGAGGGGCTGTCACTTGTCTGCAGGCTGCACAGCACCAGGAGGAGGGGACATCTCGATTTTGGGTGAGAAATGTCTCAGGGGAGCGCATTGCAGGGCTTTGAAGGAAAGTCTCATGTTTGTGATTCCCTTTGCATGAAATAAAAGGTATCAAGACCAACTCCAGCCTGAGCTTGGCTCTTTGCCTGTGGAAAACATAACAGTATGTAATGTTCCTCATGCCAGTGGATAACCCAGTAACTATTTTAATTACTGTTTATGGTAACTGAATCGCAATAGAGAATTCAATAGCACATATTTATGTTCTTAACTCATAGTGAATACATTTCTCCTCCATATCCTGGGTAGGATGCTGTATTCAGGACTATACCGGTTCAGATGCACTTAAAACAGTTATATCTAAGGGTATTTGGGGCACACTTGCCCAGTCCAAACCAATTTCTAACACAGATTCTCCCAAACAATTTTGGTTAGTTTGAAGGGCTGATGGGAAGAGAGGTACTTTGCAACTCTGAACTTTTCCAGTGAGCCCACAAAAAAGAAAAAAAAAAAAAAAGACAACCAGTTGAAGATCAGCAAAAACGTAATTTTAGAAGGATAACGGAAAGCATGACAGCTTTAAAAAACTAAAACAATCATGCAATTATGTGAAACCCTTGTGGAGCTGATGAAAATGAGCTGTGAGGCAGAACTACTGCACTGTCCTGCTGCAGTCGACTGTCAAAACCTGCACAGACATAGCCATGATTGACATGCAGCGAACAGGACTCAGCATTAACCATCCTTCTTTTCCTACAGCTCATCCTTCTGACTGAACTCGTGCTTTCTGGTTTTAATGTGGTCAGCGCCTCATTTTAATTGATCAGAGCCAACTACAGTGCAAACTGTCCACCTGTTCCCCTCAAGCTGCAGTGAAAGTCCATCAATAACCAAAACACAGGACACACGTAAGCTTTCCAGCAACGAAACTAAAGCCCAGGAAATACCTTGGTACCGTTGTCCCAGGGAACACCGACTTTCATTTCTTTTCATTTCTCTAACATCTGGTACGCGTTGCCGAGGAATGATGCTCCCTTCAGCCTTGGACTCCTTCCACGCTGTGAATTCAGTAACAGAGTCAAGACACCTGTATCTAAAAGCAAAACCATCCAAGTCTGATCGGATATGCCACCTGAGAGATATTATTCTTTTCAAATGAGAGGCAGCTATTAGGCCCTGGCTATACTGTAAAGACAACACTGTATTTCTTGCAAGAACTGGGATATTAATTTCTGGCACAATTCAGACTCAGGACATTTTTGCTCTCCTAAAATTCCCCCATCCTGAGTTTGCAGTTAGTGGTATTAATCTTTATTACCCCACCAAAAAACACAAACGCAACTTCTGTTGCCTTGCCAGTACCGTCTGGCTGTACAGTCCCAACCTGGAGTTACAATGATGAAGGAATGTGCTGAAATGGCAAGTCTTGCCAAGCCTGAGGTAGGATCATTCTGGCCTCTCCAGGCCTCTAATAATGGCCATACTTTTCTACCTACCCCACTCTCCTGATGAAGGCAGCCCTGCAACAGGCAGGAGGCCACAAACTCCCTCAGATGGATTTCTAAGAATGGGATATAAGGGGATATATATATATTGGGGTGATAGCCGTGATCTTTGGAGAAGGCAGGATGGCACGGGTGGGCCAGTCTGTGATTTGGCACAATTAAAACAATACGCATATTTTCTCAGTCACCATGCTGGGAGTCTCCCTGGGCTGCCTGCTCCCTGTGGCCCCAACATTGGCTGTTGCTGTGATGAAGGGACAGACACAGCAGCGAGAGCTCAGGTCACAGAGCATCTGTGATGGAGGAGCTTTGGTCACAGTCCTAGACAGGTGGGATCATAAGCTGATACTGCCAAAGCAGTATATTTTACTGATGCAATATTATCACAGCATAAATAACAGTGCAAACAGAAAACAGCTTCATTTATAAAAGTCAAAAGTAACACTCTAAATCTCAATCTGTCTCCAAATAAAACCTCTCGATGCCATTGCTAAGATTTGCAGTCTTCACCGCAGGCTTTGTCTAAGTAGCGAGAGGGCAGATTCAATTAAATACCACTTATGCCAGGTTCACAAAGCATGTCTTTCCAACCTGGGGCTTGAATCATCCAGGCCAAAAGGCAAAAATCATCTCAGGTAGAACTGAATGCCTACACAGCCATCGACAAACAGCTTTGCAAGAGCTGAGAGCAGTAGACAGAGCTATTTGTCATAGGCAGAGGCCAGAAATAAATGTAGTGACCTGTAAAACCAAACACTTTTGTGGCTCTTATTGAAAGTGCGCAGGATATTCCTGTTCCAGATCCGACACAATGGCTGTGTCTAGCCGGACATGCCTTTAAGTGATTGAACTCAAGCTCTGTCTGGGCAAGGTATCAAACTCCACAAATCTCTATCCAAGGATCACACCTGATGGCACTTTGAGCCAGTCCAGACAATAATCTGGAGGTTTTGTTCCACTTCTTCAACCCTCTCTGTCCCCACCTGCCAGCTGCCAGCCAGGCTGCCTTCCTTCAGAGAGAGCAGGGCAGAGCAAATGCAAGAAGAATATTTTAAAGAGCAAAGAAGACCTTGCAAAAAAAAATTAAAAAAAAAAAAAATAAATAAAATGAAACTTCTGTCATCCATCCAGATCTTAGACTGAGGAGGTGTGAAACCATGTGGCTGGCAAGCACCTCCAAGCACTGGCTGCAAGAAATGCAACACCATGGAGCAATACGTGTTCAAAGGGACCAACACTCTGCTAAAAACTGTGTTAAATTTAAATTATATCAGCTTGCCCATGGCCTTGTCCAACCAAGCTTTGAAAATCTCCAAAAACAGGGATTTCACAGCCTTTCTGAGACTTTGTTCCAGTATTTGACCGTGGTTGCTGAGTGGCCACCTCTCATTGCTTAGTTTTGTACAGACACAGCATCATCAGATCCTGCTGATTCTTATTCCCTCTAGACATTACATTATATAGAAGCATCACCACTGGCCGCTATTCCTGGGGGTCAGAGTTAGACTAAAATTTGAATTGAGGCCTTTATTGGTGGACCCAGGCTATTCACAAGTCAAGAATACGCAACTTCCTTTATTCAGAAAAAAAAATGTAAATAAAATCAGCACCTAAGCAAAAGTTGCTCCTGAGCAATCTGCTCTCACTGACCTTACTCTGAGCGGAGATCCCATCCAACTTCAAACATTCTGTGTGATTTTAGTGGAACTTAAAATAATTTTTCATGTTGTTTTGACTATCACTGTATTTAAACAGGCATTTACGTGCATTCCTGAAATGCAGCATTAGTGGGTAGCTTGTTGATAAAGCCATGGATTAAAACTGAGAAAATTTTGACAACCAGATTTAATAGAACTCCAAGCATGGTCTGGAAATGAATTTATTTGCTTCAGCATTTTTCTGCATGAGCTTCCCAACTTCTACGTTTGCCAGTGTTTCTAAATGGATTTCATGGGAGCAATGGTGATTTACACTGAGGTATTGATTCCACTTTATTATGCCCATACTCCTGTTGTCTCCCTATCAAAGCCACAGCTCTTCTTTACTTATTTTATTGCACTGACCTCTGAAACCATGTAACTC
This sequence comes from Patagioenas fasciata, assembly GCF_037038585.1. NCBI lineage: Eukaryota > Metazoa > Chordata > Aves > Columbiformes > Columbidae > Patagioenas > Patagioenas fasciata. Next base: position 11,554,036 of record NC_092532.1, read on the forward strand.
CTCTGGATTCTTTCTAATGCCTTCATATATACAAATTCAACAGGAAAACAGAAAGCCAAAGAAAAGGAATACCTTTTTTCACAGAATAGCCTGTAATCTGATATGTATGGCTTCCAGGCTTTGGCAATAGCAAGCCCACAATTTGCATATTCTAATATGCATCATTTTGATAGTAATTATACCACCTGATGTGCACTTTGAATGAGTCGTCCCTGGTGTCCTAATGCAGTGAGTTTCTGGGGGAAAATATTGCCTGATGTATCCTTAGCAAAAGAAGGTCCATAAATAAAATGAAACAAAACAGAATAAAATAAAATGTTCAGTCTAGACATGAAATGCTGTGGAGGGATGGAGGCTGATGGAAGGGTAAGATGAACATGGATAGAAATATGGGTTAAAAAAAAGGAAGAGAGGGCTGAAAGGTGGGAAGCTGCACAGGCTGTGGTATTGCCACATCTTCTGCTCCAAATGTCCCATCAATCCCACATTTAAGCAAACTGCAGAGAGAAAATCCAAACACTTTCAAAACACAAATCCTCAGTCCAAGCTGGAGAATGTTTGGGTAGAGAAGAGGTGGGAAGGAGACAGTTCACAACCTGAAGTTCTTCTCAAGCTTCTGAAAACTGTTGGAAGGACCACAAGGCAACAGCCTGTCCCTGAAGGTAATCAAGTCCTTTAACTCTGACAAAAAACTGGGAATAACGCTGGCAACAGAACAGACAGTCTCTTCCTGGGGACAAAATCCAGAACACACTGATTTATGGCAAGAGGAGGAGGGATCTTATTCTTTTTTTTTTTTTTTTAACCAAGCCAATCTGAATCATTATAGAGGCAAGAACTTAAAAAATAAAGGCCAGATCCCATGTCCTTTCTCAATTTAATTGCAGTCCCTTTAAAAGGATTTTGTTTGAACAAGGATTCTTGATGTTATGTCTATTCAGAAAAGAAAAAGATGGTTTTTATTTCAGTTTGGTCAACCTCAATGAGCTAGCACAGGTTAAAATGGAGGTGAAAAGACTACAAGAACATAGGAACATATGGACTGGTTCAGATCAAAGGTCCTTATATGCTCAGGGAGGAACATACAAGCATGGGAAGCAGTGACTAATTCCCACACTATATTCAGCCCTTGGAAAACCACAGCTTTAGACATGTTTGAAGTTAGAGGTCCCAGCTGATGGACATGTTGAAGAGCCTCTCATGGGCCTGTGCTTCTTGTGACAGCTCAGTTTTCACAAGATCCCACAGAAATGAGCTCCTCAGGATTGTGGGACAAATTACTGCTTCTCAGTTGATTTAAAACTCCTGCGTGCGCACCCCAGATTCCTCAGTTATGAGTAACAACCAAGAGGTGATTTGGTTTTCAGCTTGGAGTAGAGTTTAAATAGCTGAATTGAGTGTGAACCTATGCTATTTTTCCTTCTTTCTATTCAACCTTAGTTTCATTAGCTATAATTAATATGAATGGTTTAACTGGCATTAAAAATGTATTTTTTTGTTTCTGTATGTGTATAAACATACCTTAAGTCAAAACAGAATCAGGATGTAGATATGAACTGAGCCAAGGATCCAAGCACACTGTAGCCTTAAGGAAATCTCCAATCTAAAGTTTGAGCTTGAAGTAATTAAAAAAAAATCAGATGGGCGAGAACAGTTTCTTAGTCTACAGAATATTAGTCTATCTGGTTTTTATTTTAGCTGTGCCTACCTGATTGCAACAAGGATGAATGACTAATTTTTTTTTCTAAAGCTCCAATCTCGATAGCATACATCACTTCATTTTTCTTTCTATTTCTTTTTCTTAAATATTTTTGGCAAATAATTTCCCTCTCTGGCTTCTTACACCATATTTCATATAGGAAGGCTAAGGACATGCCTGGCTACACAAAGGGGTCACAATCCAGGTTACAGATTAGGAAATAGTACAGTTTGTCAACATTTGGCCCTGGCAAACTTTTAAAATATAAATACAGATGGTTTTATTTAAGAGAGAAAAAGTCCAAATTCTACTAAAGGTTGAAGCTTGTTTTTTTCCCCAATCTCATTTTTTCCCTGAATGCTTGGTACATTGTGTTCCGTTGTTATCAACTTTAATCATATTTATTTATATAATAAAGTATAACTAGGAAATGGAAATAGAAATTGAGAGTCCTTTGGTTTTGTGGCTTATTCAAGAAATCCCTAGTTGAGTAGAATTCATATATGTCAAGTATTTCTGGGAGTATATTCCCATTTTAGGGGGGAATACAAGCACAAGTAGAATAAGGAGGGTAATTCATCTAATTGCTACCTCTGTGGACCAGACAGCTGAATGCCTTTGTTCAGAGCCTGACTCTGAACTGCTCTTTGCCTAAGCTCTGATCCCATATTAAGTTGCACAATACCTCAGATGCAGTTCACATTTTAGCAGTTCTTGCTCAGGTAGAGATTTCTACCCCAGAAAATATAAATTGAAGCCTTTACCATCCAGCTCTGCAACATGTCTCTCTGCATTGAAGTTGACAGAATTACCAAAGAAAATTGCACAATAAATTTTGCATAACAAGAACAAACTCTCCACCAAATGCCTATAATTCAGGCCAACATAATTAATGCAGAAAACTTCACTTATAGCTTTCAATGAACCATGTGATACAGCACTTGAACTTCAACAAATCAGTGTAACATGCATCACAGGCCTGACATTTTCAGTGACCTTTGGATGCTACTACTTTAAAAATACCATATCATGCAAACTTCATGCCCCAGGGCTAATAATCCAATAAACCCACATCTTGTCATTGCTTCCTGTTTTGCTGAAGCTTTTCATCTCTTTCTCCCCCAACAAAAGCAAAGGGATTCATTTGCTATGTGAAGCAGAGGAGATAGCCCTGTGTTGAATAAAATAAAAACAGTGCTATTGCTTAAAAAAGGGACACACTGAGAAGTACAAAATCAACATTGCGAATAAAAAGGCTCAGTTGAAAGACCACTATTTTTAACAAGAGACATGAAAAAATATGGCATTCCTAAGCTAGATAATGTTCATAGCAGGACACCAGCGAGCATGGAGCAGAAACAAAGTTTTGTAGATTTATTTCCCTGGGAATCTTATTGCAACTCTGTGTGACGTTTGGCTAAGCTAACATGGATAAATATGGTGGAGACAAAACCCCTTTAACATGAATGTGAAATTAATTAGAACATCCTGCTCGATTTTGTCAGTTCAGAGTCAGGCCTTTGGGGTAGACCCATGAATCCATTTTAGGTAGTATTTGTGCTCAGGACTCAAATAAAGAAACAAAGAGCGAACTTGCAAAGGCTGAGATTGTATCACAGTTAGAAGGTTTGCAGGGGATTCACCAGCCAAGATTAAATTCCAAATATTCTTGGAAAACCAGGGAAATGGGCTGAAATGAAAATCATCAAATTCCACAATGAAGAACAAAGTATTGTACTTCGAAAGGAGAAACTGAGTGTGAAAGGGGAACTGGCAGCAGGGGCCGTACTTGGGTGTGAAGAACCCAAGAGCAAGATGGAGCCGACTGAATGAGTCAGGCGGATGAGGTTGCTTGAGATCAAGCCAACCTCTTGCAGGGCTGCAGTAACGTGAGTGCTCCAGGGTTACTCCATCCCACTCAGTGCTGCTGGCTTTCAAACTCAACCATCGCCTTTGCTCGGGGATGGGGAAAGTGATGAGAATAAACTCAAAAGAAGACAGAAGGGAACATCTAGGGGAAAAAGACTTTGGAAAATACAGTGTATGAACAAGAATAATTGATCTAAACCAGAGAAGCCGCAACAGGAGATGGGAAATGAATGTTCACAGCTAAGCACATAAAGATCATTATCAAGGAAAGCACCAACACCTCTCTAAGACTACTGCGAAGAGCACATGAAGCAATTGGTTTTATTTGCAACAACTACCCTGGACGCATCTCTAGGCTTAAACATTCTATGTAATTGTTACTTTGTTAGGATGCTTTTCCTCCTTTTACATCCAACATCCTGAAAGCAGCAGTAAACATACGTATTAACAACATGTTACCTTAGTCATCTGCCCCATAGGAATGCTGCAAAAACTTCAGCTTAGCACAGATGCAAAGTCACTCCAACCCCAAGAAGAACGTGATCCATTTTTCCATGAGGACACCATTTTTTTTCAGTGCAGTTTTTGCACTGAGCCCATAAACACTATGATACCTGTCCCCTGGGACCAGCACCTGAAGGAGCAATGAGCTACATGTTGAGTTTTCTGTCATCAACATGCAAGGCTGGTTTGTGTCATGCAGAACACGTGGTCCAAGTACTTCAAGCAGCACAAAGCATGGGCAATACTTCATAGTCAGAGTTTTACTAAAATGTGGTTTCGATAATTTTAAGGATTATAAGACATTCATCTTTAAGAAAATTAAAAGGAAAGTGGATCAGAAGGGGGAGGAGGCAGCGCTTATTACCCTGCAACTTGGAGTTAGAATGTCAGAAGCAAAAGCTTGTGTTTTTCTTTCCTGTTAATGTATGAAGAAACTTCAGGTTTTGTGATTCACCTGTAGTTGTGCTATCCAGTATGGAAAGAGTTACCTATTTTTTAAAACACTAAAAGGCAGCGTGACAGCTCTGCAGCACCAGTGGGAACAGTGTGAGCAGCAATGCCAGGTGGAATAGTCACGTCACTGTCCCAAAAAATGGTGGCCACAGCCTTTTCCTTCACACACTACCCCGCAGTACATCCTGCGAACGCACTTGAGGAGCAATGTGACATTAGGGTGACATTTGTACCCTTGCTAAGTTAATTGAGTCAAAATACATCACTGAGGCAAGAGCTAAAACTGCCATGAAGCCCCACCAGTGACCTCAACAACCTCCAAAACATCCTTTGCACAAGGTGCAGATCTCACCCCAAAATGCTGATTTTTGTCCCCTGCTGTGCCTGTCCTTTGCAGAAGTAAAATTCTTGCAACACCTGAGCTCCTGCAGCGCCAGGCAAACCTCAGGGGACATATCGAGCTCCCAGCACAAGGAAAAGCTTTGCTTTCTGAACTAGGATGCAAATAATCAAAGTTTGACTATACGACGTATAACTGCGTTGGGAAATGTTTCCTGGAGCAATTTATTCTCCGATCCAGATGGGAGGTGCTGCAAAATCTGACAGGGCTGCGGCTAGCAAATTATACTGGAGATTTAGGAGATCGTAGAAAATATTCCCGAAGCTTTCAACTCCATGTGCAGCTGCAGCACGGAAGGCAAACAGGATGTCGGTTGCACTGATAGAGGAATGTAATATAATTGAAAAGATTTGGTTATTATTGTATGAGGAGATGATAAGATCTTGTGCAGAGTATGGTTTGGGCAAGAAATTATATGGGAAATAAATTGTATCAGTTCTCCGGGCTTAGGACAGGAGAAACATTCAGGACAATGGGCTTGTTCTCATTCTAACAGCCTCTGGTAGATAGACTAGCTATAGTGTTCAAGAAAACGATGTTTTGTGTCGGTTTGGTTTGTCCAGCTGCCAAATGTGAAAAATACTTTCAAGCAAACTCTTGAAACCTTTCTCATTCTCTGCCAGCACAGCTCTGCACACCCAGCTTCACCAGTGCTGCCCGAGTCAGCTCCCACATCCAGCATCTCTACTCCGAGAAGACTTCAACATAGTGCCACCAGAAATAGTCCCAAGGAGAACCTCAAAATATAAATAAAAAGAAGCTGCCCCTAAGCATAAGGTAATGTTCAGGTTTACCTCTGGTGATGTGACCTCAGACAACTCTGGTTTTTGTTTGCAGATGTCATTGCAAGGGACTGTACCCAAAAAGATCTCTGAAGCAGCAAACCATTGCCAGCCTGGGCTTCACCCTGAGTGACATTTCACGCTTTGCCACATGTAAACCAAATATTTTGCGAACACTGCTTCAACAACTCGCCAATGAAAGAGAGTAAAAGAACAACACAAAACTGTTACCAAATCAAGCAAATGATGTAAGGCTGATTAATGAAAGAGATGACTACTACACCATTGGCCTTCTGTGAGGTCAAACCCAAAATGCGTTTGTTGATACACCTTCAAAAATAGGTGTAGCAGTAAGAACAGATGTACTCACATTCATGAAAACACAGTTTTGGGCAGATGTTGGCCTTGCTGGGTCAGCCACACACGATGATTTGTCGACCACAGCTCTGAAAAATTTTCATAGAGACACATAATTAAACACATACATTATAATAAAAGCAGGACAGCTATTGGGTTTGGTTACAGAGAGAGAGAAGCAATGATGGCACCTGGAGATGTCAAATCCCACTTTTCAGATGGAATGACAGGACCTGGAGGGGCTTGTGGGTTCCCTACAAACCCTATATCTCACATAGACAAGTCCAATAACATCACCTCACTGGTGGCTGCCCTTACCACCAGTTTAAACTGAATTAACCTCCTTGTTTCTCCCATGACACAGACTTTCCTTTCCTCAATGAAGAGGTGAGCTCTTTAGGACAAGTCTTCAACTGGCTTGTAGAGAATGAGAGATCACATCTAAGGTAATGAGCTGTGCTCCTTCTCTGGTCTCTCAGTCATCAGTAGAAGACCCTTGGAGGTCCTTGGGGATGTTTGTCTTTCTCCAGTGATGAAGAGGCATCCCAGATGTTCAGCAATGGACCACTTGACTCTCATTAGGTGCTAGAGGGTATGTATGATCTCACAGATCCCCATTCAGGCCATCAAGCCATAGCAAGACCAGTTACTGCTCTGGAATCTTTGGTAATAAATGCTTCTGCTATTGAGTTTGCTTCAGGGAGGAGAATAAATCACCCAGCTGTGCTCTTCTCACTCTTAATTGGCATTGTTTCAAAAGGTTTGAGGGCTCAACCCATCCCCTGAGTTTCAAGCGGTTGTATAAAACTTTGTGTCTACCAAAACTTGAATGAGTGACAGGTGCCAGATTTTTACATCCCTTATTTCAACACAGAACACCTGACAATAACCCATAGAAATCAGTGAAAATTATCATGGTGTTGTCTAGTGCTCAGTGGTGGTGTAATCTGGTCAAGCATAACAGCAAGATTCATCCTTCTCTATTTGACCCAAGCACAACCAGCCATATGCTTGTACCTGCTTAGATTATAAAAACAGGAAAAAAAATCCACAAACAATAAACAAAACCAAACTCCAGAAGTATATGTACAGAAACAGGGTTTTCTCAAAGGCTCAGTAGGGGTTTTTTTCTTAGTTTTAGAGATTTGGAGGAAACTGGAAAGTGGTACAACAGAGAAGGAAAATAAATTAAGCACATTTCTTTTAGTCTATTTTTTCATCTCTTTATTCTTATAATTGAACAATATCTGATTATAGATGTAGACACAGGTCATTTTTTGCTAAAGCATTTAGCTGTTTATCTTTTCTGCTCTGTACACCATGATATTTCTGGCCAGAAAAAGGCTATATATCAAATTCATACCTTTCTACTCATTTCTTAATAAAAATCAGCTAATTGCATCATCTCTTCTCCCTGCCAAATGGAGACTGTCGTTTTATTTGGCCTCCTCCAACTTGTTTTCTGTAGAAGTCATGATATTTCTGGATATTTCTTTCTCATTTGAGAAAATAAACTTTGAAAAATGGCATAAAACTTCCACAAACACAAGCTGATTCAGATCTGAAAAATGGTGTGTTCGGACTAGGACATTTCTACTGAGGCCAGTGGAATTATTACACAGTATTTGTCAGTGATACATTAAAAAAAAATTAAAAAAAAATAATAAAAAGGCACATGTTTAAATTCTGTCTAAATCTCTTCATCTTGTATTACATTGGGCTTCAATGCAGTGTTTCAATACTTCAATGAAGAAGTTGGGTAAATGGAAACATTTGCTGAGTAGCTCGTATCTTGCAGCCCCACCAAATGAGCTGATACAATCACAATCACGCTTTAGAACATAACATCCAAACTCATCTAAATGGCTTCTCAGATTATACAATTTGTTCACCTCTTCTGCACAAAGAACACATGAAACGTTTTGTGTTGTCATTATTACTTTTACCCTTCCAGCCAGCAGAAAGCTATGTTCCGTTCTGCAGCTCAAGGCTTTTGGAGAAACATTCGTTAGAAGAAACAGCAATCTTAGAGAATTAATTTTGCTTTGTGCTGCCTGATGAATGACTGCTCAGCTACGTCTGAAATGACGCTGCTTGAAGCAACAAAATACACAAAACGCTCCTAAAAAACAGGGTGCTGCATGGACCTCCAGAAGGCTAAAGACACGTTATCTGCACATGCAGCTTCTCCTCTTGGTTTTACAGTCCTTCAAATCACTACCAGCATTACAACCTTTGCAGCCCAGTGATATATTTCCCTATGAAAAACCATCAACCCTGACAGACATGTTTTTAGTTTGCCAGGCTTGACCTTTCCTATTGGTTTTGGGGTTTGTTTTTTCCTAATGACTATCTCTAATGCTGACACCTGTCTCACATGAAATGCGACAGACACAGGGATTCAAGAGCTTTTAAAAACCTCTGAGGAGGTAAATGAAGTCAGGTTTGTGGGGAGATATCATGATTTAATTAGGCCAAGTAAGACCAAATGGACAAGTGGCAAACTCTGTACTAAAACAGTGCTTGAGATTCAGCCACACAGGAACACTCTGCCTTCCTTGCACCCCTTCTTTTGGCAGAGGAGAGGCCTCTGGCAGTGTGTACATATAGTATCTCCAAACCCTTTTTGTGATTAAAGCGTTGGTGGCCTTGTATGTAATGACACAGCTAATGCAGTATAATTATTTCTCACCAGACTTTCAAATGCTACTGTGTATTTGTATTTGATCACTATTTATTCTGGGAGGTCTTCCCATGACCTAAGTCTTCTGCAACTTCTATGTGAAATGGTGAGACACTTAATGGTGGTCATACCTCCCCCTTCAAGGCGCCGAGCTTCTTTATTCAATTACATGCAACTACTTTGAATAATGTGGTCCTGCTTTTTCCTCCGGGGAAGTCTGGTCTGCCCATACCCAAACAGGAACCCTTTGATGCTCATGAGCTGCAATGGCTCTGAGGCTGCCAAAGCCAACTGTCGAAGTGCAAACAAGAGGAGACTCATCCGTCCCACCACAGTGCCCCGTCTGCAGACATTGCCCTCAAAGACACTTTTTTGGGCTTTGTTCTTCCCTTGGTTACACAGCCTGGAAGAGAAGCTTGGTTGCTTACAGAAGGGCTGGGCAGCAGAGGAAGACACCATCTCCCTCTCTTATAGCAGCCCTATGTGAATCCCACTATAATTAAATGGGGCAGCTGCTGGGATAAAGATAACAGGCTGTACATCAATGAATCCTCCACATAGACATGGAGGCCACCTACCAGGCACAGAGCTGCAGTCCACGTAGATGCATTCTCTCCATATCTAGCCCCTTGGTTCCTAGTCCACTTGGTTGCACGTTCATGAGCAAACCAGAGGACACCTCAGTAACATTTCAGCAGTAGGATCCAACTGTATGTGCCCTGCTCCTGGGACAGGCTTCCTCCTGCAAGGAGACGAGAAGAAAGAATAACAATAGTGCAGACACCACTCAGCACTTCCAGTGATACTGGAGTTATCCACTTTGGGGATAAAGCCTTTCCTTTCTGAGACACTGAGAGCTTGAAAACAATCTGCTGCTGGGCCCCTAGCCTGGTTTTCTAAGGAAATAACAAATCAAATACTGCAAAAGTCAGTAAAGGTTGGAGCTGGAGTTGTGTGGGTGTTTGGCTGCGTCTGTACCCTCCCCTCCAGCTCCAATTTCAGCAAATTTCGACAATGTGACCAGCTATCTGCCCTGGTTGCTCTTCCAAATTACAATCTGCTTACAAATGCCCTTAAATTTGACTCTGTTGATTGGTAGTGCCCAAAAACTTATTCTGAGTTGAAGGAGCCAAACATCGCTGCAGCTCGGCATGGTCAGTTCACCTCCATGGGCATCTCCACCACTTCCAGCCCTGGAGCATCCTAGCACCAGCCCTCACATTGCAACCCCTTTGTGCTGCATACAAAGCAAGAGGATTTGGCGTGAAAGTTTAAAGCAAAGCAAAATGCTGTGCACATGCCCGGAGTAATAAAAAGTACAAATCGTTTGCATTGGCTTGCTGAAGCATTGGCCATGTTGTATAATTGTACCTTTGCACACCAGTTTCCAAGAAAAAGAAAAAAAGCAGCTACGCGCATTTTATTGCTGAGGTCAGATTCCCGTCTTCTCAGTCCTGTTTCTCATTCTCTAATCAAATCATTTCTCTTAATATAACTAGTTCCTAAAAGCCCATTTTGCCATGAAGTGCTTTAACTTTGAATCTTATTTACTATAACCTTAATTGAAGGGTTTATTCAGACTTAGTCTATAAACTCTTTTGTGCAAGCAGTCAACAACTCAAGATCAGCAGCGAGTCCTGGGTCCAGAATCAGCTCTGCCAAGCCTAGCCACTCTCAAGATGACCTTAAGCTGGGTTGAAATAATACTCTTTGGAAGTGTAGACCAATACAGTAGACAGTAACATGTTTAAAGGAAACCATCCCAGCTACAGTAAGACCAAAAAGTCATTAATGAGGACTTAAGGCAAACCTAGAATAAGTTGAATATGGTCCCGCTCACTTTTGGATTTAATTTTTCAAACTCTGTCATGGTGAAACCAAGGAGAATCCCACCTCTGTGCCACGTTTCGGAAACGAGACCAAGTATCAGGCATGCACTCAGAAATTCTTCCAGTGGAAAGAAATGAGCTGGTAAATAAGAGCTTTTTCGTGATAATTTTGTGTCGGTGGGAGCAACACAGAAGTAACACTAAAATGTCATGGTCTGGTCATCCATTTCTGAGAAATGATCGTCACAAGAATATCTTACTCCATGCCACTTCAGTGTGTCTGAAGGTACACTTCTTCGCTGTACGTCTCAAGCTATTGTTTTGTTAAACCAGAAGTTTTTTGCTGAATTTAATAAGAAAGAAACCAGATGAAGTCTGTCATGCAAGTGGATTTATACGGCTGCCATGTCTTTTTACAGATCACACAGTGGTTCCCACATGGAGAGATGCTCTACTCAGCGTGGAGCATTCGGCATCATGAACACCATGTCTTCACAGTCACAGCTTGAACTTTGCAGAGCTTACTTTTTAAAAAGATTGCCCAAACTTTTGTGTTTTCTGGAAACATTCTGATTTTCAAACTCCTTGGGTATCCTAACACAAGAAAAATACTTGACAGAGAAGAGTTGCTTGTTGAAAGCATTACTTCTTTCGTATTTCAAAGAGAAAATTGGAAACACTTATGAAGGGTGTAGCTATTTACCAGTCAAGAGTGTTCTTATAAACAAAATAATGTAAAACATACCTTCTTTGCTCTTTTGTTGTTTAATATCTTCCAGTGCATCACCATGTAGAGAGCAGAACAGAAGAGAAAACAGAGTGTATTACCAAAAAAGCCCTGCAATACATAAAAAGGGTAAAGGACAACAGTGTGGCAGCTATGTGGTTTAGCTTTATATACATGGGAATCATGAGACAGGTATCAATTTTCCATCAGAAAAGCTGTAAAGAGTCTCTCCTAACATTTGTCTGCAATTCCGGTTGGGTACATAAGGAAACATGAAGAAACCTGAAGGCCAGGAGAAGGGTTGGGTTCATCCAATGGACAAATGGATGTAGGAAATCCTTGAACTTTGACAATGTCCTCACAGAAATTCAGCTCAAGAAAACAGATTAGTAACAACTAAGTCAACTTCACAGTTAAAATATTCTTATTAAACACTGTTTCCCATTTAATTTACAGCTCGTTGTAGTTGCACCACTCACACCATTTTACTCGCAAAGATCCCTGAGACTGTGAAAATTATATTCATGTACAAAGCCTAAATCACATCTCTTGCAGATGGGTTTCCAGCAGTGAAAGCATGAGAAGGATATTTGTTCCTTCTGCTAGGGTGGAGGGACTGTGACAGTGCTTAGGAGACTGCATGCTGAAGTGAAAGAGCTGGTTTGTTTTCAAAAGAGACAGAACCAAATGGTTTTCTATCATTTCACATCTGTAGAACAGCTGAATTTACCCTGTGCTTAATCCAACCATTTTATCAGATTTCTGTTCTTTGTAAACCAAGCAAACTTCTAGAAATAACATTATAGTAAGTAAAGAGTGATACATTTGCTGACACTGGTCTCTTGGTACACCATATACTTCAGAGGAACAAGCAGTCAGTTCAAAAAAATGCCATGTGACACTTATTTCTATTTTCAGACCCCTGTGATTACCTGGAAGACAGCAGCTCTGTCTGAATCCATGCACCCTTTCCAACTGTAACAGGAAAACACCATCAGCAACGGCATAATTCACAGCTAAGACTTGAAGCCCCACCAGGTCACGTTCTGAACCTTGGACAGTGATGAGATGGCTTTTAGTCAAACTGCCCCTCAACATGGGGTTGAGTTTAACATGCATGACTTTATATATCTTACTCTGTTCACAGCAACAGCATGTGTTTTTTTAGGTGAAGTAGGTCCATCATCTGCAGTGAGGTAGTGCCAGTTTACATCACCTCAGATATTACTAATGAAGGTTCACTGTGCCTTGAAAAACTGAGTGTCCCATTCAAACCCTGAACAAATCATTTACAATTTCAGTCTCATTGTCTCAGGACAATCCAAGCCACGTATTCAAGTGCTGCAAATCCAAAGCAGAATATCAGTTTTCTTTCATAAGGGAAAAAGATATTTCTGAGATGGAACTTTCCTTTAGGATTCTCATTCATCTGGCTGAAGAGTTGAAAGTAGGATTACAAATTGTAGTTCCTAGATACCTGAGACCAGTTATATAGATTCTCCAAGACATCCAAACAGATCAGAAGATTTATCACAAGACAGATAAATTGTGTCTAATAAGAGCATGCTTCTATCAAAATCCGAGGTACCCCAAGATAGTAATGTTCAGAGTATAATGCAAGACCTCTCTCTCTTACTGTCCAAATCTGTACCATCAAATGGCAGAAGTCAGGGTGACACACCTACAGGACAGATTAGAGGGGTTTTCTGTAAAACCAATGAGCAACACACACCGTGTGTGCCCACCAACTTCCTGGAGCATGGAAAAAGGGTTTCAAGCAATGTGTGACTTTAGTATCTGGACTGGGCATGCTCTCATCTTTCCAGGAGAGCGTGCCCAATCTACTTACTTAAAATGCTACAAAATTCATGTCAGAAGTTCAACTTTCTACCAGAAGAGTTTTGATGAGAAAATGGCTGTGCCTTAGATCAACATTGCCAAAGCAGACACCAGAGCTCTCCAAATGACTTGTGCATCTATGTTCCATGCTAAACAAATAGCTACTGCATGTTCTGCTGTCTATTGACAAAATCAAATTGCTTTCTTGCAGCAAATAACTCATAAAGGAGAGTACCAGAGTTCTGTTTATCTGCTCTATGATCAAAACAATGTCCTGAGTTAACATGTTTTCTGAAGATGTACCAGGCAATCTTATGTCCATTCCAAAAATAAGTCTCAGATTGATACTAGTGGGCATTGTGTCAAAGAAGACAAGAGAGGGGTAAAGAGGAGTACAAGGCTGGTGGAGTGAAATGCGCAACATGGAACTGCTTGTTGTTTGCATCCCTTGATTACTACTAATGGGAAATCTTAGTTGAAAATCATCCACACAAGGAATTTGGGAGTCCAGTGTGGTGGCTGGGTGCAGTTGCTAGCAATTGGCTTTCTGAGCAGCCAATACCTGTTTCTCTCTTTCTCGAAGCCATGAGTCAGGCTGCCTAGAGGGATCCAGCATTAGAAAAAGCACAATGAAGGAAAATCTAGTAAGTTTCAAAGTGTGATTGCCTTTTCTATGTCTCAGGACATGGCCCTCATTTCTTTGGCTCAAAAATCTCATGATTACAATTGGTTCCTCTGGGTGAACAAGGACATCAGGAGCTCTCACTTTTATTGTGATGAGGCACAAAGACTGGAAATCTTGAATCAGCTAAATAGGGCTTACAAACCATGTAATAACATCTTTGACGTCTGTCTTCCCTACTTCTGGAAGGGAATAATTGGCTTCATTAATAAGGAGACAAGAAACCTTTCTTCTTCTCAGCCCTTCTGTCCAGAATCCATATATCACTCACCCAGAGCAATACGGGCTCCTGCTGACAGGCAGTACTTGGCAGCTGAATTCATCTCCTGGCCCACTTCCCATGGCACATCATGAAGACCTCTGTGTCTGCTCTTGTTACAGTCAGGAGCTGCAAAGACTATGTCACTCTCTCTTGAGACATTCTTGTGTTTCTCATACGTGTTTCACCAAATACAGTCTCTCTTCATAAAAGTTGATTTATCTCCTCCTGTCTTATTATCAGCTACCCAATACAAAGTAAACTATACCTAGGTCCCTGGAGCACTAACTCTGCATCATGCTACAATGACAAGTTTGTGGACAACTGTCCCAGCTGGTGTGAGACAGAAGAGTGACTGAACATCCAAGAGGATGCAACCATCAGAACCATCACAGTCATATCCTGTTCCCTGAAGTCAAGACGTACTTGGAAACATCCTTCTCATTTTTGCTCTGCACCACAAGTCATCTCTCACAGTGTCTTCATTCTGGATTTGGAATAATAGATGCCTTTCCTGCCCTGTAACTGCTTCTCCTGCCATAAAACACCAAAAGCTCATGTTGCATCATGCGATGGGTTTGCAGGGTAAGGTGTGATGTCATCTCACCATCCGCTGACTCACTTTCAGGAGGGTTGGTGTCCAAGCCACGGAGCTTCCAGCAGTCTAATGGGGCTTAATGAGAGGTGATTATATTCAGGAAGAGGTACTGTTGTGCCCAGAGGGGACCTTCTGTGCAAGACACTCCATTCAAATACCAAAAGATGCAACGCCCTGACATTGCCCCACATCAGCCCACCAACACTCTGCAGTTATTTTAACAATTGGCCTAAAGCAGACCTCAATAAAACAAATAAGGAAATGAGCATCAAGATAATTGCAATTTAGTAGGCAGCTGTTACCAAACAGTGCATCACGTACACGTGAATCAGAGCCGTGCAGTTTGCAGACTGGGACTTACGCAGCTGCGGTTCAAGTCTGTGGGTTTCCTGTGGTGCTCGATTGCTTCTTTTTTTTGTCATGCAATATCCTCCATCAAATCGTGAGGACCACTCATGACCCTTTAATTAGAAAATTCATTCTCGCGCCCGTGTTACAGACCCAATCCTATAGCCCTGCAGATACCCACGGGAGACATCGCCTATACCTCTTTCTTAATGTGAGCTGTAACAGCACAGTCATCCACAACAAAAGGCATGGTTTGATACCATCTCCTCTCCTGTTTCTTCCATGCTGGACATCATTTGTTCTGTAAAGACAGCCTCACAAAGATGCCACTACTCCAGAAAATCTGCATTTTCTTCCCTGGCTGGTTTAAAGCCTCTAATTTGTACAGAACTGGGATTCCTGTGCAAATCACGAGCAGGCAAACTTAGGGCAGAAGCGCATCGACTAGCTCAGACCCTGGCTTAATGACTCCATAAATTAGATCCTGACAGCATTTTGTGAGCCTCTCTTTCAGAAAGGGGATCTGTGCCTTCGCACCCTTTGCAATTCCGGGTTCCTGCCGCAGTCAAAAAAGATGTTGAAATCCATGTTAATTTTCAGCACGTTAATTAAAAAGGAATTAAGTGGCTCATTTTTCCTTCCTCTTCTAATAGTTTTCTTGCCACCCTGCCCACCCAGGAAAAACTTCCCTCACCGTTAACGAGATGCTGAGCACAGCCTGTGCCTACAAGTTGCTGCCTCCACCACCCTCCGTGCCCTTCTCTGCAGTTGTCCAAGGGAGGTGGGGGGTTGAAGTCCCAGGGGTCTCCGGTCTGCTGCTAATTAAAGGTAGATCACAGAAGACTATACTGGTCGGCAGATGATAATAAGAAGGCACGGGAGAGCTCAGCACAAAGTGAGGCTTTGATGAGAAATCCACATCTGCCAAAATTACTGTGCCCAGAGGGCTGGTAGGTAAGAGGTGTTGGTGGGAACAGGATTTCTCTCTGTTTTGCACACCCCCAGCTGTGGGAACGATGCCTTTACCTGTTTACCAAAACTGAGATGCTCCCACGGATGGGATGCAGCTTATCAAGACACAAAGAATCACTGCACCCCAGCAAGGCGGCAGATCGGTGTGCCGCAATACATGGGAGTTTAAACCAGGTCTACAAATGGAGTAGTTACCAGGGACTATCTGCTTGTCAGTAATCAAGCACGAAACTAATGATATCTGTAACTGAAGCAACAGCAGAAATTGGGGTTTTGTCCAGGCTTGTAGTCCTCAGGAGTCTTCCAGGTTACGTGTATCTTGGTGCTATTTGACAAGCTGAGTTAGCTGTTCTACCTCATTTTCTCTGAGGAAGTCCCACTGGGAAGACATCAATATGAAGAGGTCTGCCTGCCAAGCTGGAAAACTGCCCATTGATTTCCAGAAAGCCCAAAAGTTAGCTCAGGAAAAGCTAGGCTGCTTGTGGCTGTCCTATCCTTGTGAGAAATTTCCTTTAGATTGCTTTTAGCTGAAGCAAAGAATCATGGTCAAATATCTCACAGAAGATAGTCTTCCTGGAAGAAGGCAGAGCTGATAGTGATGCTCTTCCACATGCTTTCAGGGGAAAGGTGAAACATGTCCTCAGCATTTTTGGACAATTTCAGCATCATGTTGACAGTCCTCCTTAATTTCTAGCAAAAAAATTGCTCCCCTTTTTCCCCAGACAACACTTCAGTCTCCACCATGAGTCAGCTGGTTATACACCATGGGAAACTAAAAAAACCCACTAATTAAAATTTTCCATTAGTACTCTTCAGTGCCACCAAACTTTTAAGAAGCCATGCTTTCAGACATGAAAAGAAATGACTGAAATAACTGCCATTTCACTTTTCAAAACTCTGAATTATTTTTCTTTTCATTTCAATCAACAAAACCTCTTTGCACTTAAAACTGCCTCCCTAGAAAAATGAGGGGTGGCTCTCACTGCGTTTTGCTCCTTAACACAACAAAAGCACTTTGGGGGTTTGGGCGGTTGCATAAACTTTGCATAAATGTGGTTGGTTTGGGGTTGTGGTGTTGAGGTTTTTTTTTCTTCAGAGGTCAGGCTGGCAATGAAAAAAAAAAAACAAAAAACAAACCTCATTTATCTGAAATTTGCAAGTATAGAGTAAAACCCTTCGATTCCCCAGATGTGCCCCATTACTGACCCCAGGACAAGGAAGGCTGCTCAACACCCTCCCTGCTTGGGTGCCTTCCAAACAAGCTGCTCCCCATGGGATGGACACCAACCAGCTTCACTGACCCAAGACCTCGGAGCAGCTCCAAACCTGCAGCTAGGAACACATACCCAATTCTGTAATATTTCACACTAAAAAAGACCTGCCTTAGAGATTCTGCTGATATTTCTGTTCCCAATGTATGAATTATGAATATTTAGTATCTGTGACTCACTAAAATTTACTTTAAGGAGTATTTTTGTAAAGTTTGACTGGTTTTCTCGACGTAGGAGCTAATGGAGGCTCCTGTTGTTAACAGCCAGGGAGTCCTCCCTGAACAAACTTTTCTGGTCACTGTTTAAACTGGGCTGCCAGCCTCTTTTATGGTCCTTAACCTCCAATGCTGAGCGCTGGGGCTGGCAGGGATCAACGCCGATGGCTCTGCTGAGATGCAGCTAATTTTAAATCTGGATCTCAAGGCAAAGGAAAAACCTCTCTTTTTACTGGCAAAACTGTCACAGTCGAACGCTGTGTTCAGATTACGGGAAGAGACTGTGAGCGAGCACACACAATCCCTTTTTTGGGTACTTGGCATTGATTTTATCTGAAGTCATGGATTATATAAGAGAAGAGCAGAGACCTCACACAAGCTGCTTCTGCGTCAGTGCAGGAGACCCAGGGGAAATCGAGGTCCCCTGCACACCGGGACCTCACCATCACATCATGCTGTACACAAGGCTTGAGGGGCCAGGCATTTACCATTTTTCCAGTTGCTCTCCTCAAAAGAGGATCAAAAGCATTTTCCAGAACTACATCCCGAGCTGTCCACACGATCAGCTAGAGCTGGCTTTTGAAGTCCTTTTCTTGGTCAAGACTGAAGTGTTTTGAGCTCATCAAAACTCAAACATTTTCATAATTTTATCTCTCTTATTGAAATGGTTATTACCCAAACAAATTTACAAAAATAAACATCTTCTGATAAAGAAGCTGGTCCCCAGAAAAACATTGACCAGCAGTAGGCTACTTAGCTCCGTTTTGCTGTAATGGTTTGAGACAACTTGACTTCACCCATGTGTTTGGAAAGGGGAACGCAGCCTGCTGAGCTGGCTGGGTGCCCTCAGACGCCTGAGACTGTTTCATGACTCTGCATATGAGAAAATTTCCATGGTCTCCATTTTCCTACCAAAAGCCTGTCCTCAGATGGTGCAACATGCCTGGCACCAGTACGAGATGCCTCCTCCGCATTGCAGCGGTTTGTGATGTTCTCCAACAGCCAACACTCAGTTTGTGTTACTCTGCTCAGTGACATTCCTACACGGATGCCCTAAATCACCCCATGCTAACATTTCAGATCAGCATTTTTCCAGGTTTGTCCCCAGTACTTTACCTCAGACATGGCAGGAAGTCCATGGGTCCATCTGCAAATCCACCTCAGGATCCCACAGGACTCATTTGTTTGCCCAGAAGACCTACAAGGAAAAAAAAATAACAACAGTTAGGAGAACAGTGACTAATTTTTGTTGTCTCAATCCATTCTGACATGACACTGCACACCTTTACTTAGGCCACTTCTAGTAGAAGGTCGTCATCTGTGTCACCCATGGAACAACACCAGTCCACGATTGTGCACCTTCCCAGTCCAAATAGATCATAAACTTTTTCATATGATTTCATATGTTTCCTTTAGCCCTGAAAATTATAGGAATTACAGTTGGGTGGGCCATCGAGATATTTTCTAGTCAATCTTCCGCTCAAAGCAGGAATAGCAGTTGCTGTCCCATTCTTGGGAGTATTTTCTTAAAAACCTTGAATGATGATCTGGAAAGACAGTGCAGAGTACCTGTTCCAGTTAGAACCTTTCCTAATCGCCAATCTCAACGTTTCCTACTACAGCTTAAGCCCATCACTTCTCAGTGGGGCCTCGTTGGGCGTGAAGAACAAATGCCCCTCTCCCTTTATGGTACCTTCACACACTTCAAGAGTTCTCTCCCCCTCCTTTCTCATCCTCAGTGACCCTTTCCTTGAGGGTGGTTTTAGTTCTCAGGTCACTCTCTTTGCTTCCTCCTGGACCGTTGGTTGCACACTTTTTGGGGCAATACTGTACAAACCCTGACATCATCCTGCACTGCAGACTTTAAAAGCACGAAGCAAAGCTGCAACATTACTCACGTACCTTGCAGACTGTGTCCACCTTTGCACATCTCAGATGACATTTACCTCCTTGCCAATAGTGTGATGCTTTTGACTTTTTATTAATCTCAGTTGGGTTGAGTTACTGCCTTACTGGTTGGTCTCCATCTTTATTATTTTATTATTCCTTGTATTCGTTTCTTCGACATGCCAGTTTATTTTTGCAGACTGTTTCTTGAACTTTTAGAGTGATTTTTGTTTTCTGGCCTTACGTTTCAGAACACTCTCAATCCTTCTCCACTCTCAACCATCCATCATCCCTGTGCAGATTTAATAAACATATTCGCTATTCTACCAAACAGATTATTAATGAAAATATCGGTCAGAAACAGGCTGAAATGTTGCCTGCAGAGGACAGTTCTCCATAGATTTAAACAAATGAAATGAAACAGATATTAGCTGTGAACCAGTGAGAAATACTCTCCAGATAGAAACAGTTATTGATCCCATTTTGGAGCCTGCTTGCTTTAATCTAAACAGTATTTCCATTACACATATATCAAGTGAGATGGTATCAAAACCCTCCTACTGTCCACCTGTATCAGGTTTTTACTCTTTTTTTCCCTACTCACAAAGCCGGTTAAGCTGGTAGACAAGGAGAACAGGCTGCTTTTAAGATTTGTTTCTGACAAACTCATCCTCTACCCCCCTGGCATAGTACATAGACATATTTTCTCGGCTTCCACAAATGCGAAAGAGGGGTGTGTAGGAAAAAAAAAACACCTTTAAGCCACTACTGAAATAAGAACCTGAGCATCATTATCAAGCCCTTCTCAGGACAGCGTGTGTGTTGGTAGTTCTTCTCTTGGGGTCATAGTCACCCACAGCCCCTAACCCAGAGGAGCCCCAAGCCTATAAACAGCAAAAACTACTTATAAGGCACTTTTAAGCACTGAGTTTGTTTTTTAAGGCTGTGCTCCCTTCTCCTCCAGCTATAATATTCCACCTGAGCCTCTTGACTCTCAGCCCACTATAAATAGCTTTACATTCAATTTGACACCTAAAAGCACTGCAATGTGCTTGGTTATGCAGCAGATGATGAGGGTCGCTGCTTTTAGCCCTTGCTGCTCACATGGCATGAAGGGTGAGGAGCAAACACGGCAGAGAAGAGTCTGTATAAGGGAGACCTTGTCTGTTGATGTAGCTCCATGACCCTATTTTAACCGCTGTCAACAAGATATAAGGGTGGTTTCTGTTTACACTGAGGCTTCTTTACACTGCTCTGTCCACACCCTAAAGTGGCATAAATGTCTTCTAAGTGCCTTAAAGTAGGTCCTTAATATAAATGAGAACCAACCCCATAGTTTGCAAAGTGGCTTTGAAAACATCGCCTGGGTCCATCCTTATAAATGGATGTGGGTTTTCTGAAGAACACCCGCCCCAAGGTATGCCCGTGTTATACATAACCTCTGATGAGCTCAGCACGGGTGAGGAGCAGGCAGGAGAAGGCAGAGCAACAGAAAACATGACTTTTCTCTTGAAAAAGCGAGCAGGGAGAGCCCTGAATCCTGCTCATTCCAGAGGATTCCCAGCAAAGGGGGAAAACAGGGTTCTCAGATCCACTTCTTTTGTAGGCTGCTACCCCCAACTCAGATCCAAAGAGGTTTCTCTTTCTTTTCCACTCTACTTACATTCAGCCTTCCAATTTTCATGGCCTCTTCACTAAAGCATGAACCCAAAACCCACCTCCAGCTAAAGGAAAAAAATAAATTGTATTTTGCTCCTACCTCTTTGTGTGTTGCTCTAAGTCTTCACATGCCTGACTTCCATCCTTGCAGAAGACGTGGCTTTGTCTGTGACGTTGCTCTCACGCAGCACTCGTGATAACAGCATTTTCTTGTTGATGAGCACACGATAAAGCACATGGCTTGATCAGGAGGAGACAACACTTGGAAAAACCACAGTCAACATCAAAGGGATGGGAGCTAACACAAAGGATGGCAACATCAGCCTTCAACTATGTATATGATGTTGTTTTCCTCTAGGCCAACTGGGACCTAAATTTTGCCATAATATTTTGGGGTATTTTTGTAGTGCTAGCAAATAGAAAAATCAAGCAACTGTAGCAATTAAGAAGATGGTCTAAGCAGCCTCAATATTATCACAAACATTAGTCTGAATGCCCTTCTCTGCTTACTTTCAAGTTCTGCTCATGAAAATCTTCCCCCATATTTTCAGCGAGAGAGATCCTATTGCAGCAGTGAGAATTGGCATTAGCAAGTTCAAATAGGCAGTTTGTACTTGCAGAGCATGCGGTAGCCATGAAATCTTCGCTTACGTAGAAATCACTGGCAGCTCAATAACAGCGTTATCTTGAAAGTCCTTGGTATGGATTTTAAGGGCAAATACCATTCAGCCAGAATTGTATCAGGCCAGCCTTGGAGTAATACAGACATCTCTGTATTTTATGTTGATCTTCCTGTATATGTAATGGAAAACATAAAATTCCATGGCTTTCTTGTCAATTGGGATTCCCTCCCATGTCTCAGTCCACATTTTTGGTCAAAAGCCACATGTTGCTCATGGCCTGGAGGTTGAGTTGTAAACCTCCTTGTCACGTTGCTCCTTTAACCAAGATGGTGTTGAGTTACCATGAGACAACGTGGTTTGATTTGTGGTGCTGTCAGCAAGTATGAGTTTGGAGAAAATTTCAAGGGGAATTACAAAAGAAAAAAAAAAAAAAAAATCACCTGTATGCTTTTTCCCTTCAGAAAAATAAGGGTACCTTTAACAACACCCTGGTCAGGTGGAGGAGGATTTGTTCATCTCATTTGTATTTTGCAGCGCTACTTCATTAAACACTTTTTTCAACCCAATAATTTATGTCAGCCCTTCTACTGCAGGGACAGATACTGATTTTTCTCTTACTCTCAGGATGTTTCAGGAAAGGATACATCTTATTCTTGATTGGGTAAAGGTTGATTTTTAATGCCTGGGTACTGGGTAGTTTTATTTATTTGTTTGTGGAATAGACTCGTCTTGCCTGGGCTCTCCAGGGGACACTCCAGTCCCCAGGAGTAATCCCAAAAAGGACTAATCCCAAATAACTCTTCTAAATTCAACCCCAGCTCTGGCTGAGCATTAAAGGCAAGGGAAGCAGTCATTCTGGTAAAGTTTTATTTCACAAATAATTCAGAAATCAAAAGAAAATGGGGGTGAAGGGGTTATTTTACAATTCTGTATTTAGAAAAAAATTATAGTTTATAAACAAACACACGGCCCCTTGAAAAACATGCAAAAGCACACAAAAATTTACAAGAAACTTTTGTACATAGGAAGTAAAATACATCATTTTTCATAGAAAAAAAAAAAAAAGCAACTCTATGGACTGGCCCTAAATACTTAGACCGCACAACTGACCAACCGGAGTCTCCTCAATCAGCTGAATGTCTGAAAATGAAGAACCGGCTTTCGTGCCGGTTGTGTTTTCTGGAGATTCGGCTGTGCTGAGCCAGATGCTCTGCAATGGCAGTGTCCACGTTGGCAGCCTTGGTTTGAAAAATAAGTTTAATGGAAAAGAACAACCAGGCAGCACCAGCTTTACCAGGGGTTTAACCAGACACTGCAGTAAGTTGGCACATGCTTATTAATCTGCTGAGCTGGGGTCTACGGAAGAACAGATCTGGTGGTATAAAGATGTGCTGCATATTTAAGCTGCGTTGAAATATATTCGGCTGAGAAATGTTTTGGTATCAGAAATAAAATCAGTAAATATTTGGCTAAAACCTGGTACTGTCCCACCTATATATGAATAGCTAGCGCACACGATTGCAAGCAATTGATTTATCATGACTGCCTTGGAGGACCTGATCACCCCTAATTCTGGTGGAGGTATGTTTAAATTAATAGCACCCAGGACCTCGAATAATATTTGTGTAGTGAAGTCACAATTTCTCTTTTGTACAACAAATATAAAAATAAACAGATACAGACTTAAATTAACATCACTTTCTAAAAATCCAAACCAGTTGGCTGAAGATAAAAATACGCAATTGTAACTTGAATTAAGCATTTTAGGATATTTCTGTTGGAATAATAACTCTTCCCTCACCCCCTTTCCATCAGGTAGATACATCCCAAACTGTTTGGAATTTTATGTGCTCACAATAATCCCCTGGACTTTTCTTCAAGAGCCCTCAGATTTCTTTCCATCGTTTTACAGCATATGTAATTATCATGGACAGCACATTAGAGGTGGGATCCTACATTAGCGTTCAGGCGTTTTATGTGCTTTTGCGGTCGCATCTCCTGCACTTTCCAACTCAATAAATAACCCCGTGGCTACCATTTGGCCCATGATGGTCATAGATTCATGCTGCAGTATTTAATCGGCTTGAACCAGACCGCATATCGCATAATTATTCACAGCGGGCAGGAACAGGGCAGCCTTATCCCACTGCCAAGATCTCAAATGCTTCCAACCAGCAGCTTTCCTAAGATACATTCCAGCTGTTTTTAACATCAGTTTACCTAGCAAGAAAAAAATACTTCGGTTTTTCTATCTCAAGCAAATACTGTACACCTTGGAAGATGATACTATATGAACAATGATGACACAGTCATTTCTCTCTGTCCACCCCAAAGGCAGGTGAGCTGCGTAGCACTTTTGGAGACCATGCAAAGCAGCTCCAATTCATATTTTACAAAAGGTCTCTTACCCAGTTCAGATTTTACAGAGAAAGAAGCCCCACCGGTGAGTAGAAGTGAGTGATAAAAGTAATTTCCTTGCTGATTTCATTGTGTTTACAGAATTAATAAGTGCTTTATCACATGAAAAATTTTGGTCTGTGTTTTGAAACAGCTCAAAGACAGGGCTTTTATACCTGTCCAGATTAAACCAAACATAGCCTGAGCATAAGAGTAGCTATGAGACATCTGCCAAATAGAGGGAAATACTTTCCCATTCGTTATACAATATTACAATGAAGTTATGAAGCAGAAGGACCATGCATTTATCAGAACGAAGGAACTAAAGTTTACATTGTCTTCTCATGAGTAATGAAGTTACTGGATGTGTGTGCAACAAAAGACGACCAGATTTGTGTTTAGACCATTTCTAAAAACTCATTTCCAATATAAAGCAGAGAATACTCTCCTGCCTTAAAGAGCAGGTCATGCTAGGTGCTTCTCTTGGCTTCGAAATACATTTGGATGCATGTTGAGACAAATAACAAAATATTAAACAACATCATTACAACACCTATGGGATTCACAAAACATACCATCCTGAATACCAAATGCTCATGGGGATGGCTTTTCCACGGAAAGTTGGGATCTATCAGTGTCACAAACTGGACAGAAGAAAGTTCATCTACCCCAATTTATGCCATATCTTTAAAGTCCCAGAACTGCACACACCACAAATAGCTTCACGAATGTGAACACGCTTCCTATGGATGCAACCATTCCTAGTAGACGTAAGATTAACTTTATCACTACTTGACTACTACAGATAAAACAACCAGCACTGCTGTATAAAACAATACACTGCATTTAACTGAAATTTTATTTGAATGGCTTGTAGTATAGTATGAGATGTGCCAGCACAGGAGCCCCGATTCTCTGACCTCTCACAGGTTGCCAGACTTGCAAAATACCTGCACATGTTTGACCAGCAAACATTATACCTGCTGTTTGGATTATCTGGTGGCCTCATTTCCTGCAGCAAGGATCTCCATCACGAATTTCACACCCTACTCCAGTTCCCAACAACCCTTGATATCTGACCGACAAGAACATCCTCTCCACAGACGTGACGTGATGCCCCAGCAGCCTCACACAGCAGTGCTGATGCGTGCCATCTCCTTGGGAAAACACAAAATTTTCTCTTCTTTTGCACAGAAAACATCAAATGTACACAAAAAACGTTCTATCAAAGCCCAACCTCTCTTCAACAGATGCAACTTTTAAAACAGTTTCTCATTTCAAAGGGTCCAGCGCCCGGACAGTCGCTCACTTGTGAGGCTGCTCAGCAGTGCCCGTCCTCACGCCCATGGCAGGAGATGCTTCACACCCTAAAAACACCATCCAGGGCCAGACCGAGATCCCTATGTCTGCTGTACATTGAGCCACCACGGTTCTGCGTAGCACACCTCTCTCGGAAATTGAAAGTTAGAACAGTTTATCTTTGCTGAATGCCCCTAGAGAAACAAAGACATGAAACGAAAAGCTACAACGCTGAACGGGTGCAATGAGATGCGAACAGCTGAGTCAGAACCTGGTGTCTTTTTTTTTTTTTTCTCCTTTTCTTTTTTTTTTTTTTTTTTTTTTAAATTCCCTGAAAGAGATGGGCAAGGAGGGTACGGTCAGAGCTGATGCCATCAGAGGAGCCTTCCTGTCTCTGGAGACCAACAGAGCGCTCTCCCAAAGAAACCTGCACCTTCCCTGGGAATTTACTGCTTCACAGCAAAAATTCGGAAAGCGTTTCCATCTGAAGGATTCTTCAAGCTGAAATTAAAAAAATAAATAAATAAATAAAAATTAATTAACCAAAAGTAAACACACTGCAGGACCCAAAAAGTGATGGACCTACAGGAAACTCTGAATTTCTTTGGGGTGCTCTGCGCAGATGCGACTCTACCAGGAACAGGATAAAGGATGAAAAACAAGAGGCACACAAGTTCGCCTTTTTTTATGCTTTCAATCCAAATTTACAATACTAATGTCAATGAAAGGAGCTGGGAAGCAAAAGCCTCTCTTACAGTGCTTTTATCCAAGGAACACCATGCTCCCTTACGGAGGGATTCAGGCTTAAAGAGGAACATGTTTTCCTAAAAACTGTTGTCAAGTAGGCTGGCAGGTTCCCAGGGCCTGTCTGGCCCGTCTCCTGTTGCTGGCAGTGGGAGCTGCCAGATCAGTTCATGTTAAGTGACAATAAATATGTATATTCATTTTTAATCTGCAGAGGTGTCCCCAACAGCCCAGACTCCAAGCTGCTGGGGGCAGAGCTGTGTACATAGGGGCAAAGGGTTGTTTCTGTTCCCAGCCCTTACTTCTTCAGCCCTGTTGGACTGCAAAACCTCAGGAAAAAGGCAAGATGTCATATTCCTGCAAAGCAAACATTCCAACAAGGGTAAAGACTCAGTAGATATTAAAGGCAACTTTTCCCCATACCTGTTAGGGTACGTATCTTTACCAAAGGTTATTTCCAGTGTCCTAAAGGGTAAGGTTTTCACCTTGAGTTTGGAAAAGCTATCACGCTGTCTAGTGGACCTCACAGCATGAAGCTGCTCCTTTTTGCTGAGTGTAAATAACACTTTCCAAATCTTCATACTTATCCCTGCTGCGAGGACGTCTTTGGTTTCCCTCACCTCCTAGACCAGCGTGTCACTGCTAGAGCAGAGTTTATTCTTAGCTAGGCCAGAGTTTGCCACCCAAGTGAAAAGTTAGTTGTTTGTTAGTATAAAAGATAAGTGAAGGCAAGACAGATATAGAAGGAAACCCATACTGGCAGGCTTGTCACCTAAATCTGAATTGCAAATCACAGAACTTCAAAATGCTAACCCTGATAGATCTATACTGAAAACACCCATATTTAATGCCTACAAGTTTCCCCTCCCAGTTTATTTTTATTTTCTGAGGTGCTCTACAGCATTCTGAGATATGCATCATTAGAATAAAAACAGGGAGCTTTCTGGTATTTCTTAAGGTAATTAGAAAAGATTAACTACATAGAATGGACAGAGCCATGTTAGCAGTGACCAAAACCTCCCACAAGAGTGGGAAATTCTATGTTTGCAAAGACAACTCTGAGAAATCAGTACCATCACAGCAATATCTGAGAAAAATACATCACAGACTGAAATAGAAGTTTCAAATTAGAAAGGACTGAAGGAATTGTGATTCAATCATTATGATAATCTGGAGATGCAGGAATTTGGAAGCACTGATTTGAAATTGTACATGGAAACCAGCCAGCTTAGCCTGAAAGAAACTCCAAAAAATTACAAGAGTGGCAAACCCGTCTTCAAAACCTGCTTGAACACCTCTCTATAGGTAAATTTATTCATGCTTCTTTCAAAGAGAACAGAAGAAACACATTCTACACCCTAGAACTGAATGGAAATCCCAATTATAAACCTCAAGGCATGGCTCAGGCTGAAAGCAGAAGAAATACCTGTGCTTATCTCTGAAAGTGATAAATACACACAACAAAATGTATTAACATGGACTCATATTGTAATAGAATAAAACAGCGCTTAATAATATTTCATACCTTTCACACCAATCTGAGAGCAGCTACTCACTGGTGGAAGGTAAGAGCAGGACAACACGCTCTATTTGTTGGCATCTCAAAATTCACTGTGACACTGTTAAGTCACATATTTCCGATCCACCCGCCTTTCTGGCTGATATCTTCTGACTTTGACACACCACTGAACACACAATGGAGAAAAAGAGGAAAGCACAAAGAAAAAACAAAATCCCACCTCTCAGACTGGACTCCGTTCTTTAAAGAGCCAACATAAGTTTTCTTCTTTTCTACAGGCATCACGTCCACAAAACCACCGCTTTCATCTGAAATGACTCCTGCGTGCACTGCAGTTTTGCAGATACTGGAGCTCTGAAAAATATTTAATTATTTTGACTTAAAAACTGTCTATGTATGTTGTATCTGGCAATTTACTGTCTTCATTGGCAACAGGGAAAACCAGAGAATAACAAAAATAGATAAATAATACTAAAAAAACCACAGTGGAATGAAAAAGCTATGGAAGAATTCTGTCCTTATTGACAGACTAGGGATAAAAGATGTAATGGAATAGATCTTGTCGGTATGTCATAAGCCCCAGTAACAAATGCAAAACGTCTGTAGGAAGATCCACCACCGCAGAGGACGAGCAGCCTTTCCAGCGTTCCTTCTGCAGTGGGTGGAGGGAGATTATCCAGGGACAAAGCTGAATTGAGGACAATTTTACAGCCAAGTGCCTCTTGGGTTGGCAGACAAACTGCTGCGGTGAAACTATTTGCTAGTGAACAGCCACCTCTGGGAAGTTTATCCACCCAGTTGCTTGAAAATCAGATGGTTTTTCTGAATTAAGGTGAATGACCACCAGTTATCCAGGCCAGTTCACGTCCTTCTAAGGAAAAACAGAAGGACTGTGCCCATTGCATGGTGTAGGATTTGGATGGGGATTACCCCACAAGACAACACCAAGTACAGAGGGAGAGTAACACTTCTGAAAAGACTAAAGCTTCTCTGTTGTGCATTGTGCCGTTACCCCACTCCCCACGATGTGCAGAGTCAGAAGAGCTGGAGAAACACGAAACACCAACAACTGATGACTAAGCTCCCAAAGCATCCAGGAAACAGAGCATGAGCTGAGAAGGCTTAAACATACTGTAAACTTGGCCATCAACTCTCTCCAGGATTTATGTACAGCGAGCGGGAATAACACAAAGTAAAAACCAGCTTTGCACAGGGAACTGCAGCAGGTGAAAATCCCAACCCCATAAACTCCCTGATCACTAAAAATCAAACTGCCACAAGACCAGTGCCAAGTGCAAACGTTCCCATCGCGTACGTATAATACGGATCATGCTGTTTCATTCTTGCAGCCATATATGGCAGGTTTGCCTCGTCCCCTATATATTTATCACTTTGGATGGCCTATCTCTTGGCTGCTCCCAGAGTTTTGAGTGCCAAATTTGGTATTTTGCTTCTATATATGGTCAAGGGAGCAAGGGAACGCTGTGTTTGGAAGATATGCTGTGAATTCGCCTTAGCATGCAGTGGGAAATCTGTAAATCTAAAATTGGCTCATAAAATTAAACTGTTCTGAATCAATTTGCAACACGCTCCACTGGGAGACATCCTAAACGATGTTCTTTTTGAGGCATTCCTGCTTTTTTCCAGAACTCGTTGTTCTGCCGCTTATTCAAAGCTTTGACCAACAGGCTTTTTATTGCCGTACCCCAAACCTCTCCTTATCACTCAGTTGGATTACAACCCTCGTTTATTCCAGGCCAGGCTCTGCTTTGATGAATTGATTGCAGAGCTTTTGGAAGATGAAATATTACAAGAACAAGGATTCCCCTCAAATTCACAAGTACAACAGTTGTAATGGACAACACAACAGCTTTCCATGGTGTAGCCCCTTGGGATGCTCTGACAACATTTCCTGATGAAGTGACCATACAATGACAATACTTTTTATAGTGGGCTATTAGCAATAGTCTGTGACCGTGAGTGTAATCGCCCATAATTTCCTCATTAGTGTGACTGGTTTAATCATTAAGTTCGTATCTCCTGAGAGCTGAACCACCCAACATGCTTTGCACTTGTGCCTCATTATTTTAGCGATCTACTCTCCTCCAAATAATTGCCACACAACTGCAGATAAAAGACCTTATCTCAAGAGCAGAGAGCTGATTTCTCTCCTAACTCAACAGGGCTCCCGAGCAGGCATGGGGACAGGTTTCCCTTTTCCATCTTTATCATATTAAGAGCCTGGCAGGGTGACAAGTGACAGCATCTCATGAGACTTAAAAGCTATTTTACAGCTTAGATAAACACCCCCAGTATTTAGCAGAGCTCCAGTATCACCCCAGAAGCCTTACACAGACTAGCCAAGCATTTTTGTCATCACAGATTGGACTATCAGCTCTTTACCTGCCAGAGCATTTAGCAAATGGATGTCTCGGAGAAGGTGCTAAAAGGTCAGAGGGAAGTGCAGACTGTAAACAGGGCAAGATGCTGCTTTTTCTTTCCAATAACTTATTTAAGAAGACACAGTTGGAGCACAAGTCCCTCCAGGGCCACGAAGGTCCCGTTCTAGATGTGAAGGCAAAGAGCTCTCCCAGAAGACAAGCACTCATCCCATCCAGCTTATTCTCTGCTTTAATTACTCCTTGGGTGTGGGTTTGTGTTAATTCACAGCATCCCCTCCTGGAGAGCACCTCCACAGCCCCTGTGCCCTGGGAAAAGCCTTTGCCCAAATTCTCCCTGCACAACAAACTTGTCAGCCTACCAGCCTGAACTTTTCTCAGCACATCCCACAGTTGCCTCCAACTCCTCCTTCCCAGTTGGTTTCACCTGTTTTGTCACCAATCTCACACTTCCATAAAAACCTAAATACTTATTACACTCACATTACACTATTAGTGCCGTAGTCCAGAAAAAGGTTAACCAAACCCTCTAGGAATTGGCCAAATACTTTTTTTCTTTTCCCTCTATTTTATTTTTCTCCCAAATCACAGTCCATGCCCTAGTTTATGAAACAATACCCAGGGGGTTCAGTAGGAAATGGAGCTCAGGATTGATTAAAGGGCACTAATCCTTTTGCGTCAGTACAAATCAGGAAACAAAGCCAGCCCAGGATGCTGGTCCTCGCCTAATACCCTTGTAATCACAGGCCCTGTTTGGGGCTAATCTGAGGTAGTTTTGTCCTTAGTAAAAGAAATAAAACTATTATTTCCCATTTCCTGCAGGTGCTGAGCCTGCACAGGGGCAGATACCACAGGGTGGCAGCTGCCCAACGAATTTGCACATGAGCTAGGCTAGACTAACCTGTTTGTATGGCTCTACCTTTAAAAAAAAATCAGTCTCAAGTAAAATTAAAAACCAGAGGTTTTTAAAAATTGCTTTCACAATGTCTTGTCCTAAATGAATGTGTGACTTCTGCAGGGTGTGTTTTCTCAGAGGTCGGCAAAGCTCCACATCAACCCTGGGCTGGGGGTCCATGATGTCCCAACTGGTTCCACCTGGCCTTCAAGAAGCGTGTTCCTACAGGCTACACACCAAAAAAGAAAAATAAAATAAAAAAAAAAAGGCACCCACAAATGGAAAAAATGTGGAAACCTAGTTTTTAGAGGCCTAATATTAAGAAATTGCAAGAAAATGACTCTTTGCCTAGTTTTAGCATCAAGTCTCTGCTCATCCCCATGAGTAGAGTTTAGAAAAACAAACCAATAAAACCAACTTGCATGCTTTCTTTCCACTGCTCTGCACTGGGTCCCAACTGTTCAAAAACACTGTTCAGCTGCCAAAAAGAGAAGGACAGGGAAGGGGGAAGAAAGTTTATTTTTGCCAACTATATAGTGTGATAGTATATAGTAAAAGCTCTTTGGTGCTCACCTGCAGATCTCAAAACTGTTGTCTCACAGCGCTAAGGCATGGAGTGGATAAGTGACATGCCCAAGTCCATAGGACTAAGACAGTGTCAGAGAGTGGAAAGGCTTCCCAAGCCCAACAACCCCAGCTCAATGCAGCAGCTGTTGCGTTTTGTTAGTGTTACTTCTTCCACCATCCCCATTTCCCCCATTCCTACATCGCAATGATCATGGGGAGGTTGACTGCTATCGCTAAATCACAGAGCATGACCCCAGCTCTGTGATACGGACACCGCAATACCCGGGGTCATTGGGGAAAGGAGGATACTCACATCTGCATAAACATTTGTGCCAAACACCGGTGCCCAGTATGACGGCTCTTCTTTACAGTGGGCTGGACAATAAATCCTAGAAAACAATTTATTCGTATTTATATCAAGGCCCAACAGGAAAGCAAGCTGCATTCCTGGGAGATTTCAAGTGCCTGCATCTGGTCTGCAGGTGGCAACAGTGAATTTAATTATTTGTTCCCCTCAGATGACATTTGATAGTTGCTGCAGAACTGCAAAGCGAGGGGTTTAGATCAGTAAAAGAGGGATTCCTCTTTTATGACATTTTCAAAGGAGAGTAGCTGTATTTTTGCACAGTTCTGTACACGTAATTACTTGCACATGTTTGTGTCCCCTGCCATGACTTACACCTGCACAAAGCAGCTTCCCAGGACAAACTTCTTCTGTGCTTTAAGGTGGAAAGGGAAACCACATCCAAAAATCAACAAGTGCAGGAGAACAAAGGCAGAGTGAGAAGTTACACCTTTATACGTAGGGGCGTGCAGAAATGGGATCAGGTAGCCTGACTTATATGTTATCGAAGCAGTCCGAAAATTTACAATGAATTTTCTGCCACGATGCAAAAAAAAGCACAGTGGCAGCAGGAAACACACCATTCCCAACCCTCTCCTCCAGTTTATCTGAAAAAAATCAGCTCCATCCCTGCCCGCCCTCAGATTTGGGGACCTCAGCATTCTCCATCCTCATACCAGAACAGGTTTAAGCTGAACTTAAGCAGGCTCATCGCACACAGTTACCTTGGGCAATGGGTGGCTGGCTTTTTGAACCGGCACAGCTCAGCTACTGTAGTGTAGCAATCCAGTGTCTGCGCTGTGGAAATAAAGATGGAAAAGCAAATGATGAGACCTAAGAGCTCAGGCAGCTGCAGAAAACACAAGTCAACGCAAGGCATCTGGTGAGACCTGCGGCCAGCTGAGGGCACCGGTGGGAAAGCTGATCGGGGCTCTACAACAGAAATCCTGCTATTTTACGACAACGTGACCTTAAAGAGGTCACAGCTTTCCAAAGAGAAAAGCAGCTGATCCACAAGACAGTGTGTTTTTGCTGCAGCTCCAGATGTGGAGTCCACATAACCTGACACTTACAGTTTTCCATGAAAGTGGCACAAGTGGATCTAATCGAGATGATGATTATACGTAGGAGGAATTATTCAAAGATATGCAGAAAGTGGGAATTGTTTAAAAAGTAGAACTCCACAGTATTTATTTATATGCTCATCATAAACATGATGACTCGCTGTTGTAAACTAATTTCACATGTATTATGTGTTTCATTATACTATTGTACAATTATATAAGGTACTTTTTTTCAGGTTTTATACAGTGTTCACACTAGACCGAGCCTTTCATACAAAGATGTTCATCTTTCATCTCTTTACTATCAGCAGCTTGTGACAGTGCAGCTGATGTTTGGACCCCACTGTGATCCATCACCAGGAGATGCTGATGGAAATGGCTCATTATCACCTTTTTCTGTACATTCCTCCTACATCCTTACAGCAAAAAGGAGAGGGAACTGGTGGAATTGCCCATAACGGTGATGGATCACCACTCTAGGGTTGA
The DNA here is from genome assembly GCF_037038585.1 of Patagioenas fasciata. NCBI lineage: Eukaryota > Metazoa > Chordata > Aves > Columbiformes > Columbidae > Patagioenas > Patagioenas fasciata. The sequence continues at coordinate 11,587,405 of NC_092532.1, forward strand.
CTTGTGGTACTGAACCATTTAAGTGACCACTTAAAACCAAAAAGAGCACTGTAAGGAATGATGTTTTCAAGTATCCCAATAAAATCCTAATGACAATGGTTTCTTCTCAACTTTTAAAACTTACTTGTGACTTTGGAAACCATGAACGCATTTGAAGGCTTGCTTTTCCTGCAAAACAAGCAAATAAGAGCATATATTAAAAAAATAAGCATACTAGAACTACTTGAATCACTATGGTTATGAGTAACAAAGAGAGCTGAATATCTGCTCATATTTAAAGCAAACACAAAAACTTTTCCGTGAAAGTATTACCTGAAAGACTCCACACCGTTCCTGGTAGACTTCACAAAAGCCGGTGTCCTCCCTTTCCTCGTGATATCAACCAGCCCTCCTTTATTGTCCAGGATGCCGTAATGAATTGCAGCACGGCAGATGCTTGATGACTGACAAGAGCACAAACACAAATAGTATGTGAAATAAATAAATCTCATTCGAAGAGCAAGGCCGACCAACCACTGGGCAAAGAAATGACGGAGAAACGAAACCTCCACCAAAACGCCAAATGGAAAATCAGCTGAGTACACTCCTTTGGAATCTGGTTGTTAAATCCTACTCTCCCTACATTATTTTATTATTATTATTTTAAGAACTGCCTGGTTGAATGGCAAGCTTTTCTTAAATAACAAAACCATACATTTAAATACAATTTAGAAGAGAGGCAGCATTGGAAATTAAGGACCAGTATGAAATATTTCCAGTTCTCGACAAAACATTCAAACCCAAAATATTTCTGCTGAAACCACTTGGAGGAGGCGGCTGTCTGCAATCGCAAAATGTATCATGGGCAATGCTGTCATGGACCAACAGCGAGAACAGGGAAAGCAAACACGCTTTTACACAAAAACCCTTTTATTTTCAACCTTTCTTCACCCCAAAAGTAGTTTTGATGGGAAAACAGTGTAATGCTCTATTTAAAAATTATCTTGCTAATACAAGATCCAGCAAATCAGTCCAAAATATTATTGAGTTACAACATTTAACAGTGTTTTTCTTATAAAGTTTCTGCTCAGCATGACAGCTGCCCACATTAGAGATCTCTGTAAGAGCCACCTATGAATCCCCATCCCTCACTTTCCATGAGTTTCATCGCACATTAAGGGCATTCATGATAAAATCACATCTGGAATTGCTTTGCCTTTCCAGACTGCTGCTTTTTTTCATCACTAAGATGAGGAAAATACAGATACTCTTTATTAGCACCTTTTGACAGCACCACAACTGGAGAATATGAAAAGCCAAATTACATTGGAATTGTTGGCATTTCCCATTTCTGTCGTTACCGCTAACTCCCCACAAATTACATCTATGAGCTATTAAAAGGTACTTACACTCTCATAATAAAATGTTCCAAAGATCTTTCCCTTACTGTACAAGCAGCCAGCTGGGCACAAATACCTAGTAAAGATATATATCTTTGAGGGTGGCGAAAAAACAATTCAAGAAAAACAGACTTTGAGTCTATTTTGTTTAATAGTCATTCCATTCATTTCACGTAACTCTTCCATCTGAAAACGAGATTGCAAAATAGCTACTTTTTTAAAACAGTTTCTCCACCCTCCTTAAAAGCCCGACCAATATTTAGATTCTGTGGATTTGGTTTTTCTCCAAGTGATAAACTGTCCTGTTCTTTGCAGAAACCTTAACCAGAAGTTCTGGACTGGCTGGGAGGGGACAAGCCATGAATTATTGGTCTGGCCTGGACAGTGGTGGAATGCAGGAAAAAGGTTCAAAAATGCTTCTGCCAGAATTTATTAAATTATTTTGGACACCTGAAACTGTGGGTCATCACGGCTGAATAAAATAAACTGAGTCACCGTATTGCTAGGCTTGGCTCAAGGTTTTCTATTAAGAGAAATGCATCTTGTTTGGCGGAGCTTTTTTGTTTGTTGTTTTTTGTTGTTAGAAAAAAATAAATACCTAGATAGTAATTAAAAATACATAGTATAGCCTATCGTATGTTTCCAAGAACTGGATAATTTTTAAGCCACTTTTTCCCACAGTTCTCATAGAAATATCAATAAAACACTACCTGTTGCACGTTGAGCCTCTGCATTTGTCTCTCATCTTGGTCTCACAGCTAATGACTTGTGCTGGGGAGAAAAAAAAGAAAATAAATTAATATTTTTTTAAAAAAAAGAAACTGCCACAGCCTGCTGAGAACTATGGAGATAAGCAACCACTGTGCATCTTTCCTGGAGGTCTTTGGTGCAGTGAGATAAAATCTTATCACAGACCAACCCAGCCTGGAGCAGTTGGTGCCTCTTTAGCCCTTCACCTGAGACAGGTGTCTTCGGAAATATTAGCAAGGAAGAAACATCTGACAGTTGAAGGCTTTAATTTACAGCCTGCGGTCTCCAGCCAGAGCTCTCATGCTACATTTAATTACAGCCTCTCAAGATGTTGGTAGATAAACTTGAAAAGGATGCCTTGGCTTGCCTCACCTTGTTTTCACAATAAGCCTCTTTTAATTAACAGCGGTTAGAAAGCAACTGAGGAAGTACTAACAGCTCTGCAAATAACTTCAGAAATCTTCCCAAGCAAGAAATAAAAAGGAAACAAATTTTTAAAATCCCAACAGCTACAAAAGGGTAACTGCTGAGTGTAGAGCACTTTAAATGGGAAATAACCCAATACTTCCTCAAGTAATTACTGATTTGGGGACCTTCAGTTCATCAATACATTCTTGAGATGGCTTAAAAGAACTATTAACTATTTCAGATTGACATGAAGAAAGCACAAGTGGCTTCTGAAAGCTTTGTTTCCCACTTCTGGCAGGGTTTTGTTATAATAAACAGCACATTTTTGCACAGATTGCACCCCCCTCTATTCAAACATCCTCCCAGTTATTTTTTCACTGTGCCTCCTCTTCAATTTCCACGCCTTTTTCCCATAAGGGTACTTTAAAACTTATAGAAACTGAAAAATAGAGAGACCATCTTACTCATGTAGGAGTCTGGGATGGTTTTCTTGGGCTTCACAGGTTTGCTGGGATTGCTTTCTGGAGGGTAGAACCGCACTGGGTTTTGCTCTGCAACCTGTGAAATCTCCACTTCGTTAGTCTCATCCGTCTCAGCGATGATGGGATCTTGGTAACGGTTATCTTGTTAGAAAAGGGGATTAAAAATAATTACAGCGTGTTCATGTTAAGAAGGAAGTCAGACAGGTCTGTGTTTTGAGGGAGATGGTTTGGTTTGGTGAGGATCTGCTTTTCAACAGCTGGAAACGCAAAAATGCCCATTAAAGGCAGCGTGGGGCTGTTGCAGGGCAGGTGCAGCACTGGGATGGGAGATTGTTCCTCTCCTGCTCCTCTGCACACAAAACACCATTTACAGCATCTTACAGTAAAGGTCTGAAATGATCTCCACTAATTAGTGAAAAAAACCTGCTGGTATTTCTTCTGTTTCTCATACAGCTTTTGCCCTCTGGAGAAAAACACTAATTTGCTGAAGGGCACATACAAAAATAAAGCCCTGGTATTCAGGAAGGTGGCTGAAAGCTCTTCCACTGGGCTTTTGTTCTCCAAACCAGCTTCAGCTGCTCCTCCAGTAAAGCCCAGATCCTGCTACAATCTGATCCTGGCTTTAGCACCCACAACGGGTTTACTCCTCACTTTACCTGCAGGTTTATCCCTCATTTTACCTCCACCATTGAACAAGCTGCCTGCTGCTGCAGCCAGGCAAAGGGATTTTGGAAAAGGTATCAGCAAAATTCATTCTGCTTGGCCGGTCCTACCTGCAACCCTGTGCCGCTCTCATCCTCTGCAATGAGGAGAGGAATGGTGTGAGCAACGGGACGGTGGATGGTGGCTTGAAGAGGACTTTCTACCATGGATCATCCCCCCAAGCCCAGCTGCACTCCGGAGACTTCGTTCTAGACCCGCAACCCCAGGCTAAATATGACAACTGCAACATCACAGCAAAATAAGCCTCAGCTTTGGGCAAGTGTCCAGGGAACCTGCCTGTTTCTAAGAGCTCCGTGAAGCAAAACACATGGGAAAAAAGAAATGCCCTCCATGCATGTCCCCAGAAAATCCCCCGAGTGCTGGAAGATAGCGCTGCTTAACTGGAGGTTTCAGCATGAATAATATATTTTAGAGAACTCCACATGTCAGGAAAAACTGTCCACAATGCCCTCCTCTCCCCCAAGAGACACAAATCGCTGTGTTCATTTTACAGCCATGAAAACCAAGGTGGGGAGAGAGGGAAACACTCCATTCCTGGCCCCCGAAGGAGCAGGGCGGGCGGCCAAGCTCTGCCCACCCACGTCGCCTCCGCTAAGTGTCGGAGAACATTCCCTTCCCAAACAAACCAATGAGGATGGGATTGCTCCTCCCAGCGCGCAAAATCCCACCAGAGTTCCCGGGCCAAACCCACGTAAGCTCACAGCAGCTTCTCCCCATCTGAGCGCTCGCCCTCATTTTCACCAGGGAAAACACATCGAATCCCGGCCCCTGATTTCAAGCAGTTCAGAGCGTTTCAGTTTCAGCAGCAGCCACTGATTCACCACGTGTTGTGATGTCAAGACACTAAGGGAGGCTAATTAAACGGTGCGTAAAGCTGCGACTGCTTCTAATTAAATCTTCCAGGCATAAGTTTGCTCCAGTCTTTCTGCCACCCAGGAAGGTTCCCCAAGCCCCCCAGCATGTACCTCTGTAGCAGAGGTTGTTCTGGCAGCCTCCCCCATAACTCGGCGGGCACTCGGAGCAAGGGCGGCCAGTCTTGTATGGAGCTTCTCCGATCCAGTTGCCCCTGCAAGCACAAGAGCAACGTGCACCCATCAGACACCCAAATACCCACGGTAGCAACAGCTCTGAATCCTTCACCCCTAAGACCACCTGGGACTGAAAGAGTGGGGAAAACGGGTGTTTCTGCTGTGCTGATCTTTGGACAGGGTGAAATCATGACCTGTCCCTACTCTGTCCATCCCTGTGCTGCCTGTTGTCCTCCAGCAATAGCTCTGGGGGCTCGGGAGCTGCCTCCCATTTGCCCAACACTTGTCCTCATCCCTCTTGCTCATCAGAGCCACAGGTCTCCCACCATTTTTTGCAAAACCCCCAGCAAGTTGCATGGGACATGCTGGAGCGCAGCTCTAACCTTTAAAAAGCTGCTCCATTTTCTATCTGGAACTATTTCCAAACAGAAAAACACTAGAAAATACATGGACCCTCAATGTCAGATCATCTAGGAACCAGAGCAGCACTTGGCACTCTCTCGTCATCCAACTTGGCCATCCTTAAGTCCCCAGTTTTGCCTCTGAGGGTGCAGAAACACCATCCTGGCTCGAGCAACTAAGCAAAGACTAAACAACCAGCCTAGGAAAGCCTTGTAAGAAAAACGGTCCTCCTCATTTCACCTCCAAGATACCATGTTTAGGGTTTTATTTAAACAAATCGCATGCAATATCACTTTTACATTAAACTCCAATGTAAATACTGCGATCTTCTGTAAACAGAAGTAAATCAATGGGTTATTACATTTTCCTGAATAAAGTACCCACAAACAAAAGCCCTTTTTGGCACTCTGTAGTGCAAATTTTAGGGGCCGGGAAGGTTGAAGGGGACAGAGTTCAGCCCATGGCTATGAACCCTTTGGTTATTGCTCTTTCAGCTGTTTCCACCTATAAGGCTAGATGAGGACAATGTGCACTGGTGCCAGAGAGAAAAGATTCAGCAGAAACTGCAGAAATTGAGTGTTTTTCCATCCAGCAGCCCTGGATGGATGATGTGCAAATAGTTCAACCTGCTGTGGGAGCTCCATGGGTGACGTTGCGATCCCGCACAAGGAGCAGGTTATTAAATCCCATCAAACCACAAGTTTAATGTTCTCAGCAGCTGATTTTGGGAGGGGGGCTTAGACAACCCACCCATGGGGCTCTGCCTCGACCATGCTGTGAACTGCCAGCTCTGTGCCCACACATCTTTTTTCTCTGCCTTTTTTTGCCTGATGATCTCCAGCTCTACAAGCCACTCCATTTGTACATAATGATTCCCCTGTTTCATTTTGTTGCTAAGATTTAAATCACCAAGGACTTGGAGTGGGTATGTTTCTCCTATTAACCAATTAAGTAGAAAATATTAATTGCCGTTGCCAAGGAGGACACTGCTCCTGGATATAGTAGTCAAGAAACATGATTTTCATTTTGAAATTTAGTCAAACCATCAAGTTAGCTGCATCAGTCAAGAGTTAGCTATTTCACTTTTTTTTCTTTTTCTTTTTTAAAGCCACGGGGAGCTCATCGGGTCTGGGATTTACAGAGGCTGCTGCTGGAATGGCGTTAATCACCACCCCAGCCCCTCCCAGCCTCTGAGCTTGGCAGCTCCATCCTGGCCATCTCCTGCTCCTCCTTCCCGTGGCAGGAACATCAAAGCTCCAGCCTGGCCCCAGCCTCTCATTCACTTTTCCAGGCAATGCTCAAAAGTCTTGAACCAGCTCTCTGCTACCGTCTAAAGAGCAAACTTAAAGCCACAACCACCGGTCTAGACTGCCTGAAATCTCTTCCCCAGATCCCGGGCTAGTTAAGCAAGCTGCCAGTTTTAGGAAAGCTGGAGAGAGCCCAGCTCATTGGCCTTACTTGGGCGAGTAATTGCAGACCAGGTAGACGGCATTCTCCCAGATTTCTCCCCAGACGTTCATCTGCTTGCAGACGTTCACGGCACACCCGATCTTGTTCGTCGTGGCCCAGACTATCTGCAAGTGCAACGCAGTTACTGAAAATAAGCAAATTCACCCATTGTGGGCACACATTGCAGTGATAACTGGGACATGTGTGAGGATGTGGCAAACAGGATCACAGAAGTGTTTGTTCTGCTGTACTTGATGCTGCTGAGGCTGCATCCCAAGCCCTGGGGTCAGTTCTAGGTCCCTCACAACAATAAAGACCTTGAGGTGCTAGAACGAGTTCAGAGAAGGGAATGGAGCTGGGGAAGGGGCTGGAGCACAAGTGTGATGGGAGCGGTTGAGGGACCGGGGGGGGTTCAGCTGGAGAACAGGAGCTGAGGGGAGACCTTCTGATCTCTGAACTGCCTGAAAGGAGCTTGGAGCATGCAGGGTGTTGGTCTCTTCTCCCAAGTAATAAGCAATAGGATGAGATGAAACAGACTCGAGCTGCATCAGTGGAGGTTTAGATTGGATATTGGGAATAATTTCTTCCCGGAAAGGGCTTTTGGGCATTGGAACAGGCTGCCCAGGGCAGTGGTGGAGTCACCAACCCTGGAGGGGTTGAACAGACGCAGAGACGAGGTTCTCAGGAACATGGGTCAGTGCCAGAGTTGGGTTATGGTTGGACTCTATGGCCTTCAGGGTCTCTTCCAACCAAAATGATTCTATAATTCTATGCAGAGAGTAGAGATGTGCAATGCCTTCAGCTGCTTTACCTGGGTGTAATGTGTGCACATGGAGCCAGTGCATTTCTCTGGACACCATGGGTTGCACTCGTGAGGATACGGGTACGTGTAATCTTTGACTTCATCATACCAAGATTGGACGTGGAAAGCTGGAGATCGATATCTGAAGGAAGAAAGACAGTTTAAATCACAAAGTTCTGGTAAAAGTTTTCAAACAACATCTGCAGCTCAGATTTTTCAATAGAAGTGTTGTTAATTTTTATTTAAAAGTTGCTCAAGGTAAGTACCATTGACTGAAAAACTGTTGCTTAAAGAACCCAGTAATGTGGTCTAATGATGAGGAAAAAAATTTCATTGAAAACATTAAAGATTACTTTTTTCCCTAAGATTCACAGCCCCGTCTGACTTTCCGTATTATTTATAAGCTGGACACACTCTTCAAGTGCTGCTGACCTGAAATGTCCTCCTGACTTTTCCACACAACTACAAAAAAACCCTTCTAGTTTGGCAGAAATTTGTATTTTGAAAGTAAACAGAAGTTCAGGTTTGCCAAACATGTTAAACCAAAAGGCACCACGTACCTATTTTACCACCAGGCAATTTGCTAAATCTGGAAGTGCACTAGCAATTAAAAATGTAAAACCTTTGAAAGCCAGCAGGCTTTTTCACACTCACATCACACCAAGAGTTACACTACACACGTATACCACCTTTTATCGCAGCAATTTTCTCAAGCCCCCGCACACGCTGCATCTATTTTGTGCAAACTACGCACCAGATATTACAGTTTGTGGCAGCACTGATGCTACTTGTGCTGTTTGAGGAAAAACAAATGGTGTTAAAATTACCTGTAGAAACATATGCATTTTGCAGGCTACATATACAGTGAGCAAACAGAGCAATCTGCAAATTCTGGATCAAAGCAGAGAAGTGCTTCGAACCCAATGCTTTTTATTCCTTTCAACAGCTCACTTGAAGCAAGAGGCCAGAAATACTAATGATGTCATTACCAACTGGGGTTTGCTCTTTCAGCGAACTCTTCATTAAAAATCATTCATTAGAAGCATTTTAAAAACACTCATCTCATGATGTCATTAAGTGAATACTTTCCGAATCCTATTTTACAGGAGAGGAAATCGAAGCAATCAAGTTATGGCCCGTTCCTGAAAAAACGGCGATAAATCAGATTTCTTTTTCCTCTCAGTGACTACAAAGGGAGCAAGATTGGATCTGCCTCCATTAGTAACCTATGGCCACTTAAACACTTGTAGAAAAGCCAAGAACAGCCCGATATTTTTTACTTTGTTTCCAATGGATTAACCACTCTACTTTCCCATCATTATTTTATTCTGCCAACAAAAACAGGCCTGATTTTTATATCGGGCCAGCTTCACACCAGCAAATTTCCATTGCTTTCAACCAAGTTCTACCAGATTCACAACAAGCGTAGCTGCATTTCCACCCATTAGGGCTCCTGAGCACATACAAAATGTTTGCTGTACAAAACAGACTTAACCTAGAACAGGCTTAATAACAGGGGCTTAACAATAAACAAATTTAACCATGAGATGAAGAGACAGATCCCTTTGGAAGCCTTAACATCAGCTTTCCTAGCTGGGTTAACAGCTCTGGGTTAAAAACCTACCCCAGAAAGCTGAACAAAAAAATCTGCAAAGTGCTTTCAGTTTGGAGACATTAGGAGCTGGATAAATATTTATGGGAAATACAGCAAGAGATAATTAATTCTGAACTAGCAACTGAGTCCAAACATTGTTCCAGAGAAATTTCAGCTTTCAGCCAGTTCTCAGTGTCGTGCCTGAAGTCCCCCCAAAACAGAAGATTCAGGAACAAGCATTATGGCTTCTACAGTTGTGCTCCTTAGGGGGTATGAGTGACCTTAAGCACATGACAGATAAAAGGAGTAAGCCAAATCCATGTTGGTTTGCTGGGAACAAGCGGCTGAAGGTGGTTGCAGATGGCATCCCTGTAACCATTGCACCGAAGCAATTGCAATTAAAAATCCTCAGTTTTTCCCCCATCTCCCCAGTGCTCTACCAAGCATCAAGAAGACAACCCTTTCCAACCGGCTCCAAAGGAGGACCCACAAATTGCTCTTTGCCGTGAGCTTGTGGCACCCCAACTCTTACCTGCCCCAGTGAACCGCCAAGTTCTGTCCAATTGACCTGATGAGGGCACTCGGCCCATGGTCCCAGATACACTGCTGAGCCCAAGCGTGGGCTGATCTTTCCAGCTCATCATCCCAGGTCTTCAAGGCATTGAGAGAGAAAAGAATAGGTCAGTTCATCATCTCAAGCTTATTAGATCGAGAGACTCAATCAACAGCAGTTAGTGAAGAAAGACTAAATTACAGCTCAACCCTCGGTGTCTGGTCTGTCTTTGTGAAGCCAGCACATTGTAATGATGTGCCCTGACCTAAAACCAAGTTGTTCTAGATGTCCCCTGCCATGGAAACACAGGGCACTAAACAGTCTATTATTTTTCTTGCCGGATGCCATGCTTCTTAGGACATGCTTTGCACAGGTCAGCAGAAAACACACCTGGTGAGACCTCAAGAACCCATCTAGACTATCCACCTTAAAACACAAGATACTCTTGCAGGTGTTTTTCTAAGTTGTTAGAACAAAACAAAACAATAACAACAACAAAATCAATTGTGGAGATCGCAGCACTTCCTCACCCATTTCTGAGATCTGCAAGACTTCTAACATGCTGTCAGTGCTCTGATGTAGTTGCAGCTTGATTTTCCTTCCATTGTCCTCAATATCAGGACATTTCCCAGTTTTCTCATCAAATGGGACTCCAACCGTGGATGTGCTCCTGTCCTTCACTATCAACATCGTTGAAGATTTTTGGCCCAATCTCTTGAGCAAGGGACACGGGTCTGAGGCTCCCAGTCCCATCTCTCCTTCCAGAATAACTGCTGAGTCCACCAAAGGATCCAGTCAAATTTGTCAGAGGTGGCAAAGCCCCAGAGCTGTCAAACTAATATCACTCTCAGTGAAACAGGCATCAGGTTAGAAGTGACAAATCTCATTTATGTTCCCACTGAGAGAAGGACTTTGGTGTGAGATCAGTCCTCGCTGAATATCACCCAGCTATAAGCCAAACAAGAGCTCAAACATGATACAAAGGCAAACAGAAAAGCTGGCTTCATTGGCTCTGCTGCCCAGGAGTATATTTGTTTTTAAGGCCAGACTTGCTGGACCCAGGAGACAGTGCCCTGAATTCATTGTGTAATTACTGACAGCTGGTCTATTCAGAACAGCCCTTAGAGGATAATTCATTGGGATTAAAATATTACCGCACATTCCTACAAATAAACCCAAAGGGAAGAGAAGTCTTGTAGTGTGTCTACAGTCCGTTCACATGCCAGCACGAGATTATGTCCTCATTGGACGTTTACCATCACAACCAGCTGGTCTTTCCAAGTCCCGTCTTCTCCAGAAGAAAAGCAGCTCCTGATCTCAAACATCTCAAAGGACCCATCAGACCCCATTTGGAGGACTGGAGGGCATTTAGGTTCTCAAACACATTTCAAACCCATCAACTGCTCATTCTGAGTATCTGAACACAGCCTCGGGCAGTTATAACTGGGATGGAGAGGAACTGCACATCCCTCACTAAGATGACAGGAAAACACGGTGTCTCCTGGACCTTGATGTGTCTACACAATCTTTCTCAGGCAAACATGAGCTCACCTAACCAAGCTAACAGCCTGGACCCCCGAGAACACCTTATCATTAAGCATGCTCAGCAACCCAAATTCCAACAACACCTCAGAGCTGCTCTGAGCTCATCAGCTTGGCCAAGCAAATTCAGGTCAATCTGCAAAACCCCGTGCAGACACAACTCTGACAGAAGGAATAAAAACCCTTTTCTGCCTCAGCCCTCCAGCTCCTTGAAGGTGTATGGGATCTGACCCACCACACACACATTTCCAGTCCTCCCTTCAAGCAGACTGTTGCGATTGTGCCTAGACACACAGCTTTTTGTGGTCTCCCACTTTCTGCACCAGGCAATGACCAGCCACAATCCGCCTTCCCATCCAACACAGAAGCCACAGAAACTCTCCCCAGACATTATGCGCTACAAGCACTTCAGGCTTTCTAGTAGAGCATTATTCCCTGCAGCCTCAAAGGTGGAGACACTCCAAATCTCCTAATTTAATGCAGAAACATTATGAACACTAGGCTATTAAATGGAAATGGATGCGAACATATGTGTTACATCTTCCTTTGATGCCTACGGATAAAACAAATGAACTCGGACAAAAGATACTCAACGGGCAATTGGGAACGAGCTACGTCTTTGCATGGCTTTGTGCTTGATGAGTAGAGAAGCTCATTTCTGCAGGCGTCAGATTACAAAGCCTTCCCATTTAAATTAGAGCAGTTATTTGCCTCTTGCTTCTCAGACATGAATGCGGTCAGGAGACTGGAATTATTTCAGAGCAATAAACATATTAAAAAAAAATAGATTTCAGACTTTCCCAGCTACACTTACAAGAATTCTTTCTGCCAATATTCAAAGCAGTATCTCGGAAGAGTCCTGAAGCTAAAGGGGCCGTGTACGTCTGTGCTCAGTCCCCTTCCCAAGCAGAGACTGAGAAGCCTTTGGGTATGTGCAATTCCAAGTGATTCAGCACACGGACTCTCTTTTTTTTACTCCTTCAAATTTTTAATGGCCTTTCAAAGTACAGTATTCACTGTACACGTTAAATACATGCATGGCATGCACACACGATTTTACAATTTGTAGGTATGTACTCCATAAAGAGTCAATTTACTCAGCCTAACTAGTTTGTAAACCCGATCCCAGACACCTGAGTTGTAGCGACCAGGTTACTCTCTCATTTTTCTCCCCATCTTAGACTTCTTACAATAATGGCAATTTACTTTTAAAAGTGGCACGGGAGCCCAAGACTGACATGTACTGTCAGAAGCTCAGATACACTTTGCTAATCCACACAGAAATACTATTCTTTCCTGACAAGGACAGCCACCACCCTACAGTTGAGCGGAAGGGTGGACACCTTGCACATGAAGGCAAGCTATTAACAAATTATTTTCCTTCCAGCAATCTGTACTGAGAACAATTTTGTTTTATCCAGCTATCTTTGAGGCTCCACATGAGAAAAGTTTTCTGCCTTTCATCACTGCTGAAACCATCTGACCAAGCCATTTTAAAAGGTCAAGACGTCTTAGGAACTATTATGTCCTTTTTATTCTGGATTTTAGTCTTGGCACCCATCCATGGCTGTGACTGCTGTTATAAAGCCCAAACACACAGTGCAAGTGTTGATCATAAAACTGTTACACAGTTAAGACAATTCCATATTCGACCAGCTTCGTTGGGAAGATGTACACAACTCACTCATTTTTCATCAACACTGAATATCTGTGCTAGCTTTCAATTAATTATACAAACCCAGCACCAAAACTGTTTCTTTCTTAATTTCTTCATTCCACTTTACTTTTATCCCATATGTATATAATTCTTTTGATCTCCAGATAAGTCATGGGATTCCCTGTGTTATTGCTTTCATATTAACAGCCTCCACCAACTAAAGTCCTCCTGTAGGAGACCGATGTGTCCCTTTCCTGGAATATATTAGCACCCCTTGCTACTTTGCATCAGGTGAATACGTCAGATATGGAGCTGGGAGAAAGGACTTTGAAGAGGCAGCATTTGGAGATTGATGGGCAAGAACAAGTTCTGCCTACTTATTCGCAAATTAGCACCACGCGCCTGTGACGCTTCACACCGGCACCAAAGGAAGAGAGGAAAGTTTATCTACAGTACTAAAGACAGACCATACTCTTAAACAAGTCCAAATGAGAAGTGTCCTATACAGGACAAAGGATTAAAGTAAAATTCACATTCAGAATATACACAGCATTTCCAAGTAATGTTGGGTAAACACAAAGACATGAAAGACTGATTATAGCCTTTCCAAGCAGCACCATCTTATGCTCAAGCTTCTTTCTTCACAGCATATAAGGCCCTTTCATTTACCCTCAATCACCCATAAAAACCACTAAAAAAGCACACTGAGCAAAGGCAAACACAGAAGTGTAACCGCGCTGCAAGCAACACCAGCAGCCGGCCAGCGGACGGTCCGCAACGGCAACCCTCTCAGATCCTCCATGCCAACCCAAACACATTTGGCTTTCTCAGGCTTTGTGTTTACTTTCTGGATATTCATCAAGTCACCTCCACTCTGGCAGTACCTTGCCTGCAGGATGACGTGAGAGCCCGCTGAGAATCGAAATACAAAGCACTGGTTCTTAGAAAGACGTGCGGTTTCTGACAAAAGGGGGATGAAAGAACGATGGTTGATGCTCCTGGGGACCAACTGATGGACAACTGTCCCTCCTTCCTGTCCTCTGCCCTCCCTTTGCTTTTGCCTTTCCCTACAGTCTCAAAAGTCAGGATTTTCCATTTGCAAGACTCATTTCAGCACAGCTGGCAAACAATTTTATATTGCATTTAGTGTACTTTTCTTTCACCCTTTTAAACACAGTCTCAACAAATCATTAGTCATTTAATCTGTCAGCAGGAGCACAAAGTTGAAGTGAGGCTAGTTTTGGTCATGCCTATATTTGCACACTGGGAAAAGGCAGACAAAAAAGATTATTTGCCTACATCATTTTCTGGCCCTGCAATATTTTGATGACACGTCAAAAATAGCTCAAAGTAGGGTCTCTGGCATCAGGTAAAAAAAACCCCTATTCATCTGAATTGTTGACGGTAAAGGTCTATTTCAGAGTTATACTTTTCAGTTCTCCCTCTGAAGTGGGAGAATACATTGACCAAACTTTTATTTTGGTTTCTTGAACTATGGAAAGCCAATCGCACCGACCCATCCACCCATGAACTCCCAAGTCTTCTCAGCTATTTCCAGTGACTGAAATTCTTTGCAGATGGAGCCACATTCCTCAAGCCCTGTTTCTCTAAGGTCCTGAATGGATCCCCAGCAGCATCACAGATGTTCGGCTCACACTGGTAATCTCTGGTGACCAGTGTATGACAAAAGGGCAGGTGCTGCTCCCAGCATTGGGTGGCAGCTGATGGCAACCCACAGACCATCAGAGCAGAGCGTAGTGTCCCAAAACACCAGTCACAACAGTCTGAAAGCTTTCCCAGGGAAAATATGGGTTAAACACTAGGGAAAATTTGATGCTTTTATGACATTAAGGTAATGGAAGAACCTGCTGAGGCAGGCTGTGGAATTGCCATCACTGGAGATGGTTTATGAATAATGGAACCACTCCTGAAACTACGCAGCGGATGGACTCGATGACCCATTAGTGGCCCTTTCCAACCAAAACAGTCCAACGATCTAAAGTGTCGTTCACACTGGAATGAAATTGCTCCGGGAAACCTCTTGAGAAAAACTTACTTAAGAGGAAATTTGCTACATCGCAAGGAAAATTAAAATAAAGTTTAAAAAAAGTAATAATAAAGTTAGCTATCAGGAGCTAGACTCACCATGTATTCCATATTAGATGCTGCTGGGTGCACTTGACCTCTCAGTTTATTGTGGAGCATCAGTATCTCCTGTCTGTCTGAGAATAAAATGGCTCTTTTGGATCTGGAATGAGTTTCCCCATCCTGATATTTACTCAGAATCCTCTCCAGGTGACTTGAGTTGGACAAGACGAAGCATTCGGCTGCCTGTCCCAGGAACAGTACACATCCCAGAGGAAGGATCCAAGGCAGGGCAGGGTTCATGTCGCCTCCCCTACAGCCAGCACAAGCGGAGATGAAGACAATGGTCCGTTTCCTTGCAGGGACTCCTGTGGCTCAGTGCAGGTCTGAATTTGGGGGAGAAACAGGCAATCAGAGCAGTGCCGGAGAAGCTTTCAGTGCATATGACCCCCACTGAGGAAGCCACACAACCCAGATTTTTGCTTGCAAAAGAGTGAATCCTACAGTCTAAGTAATTATCATTCACCTCAATGATCTGAACAACACCATAAGTGATGGGAGTTCAGTTTATCACACCTGGCAACGCAACTGATGTTGTGTTGGAAGCAAGCATCACCCCGGCACAGTGGCAGATGTCCTCTCCACCAAAGATGTCAGAGGTACAGGTGTCACTCAGCAACGCTGAGTAATCCCAGCTCCACCCCATCACAGGCAGGAAGGGGAAACATTTAAAGGTATTCACCCAAAAAGCAGCTGTTAAAGTGGAGACCGGCTAAAAGGAAAGTAAAATTCCCAGCAAGCTGGATGGCAAAGGTCAGACGGCAGCAAGAGCTATTTTGGAGGCCCCGCTCTGCCAATAGACTCCAGTAGAGCAGCTGCCAGACTCCGTGAAAGCGGCTGTTTATGTGAAATGTCACCGTAGCGTCGAACAACCAAAATCCCTGCTGGCGAGTGACGCATTGGGGTGTTCTCGCTGACGCATCATTGCTTTACGGCGAGCGGGAACGCGGCCAGCGATATGAATTATGGCAGATGAGGAGAGGAGCCGGAGCACCCATCCTTCCCCCGCCAGAAGATTAGGTGTTCCCGTGCACGCTCAGTAGCTGTCAGCACCGACAGCTCACAGAGACGGTCTCAATTTGGTCATTGCTGGGTTTGAACCGCTTCATTTAATCCCTGTCCCCTCCCTTGCTCCACACTACTCCTGCTCCACCTGCTATTTCCAAACTCTTCCTCTCCCGCCTGTCCTGACATTTCCATCTAACAAGCCTTGCGCATCTTGGCTGGTTTTATTTAGATTATGAGCTATTCAGGGAAGGAAATCTGTGCTGCTGCACAGCTCTGCAGCACCTAATGCTCTTCAGGTGGGATCTAAGAGTCACTAGAGCAGAATCGATCCATCGGGACCATAAGCATCTGTACAGGCAGTGCAAGCACAGCATCTCGCCCCTTTGGGCTAAATTTTGGAAGAAACCTTCCACAACCCCCTCTTCAACACTAGGTGAGGATCTGTTTTTGACAGTGCTGTTAAAAGACACGTGAAAAGCATCCCTGTGCAGCGTCGGGAAAGAAACCCCAAGATTAGCAGGAATTATATGAGAAGTTTCAGCCCAGTGACATGGGACTTGGACACACTGAGACCGGACGAGTTGAAAACCATCCAAGGCAGGGAAGCGCCTTCCAGCTCCCAGCTGGAAAAGCTGTGCTCGAGCACAAAGTCCCAAATCTCAGTTACCCAGACCCAGCACAACAGCACCTGCAGAAGCCAGTGGCAAGCAGAGGTGCTTTGCACAGGTGGGAGCCCAAAACTACTCCAAGGCCATTGAGAACCCCTGAAAACCTCTTGGTTGTCTACACAAAATAGAGAAATTCCTTTTCTGAGGCTTCTCCCTTGTACTGTATTAAGGCAGATGAAAACCAGCTGCCCTCTATCTCTCTCCAGGCAGAGCATTAAGCCTCAGCAGAACAATGCAGGAATGCAATTTGCTCGGTTTAGGTAACGGCTTCTCATTATTTCCTGCTCTGCAGAGCAAGTCGAACACACACGCCTTGTTCCCAGCTCCAGGCACACCTGAAAGACAGGACAGGGCGTTCGGTGGCGTCGGGACAAATATCACATTAACCTCATCCTCTTCCCAGCCCTGTTTGTTGGCATCTGCTTCCCCCCCAAGCAGGAGCCCAACTTTCTAACCTGGCTCCAGAGGGGCAGTGGAGGCAAAACGAGCTGTTGCTTTTGTAGGCTGTCTGACCCAAATTCAGGGAACAATTCCTACTTTGAGGCACTTCCCTGAGAATTTAAAAATAGATGCTCTGCCACAGCCGTTCACAATGTGGCCATTTAGCCCCAGCAGTTGGGACGGCAGCCTGCCCTGTAGGTAGAGCGGGCAGGAACACACAGCGAATATACGCTGCCGTTGTACCCCCTCATTTGGCCGGGTGCCCTTTGCTAAATAGGAGCCCGTATCCACCACCCATTTAAGGCAAACACTGAACTTACAGAGCGGGCAGCTTGAAAAAAAAAAAAAACCCAGCTGTAACATCTGAAAGCCCCGAGGAGCTGCCCCAGTCACGGCTCCACAACGAAGCCAACGCGGCTGGTTTCGTGATCCAGCCAAAACCTTGCAACAGATGGTGCATTATCCCTCAGGATGTTCTTCCCTATATCTTGTTTACGAGCAAGGAAATACTTGGGCTTCTTTAAAATTAGGTCACTTTGGCACTATCTTCTTTATCACTTGGGGTGTGCAGGTCCCTTTCTCTGCTTTGGCTTGAGGTGGGGAGCCCCGGCATCCATAGGAAGGATGAAGTGATCACAGAGGGAGCCAAGAGCTCCCTGGCCAGATTAACTGAAAGCAGCAGATAGATGCTCATGTTTCAGCAAGCTCTCATTGATTTCAGATGTCCATCCATTTACCTCTCTTAATATCTTCATGCCCAGGTGCAATGAAACACCCGGACACATGTTAAAAGAGCAGCGGGGCCAAGCGCCCTGCAGAGCTGGGACAACACATTGGGGCTCCATCAGGAGCTCCTCATCGGGGAAAATTGAAATCATATTGCCTTGGAGCTGGGATTTGACATTATTTAGAGAAAATTATCAGCTGACAGTCAGCTGAGGAAGCCTCTGCTGTTTGTTTTCAAGGGTTCAAGTGGAGTATGAGCACAGCCTCCCTTGAAACGCATCGGGCCCTTGATACTGGTGCCAGGTAAACATCTGGGAGCGATCAGAAATGAGTGAGTCAGCAAAAAATGACTGTAAAGCCTGTCCAAACTAGGGACAAAGGAGAGGCCTTCTGCTGGGGTCTGAGGAAGTCAAAAAGCAGCGCCGGACTTTGAAAAAGAGTATTTTTAGAAAGCTATTTCCCTAGCTAATGGATGGTGTCTGCATTTCGCAGAAAGCAGAAGAGCTGGTGGCGTTTGGAGCCTGGCACGCAGCGCCTGCTAAAGCCACATGCAGGCTGACTTCTGGTCTTCATTATGTCTCTGCTTCACCTTAGTCTTTACAGCTTTTGATCTTCAACTGCCTCCCTAGTGAAGCAGATTAGTAGGTGTCTACTCCTTGGTTGGCATTTGCAGCTAAAATATCCCGAGAGCTGTGGGCTTATACATGGAACAAGCTGACAAGGCAAGGAAATGTAAGAGTTAGCTCAGGATGCCAGCAAAGCATCTAAGCCAGCAAAGCTGAGGGGAGTAAAGCCTAGGATCAGCTTTTAACAGGAGTTAGCCTGGGATCAGCTTTTAACAGGAGTTAGCCTGGGATCAGCTAACCTGTGGAAAGAAATCCAGGGGTTAAGCCACAACATACTTGATGCATTAAAGCCCAGGCCATCTATTTAACTGAGATGAGCATTCTCAGCTTTGAAGAATTGTGTTGGCTTCAAAAGAAAAGTGTGATGACAAGTTCCCTGACGCAGGACATAACGCTGTCTGCACAGAACACTCTATGCATTCAGCATCCTCGAGGCCACGGGCCAAAACATCTGGATCTCCCATTACAATCCACTCCCACAGAAGCGAAGTGGGTGAGTTTCTACACAAAACCACACGGAAAACCCACTGGTAACACACACAACATGTGGCGACGCTGTGAAATTCTTTTGAGACAGGACTTTAGAGCAGAATTGCACAAAGACAGGCTTCTTGGAGCAGGCCAGTGGTGCCCATGGGTAGTCAGCTCTTAGAGACTGTCACAGCATCCCTTAGATATTTTCTATTTGTGTAGAAATCCACTCCTGTCCTTGCAAACTCCTCCCATTCATTCAAGATTAATGTTTATTAATCTTGCATTAACCTCTCAAAGCATACATAAGGGCAGCTCAGACAGCATTGTGCTATTTTATACTACGCAGGCAACTTTTGGGAGACGTTACTAAAAGTGTGCCTACTTAAATAAAGGCATTTCACACACACCCCCAAACCACATTGCAGAAGCAGGGACCGAAGCTTACACTTACCTCGTCGAATCCTTCCAACTCCCCAGGAAATCGTAGCTCCTCCAAGCCTCCTTGTGGAAAATTAATTATATATCTGAAATATTTGAACTAGGAGGAGGGGGATAAAAAAAAATAAAAATAAAAGGATGAAATAAGTCTTAGGAGGAACGCGAGGTCTCAGCTCAGCAGCTCATACCAACTGCAGTCTCACAGAGCTCCCCAGTGGTATTTATGCTCTCCAGGCAAAAAGGACAACCCTGGATCGTCCTGTTTGGCAAGGGGCCTGCAGGAATAACGAAAAGAAGAAAAAAAAAAAATAAAGAAAAAAGAAAAAAAAAAAGAGGCAGGAGCAACGAGCGGGGGATGTCGCTGGGGATGTCAGCAGTTTGTAGACGGTCATTGGGGCTCAGCAAGTTCGGGCCATCCTTCCCAGGGCTGTAACACAACACCCGGGAGAGGGGAGGAGGAGGAGGAGGAGAAGTGCAGCCGGATGATCTATAAAAGGGTTTTTTTTCTCTCTCCTGCAGCAGCGGGAGGCAAAGCTCAGACCGGCGGGAATGGGGATGGGGCTCCGCGCACACACCGCGAATTCAAGGAAAGCGCTTTTTCCTCAAGCCGCTTGTCTCCATTTCCCGCTCCCCACGGGAACAACCCCCAGCTCCAGGGCTGAGCCAGCTCCCTGCTCCCAGCATTCCCCCTTTTTAGCAAAACTGGGCGTTTGCTGGGAAACAGGAGATTTATCTCCCTGGCGTTTGTTCCCAAAGCTCGCCCACCGCTGACACCCGCGGTTCGGCCCCGCTGCTCCGGCACTAAGTTACAAAGAATACGAAAGACAAAAAGTTAGCGAGATGTCAGGCTCACCTCTCCTGCCGATGCTCAAACAGCCTGCACATCCAACTCCGTGCCTGCAGCCACATGGTTTTATTCACTCTGAAAGGAAACGATTGAGCAAATGATGAGTTGAAAGTTCCTTTTTTTTTCTTTGCATAAACAAACAGGAAAAAATAACATGAGTGCATCACAGTATCATGAGTAACAATGTGAGAGATTAACAGCACCCCTGCAGCAGCTGCCCGTGGAACCAGGTCCTGGCATTGCCACCAACGGGAGTTGGTGTCCTCATAGGCAGCACCCCTTGGTGTCCCCATAGGCAGCACTGTGGGGCTGGCACATAGCCAGGGTGACCCAACCCAGAGTGTCCACCTCGGGACAGGACACCAGCACTGGAGCACCCATCTCCCGTATCAGCCATATCCAAACCACGATTTTTCCAAATCCACCATTTAGTCTAAAGTTTTCATGGAAAAATAGTCCTTCCATTCTTCTAAGCACTCAATGTTTATATCTTCAAGCAAAACACCAATCAATTTTATTTACTATCTGCAAGAAGGAAGCTGACAAGATATTCTGCCCTGAGAGGTTCGTTTAAACCCAGCAGTGCTCAAAAAGCGGAATGACATTCATCAAACTTGTTCAACAGCGCGTGAGTGAAGCAGCAAATATTGGCAGCTGAGAGAGCGACTCCATCGAGCAAACAACCCCTCTGAAGTCAGCTCCAAAACTTATCTGTGATTTTATCTCTTACACGATTTTCCCAAGAACTTTTTGAGAAGTAGCAGATTCTCATCACTCAGGGTTTATATTCAGCACTGGTTTTAGTTTGTCTTTTAAACTGAGTTTTAGCTGGGAGCTAAGACCTCACCAGTCAGTCTTAGTCCTGCAGTCTTGGTACGGCCACAACAACCTTCCTGGCTGCTCTTCCTCTTGCTGGCCACATTCTCCCAGCTGTATTTACAAAGAGTTTCTATTTACTTCAAAACAAACTGTGTATGTAAACGGGCAACACACGGTCCATCATTTGGACCTGGCACTTCTACCCTGCTAGGAGGGATTCAGGGCAGTTTGGGCAGCTCGCTCCCAAAACAGCTCAGGTGCTGCCACCAGCAAACCAGCGACCACACAGAACTGGGCTGACAGGAGGTGCTGCACTTCTTTACTTTAATAAAATCACTGTATCCTCCTTTTTTTTTTTTTTTCTTTTTTTTCCTTCTTCCTCCTCTGGATCAATGAGTTTGCTATATTTGCAGAGGGCTTATTTCATCAGCTAAAAGATGCCGGAGCCCCCAGTTTCCTAATTTCCCCAAATAACGAGTGGAGAACCATGGTGCTCCCACACAGGCAGCCACCCCAAAACCACACACCCCCCCAGCCCTAACTCATGGGCCTCAGAAGCTGCTATTCACTCCAATTACCAGAAAGTTGAATTAACTCGTTTTTAATCTCTCACACTGACATACAAATGATTTCCAGATCTCAGAGAAATCCAGTGTTTTGTAATCTCTCCACAAATGTTCCTATGGGAAATTATTCCCTGTAGGATGGCCAGGGCTGTCTGACTTCTCCATTGATCCTGCTACTTTACAAAGATTAGATTTCTTAAATGCATTTTTTGATAGACACCAGTTTGGTTTCACTGTACAAGTCATACATGGTTGTTCTTGGGGATGAGCACAGCCCGGAACGAGACTTTTTATGCACCTCGTTTTGTCTCGAGTCAGCAGTTTCAGGTCATACGTTTGACCAAAGCCAAAACAATCAGAAATTACTTTTAATCATTCAGCGTTATTACCGCCTTGATTATAACGTCTCCATTTCATATGTGGTAAAAGCCACATAAAGCAGGCTGCATATGTAAGTATATATTAGCAGAGAACGCTTTTAATGTAATAGCCAATGAACAGGAAGAAACACAGATTTTACTATGCCCTCCTAATTGAACATGCAGACAGCATGTCTTGATTTTCAACTTGAGCTAAATTCCCCTTTATTTCCTATTCAAATAGTGGCTCAGCAGTAACAGCACCAACCATGAGCAGGGGCAGAGGAAGGAACAGGGCGAGGGGTTCAAAACCTTCGCGTTAACTCCTGTTACCATCCCGTTTTGACTCCTGCTCTGGAACAGAGGGAGCACAAGGGCAAGTGCTGCCCACTGACATTTTCCCCCTCCCATTTGGACTTTGTCTCTACTGGAGGACGATGCAGTGGGGTAGAGGTGGCCAAAAAATCCCCCACTACATCCATCCTGCCCCTCTGCAGAAGATGAGATGAAGATGCTCTGGTCTCGACTTTACGGCATGATGCTGCCTTGACATTATAGAGATGGACTAACAGCGTGGGGATCCTGAATCACTGGGCTTTTTGCAAGATTTACTCCCAAATATAACTAATATTTGGCATTGTGAACCATTTATTCTTTCTCACTGCTCTCCCATTTTGGCGCAGCCTGAACTGCGACCACCTGGATTCATCTACAGCTGCTTTTCCTCCTCATAATAAAGAACGTTTCCCCCAACTATTTAATCTGCTGATATATGCAAGAAAAAAACCTCCCCACAAAATTTCCCAGAGCCTCTGCCGTTTTGCCAGTGCCCAGGTAAAAAAAATAGGGCAGTAAGACAAGGAAACAAGCACACAAGCAGCAATTTCAGAAGTAAATTGCTTAATTTTGGACGCACCGCTTACCACTCTAAGCACAAGCGAAACATCAAGTAAACACTACAACCGCCCTCACCTTGTCATTGCAGCTCAGCACATTTCCTGGTTACATCTGCAATGAGAGATGTTGAAATGCACTTTTTTAAGAATAAAGTATAATAATGGGTACAGATCTGCAGACTGAAACCATTCTGAGACATCAACCCAACACACTCATCTTTGGAGGCTTCCCCCTGAAACAGAGAAGGTGAATTGCAATCACAAGATCCATAGCCATCAAGTCTGGTTATTTGCTAATACAAATTCTTTCCAAAGTTGTTTGGGTCAGTAGAAATAGCCTGGAATAAACCTCAGAGTCGCACGAATACCCAGAGGTCTCGGAAACAACCCCCATGGGTCCAATTCGTGCTCTTCATTTCTCTTCAAAAGGAGAGAAATCTGGAGTACGTTTATGAGGATAAACCTCTTGTTGACAGGCCAGGAGCTCATTGATTTATTGATCAATTTTATTTATCCAAATTGATTTCCAGTGCCCTCTGCTGCAGTGCAGCCCTGGGCCCATCAGCTTGAGGGGAATATTGTGGAAAACAGCAGTTTTTTAATTAAAACACACACAATCTCCTCCCACCGCAAATACCTTGTTCTTCTGATAATCCTTCTCCCACACCCCATCAAATCATTCCCATGCAGATCTGGTTTACGGCAAAAGATTTTTCTAAGAGCCTTTTGGACTCGCGCATAGTTTTGAAAGCTTTAGGTCTTAATATGCGTTTTTTAAAAACTGTTTCTTAAAACCTGGTTTAAACATCAGTAAACAACCACCAGATTTATGGTGTATTGGAGGGGGAGTTGCCTTGGGTGTTGGTTTTTTTATTCTTTTCTTTTACATAATCACTCACAGACAAAGCAATAATCAAAAGGCTGCAAAATCCTTGTTTTGCAACGATGGGAGGAGTTTAAACCAGAAAATAAAACCTGTGGTTATGTGTTCACATCAGACTGTTGCCACATACTTTTTTACTCCTTTTTTTTTTTTTATTTCCCTTTGAGTAACACACCACAGAACAGATTTTAGCAACAAGTGCATTTGTAATACCCTTAGTGAAAAAAATAAATCAATTAATACCATCTGAGCAGTCTCCATGTCATACTAAGACAGGGTTTCAACACTTGCTTTATAAACTGTCCATTACTCATTGCTGCTGCTTTAAAATAATTAATAACACTTGTAACCTGTTCACTTCAAGCGAGCCGTAGAAGTGAATACACGGACTCTGAGTAGATTACGTTCTTGCAGCAGGAGCTCCTCTCACAGTCTTCTCCAATCCTCACAATTTTTGTTCTGTCTATACAGGCTTTCTACGAACAGGGAAGGTCGAGGCTGTGGATCAGAACCTGAGCTGTCATATAAATCCATTTTCTAGTCTTCTGTAACACACAGGACACGAGAAAAGCCCTTGGAGCTTCCACAGCTGAATGGGACATCTCAACATCAAAAAACACCTGATAGCCAAGCCTATGTTAGGCAATTAAACCATAATTTAAATACTCTAATATTTATCCATCACATATGCAACATCTCCAAGCAAACCTCGGCAGAAGCACAGGCTCAGCTAAATGAAATAATACTAAAATCTCATTAATTGTAACCCAGTTTTTCTCTCTCATCTTGCTCCTCATTTCTTCCTCTCCTATTATTTTCCACTTTACCCTTTTCCTGCTGTGCTGGACATGGCTCATTGCAAAGATTTGTCCACTCCAGGTCAAACACCATCATTTCTGAAGTTGACGAGTCACCTATAATCAAGACGACTCATTTCGTTATTCAGAGGATGTTGGAGACTAATACAGTGTTTCCTTTCCCAACGAGAACAAAACACAAGACTTCAGACAGCAAAGAAGCTGAACTTCATTTCAATGCACATTCCCAAGTCCTGGGAAAACCTTGCAGGGCTGCTCGCAAACAGCAATCACCCTCCAAAATAAAAAATAACATTATTACACCTGTATTTTTAATACACCTGTATTACAAACCCGCCCAGGACTCATTAAGAAATCTGTAAAGAGTAAAAGCTTTTTGCTAGAAAATCCGTCGCCATGAAGAGTCCTTTTAGTTCAAGAGTAGAGCAACAACATGGGGTCCAATTTGGTTCTACTAAACCTGGTCTGACATCCCCCACACAAACACAAACCCATTGTTTTGGAGTAACATGGCTCAAAATTCACCAGCCAACCATTTTATCCAGTCAAAATCACAGTTAATTACAAGGACCTGATAGCAAGTAATAAATTAATTACTGATCACCTGCAATTTTATGTGGAATATTCTGGTAAGCCCACATGGTCAGAATTGTGTCTTTTCACAGCCCACTGGAGATACAGTCAAATACTCGACACAGCCACAAGGGTGGGGGAAAAAATGGAAAAATAAAGGATTTCTGCAGTACAGAAAATGACTTCAACCAGGGTGCAGGAACAGGACGTGAATAATGAGTACAGAACAGCCATTTCAAAATCTGGTTTCTTTTCTAGTTGGAACAACCCTCTAAAACTCTCCAAATTCCAAGCAGAACTATGTCTCAACAGCACCGGCTTGGGGGTAATTCCTGCCTTGGGAAACCCTGGAAGCACCGGCTCCTTGGCAGGCCAGAGCCGAGGTTTTCCCCGCGACCAGCCATAATCCAAACAAGCTGTGGACTGAAAATTACTTTGGAGATGGTGGAACATCACCCAAATCAACAACAGTGTCCAAGTCACAATTTCCAGATCAGAAACTACTAGTAAAATTTGCTGGTCAACGAAAAAATAACCAGAGATTTGGTTATCTGAAACAACTGATGAAACATTTTCTCAGCACTGGGATTGTGGGTGGGGGTTATAAAGTTAATGCTGCCCAATAACGCAGGGAAGAACCTGAAGATCACCCAGCTGAAAGTGTCTCAGCTTCAAGCAGGGACAACACAAGCACTGGGCAGCTCATCAGCAGCAGTGCCCGGAGCCATGACGTTCAAGTTCTCTACCATCCAATCATCCAATCATGTGCTGAAACCTGAGGCATTGACAGAATGCAAACCCAACACTACTTTTCATCAACAACCTCCATCCACCTCCCAGGCAGACAGACCTTCCAAAATAAAATGAAATCAGTTTAAAGAAATGCTAGAGGAATTTATTGAAACATAGTACCTGTAAAATTAATGCAGCTGGTTTTATTTCCACCGCTTTGTGGAAAACACCTTGGATATTTTTTCCTAAATGTCACCTTAAAAGTGAACAGTATTTTGCCAGTATACGCAGTTTAAGCTTTTATTGACAATCCAATTAGCCCTGTTTCTCTAGCAACAATAACACTTCCCCAACAATGCAATAATCACATAACACCACTATCATCAAATTAAGGTTTAAATAATATATATATATTTTTAAAACATCATTTTCAGCAGCAGGGAAGGCAACAGGAAGCTGATCGAGGAAATATTTTAACCAAAATTTTCAATGAAAACGTCAACTGGCTGAATAAAGGAATATTTTGGCCCAAACAACATCCACTGTGTGGGGTTTTTGCATAGAATACAGACAGGATTAAACTGCTTTTTCTGGCAGGTGGGCCCATCAGGTCCTGCCTTCCCCATGTTGCTGGGCTGGGCTGACTGGTCTCCCCTCAAAGCTCAGTTGCACCTTTATGTCACCTCAAGAAGCTGCAAAAGGAAAAAAAAAATAATCTACACTTCATTTGGGGACAGTTATCTACACCTGGTAAAAGTTCTAATAGTCACCTGTTTGAGTTTCCAAAGGTACAATTTACACTTGAGGAAAAACAAAACCCACACACACACCTTAAACCAACTTTGTGACTTTTATTGATGGGCGACAACTTTATACTTCTAGATATCACTAAACTGTGTACAATTAGGAACTCAACATTATAGGAGAGCAGACAGCAAAATTAAACAAAGCAGACTTAAAGAAATATCAATCTTAATTATTTTGCCCATTTTTTTAAATTTCATGTACACAGAAGCATAAATGCGGTTTGAAATTTCTTAATAGCAATAAAGTTACAATCACCCATCTATATAGACTAACATCTTAACTCCAAATATTTGATCTGCAATGTGTACTTAAGCAGTTTCTCATCGCACAATTATTAAAATGTGTCTTCCTATCAGGAACCAGCAACTCTGCGTTTTGTACGTTTGTACATATTTTGAAGCACACAGGACCATTTCCATCTCATAAACATCGGCTCATATTTTACCACTTATCAAAAACTATTGGGGAAGCAGAGAGTGCTTTTTATTTTTTTTTTTATTTATTTTTTTTTTATTTTTTAAATTTTTTTTACTTAAGTAAAGATAAAACATTTTCTCAGAAATCTACAAGTTCTGTTGCTGGTGCAGGGTTTTCTTCTATGATGCAATTAGAAAGTGGGAATCAAATGCAAATCCCCTTTTATTATCTTAGGATTCAGCATTAACTCAGATATTTTTTTTAATGTATTTTTGTGATTGACGAGACTGAGTCTTTTCAACCAAGTGACTTCATTCTGCAAAGTCAAAAGTCAGCACAAAGCACGTTGTGCACAAACCCAAGGTATTTCCTTTAGCACTCTAGCCCGTAGTTGTGAGGGGGGTAAAAGTAAAGAAAAAAAGAAAAAAAAAAAAGAAAAGAAAAAAGATTCACTCAAAAGAGCGTTTACAGGAGAAAAAAGTTAGTGATAGTTGGCGTTCTACAAAGCAGGAATCTTGCACACAGAGCGGAGAAGGGCGCGTTTCAGAGCAGGTCGACGCGGCGGTAGTACAGGAGGTAGGCTGAGCGCTCGGCCGACGGCTTCACCACCTGGTACTGGTTGATCACTTTGACGGCCTGGTCGTCGATGCGCAACCAGCCGTTGAGCCCGATTTGGAAGACGTCCGTAGTGTAGTGGCCACCGGTCGCGCTGTTTCCGTGATGATAGACAACTGCAAAGAGAAAGGCGAGATGCGCATGTATACTAGAGGTAGATAGAAATCAAGAAAAAAGCTCACGTCTCGCTTTCCTCAAAGCATGTTCATGGTTTAGCGAGATGACACGACCTGGCTTAAGCAGCAATCTTTTTAGTGCTTGCTTACATTTGATGCTATGCCATATCATTAATGTTTCTCTCTATCTCATGATTCTAAAAGGAGATTTATTTAAATTTAGAATCAAAAGCATCAAATTGCTTTTTATAACTTCCTAGAGGATTTTCTGGGGAGGATTTGCCTCCCAAAGGCACGTGAACAGCCCAGCACCCCCTCCCAAGCTTCCAACAGGCTCAGTGCGATATTCTGAGCCACCCGCTCGCTCTGTCTGCTGACAACAGCAGCATTTTATTGAAAATATTTGTTAACAACCATAAAAACAATCTGGCAAGACTTTTCAGATTGCGCTGGTTACAAATATAAGCCATTTATTCCCCCGTGACTGTTTTTTTCGTTTTGTCTTAACTGTGATTTTATCCTGAAAGCAGATTCTGTGGAAGTACCAATCTCCAAATTTCACATGTATTAGTTCTTGGGGACCTCCTTAACATAACTGGAAACTGCACACCTCTGATTAACTGCTAATACTACACTTTCCTCAAGCATCTTTGTTGTCAGAAAAGCTGCCTCAGCTCTACTGGAAAACCAAACTCTGAGCTCAGTGCTGGATGTGGTAACTGCCTCCAAATGGAGAGACCTTTTATGTAGGTAATTCTAAGAATGCATATAGGAAACTGCACTTTAACTCCTTCTAGGGACATGTGAGCCCTCGCCATACACTTAAGAATAACAAGAGGAATTGTCATATTTGGAACAAGAGCTGAAGTACGTAGTTATGGAATTGTTCACACTCTTTCAGATTAGTCACGCTTCAAGCTTATTCAGATATTCTTCATACTTTACAAAAATAAACATTTCAGAAGAACTTTAGCAAAGCAAAAAGGCAGAATATACTACAACTGTACATTTTAAGCAATTTAGGAAACTTAAACCTGAATTACTGATTTTCTAAAATTTGTTGTTACATAATTACACAAACCCTGGATGGTACCTGAAACGCAATTCTTCAGAAGTTTTTTTTAGTAATTTAAAATTCATTTAACGAGCTCTGTTTATGTGGATGAAAGTCCTAGATTGACAGAAGAATTATACTTTTCCACATAAGGAGTTAGAAAAAATTTCTTCAAACCACCTTAAATACACTGTCTGAACTTGTCCCAGCAAAACCACTATCAATTAAAGAAAAGAAGAAATCACACTGCCAGAAACAGTCCTGCATTTCCACAAGGAAGAGGTGTGTTATGTCCTTCTGGAACCTCAGCGGTCACAATCCTGGTTCAAACCCCCAAGTCACATCAGGCCGCCAGCACTGGCACAGATTTGGTGACACAGAAGTCAAGAAATCTGGTTCTCCAGTTTATTACTTTCTCTTGACGCCAACACAAAATCGTAAACTTCGTAGAGTATTAAACTTCAGGAAATTAATTACTGCCAAGAGACTCTTTTGTTCAGTATTAAAATGCTGCTTCTGAATTCTTACACGAGTTTCTGATCTTAACTCCCAATGTAGATGTATCAGACATCGCAGACACTCTTAGATTGTTTCCTCACAAAAAAATCATTATTTCCCATATTCCACCTACAGGACACTATTCATACCCTGCCAGCAACACTCATCTTGAGGGTTCAAAGGGATGCAGAACTAGCACTCAAAATGCCATTTCAAAAGACACTTGAAACATTATTCTGAGAATATGTGGCATATTTTAGGCAACAATTACATTACAGCTTGTGCTGATTTTTTTTAGGGTGGATCTGTTTCGCACAAAGCTGGATCAGTGAGATATATAAATACAGGTATAGCAATATATGTGTATATGCACGTATGCAAAAAACCCCAAAAGAACTAAACACAAGAATTTGAAACCCACAAGTTACATCAGTGCAACTCCGGTGTTTCTAAAATTCCATATGCAGAATTTGTATTTGCAATACAGGGACTAGAAGCATACAGATAAAATACCTGCAAAGAGCCGGTAGGTTCTTTGGCCTTTAAAAATTTTACTTTTCACACCAGGAGATAGTAGCTCTGGAGGAGGAAAAAAGTCACAAAGGTAACAGTTAGCAAGGTTAGAAATTCAATTGCAAAGGGATCAATTATTCATTGGAGAAACCAACACTACCATAAAGAACAAAGCACGACCAAACCCAGCAACTCACATGTGTTCTTTTTTACAAAAGAGATAAAAAAAAAAAAAACCCACTAATCCAAATTACTAACTTTCCAGACAACGTTGGAGAAGAAATTTTGTTCACAAGAAAGAAGAAAACTAAAACACAGGTATCCCTATGAAACACAACATGATCTCTTCCCTAAGAGGGGAAAAAATTGTTCAAAAATCTTTACCTTTACTAATTTCCAGATCAACAGGATACTCAATATTCTTGATAAGCTTCTGACATCCACCAGTCTTCTCATACACAAACCGCTTGAGGTGTAAAACAAGAACAGGAGGGAGCTCTTCTAGTGTCACTCTTCGACTGATCTCCACCTAACACATACAGAGAATTGAGATGAAGACAATCTCTACTTTTTTGTTAACTATTCAAAATTACTCCTTTAAATAAGGAACAAGTATTTAATTTTAAATACACTAGCAGAAGAAACACCAATTCGTTGTTATAATATTATTTTATCATAAACACGGCACACTGGATCTTTAACCAAAGTGTTGTCTTAATGGAAAATTCTATAATTTTATTAGAACTTAATGTGTTAGAATGAGCACAGATAAACACACCTTGCTGGAAATCCCCCAGGAACAACTCCTCAGGGTGGTTTAGCGATTAATAATTCTCAGCAAGCTATTACAGTCTAATCAAAGGTCAATAACTTGTAACACAAGCTGCTGGTTCCAGAGAACTCTGAACTACCGAAGACATCAGCACCACAGCTCAGTACCTGACACAAAAGGTTTTGAAAAGCTCATTTCTAAAAGCTGACACCTTCTTACAAAAAGCTGAATAGAAGGAAAAATGAGAACTGACCCAAATTACTTCTTCATTTTCAATAGGTAAATAACATACAATCAAAAAAGAACCTCTATAAACCAAAGTACTAAAGATTTTGGTGTAAACATCCAAATCTACATTTACCTTAAGAAATTTCATGGAATGCTCCAGAAATACTCACTGAAATGCAAAAGCAGTATTGCAACTACTTTCCTAAAAAGCTTGAATTCTGCGTTGCTTTCAAGAGTTCCCTGAGCACACCCTACAATTCCCCACTGAAATACTGGTTTCTACACCAGGCACCTCCAGTTGTAACTGGTACTATTATCTTCATTCCCCACGAGAATCCTAAAGCAATGGTAAAAAGCACCTTACAACAGCATCATTAACATAAAGACCTATTCACAGGAGGGCTAACAATTATTAATGTATTAAGATATTAGTACGCAACAGTTCAAAAATAATTCTGCATTAACCAGATGGTATTTGTCATTCAAGTTGCCTGAAAAACCAAGTGAGCTGCTTGCAGGCTACTGAAAAATGAGTCAGCCACCAAAATCAGCTACGGAACAGATCAGTAATTAAAGATTTTTCTTTCTAAAAAAGTATGCTGGGTTCTTGAAAAGGTTCTGAAGGAAATTCAAAGAGAAAAATACGACTTATAACCTCACTTTTTTTTCACTAAATATTGATTTTTATATAATTACAGGCAAACAATCCACAAAGTTGCTGTCTAAAAAACCTGAAATTGAACTTGGAACTGTAGAACAAAAATGTTTTGCCTTCCTAGAAATTATGACCTAAAAACATTTCCCAAAATAACTGCTCTTGGTTTTTCACAATTTTTTAATTGAGCAAAATCTCTTGACTGTAAATCATCAGCATTATTATTTTTCTATACAGGACCTGATTCCAGGTTACTAAGAACTTCTGGCAATCCCCAGGAAATCAGTATGTTCAGTTATTTTACTCATAATAGTACGTATTATTACCACAGTTCACCCTGTTAATTTAATATGCACTCCAGCAAAATCTCCAACCAATTACTACACCAACTCAGAAAACATATCTATTTACAGGCACGGTTTTGTTTAAGAGTTACTTCTCTTTCTTAAGTACCTTTCAGCGTATGGGCTGGAGCGTCCAATGTTTTACCACTGGAGGACACTTAGAAAAGGTTGGTACCTCTTTTGTTAACAAGTAACTATTTGTAAAGCAAGAGCTGTATAAAAAACCCTTTTAAAAAGTGGAGTATTTGACTGTGAAGAGGTCAACAGGACACACCTCTTGCTTGGTTTTTGTGGTGTAACCCTGGACAGACTCTCTTGCCACCAAACTTTCCAGCGCATCCTGCACCGTGCGGATCTTGTCTGACTGGATGTCCAGCTGCAGGGTGAAGAAAGGCTGCAGTGTGGCGGACTCCTTGGAACTCTGCTGGTAAACTACGGATCTACGGAAACAAACAAACAAACAAGTTAAAATGTAATAAAGCAGAGTCATTTTCGACAATACAGAACCTTCAGGAATGGACTGAAGTCTGCTTTAGTAACTCCATTCAGAGTTCCACAAAACAACGCACAAAGGTTAAGTGTAAGTTTCAAAAACTTGAATTGGCTTCACTGCAATTTAAGTGATTTTCACATCCACTTACGGCAGGGGTGTCAAACTCATTTTCACTGGGGGCCACATCAGCCTGTTCCTATTTATACAGTCCTAAAATCACATTTTTTTGGCACTTTGAAGGCAACCGCAAGGCTGATATGGCCCCTGGTGAAAAGGAGTTTGACGCTCCTGACTTGCAGCATAGTGAATGGTATGAATACTTGAATCATCTTATTTATGCAAGGATTAGAACAGTAGCTGGATAAGCATCAAAAATTTAAAGAAAAATACAGACATTTTTGATAAAATATTAACCTCTGGGTTCCTTTGCGATAGAGTTTTGAAATTATGTTTTCCAACAGATCTTCAGAAGCACAAAATACTGCTGCTTATCTAACTGTACGTTTTACTGCAAAACTTAAAATTGATTCCAGATTCTCCAATAAAAATCCACAAAATTTTTTAGTCCCTTCACTACGACCAATTTCACAGTGATTTTAAATTGTTTGCTTCAATCTTGCCATAGGAAATATAAACTGTGCCCCATCAAGGACTGGCATTTCCTTTTCCTCCCATCATATGCTGTGTCCAGACTTTGTCCATGTCCTTTGTACATAAACTGGAATGTTTTGGAAAACTGTCAGGAGGAAGGACCTGGGACATGAGAACATGCTGGTTTTGGATTTTACTTTTGTTTGAAGTGTATTCAGTTGCGGTCCTCAAGTAACCTGGCTTGGTGATCATTGCTTTGTGCAGTGAGACATTTCACTCTTCAGCCACAACCTCACTGCACCAAATGGACTCCTCCCAATTTTCATTCTTCTGAAACTCTGTGGAAAACTTAAAACCATCAAACATGCCTCAATATTTTTTCTTTTGTTTTGAAAGTGGAATTTACATTAAAAAGCCCCACCTGCCATAAAAATACGGTTTTATACAGCCAAAGAAATCATTAATTGATTATATTGTTATGTTTGTTACAGTGTCTCACAAAGCTTGTAAGCAATAAGATCATTAATATAGCTCTAATTGAAGTAGCAATGCTGAAATATCTCCAGGTCATGTACAAAATGTTAACGTACGGGTTTAATACCCGAGCTGCAAACTCCTACCAAAAAAGCCCCTTTGACTCAGGCAGAGCCCTGAAGCATCAACAGAACCCTGATGCATCTTTATATTGGCAAATATACATCCTTTAGAGGAAAGCGAGCAGATGAAAAACAGTAGCATCTTTATTTCAGTTTAACACTTCCTCCTTGGCTATATTTAAGGACAAAACCATCAACACATGGCAAGCGCGGGGTTTCAACAAACAAACCCTTCACTGTGGAAGTCTTGCTGCTTTTGGCCACACTTTGCAACCCCTTTTTAAGCTCATCATTATTTAATGCAATCAACAGAAAAATGCTAAACAGCTCCAGCTGTTTTCAAGTCCACGGATTAAGTTTCAATTAATAACATGGCAAATATTCTGAAAAGATAACATTAAGGATTTTTTTTTTTAATTATTAGAAATTAAAAACATTTTCTTCAAAAATACAAGCAGAAATTTATTTGATAGCAAAACCTTTGCTGGGTTCTGATTTTCTATAGCACTATCACTTATTAGAATAATTACACATTTAAACTGGTGAAGGTGAAATAATTTTCAATGAATATTTACCCGCATATTAAGAGCTCTACAGTAAGAATTTTTCAGGAAAACAGTTACTGCCCATTGCAACCCTGCTTAAACTACAACAATGTCATTGATGTATTTTCTTTTAAAGTAACTGCATCTGAAGGGAAAAAGCTGGTACTACTGATGGAAATATCTGGCAGGTTTTAGCCGCTCTGTGAGCTGGCTTGTGTAACAAATATTTGAAATTTGCACAAGTCAAAAGGGATTCCTGCACATGAACAAACCAGCTCCTGAAAATACCACATTGCTTAAGAAAGATTTCTTTGTTTTTAAACAATTTTGCCTAAATAGGCATTTAACAGACAATTAAAGCCTTGAGGACTGCCTGAAGTTTACCAAGCCAAACCATGCCAATTGAAACCATGTTTTCCTAGCTGCTTTTTCCATTTGATTTTTCCCAATTTCTGATGCTTTCATTTAGCCGACTTCTCCTGGCAATTCTGTGTTCAGTTCTTCCTCTCTCCACCCTCAGCCTCAGAGGATGAAGTTTTCCAACATCCCAACATAGGCTCCTGTTTCTGCCGCAAACTGTGCGACCCAGTTTGGAGGCTCAATAAAACGGGAGCGGTGACAGGAGACAACAGGTGTCAGACTGGACCCTCTGGTTCTGTTCTCTGTGCAAGTTTTTGCCTTTTTTCAATATTATTATGTCATTTTCTGTAGGAGATCATTTTAAAATTAAGAATACTAAGAGAATGCTAACAGAATAATGTAAACATCTAAACAATTCTGTTTGTGATAAATATACCACAAGTATTAACAATATCTTTGGTATGCAAACATACCGTCAGTGCGGAATTTCATCAATACGCACAAACATTTGTCTGCCAATTTATATGGAAAACATAATTTTATTTGCCAGCTGTCTGACTCAAATCCCAGAAGAATCATTTCAGTGCATTTCCTGGGCAGAAGGCACTAGCCCACATTATTCACACCTCTAGACTGAATACCTGGCAATACAGGGACTCAAACACTAGCAATTAAGTGTCTGTCTCCAATTTAAAAATAATTCTTCAAGTCTAGCATTTTTGTTTTGGAATATGTTTTTAGCAAGTGTTTACCTTGCTTTCATTTTAAATTATACATTTCTCCAAACAAGTCATGAGGGTTTCTTTTCAAAAAATATCCTTTCAGTATCTACTTTCTGCCTTCATCTGGTATCAGACCTGAATACAAGTAATGTCCTGCATTCTTCTCATTCCTGTAACATCTTGCAGTAATTTATATTTTTCCAAACTTCTTTCACCTTTAACATTTTATTTGTTAACTATTGCACATAACTTTCCTGCCTCTGGGAAGCATAAGGGTACACACAACTGAAAGTATCCCATTTTTTATTTCATTTCGTTCTTAGTTTACCGACCAGATATAACTCTTAGTAAATCACACTATACCTTAGTATCCTTATTTACAAAATGAGTCAAGGCTTCTCAGCAGTCACAGAAATCATATAGCTCTAAAGTTCTTTGGAGTCCTTAGACATGAATATAAATACGCAAAGCATATATATTTCAAACTCCTCTATATGCAATTCAGGGCTTTTGTTCTCTCAACAGTCTGTTCTTTTAAGACGTTTAAAAAGATTCCGGCTCTACAACAAGTCATAGAATCATCTGATTATTGATCAGTCTTTTGATCATTCTGGTCCATTGTCTGAACCTTCTCTTGCATAACAAATTCTTCACAGTACAACGTTCAACTCTCCTGGCCTGAGCAAACTGTGTAACAGTCTCTTCTACCTGATTATCCAATAATGGTGAAAAATACAGAAAGCAAAGCAGAGGAAAAAATTATCTGTAAAGGCAAAGCGCCCTACGGTCTCTCCACAACTTTATCGAAAAAGTACTATACCTTATATGACCACCAAAAATATCAGTAATTGGGGTCTGAACAAAGTCGGCCTGTCGAGTGACTGATGATTTGTTGCGAGGTCCCACTTGCTCCCACTCATCCTCACTGCCCTCCCCTTGTTCATCTTGCTCCTCTTCTTCATGAACAGTCTGAGCCTCGGGGCCATTGGACACTGCAAGTTCTCAAAGGGAAGAAGAAAAACGCATTGATTTTTTGTTTTACACATTCAACACGTATACAGATAAAGAATTCTAAAGGAAAATCCCCATACAAATAATTTTCAGAGGATAAAATGTTTTCATAGATCACAGACTTGAGAAAGTCAATGAAAACAAGTGTACTCCAGGCTTACTCACAGATGGGCACATGCGGTTATTAACAGAATGCAGCTCACTGGTGACTGCATGGAAACAGATGTCATTTTCTAGCAAAGTTTGATATATTTTTAGTAGTAAATTTACAGGGTAGAAAATTAGAAAGTCAAGTGTTATTCTGGAAACATAATTATGCCATTATTAAATATGACTCCTTTTCTGCACAGATATTTTACAGAGAACCCAAGGCTTAGCAAATATTTTCTTTGCAAGTGCCCAAGTCAGGAGGCTATAAACTGCACACAGCTAAAGAAAAAAATATGGAACGATCATTTTATATCATAAAAAATTTACCCAACGAAAGAGAAATTGGATAACTAGTGATCTACACTTGGCTAAGACTAACAGTGATTTGTTTCATTTTTCATAGGGGACTCAAACATAAAGCCACTGTAAAATAAAATGGCTTTTTAGTATGCATATGAACTCTAATAGTTTGGCATTTCTCTGTATTACAGAATCACCACAAAAAAAGGGAAATATTTGGAAAAAAGTTTGCTACCGAAAAAAAAAAAAATCCCACTAACTTTCATTATGTGGAGAAAGAAGTTTCTTTAGGGTTAGCATTTCTTCATGTAGTCCATTGAGGATAAATCCCAAGTATTCTTCAGCATCCTCTTGCCTGCCCTGAAGAAAATGTTTTTTTCAATTATCACAGAAGGTTCATGACATTGAACACCTATCTTTCTCCTATTAATTTATCTATTTACTAAGTACTTAGTCTAAGCTGTAAAGTCAAATACAGTTTAAGTTTTACGAAAACTAACCTTCATTTTTGACCAGTTCAAAAAGAACCTACAAATTAATTGTTAATTTACCATAAACAACAAGTACGCACATAAGCTTGTCCTGCATACAAGAATTGCTGCATTCTTCTCAATACAAATTCGATTTAA
This sequence comes from Patagioenas fasciata, assembly GCF_037038585.1. NCBI lineage: Eukaryota > Metazoa > Chordata > Aves > Columbiformes > Columbidae > Patagioenas > Patagioenas fasciata. Next base: position 11,624,609 of record NC_092532.1, read on the forward strand.
CATGTGAGTTGGCATTGATTTCTTTTAAAAATGGTATTAAAAGTTGCTGTCAAACCAAGGCCATATCAAAAGGTGGTTTGAACCATTATCTTCTCTTTAAATTGAAATTAAACCTGAAAGAATATTTTGAAATCTGTGGACCTTCCCAAGCAGAAAGAAACAACTGCTCATTTCTTAAATACAGATCAATAGGTATCTTCTTTATAAAAAGAGATGTGCCATTCCAATAGTAATTTATTCATTCTTTTGACATATCAGACTGCCCACCTTATCATGAACTTCCTCCTAGAATTTATTTCTCAAGACAATCTAGATTCATGAGAATGAACAATCAACCAATTGATTTCAGCGATATTTATGTATGGATTTCCATTGCTTTAACAACAGCAATCACCCTGAAATATAATTACAGATGAGATTTTTAAGTCCCACCTTTTCTGAGAGACTTGATTTTATAACTGTCAAGAGTCTATAAATGTACGTAGGTTCAAAGGCAGCTCCTGGTCGGATGTCTCTCACAATTTTATCACCTAAAGCTGCAAGGCAAAGAGAAGTTCATATGAATAACAATATACAGAAATTTTTCTACGTAAGATCTTCACATTCTCTTCACACATCACTAGATTTTGGAATCATAATTATGTTTTTAGTAATAGTTTTATTACAATTTTAGTGACTGAAGCTCAGAATTCCCAAGATCCAATTCTTGTCTGTATACATATTTAAAAAACAAACAAACTGACCAAGCAAAACACAAACATCTTGCATCACTCTACACAGAGTTACAGATGGTCTGGAAAAGTTAATACTCTCTTTTTATAGTCAACAGTGAAGGTTAACAAGAATATCCACAGCCATCATAAAAGAACAATTCTGGTTCTGTTCAAATTGTTGTACTTCTTTTGTATTCAAAGAACATTTCCTTAAATCTTTTATATATTTAGAATTCTAATAGATCACTTTTCCTCACTGTAGAAAAAAAAAAAAAAAACAAACACCACAAACAAGATACAGATGGACAGAACGTTTAACCTAATGGCAACACAAAGCCTCAGAAACTATATTTGAAAACTACACAATAAAATGACCTAGAAGTATAATAAGTTGCATAAGACAGTCCGATTTGTTTCACAGAAACAAAACTTAGGCAGCAAACCACAGAAATGTCTGAGCTGTTTGGAAATCACTGGAACAACCAGCTCCTCATGATATTTTCTTATAATATTACATAAACACATTCCTCAAACTTTTTTTTTTTTATTTCTATAAGTTTCTATTGCAACATTTGTTTTAGAGATTAAAAAACTAACCCTACAAGATAATTTATTTGCATCAAAGATGTTCTGTTCCTCACTACTACTGTTCCTAAGCACCTATTAGCAAGAATCACGCACTTCTAGATGTTTTCACATTGAAATAATGAAGAGGATGGGGAGGAATTAAAAGCCATGATAACGTGCCTGTCGGCAATTTCGAGCTGTTAAAGAGACCTATTATGGACCTGTTTTGTTCCAAATGATTTTTTTTTAGTATTTAAGGAAGAATGATAGAATTGAGCAAGCTGATAAAGCAAACAGCTGGAAATATGTAAGAGAGTGAGTAAAATACAGTGAATATCAAATGATTTTGTTAGAAAGAACATGTTCTTAGAAGACACCTTAACAACAAAAAAACTGTTCTTATTATTGCACCTGTATATTTGGTCCATGAAATAAAAGAAAGAATATAAGGTGCGACACCCACGACTTGACAAGAATCACCAATAAAAAAAAAATCATAACACTGACAGAAAAGCAATAGCAAACTTTTCAAAATATCCAGAAACCCCAGAAGTCCGAAGAGCCAAGAAGGGGATCAAGCACCAGTATTTAAAGGTCTCAAGTACATGGCACAATGCAGATCCTTATCCCAGACCCTTCTTACCAGGATTTTAAGACTTTTCTCCCCCTATTCCCACTCACCTTGTTTCGCTTTAGGAGGTACAGGCATATTAGTGAACTCATTCATTAAACGAACACTGAAACAGAACGGAAGGAACAACTAGACATGAGCAGCAAGTTGAGACTTAGAAGGACAAAAAATAGAATTACATCATTGTCATTCCAACTACCAAAAAAACTTGAAGAATATCATAAAGAAGTCTGAGTGAACTTCAGACATAAAAATTAACATGATCATTGCTAAGGAAACCAAGGTGTTAGGTTAGTTCTTGCAGCTCTCACAGTTCATATTGTGTATTAAACACTACTTAAAACTGGTATTCCTCAGGCAAGTATCTTACTAGACTAGCTAAGCCATTGCAAAACATCAAGTTCATTGTAAAAGCCAGTTATTACCAAAAAAACACACACAAAATATTTCTGGATATTTATCAACTTTCAACAATTGCAGTAAATAATCATTTGTTAGATATTTCTGAATGAGCTGAAGTCAGGTGAGAGATTTCTTTTTATTCCTTTTTTAGCAAGCTACTTACAAACTGTCTATCATGGGTGTTGAGGTACACGGCCGCTGCGATTTGGAATACATTGGAATGGACTTCATTAAATGATACATTGGAGGGCAAGCAACCAAGGCTTGCAGGGTCTATGCAGTGGAATTAAGGAAAAATTCAGAAAAAGCCTGGAGTGGAAGGGAAATGACAACAAAGGCAACAATCTCAGCAATCAGAAACATATTAACTGGATCCCTACAGTGTGCAAATATTGAGTAACAAATCCCATATTACATTGTAAGACTGAACAAATGGGAGCTAATATAGACAAGCAGATGAGTGCAGAAGTGGTTATGTAAGATAAAAGCTGGTGTTTAAAGGAGAATTGGTGGTCTGGAAATAAGTTATCAGGTTCTGCAATAATCAGTCTTGAAATTAGTCTTAATATTTTCCAGTAGCAGAACTAGCAGTTAAAGCATCTTAATTGTCACTTGCAATGAGCCACTGCTAACACACAAGATATACCTTAATAAAAAAATAGTAATAACTAACATAGTGCAGCACTGAAGAAGGAAGATTTCTTTTACCAAAGGTAAAAGTTATTTTTGCAGATAAATACAATTCTAATACATTAAGAGTGAGTTAATCTTCCACCCTGCTGTAACAGGATTATTTTAAGCACTGGATTTACACAGATGATATGATAGTGACAGCCTGCTCAACAGAAAACCGAACAATCCATCTACTTACCAAACTGACAAAACAAAGAGCAGTTACTTGAAGTATGAAAGACAAACAACCACTTCAGCTCATGCACAGAGTAATGAGTAAATGGAACTAGAAATTACAAGGTTTTCAGTCATGAGAAAGTTGCAGTTCTGAAATATTTTCACAGAGGTAAGAGAGACAAATTGCAAACAGGATTGTGCAACCAACCACAGACACAAAGTTCAATGATCAAAAATACCCCTGGATTTCTAGATGGTACCCTCAAACTTTTTAATCTCAGTAGCAGGACATGGGAAGACAAACACCTTCATAAAATACTTACCAGAAAAATCCAGAAAAGCTTTGACAGATTTAATAAACAAATTTTAACTTAAGTGCATTAATTTTTTTCCAAGGGAAGGATACAGCATTGATGTAGCACCAGTTTCCTTTGTTGATCAGCCCTCGCGGTTGCAAAGACACTGGTTTATGTATTAGTCTTACATTTTCCAGTATTTCTGCAGAATGAGAAACAGTAAATGAGCATCAACAAAACCCACACGTTAGTCATCAAAACAAATACACGCTGATGCGTTACAGAATAATTCAAATCAATTAACGAGATACCCAAAAACTTCTGCAAATAGCTTTGCTCCATTTAAACACTGCTCGTATTTCAAATCAGACACATTTCTTCAACTGAAGACTTCCTGGAATTTGGGTGAGGAGGATGCTGGTACAAAAACCATTGTCATTTCAAAACTGGAAAGTCCTATTTGTTTTTTTTTTGTTTTGTTTTAGTAAAATTACGTACTTTTATTTATATAGATACATATATAGATATAAATTGTCATTAGCTGTAATCCCCTGCCACCAATTTTACCAAATAAGTGCAAACAGGACGGGCAAGTGTTAACATGGTCTTCTGAATGGTATGTTTTATTTCCTGTTTTAAGACTTCCAAAATCTACAAGATAACAGGCTTACATAATAAAATGGCTGTTTTCCTGCTTTCGAAAACTTCAGTGATGGTCCAAGTTTAAAAATGAGAAACCACTGAACATAAATAAGTCTGTCTCAGTTATGGAACTGAGAGCAAGGGAGAGAGCTTTTCCAGGAAGTCTGACCTGTTATTTAGGTACCTAAATAAAAACTGTTTAAGGAAAATATTGGATCTGGTATATTTTAAATTTGCAAAACAAGTATAAGAGGTATATAGGACAGAATAAAAAATGCAAATAAATATTGCAATTGTCTACCAAGGGGCTTATTTATTTCTAGAATAAATGTGAGGGTCTCTAGAGCCCTTATATGCTATGCTGCATAAACTTAAGAGTTTGAGATATACACTAGAAGGACTATCTATCTAACCAGATGAGATAACGTGACATGGAGAAAAGCAGTATCACAAATCTATAACTGAGCAGAGGAGTTGGCAGAACTGCAGGCAAAATCCATGTCCTTCTACTAACAGACTATCTCTTCACCTATAAGATCATATTTCCTGCTGACAACACCAGTTCCAGCCAAACAAAAACATGATCAAAAATTACAAAGTATTTAAATCAGTCCTCTGTTATATAAAGAACCTGACACCTGAAAGGGCAGACAGCAAAAAGATGTAAAACAAGAAGGCATTAGCACCAAGCACAGATGAAAATCCTTCTGCAAGTGTCAAAATATATTTGTTATTCAATTATTAATGTTCTAGTATTTCAGACTATAGTTTATGAAGCAAAGTTTGAAACGTGTCGTGCACACACACAATCTTTCTGGTAAGACAATTAAGTACTGTTGAAATTTAGGATGAAGAGAATGCCTTTCAATAACTTTTTATGTTAACTGTATTCTTTCCTATTTTTGTATCATACTAAATAAAATTATTATTAGGACCTTTAGCATCCTCTTGTGGTCATAAAATTGCTTTGTAAACAATGTTTGAAGCAATTACGGTGAGGTGGGTTTTTTTCCTTTTAACACAAAGCATTATTTTTGTATACAGTGATTACATTCAATACCACATTTTCATCTCACATCCAACATTTACACAATAACTTGAAGAACTTTTACGAGAGTATCAGAAGAAAAATACACTTAGAACAATGAGAAAACTACTTTAAAGTTTCAAAATGCGATATAAAGGACACATCACTAACCAGAAATCATATTCCCTTTGGCAGATACTGAACTGCGAAATAATGAGCTTGATTTGAAAACATACTGAATACTATGTAAAACACATTTGTTACAAATTAAACTAAGTAATTCTTGTCCTGTTCACTACAGTCTTGGGAGAGCAGTGAATCATCATCATCTTCATGAAGATGTTTTATGTATTGGAAGTCACAACCGTCATCACTCCAACAATTTCATCTGTCACTAAGTAAATTCAATTCTGCCACGTTTGCCAAAAGACCAGGATTTTCAGATCTCACTTCTGTTTTCTCTGCTGCACTATCACATCTTCCTTGAGAAGCAATGCCCAAAGACTGACGTTTTCCTTGAGTCTTCAACAGCAACAACAGAACTACAGTTCTCTCCCATATTTTTCATATAGATTGGCATTAAACAATGGAAAAAAAACTTTGTCTCCTTCAGCTTTACTAAGGACGCTTATCAACTCCCTAGAACCTCCAGGTCCTTATATTCTCTAATACTATTACCAACCATTTCTTCTTCATACCATGCGCTTGCATTTGATTTCTATTCTGGCCTATCCTTCCATACTTGCATTTATTTGATTCCCTTCCTTCTAATTTAAAATCATTCCAGACTTAATCGGATCTTAAATGTTTGTGTTCCTCAATTGATCTGAAGTTCTGCCTGCTGTAAACAAGTTTTACATGCACTGTTACTTCCATCATCCACAATCAAAACACTGCAAAAAAAGGGATTAAAAAAATCTTTAGATTCTCCCACTGAAACTTCTAATAAAGCTACCAAGGCTACTAGTTTTCACACACTTATTTCCCTAGTTTACTTGAAACATTATATAAGGCATTATTAACTATTATCAGGTTATGCATCAGAGGGTAGTAACTGAAATGTGGCAAATGAAACCTGAGTCTTATTTTTTACAAATATGGACCATTTATGACCTTAGTATCCCTTAGAAAAGAATTATTAAAATGTCTGTCCTAGTATCTAAATCAGGCCAAGGTGCATAATCAGTGAAGTTGTCTCTTTCTAAATATGCAAGTGCTGTACTCCTCTACCATGCCGATGTTATTGGCCTTGAGTTTTGCCAAAAAAACATCAGTAGTTCACGTTTTCCTTCAGAAGTTCCTTTAACTTGTCCACCAGTAAAGCTTCTCACCACACTCCTTACCCACTTGCTTAATATTAACTCCTCAGTATTTTTTCTCAGCAAGATTAACATGAAATTGGTTTGTCTGGTTTATTTCTTTTCTAGCCCTGATCTTCATATCCATATCTTGTGTAGCTTTCATTTACATTTCAGGACTAAGAAACCACTGATCTTCTCAGGTTGAATCCAGTAGTACTGAACTATCTTCAGGGTGCCTGTGAACCCTTAACCTCCCTTTTGCTAACTGGTGAAATTAAGAGCACAAACCAGCAATCGCTCCCTGGAAAAGTAACCTATCTTCTTGTGTCCCAAGCACCTGGTCGAAATAACTGTACAGAAGGGTCTCAGAGCTCCGATAGTAAGTCAGAAATTTTGCTAATTTTGCCTGCTGAACTCAATATGTTTCTGGTCTAGATTTTACCCATGTTTAGCACCCTATGACACTTGTGGTCCAAAATTCATTCCCATTGGCATGAGTTGAAACTGGTGAATTCCCAGCAAATCCAAAACCAGGATTTCAACTCAGCCACACAGAAAACAACAAACAAAATCAGCACCTGCCTATGAGAAACATCCAGGATCACTATATACCCTTATACAATGATGTTAAACTAGGCAGGAGATTCGAGATGAAATGGAATGGAGCAATTGATCTGTCTGAAAACCATCAAATAAAACTCGTGTAACACATTTTCAACTGTGAGTATATGAACAAAGCACTAACACACCTATTTTCCAAACAGGACAGAGGACATTGAGAAAAAAAACCAGACAATGAAGACAACTCTTCACACACAGCAAAGCCTTGACTACACAGCATTCACATCCTGACATGACCATTTTGTATCAAAATCAGCAGCATCTCAATTACAGGCATTGCAATGTAACTCCTTCCTAGATCAGCTGCAATGAGATGAATTCCCTCTCACTGGAAAAGGATCTATACTCAAGATTATTCCTCTGCAAAACCAGCTACCTAATAGTGAAGGTGCAGAAGAAAACTGTATAAAGTTACATTGCTATTTTAACACATTAAATACAAAACAAAAAGCTCTGCTCCCACCTGGTGGCAAAAACTAGTACAGGAACAGTCTCAGTCTAGGAAGTTGAACAACTTGGGCAAGAGCAAAGAAAAAGGTTTTCATCTACAGCAAGCAGTTCCAACTCTATGGTTGTCACAAAACAATTTTAAATTAAAATTCATTAACAAATGAAACAATAGCTTAAGAGTACCACATACTCCACATGTATGCATTCATACAAACCATAATCACCTGCTCACGCACATTATTTAACAGTCAAGTGCATTTGTAACACAAGTGTAAAACACATGGAAATACGAATTATCCTGAGAACTTTCAACAGACAATTTTCAGTAACAAAACTGTTACTAAGCAGGGGATGAGAGGCAGGTATATACTTCTGGGTATTCTGAATAGAAATCTCCAGGTCAGCGTCTGGTTAGAGTAGAAAACTTTAGCTTGAAGCTGTCACACAAGAAACACCACTGTACTTGTAAATTATCATGTAGCATAAATAGCAGGATTTTGCACAAGCCTTTTCACATATGGACTATTTCAAAGATTCAAAATAATTATTTTTGTTTCAGCACTCATGAGTCAGTAACATAAAATGCAAACAAACGGATATTTCTCTTCATGTCTTCTGAATCTGCAAAAATGATCTTGGGCACATTTTAGCATTTTTCATTAGAACCACCAATATGACAGGACCAACAGTCAAAGCCTTTATATCACACGCTGCTTTTCCTGATGTACCCTCTGGACAGTTTCTTATTGTTATTCTTGAACAGGCAATAGCTAGCATTGTTTCTGCATAACATAATGTTGTTTGTAACGGTCCAGGATAATTCCTCAAAATTTGAAACATAGACCTCTCAAAGAGCGAACTGACAAATGTAAAAACTATTTCCTGAATTAGAATTTCTAAAGTAGGACCTATTTAGATGTTATACTTAAGCTACTCTAAGTATCCACCAATTTCAGCTACTTTGGCATAAATATATTAATACTCTTGTAATGGAATGCAGTACAAGATTGTAAATACTGGATAATATAACACATAATTTTCAGAACCAACTTCTCTAACATATTCTCCTTATCACAACAGCACACAGTCAAATACAACCAGCCTATTTAAAAAAATCACAGATCACTTAAACATATTGTTTGACAAGTAGCAATCATTTTACCGCATCGGGGATAATGACATGGTAACGTCTCATTGGAATGTTTAGTCAGGGGGATACAAAACTGTCTTATTTAAATTACATCTTTCATAGCAGTGTTTGAACAGTTGTCTTACTAAGAACATTAACAGAGGGATCTACCAATATTGCACGCTCCTGTTTACAAGCAGAGTTAATACCCTTCCAGTGAAACATCCACTCGTGTATTAACTATACCTGCAATCTTTATGGCTACAGGATCCTCTGAAACTGGAACAGGTCCCTCTTTGACTTCAACCTGTTTTTCAGGGACCAGAGTAGATGTGGCAGGAGGGGTATATTTAGTCTCAACATAGACCACAGATGTGGAAGCAGAGGGCTTGGAATTGTGAAAAAGACTAGCCCACGATTTCGCAGGCTGATTAACAGGGACTGATCCTGCAACCGGGACTGTTGCCTCAGTAGTAGGTGAAGCTTCCTCAGGCTTAGCTTGGTCTGAGTCAGTGCTTTCCACAGTGTGCAATTCTACCCCATTGGCAGCTGTGTCCTCACCAGAGGATTCAAGTGTTTGTCCATTAGTAACGCCAAGATTTTCAGTAGTATCAGTACCAGCATAAGACTGTACAACAGCTGTCCTTAAAGGGCTATCTCTGCCAGTCTCTGCGGGGATGCAAAACGGTTCAGAATTAGTAACACGGCATACCTCAGGCTGCCCTGCAGTCCTGCTACTGTCTAGTGCGCTAGAAACAGAATCATCAGAGACAGCTTCGTTAACGAAGTCCACAGAATTGTCCGGGCTGTTGCAAGTCCTTGGGGTGGCCAGGGAGGGGATGTCTCCCGTCAGTTCCGTATCCTCCGTGCTTATACTGTTTAGTCCCGATGAATTTGCATGGCCATTTACAAGAGCTTCTGGGGGAGCGATGCCATCGCTGACATCTTCCAAGTAACTGTAGTATCCAGGTGGTCTTTTTTTCTTCTTTTTACGCTCCCTTTGCCCAAGGCCTCCAGCCAAGCCATCGTTTTCAGCGTTAGAACCGCTTTCCAAAGCGAGGGTTGGGTCAGTGAACTGGCAGTCAATGGAGTTGTAGTTGGCTTCGCTGAGAGTATCATCAGGGGGTTTCTGAGCAGGTGCACAACTCAGAATGAATTCTGGAGCCTGAGGATTCAGAGTACTTGAAATACTGTAGTCGGTGTTATTTAGTACAGCTGGTTGCGTCTCAATAACTTCATCAACACCAAATTCAATTCTCTGATATTCTTCCCCTGGACAAGAGAAAGCAAACCTGAGTTAGTGAATGACATTTAATTAAAAAGCTACAAAGTCAAGAAAAAAATCTGCATATTTTCCTCAAGAAAACAAACTACTACAAACTCAAAAAAGCAAACTACATTCCTTCAAACTAAAATAATTCTTACTCACTATCTACTACCTGAAGAACATTTCAAAACATCGTTCTATTGAAGACAGTGTATGATTCAGGTTTTCTTAAATAGACTATGGAATTTTCAAAATCACTGCACAGCTCCTGCAAATAACAGCTATTAAATTCACCTATTGAGAAAAATTATTAAAGGCCATTCACTTTAGCAATATTCTGCAATAAGTTAATTACTGGATAATTGCATATAAAATATGGTGTAATACTGAATTCCACACTTGTAAAGACAGTGTTTTCCATTGACAGCTACAAAATCCAAGCCTTTACCTGTTTAACTTTTAAAAATAATATCCACACGTGCAGTCTGGTTTTTGGGAGGTGTGTTTCATTTGTTTTTCCTAATGTGTGAAGATTTATCATTAGTAACTGAAAAGTATTTTCATTACTTTTATAAAAACATGGCAATTTCAGCTTTTTTAACTCTGGGATCATCAACAACTTATTTAATTTCATCACAGTTGAATTTCTTACTGTATGAGAATATGATATATATATATGACTATATGATTTTATGTCAATAAATACAACGTAAGTCAGTGTTCAACTCATACATACAAGCAGTACTGAAAAATTTGTGAATAGGATTGGGTTTGTGCTTTGGGTTTTGTTTTGCTGTTGTTACTCTCTATTTCTTTATTTCTCTTGGAACTTTGACATGGTCTTTAAAGAAACCCTAAGGAATATTCTCATGGTAGGTTGCAGTATCACAAAACATTTTCGGTGACAAAGTACTGCAATTACATGGAACTTAATTAGTTTTATAATGCATGCAGGCTAACTAGTAATATTGAATACTTAATTCACAACTATTTCCATAATTATCAAATAAAGGGATAAAATTAATGAAACTGAGTCTCATGTCAAAGGGTAGCTCACATACCAATACTAAAGTTCTGCAGGTCTTTCTATGATATGCATGTTACTCTTTCAAAGAGATGAATTTTAATATTTTCTGCTTCCTCAAAGATGGGGGGGTGGGCAGGACACAACACCAAACTAAAAATTGACACGTTTCAAATTTTTAAAGACACTAGAGAACCAAACACCTCTATGTATGACATGTCAATAGATGCATGTTTTCAGGTTTATCACAGACACTCATTAAAAATGACTATTGTTTTGGTTTGTTTTTTAAACACAACAAAAAGCAAGCAATAGTTCCTAAGGAAAAAAAGTTATTCCTACACCTCAGGAAATAATCCTATGGGAAGGCAGGGTCTAGTGGAGAATATTTTGATATATAACTGCCGACATAACGGTTTAGAAACTCTCCAAATGCTTCCAGAAAACTGATGAAAATTTTAACTTAAACAAACATCAAAACCCAAACAAACAAAACAACCTCAACAGTGACAACCACGATCTACATTTTTTTTTCACTATCAAACGAAGAGTAACAAAATATTCAATGTGTGCTGAGGTCTGACTTACACATGCAATACCAAAATATCATGAATTAACAAATAAAGATCAGTCTTAAGTAATATATTACATATTTTGCACGTCTGTCACTCTCACAAAATATAACTGAATATAACTTCATGCCAAACCACATTAAAAACAAGTAGATACAGCTGTTAACTGCTCTTCTCTTAATGCTTTATTAACCTACCTAAATGAGAAGTAAACACAGCTCAGCTATCAATTTCAATCTTGCTGCCAGACTAAAGGAAAATTTACAAAAAAAAAATCCCTCCGTACACATTTCTCCAAATCATGTTAATAAGAGCCTAAATTTCGAGTTTTCCTCACCTCTTCCCCACACCCATGAGAAAGTGTTTTACAACACCGTCCCTGGCAATCCCCCATTCACCAGCTACTCCTGCAATCTCTGCACAGCTATCACCAAAGGGGCCTAAGCTTCTTTTTTTAATAAATAAGGAGCCCAAAGACAGGGAAGTGCAAAGCAGCTGATGGATACCAACTTCAGAGAGAAGGGCTGGGAGATCTCAGGGATTACCCAGCTGGTGAGCAGCAACACTAACTGGTTCCCAGTGCTATAAACTGGCTGATGTGTCAGAGGGACGCAGATCGAACCCAGCCACAGATTCAGCTGGCTGCAAATGCAAGGCAAGGGGTTTCAAGGGATACAGGACACAAATCCACAACAAAACTGTTCCTCATTAGTTCATCTGCTCATGGAGCAACTTGTTAGTTCAAGCATGAACCAAGAGCCAGTTCTTTACCCTTTGTTATGACAGGAAAAAGCAGAAGCAACAACTGGTAACAGCTAATATTCCTCCAACCATGATAAAAATGAATTACTGGCCACACTTCAAATCCCTACCATTTTAAAATAACCTGGGAGTTCTTTTTTTTTTCCCAAAATCCCAGTTAGAAAAATAATAATTGCTTTGAAACAAAGCACATGGTTGCCTTTTGTGGGTGATTTAAGTCTACTACAGCCAGCAGTGAGAATTCTCACTTTGCTCTCCTCTCCGCTTCCTCTGCTCTCCACCAAGCTTCCAGCACTTGTGGTACTTAACACTAACCTATTTTTTCTTCTGTTTTGGGGAACTTCTCAGCTTACTGTGCACTACACAATCACAAGAGCCAACTCAGGGCAAGTGGAGAGCAGAAAACAAAACACGTTCCCCTACAGTTACAGCACGATGGTAATTTAGCTGAAGGCACAACACGAACATTCTAGCATTTAATGTAAAAGTTAAGAAGTTACATCTGAGGAACTACAATTTTATACCTTCCAGCAGGATTAAAATAATAAATACCAGTAGCTACTATATGGTTAGTCTGTGGGATGACTGGCAGAAGCTCATTTGCTGCATGAAGTTCCTTCAAAAAAATGAGAGGTAATTTTTTCTGTTTGTTTTGACTTTCCACTTTGCTTCCGGGCATCTTTGTTTCAATCTAGTTCACAGTGCTATTTCTGAACAGACTGAAACAGATATATCTGTCATGAACAACATGACACGCATACTGAAACAAGTATCAACAGATGCTCCAAGGACAAAGTTTATGTACAATAACAAAAGCTGTGAATACACACTACTAATTAGTCTGAACAGATTTCTGCATATTAGAGCTTCAGCCATGATTTGATTATTCCTAGTGAGCATTAATGGATCTTCTAATTCTGTAATAAAGTTAAACACTGAAGATAAGTATGGGAAAAAAATTAGACTATGGGGGGTGACAACATCGGCAATATGCGTCATTTGGTTATAATTATAAATATTCTGCATAAGCATAGCATTCCATTTTAGTTTCCACAGCTTCTTATGCAGCCGTCACAGTAATAATGCGCATGCACAGTACAGTGCAAGCTTGTTAAAGACATTTTTCAGGCAAAACCTAATTTGCTGTCATTACCTAATCTCAGGGCTGGGAAGGGCTCTCTCAGGGTCTAGGAATGATCTGAAAAACATTTGTACAAACCAACTTTCTGTATGGCTTGTGAACATTAAAACCTCAGTCTTAAAGAACAAAACTTAAATCCATAGTTAGACAAAGCAATAGATGACTGGGCATCCCTGTCATCAACAACAGACAATTTATACCATTTGGTCCTTTCAACGAACATTTCAAACTCCTATTTAAAACTATTCAGGGTCCTAAAATTGGTCTTGTACTATATAAAGGTTCTGAATTTTCAGAAACATTGCATATCTGCTTTCAAATGGGACCTGTTGTCCTTCTTTATGACTAGCTATCTTATTTACCTTTAAATGCGAGGCCAAAGTTGCTAAGCATAATGCTCAGGTGTTCTTAAACATTAATATGTGCATTCTGGTCCTCGTGAGTACTTTTGAGAAATGTCCAGTCAGACACTTGCATTATTTTGAAGGAGATCTGGATGTCACTTGTATCATTCTCATATACATCTGGGTAAGTCTCAGCTTTCTGGTTCTACTCTGGTTCTGGGAAAAAAACATACGCTAATTTACCTGCCACTTAAAATATTGAGGAAAGTTTGGTTTAAACTATATAGAGTTGTGATCACTTGGCAACTGCCACTTAACTGTCACTTTACGTATGAAGTAAGACCAGGTTTCTTTGTCAAGCTGTTGGGTGTATGGGTTGAGACTCAGTAGGCACGGGACTGTTCCAGGTTTAAACTAGGAATTCTTTAATGCATTTTTACATCAAGAGTCATACTTTCACCCCAAAAAAAAAAAAAACTATTTTCCAGAAAAACAGGTGAACCAGGTAGAAAAAAGAATGTCAAAGGGAACACTGAACAGAGCACGTTGCAACTGCCAGGAAATACGCTACAATTCTTAGAGGAGGGCCAGCTGAACGCCACACTAGTTACTTACTTCTTTGGTACAAGTTCTCTAACAAGTTTCCACCTCCTCCCATTTTTACAGCTGCATCCTACAATATTCCAGCAAGACATTAAGACTGTGTGGTAGCACAACTGAGGGGAATAAGAATGTCCACCCTAATTAGCTAAAGTTCAATGAGCTATTTTCAAATACTCTCATGGATCTCAGTCATTAAAGGTCTTTACAAAAAACCCCAACCTGTCAAATATATGCATATCTAGCTGCTGATCAAGTTCTAAATATTAAATTTAAAGAGAGATCATACTAAATCAGGAAAGTGTCAAAACTGTTAAGTTGAAAAACTGAATGTTGATTTCTTACCATTGTGCAACTTACCTGTGGACTTAATACCACATGAAACTGTGTCATTGTATGGAGGGAGCTGTGCAAAAAAAGAAATGAAACTTATTTAAAGATAAAGAAATACTATTAGCATCTGATATCAGTTTCATTTGAAACATCTGAATCCTCTAAAAATATCATTATTAAGTTTTGATTTTCTGAGAGTATGTCTTAAACTCATGTTTCTATATTTATCAAATCCCACACTGTAGCTTGAAGTGTCCTTGCAGATTACCATAATTACAGAAAGATAATCTTGGTTACACACCACAGGCTCATCAACTTCTCAAGCAATTCACCTCACAGCACCAGATCTTCCCTCACCTGCAGTAACTCACCACAACTGTAAAATTAGGAACATAATCACCTTTTAGAGAAAAACTGAAGACAGACCAAATTACCTGTGAAAGGATGAAACCAAGTTTTGAAGAGACAATAGCCACACCTAAACCTTTGACTCTCAACCCAGTGCAGCTACAGTTTTGCCCTTGAATCGTTTCAGCTAAAGTGTATTCTTAATCGCATTTAAAGAAAAAAAACCAAAACTTTTTGATCATCAGCCTAAGCATAATGTAACCACAGCATACAGTGGACTGTAAACATGTCTAATATAAACCACTGGCATCATTTTATGGACTCAGTGGTTGATAGAACCCCTTGGTATTGAGTAACTACAGGTGGGCAACTTCTAATCCCCCACATCTGTCCCCGAACTCCCCCAGCAGCTGAAATTATAATGCCGTAACAGATATCAGAGACTTCTCCATTGAAGTCTTCAGTTCTCTAAGGCTAAAGATACTTACAGATCATCTATTTAAAGCATTGTAGACAGCAGTGCATTGGAAGTGGCAAGAAATACAACCTTAAAAATACATTAAATTGCATAAAAATACATACTGTAAAATCTATTTACAAACCATAATACATCTTAATACATCAACTTTGCAGGTCAAAAAGGATAATAAATGAGGCTCCAAGCCTTTAACAACCTATTATTCCACATTAATATCAAACACAGATTCAATATAATTTTATAGTCAGAGCTAAAAATGTACTCTAAAAGTTTACAGTAAACAGTTCATTATGAAAGTGGTAATTCTTGTTTTTCTCTAATTTCAAGAGCTTAAGAAAAGACAAACTAAAAAAATTTTTAAAAAGTAGTCCAACTATTGTTCCCCTAGATATCAGCTTTCTGAGTTGACCTTTTTCATACAACGGGGTCATCAGTATCACTTTAGTCAAGAGGTGTCTGATAGAACATGTATTAAAAATGCCATGCAAAAGACATTCTAAACAGCTTTTAGCTTTAACAGTCTATAGGTAAGGGACTTCAGAAGGACAGCAGTATCAAGAGGCGCTGGGGTTCCCAGAACTGGCACTGCCCCCAACAGAATGTATGTCGAACACCACTGCAGAATTACAATCTCAGTCAGCTCCTTGAATTTCACCCTATTTTTTTTTTTCCAGACCACTCTTCTCTGAAATATCTGCACAGTCTAAAACTAATAAGGATAATTTTTATTTCATCATCCACATAATTAAAACATTGAACTGAACCAGATCAAGGACAAACTGAAAGAACATTGTTCAACACAGTTTTTTATTTTGGTACCTAACCAGTAAGTGGTACACTTGAGACTGTTATAAAATGAATTAAGACTGGTTTGAATGCTGTAGGTTCATGTTTCCTCAACATACTTTATGAGAGTAGCTTTATAGAAGTCAAGATATGACATTTTCCCCAATGTAAGCATTAGAATAGCTGATGTAGGACATTTAAGGTGACACTACCCAGGATGCCAACGTCATACTGCTGTTGCGGTATTTAATGGTGGGAAAACAGCAATATTATCAGAAGAAACACGCATTACCTCAAGATCTATTCTGCATTACTTCCCACCTAACAGGAAATATATAAAGCTATTCCCTAAAGGCAAGTACAAGCTACCTATTTCTTTCTAAGTTTCTCCGACCCACCAGCCCACCTCATTCCCTTCACATGCACTTGTATTGTTTAGCGGTGTGCTATACTAATTATACCTGTAAAATTAAGTTACAGGAAACTAAGTCAAATTAACAATGGTCATCAGATTTGTACAATGTAACAAAAGGATTTCCCCATCCACAGTTGAAGTGTTCATTTATTTTACATTGAGGGAGGACAGAAGCATGATTGAAATGTTTAAATAGAAACATTTGGAGGAAAAGCATGGAAACTGACCAAGAGGAAAATCACTTTTCAAGTCTGGAGATTAGGACAATGGCATGATACTCTTCCCTAAACAGGAAAATGGCTTCTTCACTCTCTGTCAAGAACTGCAGAGAACAAGAGCCTACCCCTTAAGCAAAATAAGAAAAAAGAAAGGGCAATCAAAACATCAAAGCTGACGTAACAGGGCTGGATAACTCACTTTCAACATCCTGTCACTACAGTGTCAGATATTCCAGCTCTAGAAGATGACAAGCAGAAGGCGGAATAATTCATTTCTAAAAATCCACATACATGGAAAGAAAACTCCTGTTCAATACCTTCATTTTGTAAATCAGCAATAATTTTTTTAAAAAGTATTGTGCTATTTCAAATATGCACCAAGAGATGTAGCTTTAAAATGTTATTTCTAATAGAAGTTTAAAGTAGATCTTACCTCAACAGAGCATCGTGGAGTCACAAAGAACTGATTAAATTCATCAGGGCTGAACTCCCCAAAAATATACTAAAAATAAAAGAGAAGAATCTTTGTTAAAGAAGGTTTACATTCAACACAATTAATAAATTCATAGTAAAATTTATTATGATACCAGCATTCAAAAAGATCTGTGTGCTGGGAGCCAGAAACTGGCCTCTTTGCATGCCAACTTTCATTTTAATTCCTTCCCATGTTTTTGGCAAAGTACTTTATGTTCTAAAACTGTATACAATGTATTCTCCTTCAAATTCCTACTAAAGTATCCACAGCACAAACTGCTAGAGTGAAAAGTTGCATCAGTTCATGTAAACCCTAAACACAAACTGGTTTACCTTCTAAAACAAAGACACGCACCCACTACAACACAAAAAACCCACTTACTGTACTGGAGTTCTGCTAAACTAACAAGTTACGCAAGAGTAATGATACCACTACCTGGGTGCACAAGCAGTCCCACTGAACTGAAACTGCTGAGGTTTAGAAAAATATACAATATTTAAATAGTCATCAATTTTGGTACAGCTGCTCTTTGGAATTTTGTTACTCTTGTGCCTGAGACTCTACATACTGAACCTAAGATGAAATGTCTTTTCTCCAACATTATCTTCCTGCATCCTTTTAGATATTTTGTACATTCTAAAATAGAAATCTAGAAGTACCTAACTAGATTACAAAAAAACCCTCATACTGAAATGAGAGTTTATATGGAGTTTACAGAAAATGAAGAATTCTCAGTAAAAAGGCCCAACATGTTGGCATTTCATAGCACCTGGAATGCGCAGCTCTACAAACTTGCACCACTAGCTGTAATCAGCTGAACATCCAGGACAGCAAAGAGATACTGGGACAGAAAGAGGCTGGACAAGGAGTTGAATAAACTGACAAAATAGACAAAACGACTGGAAAAGATCAGCAATAACACATTTTTGGCATGTGGAAGGATATTCACATTAGACTCACTAGGCATGAGTATTATGGCCATGGATAAAAGCAGGTTGGGTTGGTGCAGGACTTGGATGGTCATTTAAGACAATTCTTTGCAGTCCTCCACCTCCCATCAGAAAATCAGGGCAGAAACCAGCTTTTCCATCAGTGTCACATCTTGCTCATGGCAAATCCTCAGCTTGGCTGCAACTAACATGACTGGCAGCTGAATCAGTCAAAAAAGTTCTTAAATTTTTAAAAATCGTCTCTAGTGAAGCACAGAGTGTCACAACAAGCTCTAGATATGCTCATTCAACACAGTACTTTTTTTTTTTTTACACTTTAACTGGTTTATTCCATTAAAACTCACACACTTGCTGTTTGCATGACTCACAGCCATCTACTTCCATAAATTTCAAAGCTTGTTTAAACTAAATTTCACAGCAACTACACAATGTCATTTTCTTACACTAAAAGTTATTTATAGATACATCACTTTCATGTGTGAAAAGAATTTAATCATTTTAATGTCCTTCAGTGTTTTTAAACAAATATTAATATAATCTGGTTTGGTTGACAAACTATTCATACAGTCAAAACAAACTGGAACATCTGTGATAGAAACATTTGAAGCACAGTAAAGCAATTAATGCTTTAAATGACCTTCATATAACCATATAACCAGCTGTTAACTACCAACTGAGCTAGTACAACAGAACAGGATCACTAAATGCTACTAGCGTGAACAGCTTCACAGTTCTTGGCACAGCACTTAAACTTGGCTTGTGCTCTCAATGTAACCAAGTCATTTTTATTCAGTAACACACCAGCTAGAATTTACCATATTCCAAAAAACATGCCTAAGAAAAACACACTTGCCGAATCATAACTAAATTATGTTTTTGGGAGATATGTTCAATGCAGTAATGCAACAAAAATTTAAACTATACACTACTAAAAGTTATATAAATCCAACCCTAATTTCTCCATATAATAAGTCTTTTCATTCAGCTGCACTTTTAACTGAGGTATCACAGGCCTGGTAGCTCTTTCCAAGCTAAAGAAAGCACTACTTCTGAATTAGGGATCACAAGACAAAAGTTAAAGTGATCACTAATACTATCTTAATGGAAGAGTTTCACTATATAATGATGTATTCACATAGGGAAGTGTTGTGTCTATGCAATGGTTTCTTCATAATTTAAAACAACTTCTAACCCAAAAACTAATCCTGGTCAGACTATAGTGCAAAAAACCCTACCCCATTTGGGTCTGAAAAAAACCCAGAATTTTATTTGAGTTTATGAAGCTTTAGCTAACAATGCTTTATACCTGCAAATACAAAAGAAACCAGCTAAAAGTCCCCTGCATAATAAACTGAGAAAAATATTGTTTCAAACTAAATGTCTTAGGCTGTATGACTGATGACACAAAAAACCTCCCCGACTTAACCGACCATTCTGTCCTCTGCCTTGTCTCTCGAGAAATATATTTCTGCCAGTTGCACACACAGCACCCTCTGCTAGCGCAACACCACTTTCTACCCTTTTTAAGGCACGACTACGTGCTGAAGTGAAAAAGAACCAAGACATCACATCACTTGGACGAGAATCATGATCTCTACAAAAAAAGGATGCAGAGAGGGGAAAGAGCCACTGGAAATACAGTGCTTGTTCCCTACCTGTCTGTCCATCCCATGGCCCAAGGACCCAGAGTGCCTGGTGTTGAGGTAATTACCTCTGGATAAGAGCAGATTTCAGTTGTGAAACAGCTTCAGAAAGACATCACTGCAGTACTTACCCTGAACCATTAACTCAAATTTAACAGGTTTTTCTGTAACTGAAATGCTTAAGTAGTATTTTCAAGCAAGAGAGTGCTAGGATTTCATAAAAGCAATACACCCCTGAACAAAATGGCCTTGTTATCAGATGAGCTTTTGGGGTCCCAGCTTGTACACTCTAAATTATTCTACATAAATTCAAAAGCTTTAAAGTTAGGGGGTTTTTCAAACTGACAAAATCTAATGCTTGAAACAACCAAACAAAACTTTAATTACGTTATTTACACAGCTCCTACACAAGCCACTGACAACGAGCATTAATTTATCCCCCACTCTGTAAATAACATTTAAAACACAGAGCAGAGATACTCTCCCTTGTGTTAAAGCTTTGCCAAAGCTGTTTCTGTCTATTTCAATTCCAATTTTAATACTTTCAGGCGAGCATTTGTGTAAGAAACACACATATCCATTAGAACTACTTCAAATTGATCTCTTTAAATGTCAAACTCTAATCTGCCCTACAGCACATCAGTTTGAAATTTGTGTGTACATCACAGTACTCTGAGGTTCAAATCACCAATAACGGACTGGGACTTCACCGTAGAACCTCCAAGGAAAAAGTGGGTTTCAGACACAGATACTCACGGTTGGCCCTAACACAGGCTAGAGATCATGATATGCTTGAGGATAAGCTGATTGTCAAGATGTGTCAGAGCATCAACAGCCTCTTACTTCACAGTAACTACAACTGTACGTTACCTGAGCAAAGGATCAGCACGATTGCTTCAACAATGCATATGACTGGACAGCTGGATTAGCCCAGTTAGCAAAATCCATGCTTATTACCATCAATAATACATAAAGTACGTACAGCAACATACGAAGCCAAAATACTTTAAAATATTACCAGTGAAAAGCTGAAGTTTAGCTAGAGCTCTACATTAATTTCAAGGCAACAAATAAACAACCAACCAACCACAACGACAAAAATCGAGCTTTCTCCAAGTAAAAATACTGTTTAGCATTTAGACATTAGACAAACAAGCATTTGTTGAAATCATGCTCAATAGTAGTCTATGGTGTAAGTGGTAACTCGCAAAGTAGAGGAGGAATGATGCTTAGAAGAGAGAGCCCAGTCCTATATCGACACTGGATTTAGACAAAAATACCTAAGAGAACACTGGGGGGAAGTTTTGAAAATTTCCAATTGTACTGTTACTCCTAGACTTACTTTCAAAGATATATAATCCCTAAAAGGCTTAATTCCAAGTCAAATCTGATCTCTCCTTTTCAAACTATCTCTGCAACCTCCATGGAAGTTTTCTGTTCTGGTTCCTGGGAAGGGGCAGGAATCCTCCTCACTTTTTCAGGAGCACACATTTCACTCTGCATTTCTCCCACTACTCCCCAGACTGTTTAACTCTGCCGAGCAATCATTAACCTTGCATTGAGTGTATTCAAGGATCCCTCAAGATACCTCGGCCTGGTGAGCTTCATTTCTGCCATAGATTAAGAGCAATGTCAAGACAGGATCATATAAATTTCAACGTTCTTCCACTTGCAACTGGATAAGAAACAAAGATGGGAAATAATGGTCTTCTCTGGGGGGAAGGCACGTGGGAGGCTTAGGGAAAAAAACAAACAAACAAACCACCAAACACGACCACGTACCTCTACTATCTTTCCACTTTCTCAGTGTTTCCAAATCTCTCCTTTGGAATGCAAAAACAATATAATAAACTCAAAAGATACTGATGGATCTATTTCATTTTACAATTCAAGACTGTAACCCAACTTGACAATTTATAAAAGAGGTATGTTATTAAACATATTAAAATTAACATTATTTTAACTGAGTAAACATCTGGTAACATAGCAAACCACCCCTCTTACACTGCATGATCAGAAATTGATGTTTTTTCCATCTAATGTCTTCCATACAGAGGTTTAACAACCAATCACTTTACAAAGAAAATCATTGACAAAGGTTGGTTTCTACCCTTTTTTTAAAATGCCACTTTCAAGATAATGAAGTGCTGAACTTCTGGATGTTTTCAGATGTGAATGCCACTCTTCCAGATGCTCATATCTATGAGATCGAGGATGAAAATAAAAGTAAACAGTGCTTGAATAAACCTTAAAAATGAGATAGCATTAGGTGGGGTGGTACATCACATAGACAAAATCTCTCCTTTCAGATACTGACACTAACAGTAACTAGCACATAAATTTAAAAAAAAAAAAAAAAAGGTAAAGTTAAATATACTTTGTGCAATTCTAAAATGGTATCTCTTTTCACATGAAGCTGCTAATGGTATGGGTGCTCCAGTTTATAATTAACCTTTTTTATGTTACCAGTACTTCAGCTTTAATTTATTTGCCTTATTTCCACCCATCAAGATTTTGCAATTAAAGTCTGAGGCTGGAATTCTAAACGTTCTCATACAGCTTTGGAGAGTACAAAAAAAAAAAAATCCTGAAAATGTTTGGAAGAACCAGATCAAACTGTAGTTCTCAACTCCTTCCTATGTGACTGAAAAGAGGACTTCAAAAGTCCTGCACCTTCACCACCATCTCAAAGAACTTAAAACTGTAAGACTAGGCTATTATACAAATACTCTGCAGATGAGAAATTTTTTAAAAGTATATCACATTTGAAATATATTTTTCTATAATACAAGCAAGAATACTGAATTAATGAGATTATTGAAGCTGGTACAGCAGAAAGAACTCAAAACCTGCATTTCCAAGACTCGTGTGCTGGTGTCACCAATTTTAGCATTTAGTCCGACATGCTATAAAGGATCAAATTGTCCTGTGTCAAGTACCTGCTTCCCAACATGAGTTACCTTTAAAAGAAATACTCATCTTAAATACCAATCTTAGAACAACATCCCAAACACTCCTGATCATCAGTCACTGGTGTTTCCAGTTGCAACAAAACTGGAATCAGTTTTTAAGTTAATTTCTGTAATATAATTACAATAGTATTACATATATCTGCACTCCAGCAGATTCTACACCACTTTGAACAAAACATTTCATCAATTACATCATATTTATATCTTCGAGATACTAACTGCATCTAGATTATGAAAGAAATTACATAAAACCAATTAACCAAATACATCTACACAAGAAAAATTATTTTCTACCACACAGAAATAAGAATACTTTTATGTTCCTACTGTAAGTCTGGTATCTATAAATGACCAAATGGCATCTTAACTACGTAGATAAAAGCAGCAGCAACAGAACTAATCACAGAAGGGAGGGGGATGAAGGCTCTCTGAAGACCCCAAGGGATTAAAATGCCTGACCTGCAAGCTCTTCCTGTGTCGATTGTTTTTTGCTGTGCTCTCTTTAACCACTTAAAAAATGAATGCTAATATTACCCTTCTACTTGTAACGAGATCTCCACTGGCATTCCAGCCTGACAACACGAACACGCTTTCAGAGGATTACAAGGAGGAGCACACGTTACACAGCTGCTTGTCCTAGAAAAATGCATCATCATCTTGGCACCACCTGTGCTACAAGAAAAGCCAGGAAAATGAAGTGTCAACTTCTGTTTTCAACAAGCATTAATGTGGCTTTCATCTAATAACCAACAGCTTCAGATCTTCCAGTCAAATTAGTTTAAGCTGCAAATACTCCCACTTCAACAGCTTATCCACAAACTAGTTAAAAATACAGCTTTTACTTAATGATAGCAAGGAATAATTCAACTGTATCTAAGCAGAAGGCCTAACAAGTCAAAACTAGTTCACACATAAATTGAAATGATGTTTATGTTTATGTATACCATAAGCTATACAATCTTTCTCACTGAGCTACTTCTATGAAATGAACTTATTCTTAAAGCTATCAGAACAGGCTGGAGTAGAGGAAGAAAATGAACCATTCAAAAGCCTGTTTTCTGGCAAGAAATAAAGAGCACATGCATATGACTGCACTTGGTTTTTATTAGCAGAGAAAATGCTATTACATTAGTCATCCCAGCAGCAAATATGGTACTTCTCCCTTCATCCTTCTCTCCTATTTTGTCAAGGTTTATATTTATTTTTTCTGGAAAGTGTAGGGAAATACAACTTTCTCCCAGGTTCTCCTTCCTTTGAGTTGAAATCCATCGAGTTAGTACATAGATCATTACTTCACTTGCTACAATAAGGCTTTCTGAACTTCCAAATCCCAGGAGACCTATTACTAAAATGCTTATAAAAACACATACAAAGTTGTGAGACTGAAAAACAGGTTTGTTGGTTTGGTTTTACATTCTGAAATTGTAAGCAACAACCCATAACCAGGGGCTATGAAGACCACTGGTCATTTAATTACAGCTGTACCACAGCCTAAGTGGTAGTATTTTAAGCAAAGCAGTTTCCGAAAAAAATCCTGTGTTGATATATCCTCTTTCCAGAAAAATAAATAAAAATGCATGGAAATGAAGCTGTACTTTAAGGCAGAGCAGTTGCATATTAAAGCTTTTAACAGCTGAAAGGGCAAGGAATCATGAGCAAACTCTCAGTATAGTTTAGAGTCCTTTATCTCTGGCTTAAAACTAGAACATTAACAAACCTACATAGTGCTTGGAGAAAGATCAGAGATAGGTAAATGTAGGTCAGCTAAGCCCATGAGTCAGTACAACTCTGTCTGCCCACCATTTAAGCAATCAAAAGCTCAAAAATATAGTGTATGACTGTACCTTCCCCCTTTTCCAATTCAGGGTTTCTTGGATGTTATTACAGTATCCTTACAGCTGAAGAAAGTTAGGGATTTTCCACACATTTTACATTAATTAATCTGAGGGGAATTTATTTCATTATGCAAAAAGAATAATAATTTTAAAAATTTGTTTTCTAATCAGAGGAAAAAGCCAGACCACTGCCTAGTATGAAAGTATAAGTTGCTGAAATTTCAGTTGCGACCACAGTTACTGGAAGAGCAGGTTTAATGAATAAAAGGCCCCTAGAGCCTGAACCTACCATGGAGGCGCAATGTGGATCAGAATAGTTTATCGTGAAGATATAACTAAAATATTCACCAAAGTAGAGCAGGTTGTGCTCTTTCATTATTATTCTTTTTCATAAATTACATATTTCAAATAAAAGCAACACACCAAACAATAACAATACCCCCAAAACACCAGTCAATTTCTTACACCCAAACACATTCTGTTTATGTATTCTCTTCATTCTACTCCCAAAAAGGAGGTGCTTGTTGGCATTCCTCCATTTCAAACAAACAGCAGCTGCAACAAGTGCAACTAGCCCAAGGAGGCTGTCTATAAACTGCTGACTGTAATTAGTAGTGTGGGGGAAAGGGAGTGGAAGAATAAAAACCAACCCATCACCTTACATAGACACCACTGCATTTGTGAGCATGGTATATCTTCCCCAACTGCGGAAAGACACTCCTATCTTCTGGTCTGCCCCAGGAAAACAACTCCGCTGTTTCACATTTAAAGATTTCCCCAAGTGGTGTTCCAAAAAACAAACCAAAAAAGGCACGTCCACAACAAGCCATAATTTTATTTTGTAAATAATAATAGTATAAAGAGGCCAATGCAGCTCTATCACCTATATTTGATCATAAAGCAATGGTCCAGTGACAGCAGAATTGTGTCTACATTTTATATACCTTTTAATTTGCATCCTATGAGAGAGCATCAGGTATTCTTGCTAAGAAAGTATCTTTTTCTCATACCTTCCCCTGGAATCCAAGGTAAAAACATACACACATTATACCAACAAGCTGCAGTGAAGAGCAGTCACTTTGGGACTAGAGCAGGAATACCTGGAAAGTGCCCTCCGAAGAGAAAGCAAGAGGGAAGATAACAACTGCATTGTCAGAGATGATTACATCAAACCGTAGCTCTTTGGAGAGCACAAGACGGAATTTCTGACATCTTTACACCAGCAGCTCCACCACTACAAGCCCACAGAACATCTGCCAGTGATTCAGAGACGTAACATTTTCCAATATATTTTCTTGCGATGTTAACTCAAAATAAAAGCCAAACAAAAATACTTTCCCATTGAATTCTCCAAGCAGGCAGCCCTTGCAAGCATCAAAAGAAAAACGCTTTCAAAATAGGCAGACAGGTCCTTCCTCAGTTTTCAATTCAAGATCAGTGGTTGGTAAAACACCTATTGCTAAGCCTCTATCTTCACACCCTTGAAGAATTTGAAAACACCAGGTTCAAGCTGGTCGCTCATTATTGAGCAAAAACATTTACTGCAAGCTCTGCTTGCACTGAACTAGTTACCGAGTCTAACGTGCAAATTGGAAACTCTTCCTGTAATGAAGAGCAAAAATAATTATGACCCAAATTATTCTCATTTACTACGGCATGATAAGCACTGAGGAGAGAGAAGCTGGAACATGAAGTTACTCAAGAACACAGCCAGTTTAACTACTATTTTATTATAGGTGGGGCAGGCGAAACAGTCTCTCATTAACTTTATCTCACACTACCCAGCAGCAAAACCTTGATCTTAGTCATTTTTTTCTCTACCAGACTAAAATCATTAGATCTGCAACCTTTTGTGCCAGATGCATACAACAGAACAATCTTCTAAGAACAAGGTACTAAAATCAGTTTTCCATCTGAAGAACGCTGACTGCTTCAGCCACATTAAGTAGCAAATTGTCTTTGAATACCTCACAGCAGTCCATCCAAATTCCAGACATGCTGCATAAATCAGCATTTTTCTGAAGCTGACAAAATCTATTTAGCGGGTAATTTAGCAACTAAGATTTTGAAGGACTGCTTTCAATGTGTTTCTCTCAATTCCTCCAGGTAGAAGAACAGCACATACTCTATTTTTTTTCTCCCAACCACATAGTTCATAGTATGGATGTGCCAGTACATTCCTACCCTGGCAAGGCAGGATGCTCTGGGCTACCAGAACAAAGCCCGGCTTTCCCTACAATGCGCTCTAGCTTGGCAGTGCCTTTCTTCTTCTGTGCTTGCTATACCTGCGTTTACCTCACAGCCAACTTTTATCCACCAAAGCCATGATTTAAAGAAGTGAAACTAATACATCTAGATGTGGATGAGGCTGTTAAAAAAAGAGGCAGAGCTCTGGGAAGAAAAAGTGCAACAAGATGCTGAGTTTTAAGAAATTAAACAAGTTTGACTCTAAGCACCTTTTTAAGTGGTTTGAGAAGGACATCACAATTGGTTTGATGAGGTCAAAGATGAGGAAGGTGACACAGGACCTGAAGTTTATCACAGAGACAGCACACATAATAAAAAAGAAATGGAAGGAACTAGTCTGTGCCTGCCAGACCACTCCCCTCTCCAAAAGGTGAATTATCATCCAAAATTCTGGAATCACATAATACTTCCACACTGTTAGTCAGAAGACTCTAATTCAGTTACACCAGTATGTGTCTTAGCGCCTTTAAAAATACTTCTTTCTCTTGTGAATTACTCCATCCACTTTAAAAGCAGACATCCTCTCCATGTAAGTAAAGGTGCTAACCTTGCAGATATAGGATGTGAGATTCAGGATGACACCCTATTATTTAAGATAAGGAAATTACACTAAAAATTATGCTTCTAAAATCAAGTAATCAAAATCAAAGCTGCACAAAAAAAAAAAAAAGACTGTTGGTATCTTCATTTGTTTCCCACTAGTTTATGTACATTCAATATTTTCTTTGCTTATTTCCACTACTCACATCTTCACACAGGACTAATCCCCCACAGGAACAATACAGACCCACCCCAGAGGACAATCCACCCTGGGCAGTAAGGAATTCGCTGTTCCAGTTTGTCAAGCAAGCTGAAAAATACACACTGGAAGGTAAAGAAAAGCAGGAAAAGAATGCATAGCCTCTGAATAACCATAGCTAAATGTTGCGGAAAATTAAAATCTCTCCCCAACAGCACCATGGCTAGACAAGTCACCCACACAACGCTTTTCACAAGCAATTACTCAGGGCAGGATTTAAGATGGCTAAGATTAGGTGAGGTAAAAATTAGCTATCTGGACTCCATCCTGACAAGGAAGACAGATTAGCACCTTCAGAAGGCAGTCGAGCCCACCTACCCAGGACTGATGTGCCTCTTCTGAAGACCTAACTTTGCACCTCATCCCTAAATTTCACGGTGCTGAACGCTTAGAACTACACCTCAGTGAGATTTAACCTCAAAAGTTTAGTATTAACCTAAATGTGGTGCAAAGTCCTATCAAAACCACATTCACCACCAAGAATTAAAAAAGACAATGCACAAGCTAATGATATCCAGAGCTTGTACAGGGGTAACCACCTCAGCATGGCACCACACATTAAACAGTGACAGTAACAAGAAACACTGATCATTAAGAGCCACCACCTGCTCCATTCACCAAGGCCACATCATTTTTCCCTCTCCCCCTTGCTGGATTCAAAACCCTACCTCTTCTCCTGCACCAGTTCTGGCACACACTGAGCTAATCAGTGACATGATTATACTCAATCCAGATTTTTTTTTTTTTTGCACTGGCAGGGGAGGGTTTAGAGAAGAAGCCAGCATAAACCAAAAGATGCAAGTGGCCAGGAGCAAGGAAGAAAGAGACTTTCCCTTTTGCATGTCATGACCTGCCAAAAATGGGTTATAATCTCATAAAGTAACAGCCAAAAATAAACCAAAGAACTTGCAAAACCCCACAATGATTGGTAAATTACTCAAGGGGATCACAGAAATGCAACACAACCACCACCACATAATGAAATCTCCTATATTTTAAGTTCTGTAACTGCTGAAGTCTGAGAGCGATTCTACAGAGGTTCTTCCTCTATTTTTCTCGACAAGAATTCAAGCCCCTTCCACTACTCCACCACATGACAAATGTGTATGCTCTGGGTCCTCTTGGCAGAATGAAACTGAGGACACCATGCATTGTTTTGATTCTCAGTATATATGCAACCATCCATCTCCTCTGGCAGCCTGATATGTGATAAGTAGCAGGTGGAAACCTGAGAGGATCTGCCACTGCCCATGACAGCAACTTTGTCTTTTGTAGCGCAGTTTAAAATGAAAATTGGGACACCACACATATGCCACCTCCTCCCAAGATGGTTTTAGAGCTTAAGTATCTGTAATACAACTTTATGTAAATGCAAGACAGCTGTTAAAATGAATGAACAGATTAATACACTGCTGCAACTAAACCACAGATAATAAGCATATTAAACACCCATATTTTTAAATGGCAGCATTAAAAATGGAGTATGAATATGGCAGCAGGTTTACTGTATGATAATAACACTGTCAATTTTAAGACTTACTTTTTTTAGTTAGTTCATTTCAAAAGAGTAACACTGACAGTGGTGCTGTTTCATGTCTTCTACGAGATCTGTTAGCATTCACATATCTTCTGCAAGCATGAGTGAACAGAATGCAAAACAGCACTCAAAATACTTCCCAACAGTATTGAAGATACTCAAATTCTTTTGCTTTCTGAGGGGCAAAAAGGGACTAAACCAGAGTGTAACCTGACACACTATTACTGATAAGCCCACAAGGGTTATGCACAGGAGTATCATAACCAACAGTTCACATACCCTCTGGTCCAGGGCACAACTGGAGTCACCACTTCTAGGCCTGCACATCCAGCCATCTACAAACAGGAATATCAATACACAGCTGGGGAGATGATTTTAGGGGACCCCACATAAATATCAGTAAATGGCTATCTAATCCACAATGCTGACAAGGTTCAGCAACAAGGATGAAACCACACCCTCATATTGCAGTCTGTGTATTGTTAATTTATTATACTTTCCACTTTCAAGCAACACCAATTTAGGCAGCTTTTGAAAGAACACGCTTCTCATGTGGCTGTACATTGCTTCCTTTGGTCCCAAATCCAACTAAAATACCTTGTAAATCATAAAAACATTTGGTAAACACGATCAGTCATTCATAGTATTGTTCAAAATGGCTATTCCACAAATAAGACAGAAAATGTAAACTAAAGTTTGAAACTGGTTATGTTTGCCAGTCAAATATGGCAACCTCTGGCTACTTAGTAAACACACTGGATGTGTTGGACATTCCTAAGTACAACTGACCTTCAAAGATAATATAATAAGCAGTTGTTCACTAATTCCAAGCGCTTTTTAAAAAAAAAAAAAAACAAACAAAAAAACTGTCAGAAAATAAATTTGAAGTGCAAACACACAAAATTTGGTATGCAAACTAAATGGTTATAAAATACCTCAGCTATTAACTAAACACTAAGGTTTTTTGGCTAGAAAAAACTGTGAAGAATTCAGACTAAACTCATGCTACTGTTACGAGCAGTAGCACAAAGCAAAGTAAAACCAGTGCACGACTGCCTTAATGCGTCGTTCCAGAGGTGGACACTGATGAGAGCTCAGGGAAATCTCTATTTTAAAGAGACAACTACACCAAAGCAGAAAACAGTATTAATGATTGTCACATAAAGGCTATTACAAAGTGTAATATGTGTCCATTGGCTTTACCCTCCCCAATCAAGGAAACTCCAAGTCTTTGGCAACATGTGAAACACCACGTGCCAGTATCTGGTATTTACAGGCATTTTGACTCCAGCAACAAGAGCAACCACCACAATTCACTGTTGTGTTTGAACAAATGTAAAGTTCAGAAGACTGAGAACGCAAACCTGTTGACACAAGCAAACTCAAAAGCTTTACTACTTCTGCTCTGAAAGCTGACTACTGCTCTTTTACACTTTTATAATTCTGCTGCACTTACATAAAATTTTCATCCTGGCTTAAGTTTTGTCAGGGAAGCTTAAACTTCTTTTTAAGGGGCAACAGCCCGTGGTCACAGCCTTTAGCTGAGAAGAAAACGAGTACTGGGAATTGCCCAAACAAGTTGTCTTTGACTTTTTTCCAACTTTGTATCAATTAACCACAGTGTTCCACAGGAATTTTCAAACAGTGACAGCTTTGGTTTTGTAGCCTAAAGGCAGCAGAGGAACAGAAAGTGAGCTTTTCCATGCTTTAAGGACATTACAGCACTAGTTCTTACTTTCTTTAGTAACAGCTAGCTATTCTTAGAGACCATATGATTTAATGGATAGGCCAAATTAGACTGGAACTCAAGAGAACTTGATTCTTCTTGCAATTCAGCTGTAACTTTTGCTGACAATAACTCTTTTTCTCTCTGCTTTATTTCCCTCTCCTTTTATCATAACTACTCATATTTAAAATGACAAGACCATTCCATATTGTGTACTAGTATATCATCATTTTTTAAGCAAATACCCTTCTAAGCAGCATGGTCCAAAAACATCATTTGAATACAATTAATCTAATCGTCTTTTGCCACCATTAGACTAAACAATTCAGGCTAAAATGCAAATTATATACATGTTTCTGCTGAGATAGGTATGTGCTGTGAAGTACTCATGAAAATAAGAACATTATCTTGACACTGTAAGAATCACTATTGGTAACATGTTGCTATACTACCTACAAAAGAATCCCCGTCCAACAAGACAAAACATTTTCATGACAAAAAGCCTTCACTTCTTTGCATGAATGATATATACGTTCTGTATTTGATGTTACACGGGCAAATCCATTTCCAGCCTGCAACATCAATGAGGAAAAATGAGGCAAGAAACCTGTGAATCGCTACAGCAGGCTCTAAATGTTGTATGAAAAAACATGCCTGCCGTACTGGGGGAATACAGCACTGCTATTTCTGATCTTGTGCTTGGTTTGGTTAAAAAAAACAAACCAAAACAAAAAAACCACCAAAAAACCAACAACAACAAACTAAACAAAAGAGCAGTCTTTCATACACAGAATTCTTTGAAGAAAACCTACTTTGTCATATTTTTCTAAATGCATCTTTTCACACAACCTTTAGAGATATGTTGTTCTTTACAGTTTCTTACAGATAGGGCATTTTTCTCTTCCACCTCAAAGCCAAACCCTAATCAGGGGCTTTACTTTTTTAATGAAGTAAAAAAGTTAGAGAACCCTTAAGTGATTTTCCAGCTTGTGATAGCATTACATTCAATGTAAGCTGATCCCTATCCCTTCCTTTCCTACTCTAATTCCAACACAAATAATACACAATGCTTCTTTTAAGGCTTCTATACATTATATCAATTCACACACTATTCTATAAGCAGAAATATTTTCAGAAGCAGTCTTGCATATTTCTTTCGGTTTGCACAACACTAACATTTGCGTCCATATCAAGGAGGCCTTTCTTAATTTTACATTAAACACAAGCTTTTTTATAAGGTGCAGCATTTAAATAAGCCTTACATAAACAGTTTGTTAGGTCTACTGTGATTCAGGCTGCCTCCTGCCTAACTACACGTGAGGAAAAACAGATCTTGGAGCACACACCACAGATCAATAAATCTTATGCCGTCAAACAAGGAGGAAAAGTTCTTACACGTATTTAAAATATCAAAAACATCTGCAATTAAATTAGGTATTAGAGAGTCAAATACAAAATTTAAAAGACTAATTTACTTCAAAGTTTCACTCTATTAGAGTGTTAATGAATATATTAACATGAGCACTTAATCTAAAAAATCTTCAAAGTGTTTTAAAAATAATCGACATGGCACCATCATTGGAAATACTCAAAACACGTAGCCTTAAATGCATATGTTACAATTTCATAAAATAAAAGTAGGGTTTAGAATCCCAATTTAAAAATATTAAACAGTTCCATTGTGGAATGATCATATGTGTGTGTGTATACATATATACACAGACAGTAATGTACACACACACATTTTTTCACCATGAAGCACAACCCTTTGTTCCATAATCCCCAGTTGTATGTTTAATGATCATACATAAAAACACTTCTATCAAAAAGAAAAACCGCAGTTGTAGCATGTTTAATTCTTCGGAAATGAACATCTACATTGCTGAAATGGCATTACAGTGACAAATGACTATAATCCAATGGCCCAAGGCCAGCAACTTCTATTACAACAGATTTGGCTGTTTTGTACGACACAGCATGTTGCACGTATATCACTAAACAGAAATCCGACTGCTTAGTTTACCTATAAACAAAACCCCACTTAACTTTACGAGTCTTTTAACAGCTACATAAATGGAAAAAGCTGCGTGTCTAAGCAACCGCCTAAAAAAGTGAATTTAATAATAGGTAAATGGCTGGATCCATTCTAAAAAGTCTCCAAATCAGCGCTATAGTCTAGAATGCACAAACAGCACCAATTCGCAAATCCTGTGGGTTTTATTCTATTATTTGCATACTACCATATAGTTTCAAATTTAAGTTCTATGTCGGTTTTCCCAGACTTCCTTTTTTTAAGTTTACTAGCCCACATTCAAACACTGTACTCTGCATGGATTCAGCATTCACATTTCAGAAAGACACATTATACCTTCTGGCTACCTAAACTCACCGCTTTAGCTGCAGTCAGAATTCCTGAGACCACAGACACCCAGAACAACTACTCAATCCATCAGTAAAGAAGTTTAAAAAAAAAAAAAGACAAATCCATCTTCTTCAGTCCTTTAAAACACAGAACAGTGCCTGAGCAAGCCAGGGGAGAAGCAGCAAGACAATGCGCTTGACAACCTCTCTTCAAGCCCTTGCCCTGAACCACCTTTTATTTCGCGTTCCAGGTACCCCCACATAGTTTTCAGTGTATTCCAGGGACCTGACAGACAGAATCCACATTGCCCTCTCTCCAAACACTTCTTTCTGCCTATAAGGAGGCTGTTAACGTTACACACATGTGCACAGGCACAAGCAAGCTAGCACAAGAAACATCCAGCTGTTTAACAACCATTTTTTTAAGATTATTTTGAGATTGATATCCTCATCAAGGTCACCCACAAACACGAGGCAATAAACTGCAAAGACAGCACAGAATAAATGCCTACAGACTGCTGCTTTTCTTATATATTTTTTTTTTTTCTTTCAGAAATGGCACTGGCTTAAGGGAACATCAAACTACACCCTGCCAGGGAGCAAGACTCCAAGTCAGCCATAAGAGCGGCAGCTCGCAGTGCAGGATTTCAGGGAGTCGGATTGCGTGTCATGTTCCCAGTTCCAGTTATTCTGGTTGCCAGGCCAGGCTTGGGTGAGGATGAGCAGCTTAAAAGCTGGTTCAGCTTTTTCTGAACACAAACTCTACTGGTTTTTACTTCAGATGGGGTTTTGGGGCAATCTGGTACATTTTAAATGGCACCGAGTTAATTTGACACCACAGTAATGGCGAAAGAACAAAACAAGCATAAATGATTCATTCTGCTATGGTATCCTTCTTCTGCCTAACTTGTTTTCACAAGATTTATAAATGATGAGTTTGTATTAATTCTTTCTATGAAAAACAATAGGAAAAGTGGCTAAAACAACTGTTTATACAGTTCCTACAGAGTATTACTCTTTCCAAACAGGGAAATGGTTTTTAACATTAAGAAGATTTTTAGATGACCTTGATGAGAAATGGTTTCAACTACACCACTTCTATATCCGTAATGTCATACAAAACCTGTAGTGATACAACAGGTTTATTTTTCGCTCACCTTAATAAAAAAAAAAAAAATTGCAGATTTTGAATATACTCAGAACATGCCCAGAAAACTGACAGCAACACTTCAATATCTCATAAATGATTATGAAATAATGACATGGAATACAGAGGTATAAACAACCAACAATATCTAAGTTGTGTTACTATATACCCACATGTTTGCTGAGTAGTTGGCCATCCAAAATTAACCCTCCTTTGAAAATATATGTGGTCACGTTTCATGATTCATTTTTTAGAACGTGTAAACTGATTGATGACATATTTCTGCCCACTATTACTTTCATCCATTAATTGGCAAGAATCTGACTATGCATTTTTGGCTGTTAGAAGAGCATGATTTCCTCGAAGATATTTTTTTCCCCTCTGTGACAAAAGAATGTTTCAATTATGGTTCACTCAAATTACAGTCACATGGAAAAACTAAGCACTTTTGCCCAAGACTCTGCATTATGACACAAACATAATGACTAAATAATGTTGATTAGTCTTGTGCTCAGAACAGCCAGCTGCTATCAAAACTCTATTTTTTCTACTGATCTGCAACACTACCATCCTAAAATAAATTTAAAACCCACCTACATGTAAAATTGCATCCCTGAACTTATTTTCAGGTTCTCCACCCAAAAAAGTCCACAACATTACCTACTTCAGCATCATAGCACTGTATTGCTCTAGAATATGTGTTCACATAAATCCCAGACAGCAGTTAAATACACTGTTTACATTAGGAAAACAAAATAAAACATAAAACTATGCTGTTTAATGACATGAACAAAGCATTAACTGAAAGACATCTTAGAGATTTGCTTCTGAATTACATAATACATAAATATACATACATACTGTGATAAATTTAAGCCATAATCTTCACAAGACATAAATATCTACTTTTACCTATAGAGAGTGTTGATTTAAAATAGTTTATGTAAGAGCTACTACTTAAGATGAATTTACACTCTAGTTTTAATTACAGCTACACAGTGCTTAACCATAAACTAAATCATCAGCTGAACTCTCCATTTTTTTGTTTCAAGGTACACCAATTTAATTAAGTACAGACACAAAAATGTCTTTAATTCTTCTAAATCAAGAAAAAAGCTGCAATGTAAAGTCCAGTCTTAGCAAACAGACCACATGCACTGCTGTCTAGTACTGAGGGGAGGGGAAAGCAGCGAGTAAAACCACTTCTGAGTTGGACATTGAATCCTTGTCATATATTGCATTCTAACTATCATTCATTAGGCCAATAAAAAAAGTCCAAAACTAAGTGAATTGCCCGCACTTTAAAAGAAAAGATCAAGGATACAAAATTTTAAAGCTATGTGAAATTTTAAACAAACTCCAGAAATTGCAATCACCCTCAGATCACCCATGTTGACAAAATCATGTCCCACTTCCTCTCAAACATAAATAAATCACGAAATGTCATGATAGTTTTCACCTACTACAAACTTTTCCTTATTGAAAAATTGCTGTTAGTGCCACTGGTGCACAACTTTATTACACGTGCACCTTAATTGCCCTTCAGAAAAAAAAAAAAAACAGAATTCAGAATAAAGCATTGCCTTGCTTAGAACACTTAAATTCCATTAAAGATCTTTTCCACCACAAGAGACACCGTTTCTTAACAAAACTACCTTTAACACGATCAAAGTTCACGAAACTTTATTATTTGCTAAAACCAAAGTCGTCTAAAGCCTAAATAAACACCTCAGTGCATCACATGCTGCCTGACATTTCTACTTTAAAGTTTTCTGGGAGAAAAATCTTACAGGAAAGCAACGGTCAAGTAAACTCATGCAATCGTTTGCTCAAAGCACACACCATGTTAGACCAGGAATCGAGCTTTTAACTTCCACCGAAAAATCACCACGACTGCATTTTTTTTTTATTCAGTGCACAAATCTTCTGGCTGGTTTAGTGAGTGGGAGCCAGGGAAACTGCACACGCATCCCCATGCACAGGAATCTTGCAACACTCAGCCCTTTGCACCCCAATGCATTCAGGTCTATTGAGCGTTTGGGCGGGGGGCGGGGGGGAAAGGATTAGTTTACAAATCTCCTTATTCCCTTCTCATTATAGAATCGCTTCTCTCCCCCCCCCCCAAAAAAAAAAAAAGCGCAAGCTATCAAGTCTCTTCCAAGCGTCGCTTCTTTGCAGCGGTTCACCCGGGGGTGCTGCACCGGCCTCACCCCCAAAGGCTCCCGTAGCCGCCGCCTCCCCGCGCTGAGGAGCGGGGACCCCGGCGAGGGGCAGAGCCCCGGCCCGTTGGGCCCCTCGGTAGAGCAGAAGGGCGGGAAGCCGCCGTCCCGCCCGGCAGCGAGGCCCCTTCACCGCCCTGAGGAGATTCAATGAAGCTGCAGAATCACCCTGGGCCTAGTCCCGGCCACCACGCTCCCCCCTTCGGCGAGCCGCGCCGCGGGGCCCTGCACACCCCTCAGAGCCCCTCAGGAGCCCCCACAGCGCCCCGGGACGGCAGCGCGGGGGTGGCCAATACCTGGGCGCTGTTCACGGCCATGGCGCCCCGCGGCCGTGGGGAGCTCAGCGTCTCCCGGGCGCCTCACGCTGCTGCCCCCGCCGCCGCCATCTTCTCTCTCGCACGCACCAGCCGGGCGGGCAGGCGGCGCGCACTGCGCCTGCGCATAGCGTCGGCGGGGAGGGGCGGCCGCGCCTCTGCGCCTGCGCGGCGGCCGGGCGGCGGCGGCGGGCGGTGGTTGCTCAGGCGCAGTGGCGGCGCGGCAGGGGGCGGGGCCGCCCTGAGGAAGGGGCCCCGCGGCGGGACAGGCGCTTCCCTGAGGGATGAGCTGGGCAGCCCAGGGAGGAGAGCGAGGCTGACAAAAAGAACCCTTCGCCTTCAGACCCTTTCCCCTCCCCTCGAGGCGTGGTGTGGGAGCTGCCGTGAGGCGGGACCAGGCTGAATCGAGCCCGCCGCTCTACAACC
Organism: Patagioenas fasciata; assembly: GCF_037038585.1. Taxonomy (NCBI): domain Eukaryota; kingdom Metazoa; phylum Chordata; class Aves; order Columbiformes; family Columbidae; genus Patagioenas; species Patagioenas fasciata. The sequence goes on from NC_092532.1 coordinate 11,662,176, forward strand.
AGTGGCGGGAAGCGGGTCTCTCACGCCTGGAGCTGCAGCCCTGGGCGGGGTAGCACCGCCAGCACTGTGCTCTTGGAGTTAAGGTAACGTCAGAAACCCAGCTGGAAAAGTGCAGGCTGCCCCCAAGGAGAGGACAAGAGGAAATAGCCTCAAGTTGCACCAGGGAAGGCTCAGATTGGATATTATGAAGCTTTTCTTCACGGAAAGGGTTGTAAAGCAGTGGAACAGGCTGCTCAGGGCAATGGTGGAGTCACCATCCCTGGAGGGGTTTAAAAGATGTATAGATGAGGCTCTTAAAGACATATTTTAGTGCTAGATTTACATTATGGCTGGATTCTATGATCTTAAAAGTCTCTTCCAACCAAAATGATTCTATGAATTAATTGTGAGTTCACCTCACAAGTGTGTACAAGGCCACATGCCAAAGGTTACCCGGCAGGTGAGGGGTCAGTGAGCAAAGCCGTCCCGTGTCTGTCCCAAAAAGCAGGTGGGAATGGGTTCAGGGTTTGTATCTGGAAAAAAAAAAAAAAAATAGAAATCAGTGACTAAGTGAAACTCATTAGTTTGATAGGACTGAGTCATAATTGAATAGTGAACCCCCCGGGCAAGAATCCGCAAAACTAATCACTAATTTACTCTTTTTTTTTTTTTTTTTCTTAAACCACTAAATCCTGCAAAAGTCTGCTTCAGTTGGGGAGTAAGCGGTAGAAAAAGCTTAACATTACCAGGGCAGTTGAAACAAACAAAATAACGAACTTCGTGTCTTTGGCTGTTCAGAGAGGAGATTCACTGAACATGGAAAGATTCATCCATCTCTCCACGATAAGGACATTTCCCTATGCTTTTATGAAGTGCAACACAAGGTGTGCTCATGATAGTAAATGATTTTTTGTATCAGCTCCTGTCCTTTCAGCTGACACACCTGCTGCTGCTCCCTTTCTTTTGTTTCTAGCAAGGGTTCTTCTGTCCTAAGGCAGAGACCCAACAGTGAAAATGGATGTTTAATATTGAAAGAGAGAAACAAAAAAGGGAGACAAATGTATAGGCTTTTTGCATACAGGATTTGAAACATCTGAAGTCCCCTCTCCCCTCAGGAGTCTAATTTACAAGGTAAATAATGGAGTGAAAACCCATACTGAGCTCATTTGGTTGAAAACAAAATTCCCTTCTGCCCACAATACCACCTAAGTAAACTGACTGTTTTTGCTGGAAAACCTGCCCCTTCAAATGGCTGAAAATGCAGATGAGCACAGTGCCTCCCGCCCAAAAAACCTGTTAATTCAGATAACAATACTGTTAAAAGCTGTATCTGGTGGTAAAAGCTGACGTGGGCAGAAAAGATGTCACTATCTTATAGTTCAGCAACATTTGAAACACCTTCCATTTTATCCTTAGTACAGTTTCTTTGTAAAGCCCATTAACGTTTTACTACAGTATTTTGTAATAATGTACATTTTGTGAGTTTTATTGTAACAGCATGTTTTGAAGAAACTTACTTACCTGCTGGAAAGTTTCCACCTTGGTTCTGCCTTCGCATTCTTTTTTGCCATTTCTAGTGGTCTGTTAGGGCATTACTGCATTGCACAAACAGTTTTATTTTCTTCTCTCCAGAGGCCATGAATTACAGCTCCCAAACAACATGTTGCTTTCTGACTTTGAAAAATTGCTGCTATTTTCTTTCTGCAGAACCATGATAGTAAGATTCATGGAGTAATGTTCTTAACATGGTACTCAATTATTTTGTGAATTGATCAGCAACCGAGGTCCATGGCTACAGAAATAAAGGACGGTGTAAGGTTTGCTAATGAGCTTTGTAAATTACTCCCTAGTTAGGTGCCTTCCAGTAACTACTGTAATTATTCTTATCCTACGCTGGATGCAAAGTGCTTGGGAATGGCTCACCTCCTGTCCCGCACTCTTCATTATTTCAGTAGATCACGAGACCTGAGCTTGTGATGGTGCCCAGGAGGTGAAGAACGTACCCGCATGACTTTTCTGAAGCAATCAGTGGGAACCACACATCCGTTCTTCCAGGAGCAGGAGGGAGTATCTTCTGTAATATTGCGAGAACTGGTCAGTCACTGCGAGAGGTTTCCTGCTGTAAAATTCATGACAAAGCCAAGAGCTTTAGGAGCTCTGAAGACTTTTTCTTCAGAGATGTAAAACTTTTATCCCCAATATTTTCTAGGTACAATACAGGCTTTGCTACTTCTCCAGTAATTCTGGTAATGAAATTGAACAAGGAAGGAAAAAAACAGCACTATACTGTGTTTTGGGGTGAAGCAAGACACAGAAAGCTAAGGTGGTTGCTGTGTAGAGAAAAAATCAGAATAATTAATTAAAGCACCAGGGGTCTAAGGGACTGTCATGGTACCAGCCTTGTACTTCAGAGTGCCCTGAGTACCAAAACAAACTGTCGGAATTAGGTTTGGAATGTTCTGTGGGCTCAGTTGCGCAGGCAGCACCAGGGACCCGCTGTGCACATGGGGAAGCCAGGACAGCAGCAGCGCCGGAGCGGAGATGAGGTGCAAGCAACAAGCAGAGCAGCACAGGACAGCAACGGGAGGTGTTTTCTTTCCAAAAATGCATTAATGCAAACCTGTCTTCAAACTCCATATTCCTAAATTTGCTGAAAATTCAAAAAAAACACTTCTAATTTGTCAATGTAAAGAACTTAAGCATGTTAACCTGAAACAACTTTGAAGTCCGGACAAACCTTTAGTATATCACATGGATGCTTGACTTAGTATGTTCTGGGTTTCAATTATTTACGTAGACCTTTTGGCTGAATTATTTGCAACTTATTCATCCTTATCTTAAATACGAGTCTTCTCCTTTCTCATGCAATTTTCTATCTGTGGTCTCAAAAGAACTTGCAAGTCTCTCACCTTTCTTTCATGTTCTGTCACCAAACCCATCATGATAAAAACAAAAGTACATTTTTTCCCAAAGCTACTCAGAGCTCCAGAAAAGAGTCAGTGTGATGCTAAAAAACCTGTGTGGTATCAACAAACCTGCTGCTGGGCTGCACATCTGTCACTTAGTAAGTGGAGTTACCAGGAGGGAGAAGGAAACTGAGTAGCTGGAGCTCACCTGAGCTCCGACTCAGCGCAGGGACAGAACATCTCCATCTGCCCTGACCCCATCCGTAAGACACTCAAAGCCCTAAGTTCATGAAAGTGTAATTAGCTTCTCATGAGTGAGAACTGAAATATGACAAGAAACTGAAATTACATATAAAGCTTGTTACACTAGGTTTTTTTTTTTTCCCTCCATAGAAACTTCTTTCTGGTCAGATCTTCGTTAAGACATATCAGCAAGGTAAGAATTACAATTAAAATCTGGATTTTTTTTTTTCTGAGTTAAATTGCTTCTCAGAAAGAGTACTAAAGGTTAAATTATTTCTTTGAATTCCCTAGACATGAAACATGTTTTTGCTGTCACTAAAGAATACCGAATCCAAAACAGCACATAGAAAATCACCTGTATTTGGAGGAAAGAGTCTGATCTCCTACGGAGATAAATACTCAGGCACATTTTTCTCAATTTAAGTTTTCAACTTGAGAACAAACACATTTCCAGCTACTTTCTCAAACGATCAAAACAACTGCATCTCACACCACAGTGTAATTTTTCCTCCGGGTATGTCAAGAGATTTTTGTTGTGGAATTTCAGTGTTACAGGCAGCAGCTCCTTGACATGCTGATGCCAAGATCCAGGAATGGAAGTGTGGGAAGAGAAAACCTGAGGTTTTGGTAGCTGTTTTGTGTCAGGTGAAACAAACTTTCCTCAGAATTTGGCAATAGGAGCATTTTTAAAAATTAAGTAGACCAGCAGGTATTTTTCCTTCGGGCAGGGAAGAGTGAGCTCTGCTCCTGACAAGACCTAAAATGTTTCTCGGAGCTCACAGAGGAAGGCAGTGGCGTGTACAGGTGCTGGGCTGATTCCCCAAGAGCAGAGACCAGGATGATACATCTTTTCTCTCCCCATCTTAATGACTCACCTAGAGCACCTAGAGGGCTGTTTGGACTACAAAGCAGAAATCCACTTATGTTCTTTGCATTCTTCCTTTCATTTTTTTTTTTTTTTTCAGAAATCCAGCAAAGCAATTTCACAAAGCAGTTCAGTACTTGGGAGCTGAAGTTATTTTCAAGCACCGTGTGTGACCTATTAACACTTCGCAAGTGCTGATAAACCACAACAGGGTAAAACAACATCCAAAATCACAAGGGACTCTGCCAGGCTGTGCTTCTAGCAATGCCTACTACTGTGCGCCTCATAGGTGCAAATGATAATAATTTGTTTCTTTAATAATGGAAAAAAGCTTATGGGAAAAACAGGTACGATACCACAGTGACCTCTGATAACACAAGAGATGCCCCAGTCTCACCTATAGCCTCTAGTCTGGAGGGGACAATAAATAGACCAGAAAAAATAAAGCTCACTTTGATGAGTACTGGGGTTGTATTTTGCCTACATAAGTAACATTATGAAGTCAGAACTGTGTTTATCTATTCCCCGTTAAATACTGTCTTTGAAACCACTACATAAACTGGGTCCTTCAGGACAGCTGCAAAAAATGTGAAAAATAATTTCTGTTTGGAGCATGATGCAGAAAAGGTGGATTAGCCAAATAAGTTATATTTCTGCTTTATATTGATACAATTAGTTTCTGCCTATGAAAATGTTTCCACCATTATCAATGCCACCGAAAAATAATTACAGAATTACTTCTTTCCAATTTATCAAAAAGGAAAACCTCAGTTAAAACAATACACAAGTCAGATGGTGATGAATACAATATTCTAAACTGGATTTATTGTCTCCAGACATTAATGTAATACATGAACACAGTAAAAGGGGGGATATAGTAACAAGCAACCCATTAACAGAAACAAAGGAATTATTTGAAATTTTCATTCTGTACTTACACGTGAAAATGTCCCAAAATGTTAAGTAGTTGTCAGTCAGCATTGCAAGGGTTTCAGATATAAAAAGATCCAAATAACTCATTAATGAGTTTGTCATAACCAAAATGTTTGTCTTTTTTTTCTTTTTTTTTTTTAAATTTTTTAGGATGAAAAAAAAGATTAACCATTACCTCATGCAGTGCACAAAGGCTTTAAAATAAATTCATTAATGCAAATGAAAGACTAACTCCTGAGGCTTTTTTTTTAAGTAGCAAAAAGACCTCAAGGAGTTTCACTAAATTAATTTCAACCAGTTTTCTTAAATCCTGTCTTAGCACTGAAGAAGAAACTTTTAACTTCCTTGTACTCCAGAAATTTATTCAGAGGTACCTCTTTCAATACAAATATGTTCTTGTAATATATCTGAGAGTTCTTCATTTACAAGAGCTTCAAATGAAATTAAGTGCGAAAATGTTTTCTTAGTGTTTTCCAATTACTGAGGTAAATAGTTGAAAATAAAATAGAAAAAAAAACCCAGAAAGGTAGCAGGATATCAGCTGTATTAACACCAGATGGAAAAAAAGGCAAATCTGAAATACATGGTTATGGTGCACAAGGGAGATGTGAAAGGACCGAGGCAGAAATAACAGCAACAATCAACAGTTCCAAAGCAGAACATTCAACCAAAGCCCCTGAAATCCACTCAGCAGATCCCCAATAGCTGCAAATAAAGCGTGTTTATTCGCCTGTCTGCAAGCTGAACCACGCTGAGAATGGCAGCGCTGCCCCGACAGCTGCATCGTGTCCCCCCAGCCACACCAAAACTAAGAGATCCACCGAATGATGAGTTCCTGATGGCAACAGCGGGGTCACAATGACAGAGCAGTAGCTTCTACAGTAAATAATATCTGGCAAACAAGAGACTGAGTTAGCAAAATGCGTTATAAAAAAGTATAAAAGTTGTTTTTAAAAACTTTCTAAAAATTTCTTTTGGGAAGAAGGAATATTAGTCTGTGGCCTGGCATGATGACAGTAACTGAAGTGGTTGTATCAGATTGCTGGTGATCGACTTCTTGCAAATCAGAGGTGCATTTGTCAAATGCCCCAGGGTGAATGCCTGAAAGCTGGCCAGACAGTCGGGGAATTTTAATATCTGCAGCAGAATCAGCTGTGTTTGTAGAGGCAATGGACTAACACTTGGGGCTGAAAGCTCCTGACTTGGAATGCAGAGGATAGTGTGACACAGAGGATCTAACAGACGATTTTCAGTTTGGTCCCCCTGTCTGGATCCCAAACACAGTCCTGAGTTTATTTTGGGTTTCCCCTGTCTCGCAGGGGAAGGTGTTTGGTTGTGTTCCCAATGAGCCGTGGCTTCAAGTCCCTGCCAAATTCATCACAAAAGGCTGCTCTTATGAAAAGACATTTTGAACTTGGGGGAAAAAAAAAAAAAAGTGTGAGCTATGAGCTCAGGTAAAAAAATAAGTTGCTGTTCTTCAGGTTTACCGAACCCCAATTAATCCTGGGTTAATAAATTTTTTGACAGCTGACAAGTCCCATACGGGCTCTTGCTCATACCAGCTATTAGCTGTGACCACTGTGAGAGCCCAGTCGCGCTGGGGAGAAACATCTTCTTTCCAGTTCACCTGAAGGACCCTCCTGCCATCCCTCCTCACCACTACCCGATTCAGCAAACCCCAAACTCACAGTGAGCTTCTATCAGTTCCATCTGCTCTAAAGCCCGAGGCGAACTGTACAATTTCTACCCACATCCTCAAATCTTCTCTCAAGTTCTTCAATATGCATTTTTTTCTTCCTTCTGGGGCATATTTTAAAGCCTAAGAAAAACTTGCTATTGTGTTTAGTATGAAAAGTGCCACAACAAGGGATGCGAAAGTCCCGTCACCTTTCCCAGATTTCGAAGCTCACATGTTATCGATCCAAGCCCAAGTCAATCCCATCTACTCTTTAGCCACACAGTAAGGTCTTCATAACCCTAAGAGTACAGTGGAGTTATTTGCTCTTCAAACTGATCTGACCTGCATTCACCAAAAGCAATATCCTCTTTGAACAATCCTGTGTTCCAAAAATCTGACACCAACAACTCCAGAATGTATTCTAAATTAAATTTAACATCACAAAAACTCAAGATTTACAACATCGAAGATCCATTTCACTATTTCTTAGCAGTTGCTTCTGAGCTCCTTTGAACTGCTCTGTAACTGCCTCCTCCCCCTTGACATGATCGTCTCAGCCACATATTCAACCTTGTTTTTAAAAAGTCAATATAATAAGATGTATTTGGAGATGCCATGATCCACAGAAGTAAAAGACTAAGCCTTAACATTCCGGAGAGCAGTGTAACCTCTCTCACCGTATCACCCTTTATATAGTAGGAGGGGGAATTTTTGGTTTCTTTTGTTGTTTTTATCTTGAACATGAGCTGTACATTTGAGGCTTCAGAACATGCCTTCCCCACCGTTTAAAAAGAAAGGAATCAAGGTTATATAGAAATTATTAAATACAGAGTTCTGTTGGAGTCCACCATCCAAGGGTGGTTATCCAGAAGTAGTCATCTTCCTCGATCTTGATGTTTTTTTGTTTTCTTCTTTTTCTTCTTGTCCTCAGTTTTGGGTTTCAATGCACAGACACATGCAGACACACCAGCAATTGCTTTGGGTAAATCAGTTCCTTTGTACCATTTATTTTTCTCCTTATCATAAACCTGGACTGTTTTGGAGAAGACTGTTTCTTCCCAGCTGTAGCCTCCGAGGATGTAAATCTTCCCTTCCCAAACTGCCACCCCTGACTCACTGTTCGCTTGCAAGAGAGGAGCAACTCTGGTCCACTGGTTACACTGAGGGCTGTACGACTCCACGCTCAGAATGTCAAAACGAGCCATGGTTTCGATGTTGTCATCACTGCCACCAATGGAGTAGATGTTGTCCTGTAAGGTGCACATGCTGTGCCACCCTCGGGCAGTGATCATCGGCCTCTTCTCCTCCCAAACATCCGTGCGGTAATCGTAACACAGCAAGTTTTTCCTATATGGGCCAATTTGGTAATCGTGGCCTCCTGAAATGTACACAAATTCCTTGTAGACTGTTCCAGCGTGGCCATAGGTAAACCTAGGACAGGCAAACAAAAGTGATCCCAACTTAGTACTTATGGATTTTATCAAGATACACAAGCATTCAACAAGGACTGGCAGTAAAGAAAATAAACAGTAACTTAAGACAGAAGAATCCCTAATCCTGTTAGTTACCCAGTAACTATTCTTATTCATACTGCTCCACTCTGCGCTGCAGAGTGCTAAGGTACAACAATCACTTTTTAAGGCATCCTTTTCATACCTGGTCGCTACAGAGCACTAAGGTATGACAATCACTTTTTAAGGCATCCTCTACAGTGTGTCATATAAGAGAGAACCCATCCTGCTCTAGTTGGCATGGCCTTCACTCCCATTTTCCTGCTTCAGTGCTTGGGTTGGATCAGTCTGAGAGGGCCATAGAGGAAAAAATCCACATCTCAGCAAGGGTTTCTATGACAGAAAGAGGAAATAATCATGATACCTCTCAGACTTACCAGTAGCAGTTAACCAAGAAAAACCAACAAGAAAACTACTGCTGGTTTCCACTTCTACAGCTTCAGGATCACAAATCACATTTCTTACCCACCAGTGCTCACAGCCCAGATTTTTTGCATTCGTGATACACAGAGTGTCCTTTTCATGAGCTATCCAACTGTTCTACCACTTCTGCTATATAGGTGATAATTTCTTTGGTCACTCCAAGACAAGGCAACAGACCTCAGTTGATCATACACCAGAGTCCAGGTTCAAAATAAGACAAAAGGAGATGGTAGAAACTAGCATCATGCATGCTGTTTCCACAGGGCAGACAGAAAACCCCTTTGATCACCCATAATAAAGCCACTACAAAACTAAATCTTGAGGCTGTTCTTCACATTAGGATGTTTCTGACCAAACCCTTTGAACTCTTAGAATTGGAATGCTAAGGCAAGGACCAGCCCTGGCTTCTTTGAACATACCCTTCCTGCAAATGCTTTTTTTTCTTTTCTTGGGTATGGGGGTGTGTGTCAAGAGGCAGCACCAGCCACAGCAAACCAGCTCACACACTGGGTACAAAGAGCCCAAACAATTTAATACCCACAGGGCTGCAGAGCAATGGACTCACCACACGGCACTCGCTCCCTCTACTACCATCCTTTGTAGTCAAGGACTCAAGACAACTCAATCTCTATGGCAGACAAACCTACGTTAGCATTACTTTAGCCTGGAATGCTTTTGAACCATGCCCGAACATGCTCAAAACTCATTGTGGAGAGACCCTTGAGCTGTTTTTATTTCGCACAGTAATCATTTATCTCAGCTACCCAAACTGTATCATAACTTCTTCCACACACCTCAGTGCCAAGCGCTTTTGTGCCAAGGGAAAAGGTGGAATAGAAAAGAAAACCCATGTTTGCCCTGAAAGCACAATACTTCTGAGAAAAACTAAAATATGTTTATTATTCTAGATGCCTACTGAAGCTTCTAATTCCTGACCAGTGTCTGCATCAGATATTTTAACAGGCTCCTGCTACAAGAAACAGAAAAATCCTTGACATGATTGGCCTAAGAATGCAGAGTGGCCAGGACAGACCTTGCAACTACAGGGGCTGAAGCACCATCCCTGGAGACCTTGAAGGGATAACTTCAGAACCTCACCACTTCTTAGCCACTCAGGAAAAAGAAAGAAAGGAAGAAAGAGAGGACTAAGGCATAGTTATGTGACTTTATCCAAAAAGGCAACTTGAAAATGCCACAGCTCACCATCTGCCTAACCGTGGCAGCACGTAACTCAGGGCTGGTGCTCCTGTTTGACATGAAATAACTTGAGCACATGTGCTCCAGCTTTTGCACCAGCCAGAAATGCTTGGGCAGGTGTCGTGCACATGGATGCTGCTCTGCCTTGTTTGTGGCCTCTTAGAGACAAGAAATGGGAGTGTACGTCTCCAAGCGACACCCAGTCTGCTTGGTAGAGTCTTCACTTCTCTATATACACAGGAATGGGTCTTAAAAAGGAGACAACCTATCTGGGAAGTAGGACAGGTAAACTTTAATTCATTTTCTTTCTCAAACTGCACTAACTTCGAACCCACATCTAAGCAGCAAGCTACGTGGAGGATGTGCGGTGCACTCCACTGTGGAGGTAGTGTCAGATGAGAGAGAGTTACGCCAGAGGTGTTTCACTTTGCCTGACTTCTGAAAAGCTCATCTAAAATTTCACATACCCCACTTCAGAGTAATAGAAAAATGCATAAACTATAACGCAGAAACTGAAAACAATGAGTAAGAATCCTTTCTGCAAGCCCTGTGCTTGAAACAGGGGCATTTCTAAACATGCAATAGAACAGGACACTTCAATACAGTGAGTCCAGACATCTTCCAACAGAAAGCATCGAGTGTTTTGGCAGCATTATCTGTGAGTGTGGCCTGAAAAAGATAAAGGCACTAAGGAGAAAGAAGTTTGGATTCAGAACATCTGCTAGAGCCAGCTGCCATTTTTTAATAACTCACCTAGATAAAATGCTGCAAAAATTACAGTTTCTGACACAGTAACACTGTTCAGTGCTAGAAAATCTACCATTTCTTTTCTTAAACAGAAGAACACTTGGCCTAACTTGATAAAGCCTTGGGGATCTCCTGCTCCAACCAAAGTCCAGGTGAGCTGTGGTTGCTCTGAATCTCAGTGTCCACCTGTTGCAACCCTGCGAGATTATTCATGACCCAACTGGTAGAGCAGATACCATCACTAGTTAACCTGCTCCAACACATTTCCTCACTCAACTGCTTTCAGTTGTTCTGCCAAACTTTAACCTAGGGCCACTCAATTAATTTCAGCAATGTCTGCAGCAGGCTTTTTCATGGTCTGTTCAAGATGAGAACATTGCACCAGCTTCTGCTCTGCCAAGCTTGTCAGCCACTGCTGCTCCCTTCTGGGCTAGAAACTATGGCAGCAACTGCTCCCAAAGAGCCTGGGAAAATGGCAAAAAAAAACCCAAAATCAGACCTCTCTGAAGAATGGGAACAGTATCCCACAACCAAGGACCCTAAAGAGAGTCAGGCAAAATTAACTTGGAGCAAACTTGGACCAGGTCCATCCTTTAGATCACTTGGCTGAAGTTTTCTACGTTAAGCATCTGTCTCAAGATGCTGTTTTCCAATAAGAGAGCGTTACTCCAGTCAAAACAGCTCTGCTCTTTCCAAGAAAGCGGTTAGGGAAAACAATGTGTTGTTTTGACCATGTTGGGGTGGGGAAGGGGGCGGGAGGAAGAAAACATAAAAAAGAGCTTGCAAAGCTCTTCCTTGGAGGAGCACGACTGCGCTGTGGGCAGCAACACGGAGGATTTGGCAGCGGACAGGAGGCCCCTCTATCCAAGGCCCAACCATTGCCCTGCCCCTGAAAATCTCCACACGCAGCAAGCTATAAACCTCGGGAAGAAAAAATAAAAATAAAACCATTTTCTGCATGTTCAGAGGAGAAGCTTTAACAAATATAAACCCTTGAGAGTCCAACGCCACACAGCTCCAATCGAACCACCCCAGGATGATGTCAACCTGTGTCTGTTGCTCCAGGGAATGGTCTTCCAGGCAGCTGCTGGCTCAGAGCCGGCACAAACACCACCAGAGCTGTGGGAAGGGAGCTGCTTCGGGTGGCCGTGCAACCGAGAGGACAAAAAACCTGCACATTTTCTCTCCAGAGGGAAGAAGACAGAAAAACGCAGGAAACAAAGCAGCTGTGTTGGGATGTGTTACCTGATCAGGCAATCAGGAAGCAGAAGATTGGAGCTTCTGATTTCTTCTACATGAGGAGAAATGATTTGCTGCTAGGATAGGGCTGGGGAAGACATAATTTGGGTAAAAACTAACTAAAATCAGTTTGAGGAACAAAAGTGCATGGTGGGGAACAAAACAGAGACCAGATCAAGAGTATTTTGAAGGGAAAATAGAAGTACATAGAAGGAACTCTAGCGAGCAGCCTTTCTTATAGTTGTGAATAGATCACAAAATTCTCTCTCATACTTCCTCTGCTGTCAGCAAACTCATCTGAGGCACATCAGGAAAGGAGCGTCCAGATCCCTGCCACAGCCCCATCTCTGCGCTCCAGCAGCAGCCATGTGACCCTGCATCCAGTGAGGTTTCTTTCTGTTGGCCACCTCTGCGCCCATTTTTGCCCAACACAAGAGTTCTCAAACAGGAGGAGGGACAAAAAGACAAAATCTGAAGGTACTAAGTGTCCGCTAAGATCTAACTAGAGACATAGTAACATGCAAGAGAGCAGCTATTAAAACAAGGAAGAGTGGGAACTATCCAGTTCAGTACACAGCTGCACAAACACCTGGGCTGGCACAAGGGTCACCATCCCTGGAGGGGTTTAAAAGGCATTTAGACGAGGTTCTTAGGGACATGGTTTAGTCCTAGACTTAGGTTATGGTTGGACTCGATGATCCCAAGGGTCTCTCCTAACTGAAATGTATCTGTGGTGAGTGTTTTTCTAACAACATACAAGGCAGTCAGGTCGTATCTACATTTCTTTGAAAAAATGTTTAAAAAAAAGCTGTGCTACAGTATCTATGAGATGTCACAGGTCACCCTGATTAAGAGAAGGGTTTAGGAACTGAAAAACTCTCAAACACAGCTCCAAACCAAGGAAAAATTGTGCTGCTTAGCCTCCATGTCTAGATCTGTCTACGTGAGGAGGAATAAAACAGAAACCAGCATCCTGTTTCTGCAGAGTGCTCCAGCCCAGCTGTTAGCCCGGATCAGACTTGCATTGCAGCACCTGCCCAAAATAGAACCGGGCACCAGGCTCCTGTGCTTTTACTGGCTGCCTCTGGCTCTGCAGCTCAGGGAATAAGGGGAAAAACTTGGAACTCTTGCAATATCTTGTTTGTGATGCCACTAAGCAAGCAAGCGCTGCTGCTGAAGTTGCAGGTTTCAGCCATCACGAGAATACCGTTAATATAGCCAATACTCCTGTAATTTCCATAAACGTGAAATATTACTAAATCTGAACAACTGCTTGTAAATGAAACACTGTGGTACCACTTTTACCAGTCACTACTCAAACACTGATTGAAGACAGGAGCAATGTCCTGTGCTGCTGTTACAAGGAATGCTGAGCTGTAGTACTAAAGTCTCTTAAAAGTACAGCAGCTAAGTTTTAACTGATACTGGGAGAAAGAGAGGTCATATTTGCCCAGCTGTCCACAGATAAATGTAGTTTATCTGTAACAGCCAACCTGAGCAGCCAGAAAGAAACACCTTGCAAGGAAAACAATCACAGTAAGGTGACAAAGTAAGGCCAAATAAATAACAAAAGCCTTTGATCAAGATCTAAACAGTGCCTCTGAAAAGACTCGATTTCAAGTGACTTCAGGAAAAGCATCTCAAGAATAGTAGAGTGAAATTACATGGGCTCTTCCATCCTTCAGATGTATCTCGGGACAAGCACTAAAACCAATCAAGTTGACACCTGACTGCCTGGAAGAGATGGCTGCTCAAATACCAGATGCTGATGTGGTTTATCACTTGCTGATACATGTTGATTATAGATCCCTTGCTGCCCTCCTAGGGACACCCATTCATTGGCTAAAGTCACACGAGCTCACTCTACCACCATTCTCCAAGCGTGGGATAGCTTTCCAAACATCTCCTACCTTGGCAAGCCCGCTATGTAGGACCATGAATCCTTCTGAGGACTGTAGGTCTCGACTGAAGAAAGTGCCCCATTTTCATTCCTGCCACCAACAGCTACCAGCATGTCGGTAATAGCTCCCAGGTAGAAATCTACACGGCGTTGTCTCATAGAAGCAACCTGTCAAAAAAAGAATATAACATGCTGGCATTTTCAACCATCTGGTAAGCAAGCTGAATTAATATCTCTTCATGTCTGAGGATAGAATTTGCTTCTTCCCATTTATTTAAAAAGGAGAGCTACTGGTTTTGATCAATTATATGCATAAAATACTTTTGTTTTTCTGCAGTCGCATGTTACATAGCACTTCTTTACAAAAAAAGCGGACGACAGAAAAAAACCTCAAAGACAGGTCACTCTATAAAGGTTTGTGTTACACGGGCCTCCTTCCAAAACTCTGCAAGAAACATAAATTGAATCAATCAGAAACACAACAGAACCACACAAGACAACTGGTTCAAAAACAGTGTAATATTTGCTAGGTCCTGCACTGGCTGCGGGGTTTTACAGCAGGACTGGAGGTAAATAGCTTGTTGGAAAAGACTTTTAGCACAGACACATTTGGCAAGTGGCAGAGAGATATTCTTTTTGTATCAGACCCATTTATTTGTTTATTTATATGTGCTACAGCTTGAGAAAGATGAACTAAGCAATCGCGTCTGTAAGTCCACTCTAGCATTATTCCCAAAACTAATCTAAAGAGTTGCAGGTGTTTGCTGACCAGGAATTTCACAGATGAGATGCCCAATTCCCAAGTGAAGCTGAAAATCTGCCTCAAAGTCTTTCACTGCTTGTGCAACTTAAGCATTCCCACAAAGGATTCAAGTAGCTGCTTTTTCAACTTAAATAACTTGATTTACCATTTGCAAGCGTTGTTATGCTGGCTATTCTAACAAGCCCTGTCCTTCCACCTAAAAGAAGAAAACACTCTACACATTAAGGACTTCAAACAGAGAAATAATACAGCTTAAGTCTCACCTTTATCCACTGGTTACAGCGGGGATCATACCTATATAGGAGATTTGAAGCTGCATCCCCTCCATTGTCTCTTGAAAAGCTGCCTCCGGCTATGAAGATGAAGCCTCCCAAGACCGCGACGCAGTGGTGACTTCGTCGGGCTGGGAGAGGCGTTTCTGCCACCCACTGCCCCTTTCGGACGTCCAAGAAGCAGGTGTCGTCGCTCAGTTCCAGGCACCGTTCAGAAACCTCCCCCCCAACAAAGAGGAGCCGTTCCTCGCAGGTCCGCAGCGCCGTCCGCTTGTTCTGCAGCACCGGCTGAGCCGTGACGTTGTTGTGATAGTTCACCGCTTCCTCGATGAACCCCTCACAGTTGGCTTCTTTGGGAAGAAGAGAGCAGACAGCAGGCTTGACTCGATGGAGAAGATCACTTTTAGGTATCAAGGGAAAATGAATATTATCCAGCACTTGGTAAGCCTCGTTCTCCCTTTCTGGGTACTGGGTGAGCCACTGCAAGGCAGCCTGGAGCAGGTCGTGCTCACACTCCTGCTGCACGTCGCTGCTGTCCAGGTATTGGCACAACTTCTGCAAGGAAATGTTCTGCAGGAAGTCCGGGGTGAAAGACAGAGTGCCGAAGTTCTGCAGGATGAAAGAATCAATGTAGGAATCAAGGCGCTTCAGGTTGTAAATGGAGGCGAGCTCCTGCAGGTACAGGTAGTTCTCCTCGCTGACTTCGTTCTCCAGATACTCGCAGCAGAAGTCAACCACCTTCCAGATTTGCAGCAGGTGAGCTGTTTCCAGCACGTAGTCAATGTTGCCTCCATCTAAAGACAGCTCGCTGCCATACAGGAAATCCACTACGGCCTTCAGACCAATGTAAGAGGCTCCAAAAAGTTCAACCTCTTTTTGGTGGGCTTCTCGCATACCAATGGTGAACATGGAGTTGAAGTAGTCACTGCAAACAGCGAGTAGGTTCCGATGGGCAGGGACTCGCTGTTCATCCACCACAAGGACAATGTCACAGAAGAGGCCTCGGTGCCTCTGCTCATTCAGGCTCTGAAGAACAAGACTAGAGTGGTCATCCCACCTGTACACCTGCAATAAACAAACGGCATCAGGCAGATGTTATTTTCACCAAGAAAAATGTCAGTGTTCACAAAGTGTTTTCCCATTAGATGCAGTCATACATGAGAGAAACCCTGCTTGTGTTGCATGTTGATCATAAATTCTGACTTGACACCATTGGCAAACAACATAGTAAGAGCCCAAGCTCCGCTCTGAAAGGCCTATGCAGAATTTTACTGCTTCCTACTCCCCTTTTTTATTATAATCTACTTCTACCTCCTCCACAATGTTGCATCCAAACCTCCTCCCTGATGATTTATGCAGGCACAATTTTCTGAAACTCTTCCACTCATTGTCTTTGAGACATCGTGCTGACACTTCCTTTCTTCCTCATCCCCCAAATGACTCCTTGCAGAGTTCTTCTCAACTAAGCTATTCGCTAAATATTCGGAGTGGGAGACATACATGCAGCAGGATGCCAAATTTTCATCCAGCCCATGTATTGTTTGCGTTAGTGCTTACTTGACAGCTACCCCCCTCTTCAATCTTTTCAGAACTCTGCATTTCTGAGCTTGTCAGGGGAAAATCCCTCTCTTTCTTTCCATATTATTCCAGGCACACACACTGCATTCAAAAGTAATAGCTGTTTATTTATGTGCAAAGCCACAGATGTGGATAACTTATTCCCATAAGATTACTGCTTGCTTCCAGAAGCCGAGGTAGTTTTGGGTTTAATGAACACAACTAAGTATTTTTCTTTCAAAGAAAGGGGAAAATGCCCTCAGAAAATATCCGTTAAGTGCCCTTCTGGGACCCCTCTGGTCCAGACATTCTTCCCACCAGCTCCGTACGTGCCACGGAGCTTTTGAGGCAACCAGTATTTGCCTTTTTCTCACAGACTCGCGTTACCAGTCTTAAGAAGAACGAAAATGGAAATGTTTTCTGTTACCCCTTGCATGTCCTGCAGGACACGTATTGAAGGGGTTGGTCACCCCAGCATGTCAAGCGATGCAGCTTTTAGGACCATCCTTCCGGAGGAATGGTGTGTGTGATGGTACAGCAGGTTACCTTGCGATCTCTCTTAATAAAAGCCAGGTTAAGTTAAATGCAAATACATAACTTTAATTACCAAATCCAAAACAGGCCCAGTTGCAGGGCCTGTAAGGACATGTAAAAGAAATGAAAGAAGGTGGAAAGGAAACATATCTTTGTATTGTACCTAAGGTGGCTCTGAACAGTTCTGGCTGTAGCACCCTGGGTCTTGCCCAGTTCTGCACCCTCAGGCTGCATTCCCAGAAGTAACGCCCTGGAAAGGTGTCTCGGTCTGTAACCTCATTGAAAACAGTCACACAGGTGACCTGAGTTCTCTTCAAGCCTCCCAGGCATTCAACCCTTCCTTCCCCAAACTGTTGCTTCTCCTAGAAATCCCAAACATCTGTGGCTTTCCCAGTGTCCTGAACAGAAAGCACATGATTATTGTTGTCTCGCTGAGCCATCAATGGGTTCATTAAATCATGGTGAGGCAACATCTCTACCCACCTGGCTGAGAAAGGTTCCCCAACCCTCGCTCTAGACATGCACCCTGTGCACATAATTTGCTAAATGTGCTTTTATTTGATGAGATAACTGGGATTAATGCAGGCAGCTCCCCACTGTCCAGACGTGACGGCAGCCAAGCATCCTGAGCTCACACCGACCTCGGAAGCCTGATACCCATGTCTGCCTTTCAGCTAAGAGACCCAAATTAATAACCAAACGTGCTGCTCTTAGTGTGACATCCCAGTGGTTTCTTAGTTTTGCTTACGTTCTTTTCTAAACAGCAGAGACTAAACTGCCAAAAAGTCTCTTGGAGTAACTTCATACATGCTCGTGTATAGAGTTAAAACAATCCAAGCGAAGAGGCTTCAATAACTAAGTTTTCTGGGCCAAAACTCTTTAATTTGCTTTACTGCCTCATCGTATCTCTGAACTTAAAAAGGGATTTATGGCACAGACAACAAAGTAACTTCCACTGAGGAATAAAACTGCCAGAGCTCTGTAACAGAAAAAAGATGCGGAGTTTAAGGACTGTAAAGTTTTTAATCTTAACTTTTCTGAGTTTGAGAAATGTTGCTATCATACAGGTACCTAAGCAGAGATGGAGGACATGGGAAGAAGAATAAATATGGCAAAGGGCAAACCACCCATTTGTGGCAACTATGCTGAGGGAGAGTGGATGAACAGACAGTAACTAACAGAGCACCCTTTTCTGAGTCTGACTCACAGGGGACAGTTATTGGATTAAACCAAAAACATATTCCCTCTCGTCTCTGTAAATTGGCTGATCATTTCTAATATTCTCTAATACCATCATCGTGCATGTACATAACAAGATTACACCAGAATATAAGATTTGCCAGAGATCCCGACTTACTGAGCTGGCTGTCGAGTCAGGAGCATAATCCTGACTGCAAATACGCCTGACAAGTTGTACTCCTGAAATCCTTGTTGCCATGTAGAATTGCTGCGACTTCAGAAATCAGCACACAACCATTACGTACGGCACTGGTTGGACTCAGAATACATTAACATATTTCAGCCACTTAGCAAGTTCATTCGTTCAGTGAGCAAATAACAGCTGATAGCTACACATTTCAAAACCAAGACTAATTTTATACTAAACACGAACATCTTTCTCAAGCTGTTTATATTCTGTAGAACAGCTTTAGCATTATCTAGTCATTCTAAGTTTAGCAGATAGTGACAGATGCTGTCTACACAAGAAAATAAAACAATGCTGTCAAGTTAATTAATTTTTAATGTGATGAATTATTATTACATTCAGATTAAACCATTTAAGTAGTAGACGGGATCAGCACTTGAGGAAAGATTATACTGGTAGGGATGCATTTAAAAATTAGTCCTATTTAAATTGTATTACAGCAGCATTTTAACTTATTTTGGATTCAGAGATCCGATTTCTTTCAGACTGCTAATGTAGCACCACTACTCGTTAGTGATGCAAAAGAAAATGAGATCTGTCTCATTCGACTTCGATACGACAGAGACAGCACTGAGAAGTTTTTCTGCTCCAGCTGTTGTTGGTAGCACAAGGTCCCTGCTCTGCAGCATCTGTAACCTGGTGCTGTGGACACACATTGAACACAGTAATTACAACGGATATTTACATCTAAATCATAGGTCATCATCCTGATGACCTGTATGAAGACGAACCTAAGATGGACTTCTGTGGATTCCCAATTAAAATCAACACATTTGTGTGCACAGATATTCTCTACAAAGAAAACTAAGCTCACAAACCTAAGAAAACATCTTGAGTTCCTGGAATAACTACTGTTTGCAGGATCAAGACTTAAATCTTGTACAAAACAAAGACTAAATCTAAAATGTAATCCCAGCTTTGCTTCTGTAACTAGCTTGGATTTTATGAGATAGATCAGTAGGAAAAATCGCCCAAATAAACACACTGCATTTAATGACTGAATTTTTGCTGTCAATACTGTGCTGCAGTAACGTGGGTTCCTGTTTTCAGTTATGAGTCACGATAAGCAGATGCTCATTTGCTACTGTTGCTTTTTTTTTTTTTTTTAATCATTAGGTAGCAATTTCTTCTACCAAAAATACTTGAGCTGGTAGACCAGTGTTTTCACACTTATTTTTAAAAGCTCTAAACACCCACATTCCTCCAAAACAGCCCATCCAGGGGAGAGCCTTTACACCCTTCTTATTATTGCTTTAACTTGCTTTTTTGGGTAGATAACACAAAACATACCAACCTTTGAGGATTCACTTATCTTGTGTGGACGACAAATCCTGGTTTGCCTGGTTCCCTCCATGACCGGCCGTATTTCTAGAACAAAAGCAAAGGAAGATGTCAGCAGCATAGCAAACCTTCCCGGCTGCTAAAAAACATAACGTGCTGGATAAATGACACAATTAATAAGACTCGCACATGCTAACCTGCACTTTGAAAATGATGGAGTTAAAAACATATTCCTCCCTTGGTTGTGTCAACAAGTTGGATGTATGCTCGGGTATAATCGAAGACGAGCGTGCTGTCATTGACGGTAGGTGATGTACTTACTGCTAGTCCTCGCTACAGCTGCCGGAGGCAAAATCATCTCCCGTCCATGGCCGGCAGGACCGGGCTCTGCACCGCGAACCCTTCCCGGGGAGGGTCGGCCCGGGGGACCGGGCTGCGCTCCGCGCTCCGCAGGACCCGCTCATCCTCCGCCCGGCCCGGCCCTCGGGAGCCGCATCGGCGGCGCTTTATCCACCGCGTTTATTTATCCAGGAAAAAAAAGAAAAAAGGCGGGGGGGAAGCAAAGCAACAGCAAACACCGGGAGGCGGCGGCGGCCCCGGGGGAAGCGGCCTCAAGACCGGCCCCGCACCCTCCGGCCGTTACGGCCGCAACGTCCCCGCGGCGGCGGCGAGGGACCCCGGCGCTGCGGGTGGGATGAGCCCCGGGCCCGGCGCGGCCATGGGCGGCCCAGGAAATGCCGGGAGAGGGAGCGGGGAGGGACCGCGGCGGGGCGGGAACCGGCGCCGGGGGAGGTGCCGCGGGGCAGGGCCTGGGCGGCTCCAGGGACCCGCCGGGAGCAAATGGCGGCCGGGGCCCGGCGGTCGGGCTGGCCGCGGGGACCCCGGAGAGGGCTCGGAGCCTTTCCCCGCCGCAGGCCGGGCCGGAGCTGGTGCTCGCCTGCGATCCATGGCGGTGCGGCCAAGGCCTCGGTCTCAGGGGCGCCTGGCACAAAGAGCAGGGGATGCTCCGTTGTGTTATTGTGCAAAATAGAAAGAGAACAAGAGTGTGTGTGTGTGTGTGTGTGTGTGTGTGTGTGTGTGTGTGTGTGCAAGTACAGTCAGAAGCCCAGTCACTATCTCATCCTCCTCACGCGGACACGAATTTATCCGATTTCAAAAATGTCGAGCAACTGGCACCTCTTCAGCAGTGTGTGCTGCTGGAGGGCTTGTTCTCATTGATTAAGGCCCAGGAGGCTTACAAATTAATAAAAAGCACCCTGGTGAACAGCAGGGCTGACAGTGCACCTCCCTCGGGGATGAAGTAAGAAGCAAACCCTTTGTACACAGTTCCCACCAAGTCCCATGTCAGTGCAATAGTCTTCAGGAAAACACTACAAGTTTAAAAAAGCCCTTTGTTAATTCAGACACCTTGGGTATCTTCCAGAATTTATCATCAGGACAGCAGCAGCCGGCAAGATTGTCCGTGTGTCCAAGCACCATCTGCTCCCACCAGGGCCAGCCCAGTGTTGACACAGGTCCCACCTGGTGATGGGGCCATTGGTGTGGGCAGGAAATGATGGGTACGGCTTTTGAAACAAGGAGAGTGTGCCAGCATTGTGTCTGTCCCTCAGCCATCCCGGAGAAAAGGAGGTGATGATGAGTTTCTACTCATCTAATGGATTACTGAGCCTGAAGATGAGAAGCATTTTTGCCAGCTCTGGTCTCCTGCAGCTCTTGTGACTGTGGGAACCCAGGATAAAGAGCCTCAATTCCTGGACTATCTGGGTCAAAAAACCACCTTAGTGACAAACCTAGTGCTGTGATCCATAATTCACAGCAGCCTCTTCCTGAAGGAGGGGATTATTCTCTCCATTATTTGTTCTGCTCCTGCACAGAAATGACACAGATGGAGAAGCAGGATTGGGGACAGCCATACAGAAAGATCAGAAAAGAAGCAAAAAAGGGTGATGGACCTAGTAATATGTTTTAGGAGAGCAGCTAAGCCTCCTGAGGGGCCATGGCTGTGCAGAACCATCCTGTCTGCTCAGCTCCTCTACATGTTCTCAGGCCCTTCCTGAATTTCACTAGGAGAGTCCAGACAGCTGAAGGTCAGGCCAGGCCTGACATTGTTTCAGGGAAGACCTTTCACTTTCTCTGGTGTCTGTGCTTTCTCTGCGAGATGGACAGATGGACCTGCCAGGACAGTGACACCTTCCTGCACAGGATGGAAAGACCCATGTACAGAAGACAGAGGTCTGAAAATCCCATATGAAGAGAAAATCAGAGCTCAACAGAGCCAGAAAAGGAGGTATTTCCCCCTCTCTAGTTAAAGCCTGATGAAACTGAGCACAATATGTCTTCCTCCCTGTGTTAAAAAAAATCCATGCAAATGTGTCCAAGACAAAGAAGAGAAGCAAAGAGAGGAGGCTGGGTCCCAAGCATTTCATAAGTTTGAATCTGGCATTTAAAAATCTGAGGCATAAAGTTCCTCATCAATATAATTCAAACACTCAAGCCACTGGGTCACAGAGACCCAAAAAAGGTCGAGGTTTTGTCCTTCTAAGGCAAATGACATTTCAGTCACCCACCTCTCCCCTAGGAAACATCAGGAGCCAAGGAACGAGCGTGAAGAGACAAGGACAACAAGCAGTTGTTACAGATACAAACAGTGGCAAGGTAGTGCCAAAGGATGATAAATGCAGACTATGAAAAAATGATTATGATCAGATAATGGACAGCAAAAAGGCTTTTAAAAAAGAGAAAGTGTTCCTGAAGACAGTTCCAAAAGAAAATCAATATTTCAAAATCAAATTCAGACCTATTAATGTGTGATTATATTATCACCTTGAGCCTGCAGTCTACAGAGATACTGAGTGTGATTCACCCAGATGCCGTGTCCTACACTTGTACTGACTTCAGAAATATTTCTCTTTTCCCTATGACCTCATCTCCATCACAGATGCACTGCAGCAATTCACTCGTGTTTTGGGCGCTGATGCTACAGGGAACCTCACATCATTCAGGAC
Organism: Patagioenas fasciata; assembly: GCF_037038585.1. Lineage (NCBI taxonomy): Eukaryota > Metazoa > Chordata > Aves > Columbiformes > Columbidae > Patagioenas > Patagioenas fasciata. Next base: position 11,684,635 of record NC_092532.1, read on the forward strand.
GCTCTGGAAGGAGCTGCCTGCAGGGTTAGGGTTCATATTGTATGGCAGAAAAACATCGCATCTTAGAATTGACACATGTTCTGGTGATCTTGTTGCTTGAGATGTCTGGAAACACTGAGTAACTGTATGTGGTAATGAGGTTTCTTACCGTTCAGACTTCCCTTTTGCAACACATTGATGTGAAATAAATAATTAACATCCCACTGCAAACTTTAAAAGAAACAAAATGTGATACTTTTTTATAATGGAATGTAGTTTTTATTTAAACTGCAATATCCAGCCCCTCCAGGTTTAGGGTAGAAACCCACTAACACACACAAGGGAGGACCGGTTTTTAGAACTCTGGTCCTTGGGCACAACATCTGGAGACATTTATCTCAAGCTGAGTTCTGCAAAGCAAAGGATCCGTCTCTATTTCTGTAGGCAGAGGACTGAAACGCAATCTTACAGACAACCTTTACGCTTTTGCCTAAACCCTAGTACCTCCCATTAGCGTATTGATTTGGGTTAGATTTTCTGTTTTCAATTGGCAGCGCTGGAAGCGCAGCCCAGCAGGGGGAGATCGCTCCATCTGAAACGGGCTGAAACACACCGGCACACGCATCTGAAGCAGCAGCGAGCTGCCGCGACCCAAAATCGCCCTCCCAGCCCCCGGTGATGGTCCGGACCACTCCGCAGGGATGGAGACGGGAACGCTCCCCGGCTCCCACCCGCGGCGAAGCAGGCGATGCTCCCCCCGGGCAGCCCCACAAGCCGCCGGGCGCTTTCCCCGGCTCCAGCCCGGGCCGGGCCGGCTGGCACAGCCCACACCGCCCTCCATCCCCCGTTGTCCCCTCGCCACCCCCCGCCTCACCTGCTCTCCAGCTCCGCTACCTCCCGTGCGCCCGGCCCGGCTCCCGGCCCCGCCGCGCCCGCTCCATCTTGCGCATCGCTTCTCCCTCCTTCCTCCTCCCGCCCGGCGGGGGCTGCAAAAACATCGGGGGGGCTGCAAACATCTCAGCGATCGCACAAAGCATCACAGCGCCCGGCCCTCGCCCCCCTGCCCGGGCAGCATTCTCACGACAGGTGCCCCCCCCCGCCCCAACCTTCATCCCCGTGTCCCCCGGCTATTGCATCACCCCGAAACCCCCGCGCCGGGGCCGGGCGGGGCTGGCAGGGGGGCAGGCCCGGTGCGGAGCCACTGGCAGGCGGGGCGGGGGGACGGGGCGGGCCGGGCCGGGCGGCAGCGCTCGGCACTGCGCGGCGCTGCGCGGTGCAGGGCGGTAGCGGCAGAACCGGCGGCCGCGGCCCCCCCAGCTCCGCGCCGCTCCGCGCTCCCCCCCTCCCCTCCCCTTCCCCGGCGTGCCGGCCGTCCCCATGGCCACCAAAATCGACAAGGAGGCGTGCAGGGAGGCGTACAACCTCGTCAGGGACGATGCCACCGAGGTGAACTGGTAGGTTGGTCCCCGGCATCTCCCGGTGCTCCGTGATTCTCCTTCTTGTTCCCCCCTCCAGAAAGGGTGACCTTTATAGACCGTATTCCCTTTCTCCTCTCCCCCCTCAAAAAACGATGTTATTTTACAGCATGTCCTTCCCCATCTCTTTTCCTTTCCCAAAGGGTGATGTTTAAATGTATTATTCACCTTCCCTTTCTCCCATCCCAAAGGGTGACTTTTAAATGTGTCATTCCCCTTCTCTTTTCCCCTTCCTAAAGGGTGACTTTTAAGTACAACGGCTCTACAATCGTCCCTGGAGACCAAGGGGTAGACTATGAAACCTTTAAAAGGAAATGCACAGGTAAGCGCTGTCTCCGTTGCTTTGGCACCTCATCGTGTTTCTTGCTGCCCGGTGTGAGGGGAGAAAGGGTGGGAGAAAACTCGGGGAACCTGGAGCTGGTGCTGCTGCTTCCCCTGCCTGCCCCATCCTGCACAATCACGGTTTCAGCCGCCAAGTCCATAGTCCGGCTGGTCCTTTGTCTCATCCTTAGACTTAAGGTCCTTTGGGCCTTTCCCCCCCCCCTCATTGCACAATTTTTCATTGCTTCTCGGGTATAAACAGGCTAAAACGCTTGATTTGCAACTGTCTTCTTGTTTAGTGTTGCTGAATAGCATAAAAGACTCAATTTTTTGTGGCCAAAAAGATGCAGTCATACAGATCATTTTACAATTGAGTTCTTCTGTAAATTGTATTTCTAGTGCTAAAGTAACTGCAGATTTTTTAAGAATATGAAACCTGAGAAGGCTGGTTATGCTGAAGATTGGCTGGAACAATACAGCACTGAAAACAATCGTATATGTGGCGTTGCACAACCGCAACAGTTGCGGCTCTGGTTTAAACGTGGCAGTTGATTGTTTAACTGCTGTTTGCAGAATATTAACAGAAGGAACAAAGCTCACGGTAAATGAAAATAAATTGAGGAATATTTAACTTCACCTGAGCTTAACTTTTGACGTGTTTTACAAAAAGGGGCTTTGATTTTTCTCAAAATAACTTTGAGGGGGAAATCATTTAGCTTTTCCCCCAGTCTAGGCTGCTCTTTAACAATGGCACCAAGTGACATGAGCTATGAAGGACTTGTAATACTGAACTATAACCTTCCTCACTCATCTAGTTCCGCCACAGCCAAGCGCTACAGTTAACCTGTATTTTCAGAATTATGTGTCTGTGCAGTGAAGGAATTCCACATTGAACAGTCTCTCCCTTCTTAAGGTGGAGCGAGTCCTGGAGGTGTTGTACCCACAGCTACCGAAACGCCAGTGCTGGGCCAAATTGGTCTCTCAAGTCCTAGGGCTTGGTTGTATTTTACCAAGTTGTAGGGGAGTTCCAGTGATTTACGTAAGGATGGGACTGGACTGATAATTATCAGTCAATAAATATCATAGGAGAAAAATACAATTCGGTCCTTGGAAATCAGCCATTAAATCAAGGAGGTTTAGACTTCACTACATTTGCAGTGAAGTCTTACTAGGATTAACACAGCTACTAATTTCCAGCTGTTCTTGAGACCTTTGCAGGGAAAATTCTCAAAACCGAAATGGATCCTTTTGTAGTTGATGCCAGATGAGCTGATATCCCTGTGACACAAGAATTCCTTCCCACCCAGCTCTTCTTAATGGGCAACGTAAAGAAAAAAGTAGTTCCCTGGCATATGGGGAAACCCAGGGCTCAGCACTTCTGGAGTTCACGCCAGTGGTATCTAAAGGGTTAGGAGTTTTCTGGGTACATCAACAGCTTCCCTGTCCTAGTGCCATGTTCTCTGTCTCCTCGTGTGGCCAAGATAACTGAGCATCTCCAGACACCCGAGGTTTGCAGAGGACCCTTCCCCATTTCTTTCCTCTCCTCATTTTTAAGGAGTCCTCTTGAGTGGCACCCTCTCAAGAACAGTTCCTTATCTTCTGTAGCAAAGGGAACAATTTTATTGAGTGGCTAAGCAGGCAGAGGGGCTTTGGCAAGAAGAGTCATTGTTGGGCTGGATAGGGTGCGTATGACAACTCATGGAGGCACATATTGCACTTTGGAATATGACCAGTTTTGTTTTCTTGCCACTGTTTGCATGTGCCCAGCCCTTATTTATAAACAGAGTATTAGACAGAGTTGAAGCAAACCTTGTTTTATACCAGCAAAGTGCCAAGCTGGCCCAAATACTGAAACATTTTTACAGCAAAAAGGAAATTTTGCGTGATTTAGGCATAAGCATGGTAAAGGAAGAGTTAAATAAAGGGCATCTGGGGGGTAGACTGTGGCCTATTGTTAGCCTTTAATGTGGAGCTAAATCCCTTATAGCTACTCAACCTCCCTTTCCCTCTCCCATCTCTCCCTCCTTGTTCCCACCACCCCATGGGCTGCTCCTTGGCAGACCAGAGGCAAGAGGTTCTCCTCAAACCCACCTTGGGAGCACAGTTGCTGGAGCCTTAAAGAACTAGACAAATTCAGCTACAGGGTGCTCAGCCGAGTGCTGGAAAGGATCTTCCTCCACCCAAATTATGGTGCAGAAGTTGGGGAAGCAAGAGCTGCAGGTTGTGGTGCCTCCATCTGTGCAGTGACCCTTCGCCTGGCCCAGTAGACTTAGTCAGAAAATGATGCTCGTGCCAGCAGTGAAGTTAGAGCTTTCCTCCCCATCTGGAAGAAAGGTGCCAAATGTTACTATGAAGCAGAGCTGGTTGGAATATTTCTGCTGAAAGACAGCAAAAAAGGGTAGGAAGGGATGGAGGGATGGGAAGAGCTGCTAAATATTAATCCTTCTTCTTGCTACATCTCTGGGTCACGCTCCATCTTATTCTACATTTTGCTGGAGGGGAGAAGAGCTACTATCAAGGCAAACAGCTTTGGAAAATGTGATGAAAAGATTAAAAAAAACAGCATCAGAATAAACTTCCTTCCTTGTTTCTAATTCCTGTTTTGTGAAAAACGCTGCCCTGAAAGCCACAAAGTGCTGCAGCTGCCTCTGGTAAGAGCTGAGCGTAATTTGGTGCTTGAAGGTGAGAGTGGGAGCTGGAACTGAAAACCTCAGCGTGCAAAGTGTCCCCAAGCCCCTCTGTCACAGCTCACTCTGTTCTGCTTCCTCCACCATCTATTTCAGTGCCGCTCTGAGCGGCAAACATCTGTGTCCCCCGCTTTCTTTAATAACCATTCTTCTAAAAAGCACCTTTGGTGTGCGGTACATATTGCTTCACCCCAGGGCATTCAATTACAGAGCAGGCAGTGTCAGTGTGTGCTAATTTATGTGGCTCTCAGACCAAGAGGGTCTTTTGTACCAATCTGGAGACATTTGCCTGTGGTGGATACCCTGCCTTGTGCAAGGACCGAGGTTAGGAAAGGCTGGAGGGGGTTGTTGGCAGCAGGGTTGTATTTTTGCTTTTTCTTCCCCCCATAAATAACCCTTTTCATGCAGCCCATGGCCCAGCGCATTACTGATCCCGCAAACCTCCTCGGGGAATGAGAGTGGTTGAGGACAAAGCGAAAAGCGAGAAACTAAAATTGCTTCTTTTAATGGAAGTAGCCGTTTAAAAAGACCATGTAAGAAACTGGCTTGCTACAAACCTCCCGTAAGGCTCTGTGGGCTGGTGAAGGGATGGTGACAGATGGAGATGCTGAGCTTCTGGGGCAGGGAGCTCCATGCCCTGGGCCAGGATCTGCTGCTGCAGCCCCCCTAACTTGGGCGGGTTTCATTATTCTCATTGCTCTGCTCTCAGATATACATTGCACGTCAGACCTACATGTCGTATCTTGGGGTGGAGGTTTTTTCTTCCTAAAGCTCTGTACTAAGCTTTGTGGACTAGCAGAAAAGTTGAAGGAACTGTGTAATCAATCGCCTTTTCCCCATCGCACTGCTTGGGGACAGCAATTGCCACCGTTAAAGGAAGAAAACATGGTAAGAAAAGCTCATTCGGTGCCCTTTTGTTCAGGGTCCCAGGATTATGCTGCTAACACAGCCTGAACCCTGGACTTTGTGTATCAGTTGCTGTCAAGGTCTGTGTTGGGCCACAGGACAACTCAGACACTTTATCTGGGGTACCAGGCGCTGCTGGGGTCTCAGGCCAAGAGTCTTCTCTGTCCTCCAAAGACCAGCCCTGGATGTGTGAACGGCTCCGCCAGCCGATCCCAAAGTCAAGTCAAGGAGGTTGGTTTAAACCACTGGCACAATAAAGTCCTTATATGATCAGGAGGGGGCCGCTGGTGGCACTTTCTCTTGCAGTCCTGCTAATGACCCATGTTTGTGACTATATTGGCCTTTGTCTGACCCAAAGAGTCTGGAGACCAAAATTGAGGACACAATTGTGTCGGAGTCGTTAAACAGACAGTGTAGGTACCCTATGTCTTCTGGTGAAGGACTGTTTTGGTTGGGCTTAACAGCACAGATTACCTCTGCATTAAACAAGGACTTAATTCAAGGCTTTTGATCCATTTTACTTCACAGTTACAGCTCTTGCCTCTGCAGCTGGCATGAATCCAGATGTAGCATTAATTTGGTGTTTGGTAGTACGTGCCATCAGTACACTTTAAAAAAAAAAAAGCTTAGCTGGTGGATTTGAAGCCAGAAACACAGATAAAGAGTTGAAGGTTATTGTACGGAAGGATGTGAAGGCTCTTGAGTGTTTTTGTTGTTGCTTTTCATTTCAAAGTCTCATAAGTGGGCTGGTGATGCTGTTGCTGAGGAGAGCAGAATGACATAGAACTGAGATACCCAACTAAGAGTTTCATCCAAAACATCCATTTAAACTTCAGTGTGTGTCAGTAATACCCAACTACACTGGACAACTTGCCTCAGTTTCTGTATTACAAAGCAGCAGAGCATTGCATTGTCTGTCTGTGGTTTACTTCATTTTTTTTTAAAGTGTGTATTCTGCCATTTAGTAATGAAGAGGCTGGAAGACTGTGTTTTCCCCGCCATGCCACATGTGAACAGTTGTTTTTCAATGCATCCCTGACAAAAGAAATAATGAGCCTTTTATTTGAAAAGCCCCAGTCCAGATAAATAATTGCAATGACAGCATGAAATGGGATAGTTATTCATGTGTCTGAAAGGATCAAACCAAAACCACACTGTGCATTCAGCACGAGGAAGAATTGAAAATCTTTGGTCGGAAATAAACACCCTATAAAATAATTTCTGCTTGGCATAAAATATTAGGAAGAAAATAAAAAAGGAAGCTCTCTTGGGCTTATGACAAGTGTCCTATAAGCCTGGCCTGCATATAAAATTTAGGAGCTAAGAGTTGAGGGATCACCAAGATTACATTGGCACCTTAGGTTGTAGGAAAGATTTGTAAAAATACACGAGGACATATAATGAGATAGGTGCTTATCTGCATTTGGCTACATCTTAAGTTGCTAAAATGGGCTTTGTAAATCAATCTCCTACTGCTTTTGTTTTTCCTCTTTAATGTTGGTCTTGCCTGCTTTCCCTGAAGATCTATGTAAAGGCAGACCTGGGGCCACGGGTGGTTTGTGGGAGTTTCACATTGTCTTGGCAATGTTTCCCTGCCCTGTGCCCTCCCCGCTCGCTGTGATCGCCCTGCTCTGGGGGTGAATTTGGTCCCCAGGTCAAACATTCTGTATTTCTCTTAGCTGACTTAATGAGCATGTCTGCATGCTCTTTAACATGGTTCAAGAGGGAAAAAACAGCCTAGTAAGAGGTAGAGAAGGTTTCCTCTCTGCACTTCTAGCCATGTGAATACAGGGGTGACTGAAGAGGTGGAAAATGGACAAATTAATCAAAAATGAATTTAATAGAAACAAATCCTTGATGAAACCTGTCATGTGCTATCAGTAATTCATTGTTGGCCAGCACACAACAGCAGATCTTTCCATCAGCTGCCTTGTTATATGTGACCTTGCCTGAGCAGGCAGGTGAGCGGTGGCCTCATCTTGGCACGTCCCTGGCTTGGCTGTTCAGAGCCCTGAGCCCAACAACCGTGAAGCTCTTGACCGTGTATTTCTTTCCTGCAGCTATTATCTTTTCCTGATGAGTCAGTCCACTTCAATCTAATGGGGAATTTTGTAGTACAGCAGAACTAAAGGGTCTGAGTGGATGAAAAAGAGGAGAATGCCATGAAGGAAATATCTGCAGCTTGGCATCGAGCTTTGTTGACAGCCAGGAGCAGCTTAGTCGGTATATTTGGAGAATCTTGCCTACCGATAAGTAAGGGGTTTGGAGAAAAGCACTAAGTGATGCTCATTAAGGCATTCATTGTACTTTCCATTGTTTGTATAGCCCTATTGTCCTGCTCTACAACCATAATTAAAGGAGTAGTGATATTAGTAGGAATTAACATCTTTAATTCCTGCTGTTTGTAGCCTGGGAGAGCTTCTCAAATAAAGCTGCTATTTCCGTTCTACCCAGATCTATTATTTGCTTCTCTCTGCCCTGAAATTCATGGCTTATTGACTACGAAGGTGGTTGCATAGAACCGGGCAGGATTTCCTCTCTCAGAGGAAATCTACTGTCTCACTATGATTTATTAGGCTCTCCCACACACCCAGCAGTTCCTAAAACCACCCTAAGTGGTTTTGTGTGAAAAGAGGGGTGTATGTAGTGGTGGATATTAATGCCTTGAGATTTCTAGGGGACTTGGCACTGACGGCATCAATGACTTCCAGTGCAGCGAGGTGATCTGGTAGGACAGAACCAATTAACCGTGAAAAGAGGAAATCTGGGAGTATAAAAGCACTTGTGCTTTGATCCCGTTATCGCTCTGCACATGCTTCAGACTAATTGTGAAACTCAACCTCTTCTGCTCAGGGATTTTGACCTGCAGTTAGAAAGGCCCATGCCCAGGCTGAAGTAGCGCTAAAAATCTCCACATCTGTCCCCATTGCCCTTTTAGGAAAAGAGACATGTTGATTGCTAAGGGCTCCGATTCACGTTCCCTCTTGGTTTCATGTGCAGCTGCTGAAACGCTCCTCAGCTGCTGCGATTCACAGACTGGTAGGTCAAGTTAAAGCATCGCATGTTGGTGGTTTATATTAAATATACTGGGCTGAAAACTGGCAGCTGAAGAGCCTGTTCTGCCTCTTGTGGGGATACAACCCCCATGGGGAGGCAGGAGGAGAAAGCGCTGAGCTCGGCTCTGACCATTCCAGCCCCCACGGATCAACCCGCCCCAGGTGAAATCTGCCCGAGACAGTGACTCAGAGCCCCACATCTCACCTCTGTTGCTCATTAAACTTACTGAGAATTAACACGATGAGGTAAGAGTTGCTCATAGTCACTATGAGGTGATCTAACAGATAAAAGCCCACGTGGAATTGCTGCATGTGGTGCCACTGGTCCAGCTGCTCTCAGACAGAGAGCACTCCAGCTCTGCTGCAGAGGAGCAAATCCTGCTGCTGCCGGCGATCCGTGGGTTCATGTCAAATTGAGTTCATGCTGACAGATAAATTCCTTCAACTTCCTTTCACCTTGCTGTGAAAAAGCACCGCTTTCTCACATTCATTATGTTTTTGCATTATCTTTTTAATAAAGGGGTATATTCCAAAGCAGCCTTCAGGATCTGTAACAGCCTTTGGTAGAAGGGGCAGGGATGAAAAACCTTCATGCTTGGGTGGAAAGTGATGGGTCCATGGGAAGGGCTGTGACATGGTTACAATATAGTAGGGGCCAGGACTCGATGACATTAAAGTGCCTTCCAGCCCTGTGTTCCCATAGGAACGGCAGTATAATTCTTAGCAGAGCGTGGCCTCCTTTACTGACCGATCGGGGAAAGCGATTTTTTTTTCATAGAACTGTTAATAGTAACATTAAGGGATTTACTGTCTCTCTTCACCTTGGGTATTTCCTGGCTGTCGGTTCATTTATGGTTCTAATCAATCTTGGGAAGAGGATTTACTGTCAGAAACTGGAGTCTCGGTGTGTGTTTCTTGTACTTACCAGTAACAGGGTAGCTGAGAGAGAAGTTTGGTTTGCCTGAACTGCCGATACACGACTCTTACTCTCCTTCCAAAGATCCATCTGGATTTTTCCTTTGAATAAGATCTCTCTTTCTCTTTGTTTTGATTTTGAAATCTTCAGGGGAGTTTGTTTCAAACACTGTACTGGCTCACACACACCCCTACGTGTATTTTCCAGTTTTCCACAGTAGTCCTCTATCAGTGGCAAAAAAAGTACATAGAGAACAAAATACAAGGAGCACAGGTGGCCTTTTTTTCAGACTTAAAAAGTCTTATATTTGTCAAGGGGAAGTTGTCTTTACTCACATCTTGGCAAAACAAAGTATTGAAGATGCTCTGAGATCTGTCAGCTTTCAGAGATCATCCCACTTTTTTGCATGGATTTCTAGCAGCTTATTTTCTGGGGATGGACAATTTTGAGCTGTTCTCCCCTATCTCTAGCGCTCCTGGGGCTGTCCTGACCGCTCCTGGAACAAGCTGTAATGGATCCAAGGATGCAGATGTTGGCAAACATTATGACACCTGGAGCCTGCACTTTCACCTGGCAATAGTCAAGACAGCCAATAGCTATAAAGCATGTTGAACTGGTCACAACAAGTGTAACCAGGATTAACATGATTCTGTTCAAACAGCAAGTCTGTTCTCCTATTTTGAGTCATCTAATTTCATTTACAAGGTCTTGAGTGAGCTCGAACAGATGCAGTAGCTATGATTAGGTATATTCCACGATTGCACAACTGTCCATCTGCTCTGCTTTTCTGCATGATCCTGGTGGAAGGTTCCAGCATCGTGTGTGCTACCCAGGCTGGGGACAGGAGTAGATGGTGTCACATGCTTTCTAAGTGCCTGTGATCGTGATAGTATCCAACTACCTCTGTTGATGAGTCACCCTGCCAAGGATTCTTCACGACAAGGAGTTTACAAGGTTTTCACACATATGACCAGACTAAATAACTCTAGTCTGGTGTGATATGTCAGAAACCAGCTGTGAAACAAAGATGGTAACAGTTCTAAAATCCAAAGCCTTTCTCCGCAAGGCTTCAGAAGGAGTAGAAATACACATCTGGGGAAGTAATTGCAATTTTTTATTTTGCTTCTTCTATCCTACTTATAAACTCATAGTACAACTGAGCCAGAAATGTTGCTGCAGAGAAGGAGAGGAAAGGATCAGATTTGCACAATGGCCAGTTTCTGGTATATGATATGTGACCCTAATCCTGCTATCCTGTAAGAAAGAGATGCTGAGAAATCACTTTCTTCCCTTCTTGAGCAGTGACTTGCAGATGAATATCTGGCTGAACATGTACCTGGGGTTAGCCCTGTGCTCTTGAGCTGCCTGTTGATTGTCTTTTAGCCATTTCCAAAGTCACTAATGTGGGGTGGGGTGGCCAGCACAGCCAGTTTCCCCCAGTAACTCAGAGCACCCCATAAAGAGGCAGACCTGACCCTGGCAAAGCGCACGCTGAGCAGGGCCCCGTGATTGCCCTTTTAATCCTGAGTGATAGTATTGTAGCACAGGATCAGTGCCTTGGCTTAGTCTTCAAGTTGAGAGCAATAGTCTCACCTGGAAAACAGCAAGACAGGGATGTTTCTAGTTTTAATCATTTTGTTATTTTTTCTTTGTCTCTCCAGACGATGTTCGATTGTTTGGCTTTGTCCGATTCACCACCGGTGATGCCATGAGCAAGCGAGTCAAGTTTGCCCTCATCACTTGGATCGGAGAGGATGTCAGTGGCCTGCAGAGAGCCAAAACTGGGACCGACAAGACTCTGGTCAAAGAAGTAGTACAGGTAACCTCCTCCTTCTGCTCCTAACCACCAGTTCTCATCGCTTTTCACTCTACAGACACCAGCAGGAGGGGAGGGATGGGGAAGAACTGGATCATACTTCACCTTAGTAGTTAATCCCTTAAAAAGAAGATGGTTTCCTATTGCCTGTCTTCTTACTAGGAAGACTTAACATCTGCTCTTTCAGCACTCAGGCATAAAGAAGAACCTTTGAGCTTAAGGCTGTCTTAACTATTTCATGAGAAGGGGACATATGCACTCCCCTCCTTGTCACCATTAAGATGTTTCCCATCTCCTTCCTTGATATAGAAATAACGTAATATTGAATGGTAGAGAACAAGGCAGTATTAAGTTAAGCAGGTAAAATCAAACAGAAAAACCCACACCCTTGTTTAAACTTCTCTTGAGGCTTTTTGTCTCTGCACAATGAATTCGTGGACCTAATCAACTAAAGTCCCTATCAGTACCAATTAACCAACAGTTCTTAATAGCTAACTAGATTTGAACGGTCTTCTGTTTGGCTTTGGGCGTATCAGGGAAAAAGGGAAATGCGCTTGGTACACACCTTGGAAGGGCTTCACTTGAATTTGTCTGCCCAGCTGAGCTTATCAGTTAACTCTGTCGAGTCCCTGAGCACTTGGAGCCCGACTCGCTCTGTTGGGCTCCAGGCTCAGCCCAAGTGAGGGAAAACAGCAGAAACCATGAGAGAAGCAAATTGTGGAAGGCTGTGAAAAACTGCTGCCGAAAAGCTGACTCTTAATGGGGAAGATGCTCATGTTTAGCATGTTTCCTCTGAAGTATTTCAAGCAAGATCAGCTCTTTCAGCTAAACCAAAGGCCAGCTCTTCACTGCCTGAGAAATGGTCTCTCTTGTGCCCTCGGAGAACACACTGACCATTGAAGTGATCTCCCTTAATAGTTGTATTCTTGTCTGTGCAAGGAAAACTCCCAATTGGACCGTGTGAAGAATGAGAATGAAGTCCCCCTCAATTCACTGGTAGTTTGTATGATGCAGAAGATTATATTTGGATATGAAGCACAGAGAATATAATAGATTAATATCCTTCCAGAAGAAAAGCACTGGTGCTGAATGTTTCAAAATGACAGCTACACAGAGAGGCCCATTCTGAAAAGAAAATTCCATAAGGACATCTGAGAGATAGGAAAGCAAATCTCTGCTCATGTGAAGCACCCGAAACTGTGTAATTGTAGCTGAAGATGAAATTATAGAGTACTAATGAATGACTCATACAAGAGTCACTAAGCCCAAGATTTTTTAAAATAATACGTGTAGACAATTTATTCCTGTTGAATTGAATAGCATTCCTGAATGCTCTTCTGAGATCTGTCCCTCAGGTCTGTTACATATAATTTGCAATTTCACTTGTTTCATCTTTGATTAGTAGTCTGTATGAGTTAATAATCTGGTGGAACATTAACCATTCTTGGCTATTACTTAGAAGCTTTCATATTCCAATTAATCTGTACTAAAATATGAAAACAATACAACTTGTGCTTAATACAGTTCTATTGAGCAAACATGTCTATAACCCACTCCAAAGCATTTCTGAATGTAATGTCAATGTGGTGATATCCTTTTCATAAGAAATTATCTTGACAACTATTTTAAATAGTTGTAGGTATGCAACTGAATCCCTCCAAGTGGAGCAGGATAAAAGCAGAACTATTTTCTTGGTTTTTTGCATGTAACCTTGCAGATAATCTGTCAAAACAAAGAGGACAAGAAAGTCCAACTGAAATTTAGTGGAGGGAATTTATCCCAGAGCTATTTTGCTCTTGCTAATTCTCTTGACCTTCAAGTACATTCCCAGCCACCCCACTGCTTCTGATTTTTACAGGGATTATTTGAGATGTTAGTTTTACATAGAAAAATACAGTTGGTTGGTTGCTGTAATGATAAACTGCAAATCTGACTCAGAGTTTGTTCATCATTTGGCATGAGGAGTACTCTAGAGTGGGAATATTTTTCTCTATAAACGAAAATCAGGGCTGTTGGTGCAGTGTGGCTCTACAGTTTTAGTTGCGTGCATGGCCCTCAGGCACAACTTACTCTGCGCGACCTGGATCTCCTTCCAAGGAAGCGTGGCACAAAGAGGCTTTCTGTACAGCAAATACCAGCTTTGATTTTGTGATCTATAGAACAGATTGGTTGGTGCTCCAGAACAACAGCTCTTCAGTTTGAGAAGCCCTCAGTAAAACTCGAAGGGTGCTCGCTATCTTGTCATATTTGCAAAAGCCAACTGTGGTTCTTTATTGAAGACCAAAGCTCCAGTGTGAGGGGAGACTCGCTTTATATTCTCTGCTATGTTGGAGATGCATTGACGAGCTACGGTTCAGGTCTGCTCAAGGCTGAACAAATGCCAATGAACACTGTTCTTCCACTGAGACACTCAAAGTGAAAGACAGCCAGCTTGAATACCTCCTAGCAAGCAAAACCCACCATGTTGCATCTGTATAATAAAGAGTGTTCACACATGGTGATTATTAACAGTCTCCTAGAAGCACCTGTCATAAGGAAAACGTACAGTGTATTAGCTGTTGAAGAGTAGATTTTGGGCTTGTGAACAATGGGATGGAATATTATAAAGCAAGGAGAGGAACTGCATTACCCTCACTTTTGTATTCCTCCCCTGGAAGGTGGAGCAGGTGCTGGGAAATCTATAGGGAGGTGGTTTGGGAAGCAACACTCAGAGTCAGTGGGGGATGTTGCCAGGAAATCTCTCAGGAAGAAAGGACAATTGATTTTTAGCTCTGCTCACTGTAAAATTACAGGGATGGATCTCATCTGGTGCAAATGGCCATAGTTCTCCTAGTCTGTACTAGCTGAGAATCAGGTCTAGCTTATTTGGGACTATCCTTATTACCTCTTTAATGTTGTTGGAAAACAGGTTTTGCATTTATTGTATTTATTTTGGGTTGTAGAAAAATGCATTTTTGCATTTAAGGAACACTCAATAGCTTTTTTTTCACCCCCATTCATTTTCTATCCTTTCCTCTTCACCTCAGCTGGAGGTCAAGCCTGTGACCCAAGTAGTTCAGCAGAGAGCAGGGTAGAAGTAAGGCCAGGATGGGGAATAAGTATTTAGGTACTAATGTATGAAGGCTTTTCTGTGTAAATGGAGGCATGGAGTAAGGAGATGCAATATCCCATCTTTTGTCCACTGTCTTGGCCAAGGGCAGCCCTTGGGGAGAGGGGTAGTATCACCCAACACCCCACACTTTGCAGACTGTTGCTTAAGATATTTGGGAGGTCATTTCTGTTGTACAGTCTAAACGTAGATCTAGAATGATCTAAACTTAACGGCTGAGGAACCTGATGAAACAGTAAGCCAGGATGACTCAAACTGCAAGGCTGCACCTGTTTTGTCATCAGCAGTAGCGTGCCTTGTCTTGTGCACAGGGGTGAGCCACAGATGCTCAGGGAGCCACACGTGCAGCAAACCCCGCAGCATTTGTCCGCTCTGCACAACTGCGGTTCCATCGCTGTAGATACCCTGCTTCCCCGAAAATAAGACCTACCCCAAAATAAGCCCTAGCATGTTTTTTTCAGGATTTTTGAGGATGCTGGAAATACAAGCCCTACTCAAAAAATAAGCCATAGTCATAGTTCATTTAAAAAGTCAATTTAAATAGTGTCCAGGCAGCGAAACATGTAAAAAAGTAAGCATCTCTTTGAGCAAAAATTAACCTAAGACCCTGTCTTATTTGGGGGGAAAGAAGTTACCAGGTGAATGGAAAGGCTTTAGGCATATTTTCTACTTGGCTGCAAAGGAGATCATCCAAATCTGGTCTTAAATTCATGTTTTATGCCCCTGGCAGCAAGTATAGTTCTGCCTTTTACCTCCTTTCTATGCACAAGTTGTAATTCATTCAGCGTTAGTACAAATCCATCCAGGAGACTCTCTGCATTCAGAGGGCTGGGTTTTTTTGACATCCTTTATTCCACAGGCCTAGGAGAAACAGGTCAGTCAGCTAAAGCCCAGAAATGGAGCCTATTATAAGCTGCCGTAAGGAACGGCTGCCAGTATGAAGTTCAGTTCAGCCATAAAAATTCCTGCAAGTTGAGACCTGGCAAGTCCAGGAGTGTCAGGCCTTCCAGTGAACAACCCCGATTACTTTTTGGAGAGGCAGAGGGATGATGGTGCTTTTCTTCCAGCAAGGACAAGCCCAGGCACAAGGGGTTTGGAGCTGGGAGTGGCAACCAGTGCAAAAAGGGGTCTGGTTTTGATGTAAATGCTGAAGAACTGAAAACAGGACTTGGTTTCCCTCTCAGCATTGCTTCCTTTCTGTGAACTTGTTGCCATTCATGGCTGCATTTCCTACCGGGAGATTTTAATCCTTCATTGGGCAGCGTGAAGGTCTTTTTCCTGATGGGACTGAATTCCCCTGCAACGGCTGTCTCAGCAAATGGACCGCCAGACCTTTGCCAGTTTGTCTTATTTTCCACAAATTTTGACTCTTCTCTATTTTCCTCAGCGCTCCTGCCCCCACAAAGTCATGTGCTCTATTATTTGCCTAAATCATATTCAGGGTGAAACAACTCTGTTTCTGTGAGCAAATATTCGTGGCATTTTATTCATTATTATTTTTGGTGAGGAATTTGCCTGACTTTAGTGATGTCAACAAGTTTATGGAGTTCCTGCTTTGGAGCTCATGGTCGGATCTTTCTCTTTTCCGCTGGATTCCTCACTGCACTGAAGCTGCGCTCTCAGGAGGGAGGGCCCACTGACGGGGTTACGGTCCCTGGTTTCAGGACAGATACAACACTTCTAACACCATCGATGTGCCTTAGTTTCTCATGTTAGTACAGTGGCCTAAACAAAAGATGGCTGAATAACTTTGTTAGAGGCAGTTAGAAAATCAGACTCACACAGTAACAGCTGTATCGTGGCTTTGAGACAGGCTTTCTCAGGAGCGTGGGTGACATACTGCTGGGAAGGCAAACAGAATTGTGCTTTTTGACTGTTTATCCTATTCTGATTCTGGTTTACTGTAATGACCGTACCAAATGGATATGGATTTACAAGAACTCCTAGTCTAGAGAAAGCTGTAACTTTGTTAAGTGACTGCACCCCACATCTGCCACCCAGCCCTGTGACTTCTCCAGAAGGCACAGATAGGAAGAATTTGCAGATCAGCTGAAATGCAGTTCCCGTCACTGGGAGATGCGTTTGCCAGAGTTTTGGGCTGGCTTCTCCCAGCGGCTGGAACTGGTCTGTGTAAAAATTGGCAAGGAGTACATTTGCAGAGAGGGGTTTTGCTGATGGCTCAGACTCTGCTGGCTGATCACAGGACCAGGTTTGGTGCATCCACAGGACGTGTCCTTTCTTCCCCATGACCCCGGGTCTGGGACTTATACAATGCTGCAAAACTAACATGGGAGATGTCATCTCCTCTGTACTGCGTCTGCGCTGAAAATAAGATGAGCATGGATGGGAGTGGTGACATTAGGCACAGTGGAAATTTGGATTCTGAACAACAATGGAGGCTGCTGCAGGTCCCCATGTAAATAAAAACAGCAAGAAGCTGCTCAACTACCTGGCACTGTTCCTACCTGCTAAGAACCCAGGTGTCTGCAGACGATACAAGGATTTTCCTTCTGGCTTCAGGCCTACCCATGCTGGGATTTATACCGGCCTCTGCAGACCTTTTTGGTACAGTATCTGCACCAGACAGATTTTCCTTTGGCCAGCTTAGGGAAATTTTATGGCCCCATATGCTAAACATTCAGGGCCTGAGAAAATGTATTCCGCCTTTTTTTTTTTTTTTTCCCCCCATAAAGTTGTCTGGAATTGAAACGCTGGACTGAGCTTGCTGGACAAATTTCATGCTTCCCCGGGTGAGATGCAGGCTCACTTTCTGCAACCTGACCTGCATGGCTGGAGCCCTTTCCCTCTGTAGTGTCACATGGAGGTTGACACAGTGGAACCGGATTGCAAAATTGTGACCCTCTGGCACAAAGTGAAGCATGTGCTAGATAGGTGCGTTGAACAGCCGTGAGTAAACCTGACTTTTTACATGTTCAGTGATTTGAGAGACGAAGCAAAGAGGCTGTGGTCACTTGCATCGTGAGAATGATAAAGATAAAAGGCATCATTGTTTTTGTAATCTGTAGGCTGCTGGTGACTCTGGGGTGAATACAAAGGCTAGAATTCACTCACAGGGCTTGCTGCGGTTGTAAAAAGCTAGGGGACAGGGGGAGGAGAAGAGAAAAGGAAGCAGAGGACGTAAAATAAAGATGCATGTCAGCAAAGAGAGGGGCCAAGCATCAGAGCTATGCACTGTGCCTTAGGCGGCTGTAACTTCTGTCATTCTCTTGAAAGGCATTAGATATGGGTATGTGTGAGAAGAAAAAGCAGGGACTGTCCCCACCCTAATCTGTTAAGGACAGAAAGAAAATCTGGTGGCAGAGCAGAAATGTGGCTGTTGGCATTGCTGCTACCTGCTTGAAGCTAGGATTTTTCGTGGAGCCGGTTCACTATGATCAGTTATTTATAATTGGAGATGACAGTCAAGTCAAATAAGGATGATTGCCTGGTCTAGCTAACATCAGACCCAATTAAATCAGTTTGGAGCAGTTTTGCATTCTAGCAGTTTCAGTGGGGACGAAAAAAGAGTGAACTCTGGATAAAATGGCCCTTGGCTGAAAAGCGCTGCAGTTTATCATGCGTGCCCAATTTCCTGATCTGAGAGCCTGAGTCCCTTCTGTTTCCCTGCCCCGATGACACAGGAAGCAGTTTCCACTGTCTCTAAAATATGTATATGCCTCCCTGGTTTGCACCCTGAACAAAAAACCCCAAAGAGCTCAAACAGTGAATTTTGAGCTAGGAGGGAGGATATGGCTGAAAAAGGGTCAAGCAGGATATTGAAATCAGGAGTTCCAGGCAGCAAACTCACCCGAAGCATCTTCTCCCCTTGGGGCCAGGCTTGATGAGACATCATGGTGTGTGCAAAGAACCAGAGTCCTGACAGCACCTGCCAGCAGAAAGGAACAAAGCAAAGAGTTATTATTAGCAGTGACCCAGATTGCACTCTGAGGGTACAAATCTGGCACAAGAGGTGGCCCCGGTCAGCTAAGAGGATATTTAAGAGTGGCTGGGAATACAACCCATCTGGCCACTGCTGGGGGGAGATTGTTCCAACCTTGCAAGGTGTCTTGGTAGCATTGACGTGAAACAGGGGCTGGTGCCCACAGATCATAACCCAGGAATCATCTGGGTAACTATCTAGTTGAGAAGACATTTGAGAAGTTATAATAACTTTGCAGTACATATTATTTAGTTCCCCTCTGTTCGTGCATGAATGCATTTGCAGTTTTAATTTCAGAATCAGCTGGATTCTGCACAGCAGGCATTGAAGGAAACCCTCCTCACATTTATAAAACACATATTTTTCATGGAATTCCTCTCAGAAATGATTTTATGGGCCTGCCTCAGTTCTCACTAAAGTCAGGGCAAAGACTAACTCTGAAGTCACGTAGTCCTGGATCATCTGCTTCCTGAGTTGAGGAAAAACTGTTAAACCTGTAAGCACACAGAAAATAGATTGAAAAGGCTCAGCTCAAAAATCATGTAGGTAGCACACCTCAGTGAGCATCAAATAGTTGAAAACCGTTTGTTTGGTCTTCGCAAGAGCTGAACTTCGCAGAGATCTCACACAGATCTGGAAGCAGGGCACTGGTGAGCCTGACCAAATCTGATGGTTTGGGCAGTTCGCCTCTTCATTTCCCATCTTTAAAAAAGGATTTTTTTTTTCTCTAAATAAACAGTTTCTTTCCCATTTTCCCTGAACTCTCATGGCTGAGTGCCTGTGACGTCTGTCTGTCCGTCTGTCTGTCCTCACACCGGAAAAGCCAACCGCTGAAGCGCGGAGCAAAATGCTGCTGTGAAACGGTTGTTATTTCTTAGGACTTTGTCAAATTGCTGCTAAACTAAAGCAGAGCAGACAAGGCTTCTCAATAGCTGCTATAAGCTTTTTATTTTCTTTTTTTTCTTCCCACCCATAAGCAACTCTTGGGTAGTGAGGATTTCCTACAGTGTGAAACAGGATCAGCCGCAGCCTGGGCGACTGGCGTGGGGGAGGGAGCTGGTTTGCTCTCCCTTCCATTTATTTCTTCCACCGCATGAAAGAGGCACTGAGGCTCTTTCAAGCTGAATCCTTCTCCACCCCCTTGTTTACCCGACTCTGATCCCAAACCGAGACCCTTGAGATGCTGCCAAATCAAGAGCTCTCCCATGGCTTAGAGTCTGAAACCAGTTAGAACCCCCCACTCCCCGGTTGTGCCGGCGCTGGGGAGATCTGGACAAGATGACGGCTTCTCTCTCACAGCATCGCCTCATTCTCCCAGGCAGCTCCATCACTTTTTGGGGTGCTCGCTGCCCAGGAAGCCAGGCATTATAGATTTCCCGAGACATTGCAGCAGGACTGTTGGGATTTCAATGTATGTTTTTGTCCCTGGCCCTGCAGAGTGCAATGCCTTCTCTTGGTTTTTCACATCTAAAAGTCTCTGTGGGTTGGGGGGAAGGGAAATGCACAGGCAGCGTTTTCAGTTGTGGTTAGGACGGGGAATGCTAAAGCGATAAGCAAATATGTGTATTTGCTGAAATGTGTGTGCGCACACACGCATGCCACCCTTGCTAGGAGGGACAAATCCCTGGCTGTAGTAAGGCTGCTGTGACAAGTGCCCTGAGGGCACCACGGGATCCCATCCACAGCGACCTGTTAAGAGCAAGGTTTTCTCTGCTCACAGCCTCACACATGCTGCCGAGCGCCTGCCCAGCTCCCATGAGTTGCAAAGAGCATTGGAGCGGCCAGACAGCTGCCCTGTGGTACACAAGTGTGTTAATAAAGCGTGTTCTCAAAGGTCACTTCGGATCATTAGACCACAGAGCACACTCAAGCCTATTAACAACACCAGCAGCCTGTCTTGTACGCTATCTTTGTTTTGGCCTTGATGAGATAGTTGAGAGGAGGATGTAGATGTATTTGCTCCTTGTACCATCTGCGTGTGTTGTTCAGTCTTGAATCGAAGCATCCTCCTATCAGCTGCGGCATGGAGCTGATGATCTTGTTTTGGGAAAAGAGCTCCTGAACAGGACCAGGGCACAGACAGGATTAGAAGATCATTCTGTGGCAGTTAGAAGGTCAGCAATTTTGGGCTTTTTAGTTTTCATTACTACTTAGGAAACTTGGCCTAACCTGGCCCAGGCATTTATCGCTAGAAAGAGTTGTTGGATAGGGCAAGATTGGGTCTTGCAGCTGGTAACAGTAGAAGAAGAAACAAACATAAAATTGCTCCAGATTAAGTCTCAGGTTTTGCCATCACTAGTTTTGTGTCTCATCCACAGCTTTTTACTTATCAACACTAGATGAGGGTATACAGCTCATACAGCCATGGAAGCTGGATAACACTTCTTTATTCAGGTACTTGGACAAGTATCCCCTTTTTTAACAGGCTTTTTCTTTATCTCTTGCAGAACTTTGCCAAAGAATTTGTGATTAGTGACCACAAAGAGCTGGATGAGGATTACATCAAGAACGAGCTGAAGAAAGCAGGGGGGGCTAATTACGATGCACAGACTGAGTAAATGCAAGAACCTCCTGGCACCATCACCTGGATCTCAAAGGGAGGGGAAAGGCACAACAAATAACCCAACTGAGAGATGAGGCAACTGGAATCCCCAGCGTTCTGTGTGTGCACCTAAGAACTCCCTTCCTTTGCACACAGCGGACTTTTATTTTCCATTCCATCTCATGAAACATCCCTCTCTGGGGCTTCTTCCCTCTCCCCCCCCCCCCCCCATTTTTTTTACTCATAACTCTATGTTCTCACATCTCTGCTATTTAGGTTTGGCTCTGCTTTGATCCTATTCAGCATTGTGTTTCTAGAGGCTTGCCATTGTGTCCTTCTTCACTTGCCTGCATGTCTCTGTGTTTTAGTTGGGCTCAACCTGGTCTCTGAGGGGAGAAAATTTTGAGGGAGTTCTGAACATTGATTACTATTATTTTTTTTTTTTTTAATTTGTTCTCAATGATACTCTTGGGAATAATATTTTTTTCCTGTTGTAGGCTCAGATCAACTTGAGTTGATTTCACCTAAACTTTGATTAAATTGTCTAAGCTTAAATGTCCAGCTAAGATGCTATCTAACAGTTTAAAAAAAGAGAACAAACAAAAAAAACTCTTCAACTCTTAATAAATGGGAATAAATTTGCCTTAAACATCGTTTGACAGTTGCTATGCTATGTGCTGCATCTCCGCCTCTCCCTCTTAAAAATAAGATCCAGCATGATCCAAATGTGGAGGTTTTGATTTTTTTTGGAGGTATTATGGCACAGTAAAGTGAGGGTCTTAGAAATGTCTGGACACTTGTTCACAATTTTGTGTACCTTGGTCTCTGGGTTTGTATTTGACTTTCCTAAAGCTGGGGCTCAGGAGGTGAAACTGAAATGCATAGATTTTCTTTTTAAATGATGTCTGCAAGAATAACAGCCGCTGAACCCAGCAGCCTTCTCTGCCCAGGTCCCACCTGTTTTTTTGGCAGTTAAACATAACATTTTCAGTTATTTGGGGCCTTTGGGCAATGATCCATCCCATAGCTCTGACTGAGGGATGAAGCAGGGCAGCTCTGTCCCAGCTGGGATGAAACATCCAACAGCGGAGGCTCAGAGATAACCTGGGCACAGTTTGTTTGGTACCAGACTGTTTGTTCGAGGGGGCTTCTTTGTATGGCTTTTTTCTTTTTTCCATCAAAGGTAATTTTCCCCAAAATTATGTGTAGGGGGAAACTGTTGTACTGGGGGCTTGGGAGTCAGCGTTATAAACCCATTGCAGAAATAAATGTTTTTCAAGAACAGTTCTCAGCGACTCTGTTGTTCTTCTACCTTCCCTGCAACAACAAGCCTATATTTAGGAGGTCTCTTAATCCTGGGTGTAAGGCTTTGAGCTCTTGCAATCTTGGGGCTATAAGCAGAATTAAACACTGGCTTAAACGTAAAATGATCTCAGTGCCTGCAGCCCTTGTCTGCTCATCTCCATTCTGAAGGCAGAGGTGACCACGGTGCACCTGACACACTTTTTGTTCAGCAGCTCTACATCTAAATTTCCAGCACCAAAATGCCAAGTGGGAATTGTAATTAGGTCAAGTAGAATTTCACACCCACGTAAAATAAATGTAGAGAGGTCAGGAACAGATTTGGGAGCAAGAACAACACTTCCAGAATGAAGTTTTGCAGCTTCCTGCACAGGGTTACGTGGAGCATTACAACTCTGGACTGAACTTCCCCCAAAAGAAAGGAAAAGGTTAATTTTTGCAGGACTAACAGTAGGGACAGTCATAACTAACAGCAAAGAGCTTTGCAGAGAACTTGTGATGCTCTGAGGCTTTGCCTGACCCGTTGAGTGACCACGATAAACTTTTATTTGGCAGCTTGTGGGACACAGGGACAACAATCTCAGTCTGGCCTTGAAGCCCACAAGAAATCAATCAGCACCAGCTGTGGCGTGGGGTTGATGCACTGCTCTAGAAAGAGCCCAGCAGAGGCAAACCAGCTTTCTCAGCCACTCAAAGACACCTCGGCAAGACGAAGCGGAGGATGGAGGAAGCGAAGGCATCACCCTGACCCCTCTGGTTGCTTTGCTATCCTCAGCATATGCCTCCCACAGAGTATTTTCATAAAGACTTCCTAAATATTTTCTAAGTATTTGTCTCTTCCGGGTCACTTCTCCAGGCGTGTCTGTTCCATGTTGTCTTTGACAGCTGCCCCGGGGCTATCTCAGTGTCCTGCATCCAGGGCTGACTCACCCCGGGTGGGCTGGGAGAGGAGACACGGGGCTTGTCCCTCTCTTGGATTGTCCCCTGACTCCTGCAGTGGTTTGAAACAGGTCTCCAAAGTACTCATAGGAACTCATGGAATCCTTTCGGTTGGAAAAGACCCTCGAGATCCAGTCCAACTATTACCCAACGCTGGCACTAACCCATGTCCCTGAGAACCTCATCTCCATCTATTCAACCCCTCCAGGGATGGTGACTCCACCACTGCCCTGGGCAGCCTGTTCCAATGCCTGACAGCTCTTTGCTTAAGAAATTGATCCCAAGATCCAATCTCAACCTCCCTTGGCGCAACTTGAGGCCGTTTCCTCTCATCCCGTCACTTGCTCCTTGGGAGCAGAGCCCAACCCCTCTGGCTCCAAGCTCCTTTCAGGCAGTTCAGAGATCAGAAGGTCTCCCCTCAGCTCCTGTTCTCCAGTTGAACCCCCCAGGTCCCTCAGCCTCTCCCATCATACTTGTGCTCCAGCCCCTTCCCCAGCTCCGTTCCCTTCTCTCAACTCGCTCCAGCACCTCAAGGACTTTCTTGTCATGGGGGGCCCAAAAACTGATCCCAGGGTTTGAGGTGCGACCTCAGCAGCATCAAGTACAGGGGGATGATCACTGTCCTGGTCCTGCTGGGCACACTAGTGTTGATACAAGACAACCACCTATTTTCCCTTAGTTCAGTTCACAGAACACACAAGATCCCATATTCCCTTTCTGAATCGCCTCTGTGATATACTGGCATGTGCGATCTCATTTTGACCATTTTGAATATCAAGTTTGCATCCCTAGTACAGCAATTGCATGAGCAACATTAGATACACACAAGAAGAATGAGGAAGAGAAGGAATTACTCATTTGTGACAAGATAGCAGGATAAATAGTTACAGAAAAAAACCAAAAACAAAAACAACAGCCTAATGAATGACACTAATGACAGAGAATTAGTGGTGTTTGGTTTTGTTTCCAGCCTCAACTTTACGTTCTCAGGCAGGCTACCTAGCGATACCACCTTGCCAATACTCCAAAGAACTTTGTGGGGAAAAAACAGGGTGAGATGTACAAAGGCATCTGCTGGTCTGGCTCTGGCCTCACTGTAGTGCAGCTGGGGCAGTTCTGAAAAACCCACCAGGGAGTTCTTGTTTGTAGTCTTGTTCCTCTAACAACATTGCAACAGCCAATTTAACTAAGTTTCTCCTTGCTGAACTCTCAGTCAAATATAAGATTATCTTTGTCACAAAATATGTCTTGGAAACATACCCAGCCCCAACTCCAGCACAAGCTGATGAATGTACATCCCAGGCAGCTTCTATGAGTGTTTGGGGCAAAATGTGTTTCAAGAATTCAGTATTTCCCTCCCTCTCTACTCATCACTCCTGTAAAAGGAATCTGAATTAGATACTGAGTAACTTTGTTTTTAAAATGTTGGGTATACTTCAACATTACCAAATGATCTTCATTTTCCTCAAGAGAGTGACTTTTTGACATCAAGTCAAACCCTTCTCATGATTGTAATAGGAGCAGTTTAGCTACTCGCAGGGGCTACACACACCTGGTATAACTCATAATCTGCTCTGCAGGTGGGGAGTATTTACCCCACAGTGTCTGCATGCATTATCCTTCCTTGCTAATAATGAAAAATGCAAGAAACAATTGACAAAAATTGAGCAGAAGTCAGACTCGGACACGAAGAGTGAAAGACTAAGACCAATTACTGGTGGTGCATTTGGGATCTCACGCTTGGCATTTCACAATAACACAACATAAATTGGAAATCCTCTCTTTTAAGACTGCAGGCCTGCTCAGTATCATCCTTCACAGCACATTAGTGCAGCTGAATGTCTGCAAGTGGCTGACGCTCTAATCAGAAAGTAGGGACTGTTACGGACTGTATTTTGCACCCAGAGCGCTGGAGACAAAGAAGGAATTAAGAATACCTGGTTTTTCTGTAATAATTCTCATTAGGAGGTCTCAAAAAGATTAGTATAAACCAGACTATACTGTCGTCCCTGGAGCACAATGCTCTTGTTTAGGAAGGGGCCTCTTACCATGGAACTGAAGCAGAATCAGCAGCCCATGTGTTACAGGGCCCCACAGCCCAGCCTGGGGAATCAGCCTCCTACTACGTGCCTTCCTCACCTTATCAGAGAAACGCTGATAACACTCCAGCCTGGGATTTATGCTAATGACCATATGAGACATGGGATTTTCTTTATCATTTTTACTGTATTTTTTTTTTTTTTTAAATAAAGTCTAGTGCCCTGGTTTGTGTCTGCTTGGTATTCAAAGCTCATTTTTCCTTATCAGCCCTTTTGTCAGGTCTTTAAAGACCTACTGCTGCTGCACAGAGGCTCATGGGCTGCGATACAGAGCCCACGGTGTCCCCTGTGCTGCAGCTCAGTGGGGACTCTGCCGCATGTCAGGGCTCCAGGGGACTCTGTTCTGCCTCTGACAAAGCAAGGGAGAGCACGAGTGGTAGCGACAGCACCCTGGGGGCTGTGTCTGGCAAGGAACAGCTTGAAACGCTTCAACGGCTGCTTTATATTTGGCATCGCCAAACGATTTTCTATTCCTCCACATTCCGAGCGCAGCAGATACCAGGCAGCATCCGCTTTGAGTGGAGAGGGAGCAACAGAGCCGAGTGAAATATCCTCCAAAACCTTCTTGATTAATACAGAATACAGACAAAGAAGATAATTTTAGCAAGCCCAGATTTGGGGCTTCTATGCAGCGCAGCCTGATGGTGGTAATGGTGGTAAAGCCAGACATGTTTAGGAGGCCATGGCAGCCATCATGAAGAAAAAAAAGCTCGGTACTCAGAGTGAAATCACAATTTGGGCATGGGAGACGGCAAAGCTGCTCTGCGTCAGAGCTGGCTGCAACACATAAGTAGCAAAGCGGGCCCCTGCAGAACAGAAAACAGCTGAACCAGGTGACCCTGGCTGCACAGACCGGCCCATGGAACGCGCCGACGTGTTCTGTGTGTGTTTTTATAGCCTGCTGTCCCAATGAAAGCATAATGCCAGATTACTGGCTGGTGTTAAGTAGGCTCTGCTCGACAGACCCCCAGGGTGATCTCATCTCTCCAGTTTGAATTGTTGCAGCTATTTAGCAACAAGGCACCAGAGGAGCCGCAGAGAGGGGTGGAGGGGAGATGCAAGATATTTTGTGCATGACGGTATGGGTCTAGCTCAGTTCAGTGCTACACGACACAGCACAAAAAGGGACATTGTTTAATCGCCGTCAATGCGTGAGCTATAAGCTCTTCCAGGCGTGACGACAGCAGCTCATTCTCTCATCAAGTCCCTGGCGGACGCGCTTCCGCCCGCCCTTGGCACCGCATCTCTTACCATTGCAATGCGGGGGGTGAAAGCAGAGAACTGGGGATCTCCCGCACATTTCCCCAGATGAGGGAATCCCCGTGGACTTGTGGAAGCAGAATCTCTCTCTTACTGAGCTATGAAACAAGACCTCTTCTGGCCTCAAATCTCACCCTTTTGCGACATCTCAGTGTGTAACGGGGGGCAATACGTTAATGCAGGTCTCATCTAAGGCTCAGCTTTATGGTCCAGCCAGGCAAAACACTGAAAGAGATGGTTTAATTGCAGCACGATTGACTGTGTATTGCTCGGTGGGAATGAGTGCGATAAAAGACCATTCACAGTCCGCTCCGTCCTCAATCCCTGCAGCGGCACCATCTTTCCTAGCATGATTTGCACCTATGCTGGCAATCCATCCGCTAAAAACACTGTCTCTTCAGCTTTCAGAGACAGCTATTTCTGGCCTGGAGTAGCTCACTTTGCCCATCTTGCAATGACCAATGGATTTGTGTAGAGTTTATCAGGGCTAGGAAACAAAGAGAAACCTTTCAAGATATTTCATCTTTCTCCCTCCCCCATCAAAACATCCAATAAGGTTTTTCATTAACCTTAAGACATCTTCAGAGTGAAAGTGCATTTCCATGTAAATGGAGCTGAAGGGGAAAAAACCAGCATCTGTTCTGCAAATATTAAATGCGGGCAGTAGATGAATAGACTTATCTCCTTTATCATGATTAGCCACATTTCTGCCTTGTAATTTTGGCCCATCACTCAACAGAAACTGTAATCAGGATGTAACACATCCTATTGGCAAATTACAGCAACGCAGCTGTTCAAGGCAGCAGCAGAACCCTTCGGCAATTTAAACCAGGCTTTATGACACCCAGAGCAAGACTCTGATAAGCATATTATTGACGTGATTTAAAAATAATAAGGGTGGACTCTTGTCCCACTGAGGTTAATTCTGAAGTCGGTTTTCACGGGAGGAAGCGTTTTGCCAAAATCAGGAATCAAACAGGTCTCAGGGGTGTTTTCAGCAGAGCCGGAGACTGAGAGCAAAGAGCTGTGCTGAGATCAACCCCAGCTATGGGGTGAATTTGCCTTTGCACGGTGATTTCTAGGTTACTACAAAGTTTCACGTGAGGACAATTATATGAAACCTGACCACAGAACACAGGGCTCAGAAAAGACTTCAAGCGTGCTGTGACAAAGTCTGAATTTTCAGCTCTCTTCCATCTAAAATGTTACAATGAAGGGTGTCATACCAGAGCACAGAAAGTGTATTTAACTTATAAGTCAATGTTTCAGTTCTGCTGAGTGCCAAGCCAAAATAAAAATAAAAGCTGTCACAATTCTTGAGAGCAGAAATCCTGCAAAAGCCCCTGAAGTTTTATGCTAAAAATATTAGCATTTTTTCAGAAAAAAAGAATCGTAGCTCTTTATTGTAAAATTATGTCCATGTTATAAAGTGACAGATTATTCTCCTACCCACAGGCTACTAAAAGCACTTGAAAATAACTAGTAAGAATAGAGAAGCACTATAATATTTCCAGATGGAAAGTGGCTCATGTATTTTACACTGAAAGGTTTTCAGTACCCGTATCAATGTATCACTTACTACCTAGACAAGCAGCTGTTCTCAATATCCTTGTGTTGCCTGTCATCAGATACCAGATTCTGTTTGAAAATGTTTTGACTTTTTTTTCCCCCCAAACACCCTCAGTTGAGTTGGAATTACAAGGTTAAAGAAAAACATTTCAGACAGAATCACAAGAACCATTTACAGTTAGAAATGAGCACTCGCCTTTGTCTTTTTAGCTGTTTTCCAGGAAGCATTTAGCATCTAACTAAATCTTCCTTCTAACACACTTAAGCAAACTTTCTGGAGAATCCTTAAGCTTCCAGAATTGCATCACCACTGGGTTAATATGGATGCAATTACAGAGTGATCTGATAGAGAATCTTAATAATGATCTGTACAGAGCAGCGTATCTTTTATCAGAGCAGTAAATCAGGAACACTCCAAAATTTATTCTCTTCATCTCCATTATTTCAAAGCTAGAACCTGTCAGATAGAACCATAAATCTGCTAGATGGCCCTTCTTAGAATCATAGTATCATAGAATAATTTTGGTTGGAAGAGACCTGTAAGATCATCTTGCATCAAGCCTCTTAATATTCCAGTTCATATTTCCCTGTTTCCCCCAAAATAAGACCTACTCTGAAAATAAGCCCTAGCATGATTTTTCAGGATTTTTGAGGATGCTCAAAATATAAGCCCTAGTTACAGTTCATTTAAAAGTCAATTTAAATAGTGTCCAGGCAGCTATACATGTAAAAAAAGCAAGCATTTTTGGAGCAAAAAATTAATATAAAACCCTGTCTTATTTTCAGGGAAACGGGGTTGTTTCTGAAAACTCTCTGCCAACATTTCATTTTCCTCTCATACTAATACTTAATGCCTTAAGTGCTTGGAAAGATAAACACTGGCTTTAAGCAGTAGCATCTCATGATCAGTTTATCTGAGGATTATTACATGAGTGCACAGAGGAGTCAGCCACAAATTGAGCATATTCTTGCCCTAGCTGGTGGTTTAACTGCAGTGAATGGGATGGCATATTCCAAGAAGAATCATAGACTTGGGATGTAGAGAAGATTCAACTAACAATTTCATCCAATTAATAAAAGGCACTGTGATGGGGCATCGAACTATATAACTGTGAACCACACTACCTGGTGCTGGGGAGTGAAGAGAGAATCTGATGTTTTGCTGGGGGCTGAGTTGGTGTCTTGTAGCTGAGAACAGCAACAACAGAACAAGAATCAGTGGCTGAAGACAGACAAATCAAAACAACAACCTAGACACGCATTTTTATAAGGGAGGGTGATAAACCTCTGGAACAACCAGTCAAGAAGACTGACTGATTCACCATTTCTTCTACTACACAAAGCAAGAACGCTCTTTCTGGGAAAGATGCTTGAATGGAACAGCAATTATTTGGCTCAACAAACAGGGGAAACACAATTCTCTGCTGTGCACAGATGATTAGAGTCGATCTCATCTCTCCTCTGAACTCCAAGCATCTTCACTGTCTCAGGTAAAATAATACAAGACGTGATTCAAACTGCATCTTCACTGAATTCAGATGCGTTTGTAGTCACAAATGAGAAACAAATGAGGCAGTTCTACTCTAGACTGAGCGAACAGCTGAAACAGCAAAGTCTTAAAGTCTTACAGCTGGATCCAAAGACAAATCTTGTCTCTCACAGCCGTAAGGTTCTCAGCCTTAGATAAGGATACGCAAGCCTTTGTTTGCAATAATGCTCTTTATTTTTTTCCTTGCAGCACCATTTTGAATAGATTAAGTTGTCTGAAGTACGGTTTATGACTTATACCAAATGCTACTTTCAGCACAGCCAGAAAAAGTGAAGCCTTCCAGCGGGAAAAGAAATTAAGAATTGACATGGAATTAAATCAAACCAGCACAATCCCATCCTCTTAAATCCAAACCAGGCAAGAAACCAAGTAAGTTTGGTTTTAGTGCACATTGGACTGAAATTTAAGAAAGAGTGTGAGCGATGTGCTGGGAAAGAGCTCTGATAGAAATTTAAGGGCAGAGGCACAAAAACTGAAGTGAAAGCAGTGAAATGTATGCTCAGGTTTCTGTCTTTTCCATTCAAGCATTTAAGCTGCTCTCAGCAAGTCAAACTCACTGTTTGCAGAAACTATGAACGTTCCTTACCAAACCCTCATGCGCATTACAAAGAAAGGAGAGGAGGTTGCTCACTGATTATTTTGCAAAATGATAACAATTACATCTAAAACTACGGGTCAGAAGAGTCCTGTTAGGATAACGGCCTATTAATGTCACAAGTCCTAATATTAATGCAACTATTACTAATACTAGTGCAACTCTTCCTAATATTAATACATAACTTACAGCTTTTCATTCTGCAAACATTTTTTTTTGGTGAGTTTTAAAACCTAGTTAGTGGCGAAAGCCCACGTTCTGCATTCACCAGCTTGCAAACACCCCACACATGCCAAAATTCTCCTGGGGTTTTGCTTTATTGGAAATGTAAATCCCCAAACCAAAACAGCTTTCACTGTAAACTTCCTTTCCAAGCTTAACTGTTCCCAAGGTTGCTCCCTGGTGACACTTCCGTGCCAGGCTGCAATTTCTCTTTTATTTGGTTGCAACTTGTAAAACTCATCTGCAAGTGTGATCCGTCAACAATTATATTGTTCCTTTATGCAAGGTTTAGTATTTGAATTGAATAACAGCTCTGCATATACAAGCTGGTTGCCAGAATTACTATGCAAGATACAAGTTATCTTCTCAAATATACACAAATAATTATTCTGAATTCACATTTTACTACATTATTTATACCAACAGATGTCAAGGCAAGAACATACTTGAGTCCCTCCTGAAAACCGCTACTAATTTCAGTTTGGGAATACATTTTCCTAACAAAAAATACATTAGAAGCGACAATGTTTTCAAAGCAACTCATTCTGGCATGTTACACTTTCAAACTAAAGATATGCTTTTTTTCTAAGAGGATTCCTTAAGATTCACACATACTTGGGAAAACAAAAGATCTTTTTGTATGTGTGTGAAAATTGACCCATTGCTGGACCAAGAAATCCAGGCTAACAAACAAATCTGCATTGGTGATAGATGATTTGGGGACTTCTTTTCAATGTAGGTTCTTGGACCGTTCATAGCAGTGATTTTTGAAATTCTTTGCTTTTGAAAGGTTCTTTGTGAGGGAAATATGGTTTAGATTGAATCAGGGGTATGGGAGCTGGAATAGGAACAAAGTCCACTTTCTCATTAAACAGACTACTTTTCATTTTCCATGCACAACAGACCAATATAAATCACAGATAGGCCTGAAATTCCATATTTGAATCCACAGCCAGATTTAACCTTCCACTCTGTTTCAAGGAAAGGGAGAAAGGCACATCCACAGTTTATGTTCAGACCTAATTCAGAAGTCACTGAACATTAAGAAGGGACCAGAGAGCTCATGCCTCAGCAGCCCCATGTCTGAGATCGGTTGGTGCAAGAGATACATTCAGGATAAATCTCCATGGAGCCCTGAAAATACCCCAGGGTCCTCAGACTCTCCCAGGGACCTCCAGTATTTTCCAGGACAGAACTGGTAAACTTTTACCTGCCTCCTCACACGTAGCTTCCCTGTGGTTGGACACTTGGCAGGTTGATGCAGTGATTAACTAACATAATTCCACTATTCCTTCATGCAGGTTATAGCAATGTCTCCTTGTGGCATCTGATACAAGCTCTGTTAGCCCATAACTGAAATTGTACCTCACTACCCTCTTCTACAGAACAACCACCTTCTTCAATTTACCAGGCTTTCCAATCCAGATTATGTTTCAACAGTTACAGATGTGGTGTGGCAAAAAGTGTGGTAAAAAAGAAAATGTCTTATAAATAGTAATAGGGTACAGTGTTGCCCCCTCACTCTTTCAGAGAGAAAGATGACGTTCACTTCAGCAACGAAGTACAGAAAAATTATAAAGACATGTTGTTACAGGTCATCTGGTCCTTCCCTCTGTTCCTGCTGATGGAGTGGAAATGAAAACAACAGACTTAGAACTGTGGGTTTTGTAATTGTGCATTAATAGTTTTATGTTGGATTCAACTACATCAATTATTACTGAGCTACATCTGTTAAAGAACTCTGTCCAGGTAAAATCAGCATCTCCCGGCTCCTGCTTAGCTGAAATCAATAGGCTTTTTGCCATCAATTTTTATGGGACCAGATACAGAGATATTGCTGTGATGTGTACGGGTAAAAATATGGACAGGCAGACACATACAATGTGTCTGTGTGAACTGAAGCCAAAGCTTTTCAGCCTCGAGCAAGATTGTGTTCTTAATTAAGTACAAAAAAGAAGGATAATTTGATTCAGAAGTAACATTATCTTTCCCCTACCTCTGCTCACAGCAGAAGGTACATTTGGTTTCACCATAATAAATCAATCATGCAGGTCATCCAGCATACATCTGCAATGCTGCAGAGCTTCCCGCTATGCTGGCTAAAAACAAGATCAGATTAATCCAGAGCACAGGACCAGGTGTCCTGAACTCGTTTTCAAGCAGCGAGTGCTACAGAAAGGATGGCTGGAGGTTGGGCACCACGCTGGGTATCTATTAAATTTAAGTGCTGTTTCTCAGCAAGATCACCCAGCCAAGATGTTCTGCTTGATGAGCTCAGGAAGAAATGATCACTGAAGTGAATGTATTACAGTGCTCTGACTTTGACAGCTTCATCACTACAGTGTGGTTGCATTTTACACCTTCCTTTCAGTGTGAGAGCTTCATATTGGCTTAAGGAGCAGCTTAATATTGACAGTGGGTCATCTCTACTAGGGTGATTGCTCTAGTAGTTGTAATCTCCTTTTTGATGTAGTTCTTTGAAAAGTATCCTGCATGATGAAGGAGTTTTTCAGGATAACTTAAGAATGTACAAGCGATAAGATGTTTTTCATTTTCTTCAGTCATTGATCTTTGCAAGGCCTATGAGAAAGGCTTTAAAGAAGAGCAGTATTTTCTGTATTTGCTTGCTACCCAGTGATAAAGGAGAGGACGTACACAGTCTCTACACATCCATCCCACCAGGACATTACAATGCATCAGAGGACAAATGACGGCGCAGACTGGATCCCCCTCCTGTCTGTTTTTTTGTTTCCTTTAGCTCACCCATGGACCAGCAGACAGAGGCAGCTGAAGTCAGAGCCTCCAAATTAGCATTTAACTTTTCTTTAACTTCAGTGCTTGAGATGATCTGTTTGGACATCAGTATGGTTGGGGATCACTTCAGCTCCCCAAACTTTTGAAGACACAAATAAAAAAGTTCTCAACAGGCTTCATTTAAATGAAACAATCATTCCCTTCAGGAGCAATAAGAAATATGCAATTTTATCAGTCTTGAATTACCTCCTGTCCCAAGCTCCAGATTAACTTTGAGTAATTAGCAGGGATGTCCTTAGTGGCCATTTACCCAACTGCTCTCTCCAGAACACAAAACCATTGAGAAAACAATACAGATGAGTGACAGCAGGATCATCTGTCCACCCACAGATGATAAAAGCAAATCAGGTTCCCAGCTGCACCCCTCTTGAACATCACCACAGTAGTATATGCAGACACTTCTACCAGTTCACCTTAAACATCTTCTAAGTGCCCAGGCAGGGATTCAGTCATTAGTATGACATAACTCTACAGCAGCTCAGATTTAAAAGGGAAACTTCCATGCCACACTGAAGCGAGATTGTGGCTACATAATCAGAAATTTGTCTCCAGCTGTTTGTATCTGACATCTTATATGGTAAATCAGATTGTTAGGGTTAGGTTGGGTGAAGCAGGTCTAGGGTTAGACTGGTGATTGGGGGTTAGATCACAAATTCCTTGGCAGATGGGGCTGTTTTTCTATGGCTCTACAATGCTTTAAACCATGTGCGGACTTAAAGATGCTTCTGCAACTGATGCATGTTTTCAATGGAAGACACAGCAATGGTTACATGTGAGCCAGCCCCACAAAGGAATGAAAAGTGTTCAGAAAAAAATAACTGACCCCAAAACCAAAGAAGATCAAGCAGAAGACAAAAGGAAGGTTGGTTTCAAAGAGAAAAATTTCAGAAGGCTTTTAGAAACACAGATGAATAGAGGAGACCATTTGGAGTTGACTAGAATATTGTTAGTGAGAAAATTAATTCAACAGCCACAATTGTCTGTGTCTGACACTCTAGGAAATGTCACATTAACACTGACCAACAGGCACACATTTTCTCCCTCTGCTATTTTCAGATCACTCTGGAGCGCTCAGATAACCCAATTTTGTGACTCAATCTCAGCAGGAGACCATTTAATAAGAATCTTTTTAAGATAACTTTTTTTCTATAAAGGTGGAAATAATGCAGTACCCTACATTCCTTCTGAAAAGAGCAAGGATCAGAGAAGTTAGATGCAGAAAACCCATTTTCAATCATCCTAGTCCCCTTCTAATTCCTGCAGGATCCAGGACTCCAGACTATCTGCCCACAACACAAGTGCCAGAGGTGCAGCTGTGGTGTGTGATATGTGATTATGGCCATCACTGAGACTCATCTGGAGAGCCCCAAATTTCACTACTCTGTTCCCCATCATTGCCACTGACCCTGTAATGTCCTTGCACCTCCTCAGGTCTGTCTGAGGGTGGTTTCTGCTTATTTTGGTTGCTAAAGGGCCACAATAAGAGCCGGCATCTGTGCTACAGCTATTATATTTGCCTTCCTGCACCTTGATGGTAACAACAGCAGAATCTGCTTTGTCTGCTCCAGTTTAGCAAGAAATCCTCTCTACTGGTGTATCCTTATGTGTCCAACTGTAACATTATTCACCAGTTTGACACTAGAGTTCAGTTTATTGCTGGTTCCCAAATGGTCCCCAGGTGAAGAGCTGTGCCTTCCTCTGCCAGAAGCAGATGGTTTAATTTTGCTCAGCCACAGGCAATGGTATAATACCCTGTTTCCCAAAAAATAAGACCTACCCCCAAAATAAGCCCTAGCATGATTTTTCAGGATTTTTGAGGATGCTCGAAATATAAGCCCTACTCCAAAAATAAGCCCTAGTTACAGTTCACTAAAAAAGTCAATTTAAATAGTGTCTAACTGGCTATACATGTAAAAAGAAAGCATCTTCTGGAGCAAAAATTGTATAAGACCCTGTCTCATTTTCAGGGAAACAGGGTAGTTGTGCTCAACTTCTCACATGCTCAGCAACCCATCTTAGTTGCACCTTTAGCTTCAGACACTAGATGTTTCCTTAGCTGTTAATGTTTTCTAGTTCCAGTCAGTGCTAAAAAAAAACAGGGCAAAGAATGCTATAGGTCTGCAGAAGATTAAAAAAAAAAAAAAAGAAAAAAGATAACTGACATTTTGCATTGTTCACTTACTTAAAAATGACCCAGAGCCTTGGTGGATGGGCAAGAAAGTCATTTTGCTTTCCATTACAATGAGGCAAAGAGATATTTTCTGAGCACTGGGCAGGGAGAGTATCAGTGAGCAACTGAAAACCTGGATTTGGCAAGCGAGACACTGCCAGTGCTGGGCTCTTCATCACCTGCCTTTTTGTCCTTTTGGTGTGATAAGTATTAATCAGTTCTGTTTTCAAATGATGCTTCACAGAAACAGTCAAAAAGCAAATTAACACAATGTGCTTCCTCATCACCACAACATTCTGCATTCCCCAGCCCTGCTTGGGATGGTTGACTGACCCCATGGACATAAACATGGATTTGAATTCCAGGATGCCTGAAGAGGAGAATCCCACGTGTTTATCCTCTTCCAGCTCAGCTTCCTGGCGTATTATGTCCCACGGGTGGTCACCAGTTACAAAAAAGGAAATTCTGATCAAACCTAAGGGGAAAAAACATTCATAAAGAGAGCAGTGAAGCACTGAAACAGGGATCCGGAAAGGCTGTGGAATCTCAGTTATTGCAGAGTTTCAAAATTTGAGTGAACAAGTTGTCCTCTGCAACCCGATCTAACTCTGAAATTGGCTCTGCTTTGAGCAGGAGCTTGGACCGTGTTCCTTCCAACCTCAGTCTTACTATAAGGCTGTAATTCCAAGTTTGCTTTGCTCCAAACTGAAGGAAAAAAAAATAACACAAAAAGTTGTGATGCTTCCAACAATAATTATTTTTTTTTTTACATAAGCACACCATTTTGTGTTGATTTTGATAAAACATTTGTTAATTATACTTGTATGTAGAAAGAGATGTAGAAATTGTGTCTTAGGAGCAATATTTGTTATTTCTTCAAAAAGTAACAAATAACAAATAAAACAAACTTATTTAATATTTACATTAAACTTATTTTTTTTCTTCCGTAGTAAATTGATTGATGCATTCCTGGGAAAGGTTTTAGCTTTGCAAAAACCATACGCTCCACAGAATTCTTGTCCCATGGGAAAACTTTTATCTGCTTGCATCCGGTAATTGTTCTGTTTTTCACTTTGAAAGATCTCAGTTTGATCAGTTCAGCTTTCCTATTCTGGTTTACATTTATTTCCAACAGGAAGACACATCTGTCAACAACGGAGTACTCTGCTGGTAATTGGAAATCTAATCCAACATGTAATGTCTTTTTCTGGCACATTGCAGGAATAGAAAAAGGGCATTTTGAACAAATTAGAGGTATTAATATGAGCGTGTTTCACACACTAGGCACTGTTGAATTGCCATGGCAATTATCTCCATGGAGATTTCTAAAATATTGATTCCTGGGTACACAGTAAATGTTTCCACTACTGATCAGAGACTCATCTGGAGACCCCCAAATTTATTGGTGATTTGCGTATCTTTGGGGCTGTGGGTTTCAAAGGAAGTTGAATTAGTTTGGATGCAATATTGATTCCACATTCCTGAATTATTGTAGGAACTGTTCAAAGTTCACTTTAATTCACTTTTACAGTTTCCATCCAGCACGAAAATTTCAATTATTCCATTTACTTTAGTCAAAAGAAGATGGTAAGAAATGAGGTGGCTTGTGTTGGTATTTAGTATCAATACCAAAAATATACTGAAGTCTGAGAATGTATAAAGAGTCTTATAAAACACAGGCTTTCTAATTGTGATTTGCAGACACCAGGGATTCCAAGAACTACTTCTAAGGGATCCACGAAACACTACTAAGAACAGCAATCTTAGTAGGCTTAAATGAGTAGGTTTAAATTCGCTATTCAGGGACCACACAGCTAATAGAAAACCTACAGCTCAACAAATAGCTGAAAACCTCTTTATGGGATAGATTTGCAGCTGAGAATGCGAGCAGTATGTGTCTCATTTCTGCAAACAATGATTTATTCCAAAATAATCAGTCAAGGAGGGAGTGAGATCCCATCACACCAGTGTGAGAAGATGCCATCTCCAATTCTATTTTTGCTGCCACCACTAGGTTTGTCTGATTTGGGGCTTGCCGCTTCCCTCCCCAGTGCCTCTGTCCCCCCCGCCCCGGCTTCTCTGAGTCTTGCCTTTTGGAGTTTAATTTCTCCAGGCTAGGGACCGCATTTTATTATGTATTTATATAATACTGAACACAACAAAACCTCATTCCAGACTACAGTATCTTCACCACCTGAACGTTTCCATAATCTTATCATAATAACCCTTTCCATTTCTTGCTTAAAAAAGAAACAAATCTTGATTGTGATTATTTTACATGCCATTTTTTTGTTCTGCTGCCTCTCTGATTTTTTTTTTTTTTAGTGCCAGGAATCCACCCATTCCAAGAGTTCTGTGATATTTATGGACTCCAAGAAATTGAATCATAGATTCATTTCAGTTGGAAGAGACCCTCAGGATCATCGAGTCCAACTATAACCTAACTCTGGCACTAACCCATGTCCTTACGAACCTCGTCTAAATGTCTTTTAACCCCCTCCAGGGATGGTGCCTCCACCACTGCCCTGGGCAGCCTGTGCCAATGCCCCACAGCCCTTTCCGGGAACAATTTTTTCCTACTATCCAATATAAACCTCCCCTGGCACAACTTGAGGCCATTTCCACTTGTCCTATCACTTGCTACTTGGGAGAAGAGACCAACACCCTCCATGCTCCAGCCTCCTTTCAGGTAGTTGTAGACAGTGAGGAAGTCTCAGCCTCCTGTTCTCCAGGCTGAACAGCCCTCTAACATCTTTCTTTACACACTTCCATTCTGTCTGCTTTCTGAGAGCTTTTTCTTTTTTTTTTTTTTTTTTAAATAGTAAAAAACGAGACAGCAAGAATGACTGACCAGAGCCTTTGTCTCAGAGCAGAACAAGATAAGATCTCCTGTGTGGTTCAGAGCATCAGTGTCATGACACGGAGAAGTCCCATTGTGCCTGGGGCTCGGCTCGTGGGTTATTCCCATGGGT
Organism: Patagioenas fasciata; assembly: GCF_037038585.1. NCBI lineage: Eukaryota > Metazoa > Chordata > Aves > Columbiformes > Columbidae > Patagioenas > Patagioenas fasciata. The sequence continues at coordinate 11,722,873 of NC_092532.1, forward strand.
GAGGCCTTGGGGCTGCACTATGTTGTGTGCTCTGCACCCAAACCATGCAAGAAAACAACCAGCATTATCACTACTATTTTTCCTTTCAGCACAGATTATATTTAATGGCTACAAAGACAAAACAGCTCCAATGAAGGACAAATAACACCATAGTTCAGCAAAGACTCTGTCCCTAAATACAGCAGTTAAAGCTTTCAGATTTGCAGACATCCCTGTTGACTCTCCATCAGGGATGACCTGCAGGAGCTGGACAATAAACTCCTTAAATTCTCTGTGGCTCATGATGGACTGAGCTCACTGTGAAATGGTTCTTTCTGGGAAGCCTCTCCCTTGTTTACTGCAATTCCTTGTTTTCTGGAAGAGACTGCAGGATCATTCTGGCTACAGCGAATGTGACCTCAGATGCCTTAGCTATTATTTCGATCACCAGAAGAATTTAACAGCATGGTCAGGGGGCCACAAAGAAATGTCCCCAGTGAGTGTGAAATGTTCACCTGGCACCTGTGTCACACAATGAAATTACTCCTTGAGCCTCAGTGCCCAAATGGAAATGGGTCATAAAACATCATTGCACAATAACATAACACAGAGAAAATGTGTTGTGTTGAAATACTGAAACACACAGATGGCTTCAGGCCACAAACAAACAAACAAAACAAAAATAATAAACAAACACCCAAACCAAACAAAAAAATAAACACAAACAAACAAAAAATCCAGAAAAACTCCAAACTTGCAATCAGGGATCAATTCTTTTTCTCAACAGGAACTCACATTTGGAACTGCTCCTTGCTTCACATGAAAGCATTATTTATTTTCTTAAAATCAGATGCTATTAGTCAAAGGAATCTATTAAATGAACCACCTTGATTTGCTAAGCTTTTCATTGCTGTGACAGAATATTTAAAATATTTCAAGCATGCCTGCTTCAGTCATTTACTATGAGCGAATATTCAGCAGGGGCCAGCTTAGGAAATCTTCCTGTGATGAACTGGGGAGGAACAGCTGGAACATTTCAGAGCTGCTTTCTCATTTGGCAGTATCTCATTGGACTCTTAAGTCTTTCCAGCGCTTAAGGAAAAATTATTTGCACTGATTTGCTTTGCTCACTACCCTGATGAAAGGACCAGGAGAAACAGCCACCTGATCTTCTCCAAGTGCTTCTGAAAAAGCACCGTGCCCTTTTTTCAAGCATCTTCCCCCACTTCTGGATGGGGCCCCGGTTCTGTGATTATTAACATCAGGAGGACACAGTCAATGTGGATCAGACGTGATTGTATTTCTGGTGGAATAGCTGGTGTGCAGAATGATATTTACGCTGATTTTCCCCTGCCTACAAGAGGGCAATTTCTGACACAGTAAAAATGTTGGAACAGTAGATGCAGAAGATGCTTTATCTAAAAGTGAGACTTCTGGCCCAATGTAAACTTGTAATTACTTTTAAAAAACATTTTAATAGGCAAGCTTGCTTACTCTGCATGATGTGATTCTGTGTCATGATTTCTCTGATCCGACACAAGGAGCCCTTAAGCTGGATTTACTGTATTGTTAAATCATGACCTCAGGGATTTGGAAGAGAAATGAGCTGCAGCCAAGTGCCAAAGATTTTTAAGGCAATTTACAATTGGAATCTTGGTCACACTGAAGTCAACAGCAAAACTCCTAATTTTTTGGGACAAAAAACTTGTTTGCTGAAACATGAACTTTCTGTAGGAATGTTTGGACCAGGCTCAGTGTGGCTTGAATTTCTGGCCTGGGTCTCCAAGGAGAGAAATATTCATTCTCTCATAAAGATGGAGAGAGACCTCTCACCCTTCATCCAGGAAGGGGCTGGACCAGACACACCAGGATCCTGAGCATCCTGAACACACTCTCACCAACAAAGCCACTCTGCAGTAATTCTGCTCCACTACTGCATTTTATGGCTCCCACATTAACCCTAGTTTACACATTAGTGAGGAAACACTAATATGATCTTTATTTTGGAGGGGTTTAAGCCTCCTGTACCTTTTACAGGTATTCTTCCAGCTAGTGACTTAATCTGAGCTGGATAAAAGTCCCTTCTCCCATCTCTCCCTCCAATTCTTTTCCTAGACATTTTGAAAGGCCCAAGATCCAGTCTACTGCAAGGTGGAAATATATTGGAAAACATAGTGTGGCTTATATATAACTGCGGGATGCGGAAAGCAGCCCCATTCAGATCCAAAGCTTTCACGAATATTGACATCCCTGGTAAATTTCCCATAGCCAAATTTTCGGAACCACTAAACTAGCTGAGTTACTTCTCAATGTTACTTGGCTTAAAACACAAATTTTCTTTCAACTAATGGATGATCTTAGCTAGAAAATAATTTGCATTGGTAGAGTGCACAGGTTGACCCAAAGACAAGTTAATTACAGATTACAATGCAGAAAACCTTTGCCTACTTGAAGGAAACTGCTACAAAAGGAAAAAAAAAAAGAATAGGTGTTATCTCTTTTTAAATTAAATTCCCTGTTACAGGGCTGGTACTTTTTTCAACATGACACAGAGCTTAGATGAAATGAGGAAGGAAAAGAGAAAACAAGACTGAGAAGGCACTGGGAGAAGAAGAAAAAACATACTGAACAAAATTAAAATGTTAAATGAGAGAATGAGGTGTTTTTTTTTTTTGCTGTGTTCTTCAAAAAGTCTCCAGGGAAGACTATGATAACATTGAGAGACACAAGAAGCAAGAGGACAGAACTGAATTGTGCTCTACACTCTGTTGGTTTAAGGGAAGTTGCTACAACTGGAATAGAAATAAGTCAGAGCTGGACTCTGATTTATACCAAGAAAAGGAAGTTCTTAACCAAAACCATTTCTGTGCAGCTGCCACAGAATCCCTAGTAATTGTGCTTGGGAACAAGGCAAAACCAAGGCCACGGCCTGAACAGATTAGGCTGAGCTTCATTTCCAACTCCAAAACTCTTCATACAGAACATACAATTTCAAAAAATAGCCTTAAACAATAGGCTGATATAATTCTGTTCTGTGTTGCTTCCTTCCAGATTATAGATGCAGATATTAATTATGTAAATAGATTTATCATAGATGCAGTTAATTACATTAATTACACACTATAGTGAATATAAATACATCTGTCATGCCTAAAACTGGGGAAGGGTCCCACTGAAAGTCGGAACCACCTGGTCCCATATTTGTAAAGCAGCCTCTGCGAGGAGGTCTCTGGAGAAGTCTTTCTGTAGATTAGAGGTATTTGTTCCAGTATGGGACCATTTAGGACTGAAGAGTATTCCCAGGCTTGACCTCTTAGGTCTGAAAATGTGGTATCACTAAAGGAATCCATTCAGAGAAGATAAAAACTACAAGATAATTTTTCCACAGCCATGTGTGCAGTGCATGCTTACCGAGTACCATTTTCAGGGTCATTCTCTTTAATTTCAGTCTACAGTCCACCTCAAAAAAAGCTGCAGGATCTGAAAAAAACCCTGCATGAATTCACATCAATATTATGAACACCAGGTTGTCATCTGTGTTTCCTGACATTGCTTCTACAGGATAGAAAATTATAACATTACAGTTATAATTATGTTATTAAAAGCATTGGATATAGTGAGCTATCTGGGTACCTGCACTTTGCTCTCTTATTGCTCTTTTCTCATTCAACCTTTCATTTATCCAATATCTGGAAAAATAATAGCATATGAACCAAACACCACTCCACATTTGATATTCCTCCAAAGCTCAGTAGAGTTTAATTAATTTTTGAATACACCTTCAGCTCTAGGTCAGACAAACTGTGGTAATGACAGCTTTGAGACTCATTTCAGTATCTCACGTAAAAAGGGATTTAAGTCCCTGTGTCTCACAGTAAATCACTTCTATTGTCTGTTTGGGTGGTCTGGACATGCCTGAATTCTCTGCCAGCCCAACTCTAACCCACTATTTGATCATAAGTAAAAAAGAAAAGCCTTCCTGTAAATAGCTAAAGATTTATGGAGGCCTAGGAGTGCAGTCAACCTTTTGTTTTAAACAGTGAATCATTACATAGTTTATGGTCTAATCATCACACAGACACAATCTTAACGCCTTTCTGAGGCACAGGCATTTTACACTTTTACACATTTGGATTGTCCTGTGTTTTGTAATGATGAGCTCTAGAAGAACCACTTAACATTAATTTCTACATGTTTTCATGGCTGTAAAAGATAAATATATAATCCTATAATCTAAGTGATGGACAACATCTGTAGATACATTTGTCTATTCAAGCTTCACAAACCAGCAATGCCTTCATAATTAATTCTCTGAAAAAAGTAAAAGTAAAACAATTCAAATATGTCATTAGAGACATAATTTAGTGTAATGAGCCATCATTATAACATAAAACTGAGCTTGGCTCAGAAATTACTGTCAATTTACACCTGAGTCCAGACTTCCCTTGTGTCTGTTTTGGCAAAGCAATCCATAGGTACAGGACTGCGGCAGTTTGGAGACATTTCTCTGGTGCAGAAGGGGAGGCTGATGCTCCACACTAACACAGTTCCACAGGCGATTTGTTTCCCTCAGCTGCAATGGGACTGTGGGACATCAGGCTCTTTCTAAAAGGGACCTGACATGTCCCACAAGGATAGAAGGAACCTTTAGTTGTGTAAAGCTTGAGGAGCTGTGGGAGGAATTATTTTTTATTTCTCAAGATTCAACCTATTCTAATGGAGTTTTGAACAAAAGCAAAATACCCAGCATATACAAACTCTGAAATTGTGAGGTTCCCCACCCAGACAGTGCTCAGATGTTTAACACCTGAGAGTCAACCTATCAAATATTGATCCAATTTTGGTGAAAGAATAGAGATTTGAAAGCCAGCCTGGTGTCCAGCTGGGATGTTCTGCCCAGCCAGACACACAACCAACGTTGGCCTAACTGGTGCCAGTGTTCACATCTGTATGTGGGGTATTGGGGTGGATATAGCACCTGCCATGTTTGCATACTTGTTCACTTGTCATTGCTTAACGCTGTCTAATCAGCAGCTTTACAGAATTCTGGTGGGACATTCTTACATCTGCGCAGTGCCATAGAAAAGCAGTGTTGGGTAGGTTGTGTATAGCATCAAAGTCAGAGCAGAGCTGAGGAAAGAGAGCAATTTAACCCTAATTTGACACATTATTAAATTCAAAAAGGACAGGAAAACAAGATCCTCATGAAAGGGGACCATGATGAGTCATTTTTTTCTCGCCCCACAACCTGCCAACAGTAAATTAGTATTCAGTGCTCTCTGAAGAAGGAATGCTTTTCTTGTGCTGCACTGCTCCAAAAACGGTTCTTCAGAAAGTGTTTCTAAGCATGCAGGGAACAGCTGAAGATCTTGAAAGAAAGAAGCACATTCAAACCAGCACTTGGCTCTTACAAAGATTTTAGCTTTCTATGACCCCAGTCCCACTATTTTTCTATAACTACCAGCCAAAAAGAAATATTCTCATCCAACTGGCCTCCTCGTAACAAAATAAGCCAGGGTCTTTGTGAGAGGTACCGTGTTAATTTGTAAACTGGGCACTTGTCTGTGATGCGGGGACTCCTAGCTCTGATTTATTCCTTCATGTGGCATTTATTCCTAGCACAGTGACACTGGCAGGGCACACAGCAGGCCTGGCTCTGGTCAGGTCCCAAAGAGAGCCTTGAGCACACTGACCTGGTGCAAGGACTCAAATGGCTGGAGGGAGAGCGGTTTTCTCTGCACCAGCTACTGCCAGTTCCACTGTTCTACTGGCAATGAAAGCACGAGCCCTGATCCCCAGGGATCTCAGCTCAGCTCTTCATAGAATCTTTTCAGTTGGAAGAGACTGTTAAGATCACCAAATCTAATCGCAGGTTCCCCTAGGTCTGCCCTTTCTCTGGACAAGAGCCTCCACACCGAGGCCATATTCACAGAGCAGTGAAATTGACTTTTGCATACTAGAAACCTTGGATAGATCCAAGTTCCAGCTCATTTCCATTGCTTTGATTTAGCTTGACATCAGGTCTTTAATTCCCCTTAAGCTTCAAGTTCTTTTACAAAATTAAATCATTTACTTATCTGTTACCGATCATTTTCTTATTTTCCTTCCCTAGGAGATTAAGTAAGATAGAATCTGTAAGCACTTTGAAGATGTACAAGTGCTTTATTGCTGTATTTGGAAGGTCAACAGAATCATAAAGTTACAACATAAAAATACTTAAAAACTCCAGATATCACCAGCACTGCTGGATGCTGGGTCCTTCTGACCAGGAATTATGTGCTGCTGCTTATCAAACCATGCAAATGGCCCTGATTATCCAGATGAGGACAAAAAGAGGCAGTGTCTAATTTGGGATCTCATTTTAGTCCTAAATACATTCTTTGAGACCCAAAGCTTTCTTTTCCCTGAAGCAGAAAGGGAGTTTTGCATCACCAGTTTCTAGCCTTGCATACATAAGTAAACAGCTCTGATTTCACGATTTGCATATCATGGCTTACAAATTACAGTATCATTCAGGATGCTTCATATTTGGTTCATCTGTCCCTTCTGCGAGACTGTTAATTGCTGGGAGCTAGACAGGGCACACTGCCGGCACTTCAGTTTAATCTGTTAGTGCCTGGGAGTCAACACCCTGAGGGAATGAATGGAAAGGAGGTGCAAGGTGGAGCCTCTCCAAATTCAGGACAGGAAGAGTCATAAGGACACAGAGCATCCAACAGATGGATTTCCCAGTTCTCTTGTCTACAGTAATTGAGGAGTTATTGTGTAATCAGTGAGAAAATAACAGGAGAACATAGATTGAGGGTAGATGTTAAAATTGAGGAGGGGATATTGAAGGTCAGGAAAAGGTGTACCATGATGTCACTTGATTTGTGTCCTTTTATCTCCCAGATATAATCCATCTTGGGGGAAGGAATATACTCTGGAACAGGGGTCTTGCCTTCACACAGCAGTTTTTGCAAGCAGGCCTTTGAGGACTCCTGTAATATGAATCCTCAGCCACCTGAACTGTACTGACCTCCCTGTACATTTTTAAAAAGTGTTTTCTTCTTGGAGATCTCCCTGTTGGCTTTGCCAGAACTTCTCTTTGGACTCCTTTCTTTTTCTGACTGGTTTGACTGAAATCTTTCCAAGATGAGAAGCCTCAGTCAGAATTGTTTTTCATTGCTCATACGTGATGTGTCTTGGTAACCTTTTGGTGAATCTATTAAGCGTGGTCATCGTGACACTTCGATTTCCCCAAACAACAAACAAAATAACAACCAAAAGGCCTCAGCCAGAAAGCTTTCCAGTGTTGTGCAGTGAGGTTGCAGGTAGATTGTAAATCTCTGAGCTACTGGAGCGCAAGATTCATCCCAAATCCACATTGTGTCAGCATCCAGAACACATTGCTTCACCTCCAAACTCAGTACAACAACATACGTTTAAGTTGTGGGAGCTAACAAGCAACAGGGCCACTTTCTGAACCTCAGAGGAGTGCAGAGAACATAGCAAAGGAACAGCAATGTCTGCAGAACTTTGATCCAGGTATCTTGCACCTTCTTTACAAAGCTTACGGGTATTATCTGTCTGCAGAGTGCTTTGTGCTCCTCTGACACAAGCCAAGTCTGCCCAGCTAATGCTTTTACAGTCCAAAGAACCTATTTTATCTGATTATTTTTTGGTCACTTGAAATTAGCTTTTGAAACTGCTCTTACAAATGAGCCATCTGAACTGATAAGAATGTGAAAAATTAACTCAAGTGCCTTTCAAAGAAATACTCTGACAGCTGTTGCTGTGGAAGAAGTGACTGTGCTGAGCCCAGAGCAGGAAGCCCCAAGATGACTTTAGCCCCTTTTTTGTGTCTAAACAGGAAATTGTGTGAGCACAGTTTAAGGAACAAGGCGGAGAGCTCTGAGATCTGAACTCTGCTCAACCCCAGAGATGCTGGGACCGAGTCTGCAGTCTTGGTTTTCAGCAGCTCAGAGGAAAAGACATGAAACAGGTTGTTTGTTGATCTTAGACATCAGGATATGACCAGAGATTCAGCCCCTTGCCTATGTGCAACAAAAACAAAAAGAATGCAACAAGAATAGAAAAGGCGTTGGGTATAATTCTAGATCAGTGATAAGGAATAAGGAAAACAGTTCTTTAAGATGCTCTCTCTATGGTAACTGTGTAATAGGGAGGTCACTGTATGTATTTGCTCACTGCTTTTTGCATTGCACAGGAAACACGTTTTCCTATATGAACTCCAGCATACATTGATTTTGCTGACTAATCACTACTCAAAAGACCAGAAAATGTGCAAAAAAATTGAATTATCTAATTTTAGATGTCAGTTTTGGAGCTAGACAGCCCCCAAAAGCCCTATTTTAACTAACCAGTTTTTTCTCAATGGAAAACAAGGAGCAGGAGGGAAGTATTCCCTCCAGTGAAGAAGTCTTGACTTCTGTGGGCAGGAAAAGAAATTCTTTTCTTTGTCTGTTCCACAGCTGTGTCTACTTTTTCTTCCTTACACCCACTGTGTCTCAAGGAGGGATTTAAGAAGGTGTAGATTTTGTTTCTCTGAACAATGGTTTCTTCCTGGCAATATCCAAAGGCAGAATGTCTTCTGCTAGATCTATCTGCAGCTTCCCAGAAGGGTTGAGTCCATGTTGTGACAGGACCACACGACAAGCTTTGAAGGAATGGATGGGATGGCCTTTCTTTAAAGCCATCTATAAGAGCCAGGCATTTATATCTGAGTTTTCACTGGATCTTTCTGAAATTCATGGGACTCGTCTGGACTTTCATAGTCTCCAGATCTGGCCTTAAGGGAAAAGTTTTAATCTGCTTCAGCTCTTTTTCCTGATCCAAGCGTGGTATTTCACATCATTTCAGAGTGACAGATGTGGAAGGAGAGGGTGAGAATGAAATAAAAGTAGATAAAAGCAGAGTGATACAGACAAAGCTGTAAGGGTGAAAGAAAGGAAATGGCTCAGTATGATGCCACATCTTTGGTTGTGGGTAGCTTTTGTGACAAAGTTAATGACCCAAGATATCTTCAGAATGACTAGGAAGGACTCTTCAGTCTAAAAATCTTGACATTGTTTTGTGGTGTGAGTATAAGACAATTGGTTGTGGGTAAAGCAGATCCCAGCATAAAGCCTCACCATATATAAATACCGTTTTTACTGTAAGGTAAACGAGATAAGCACTGAGTGACTCTGGTTCCGTTAACTACTCCACCTGTACAATTATCTACTCCAGGGCATTAACACAAAGTTTACTAGTGAACAAATGTGTGGCATGCCTTCAGCTCAAAGATAAAGTACTAGAGACAGACAGCATCACTGTGGTGATAGTTATTACCAGGAACCATTTAATGATGATGTAGTTCTGAAAATGGTATCTGTGAAAGTTTTCGTCTATACCACACTCAAAAGTGGCAGTGATGCTGTGGGCTTTTAACCGTATTTTTGTTATATTCCTCAGTATGCACTTCCCATTAAAGAAAGTCTCTCTTCTCTCTCAGTTCCGCTCAGAAACTTCTGCCTATCTCAGGCTGCTTGTGTCATTTCAAGCCTCTGCTTACCCAGAGAAAGGGGCTTTATGCAACATGTATTTTGAGAAATCAAAGGTCTTTTATCTATAAAGTTTCCCAAGACTGAAGCATAAGCATAGCCCAAAAACAAAAATGAAAAGGAGCAAAACATGCAAATGCCAAGAAACAGAGTTCAAGGCAGATGGATTTGCAAGGGGGTTTCCTACTTTTCTTTCAATTTAAGTACCGGGAAATAAAACACAATTAACCTGCTTAATTTACTCATGTCCTGAAACCAGTAACAAAACCATTCTTGAAGCTAATTGAAGTGACTGTATAATCTCTTCTTAGTTCTTAGAATATCTCTGGAAAATATCACAGCGGGGTCTGCTCTGGGTTCAGAGTGACTGCACAAACAACCAAGTCCTCCCCAAAAATCCCAGAGGTGCTTTATTGGAGATACTAAACTACAAACTGCAATCATTCTGGTGCCTACTGCAAATAGTTTTAAGTACAAAATATTTCAAGGAATCAGTGGCCTCAGCTGGCTCTGGTATTCATAACTCACATTTTTCCTAGTGACAAAGAGAAGTAAATGTGATTTTAAAATATTTTGGGTCAAGTTCATCCATGTTTAATGCATCAGGGAATGATCTGGCCCATTCTGGGCATCTCTGACTGTTTAAAACAGCAACTGTGTCTGTAGCCAAGTAAAGAACAAGACATATGTAATTAATGGATTTCACTGCACTAATGAAAATGCAATAGCTTTGTGGCTGTGATTTGCCATAAAACAATGAACTTTTACTGTGAACGGCTGCAGCTTGCTTTAGGTGTTAGACCGAAAGGAGTGGGAACATCAGCATGGCTGGGGTGCTGATGAGACCAGATTTTTGCTGGTTTCCTCTCATCAGCAACTTTGTGCTATTTCCTCTTTCCAGTCCCAGGGCTTGTCCTTTCAACCCATGGCTCCATCCTCCACCCTCTTTTACCGACACTCCACCTTTCCACCGCAGAGCTTTTTCATGTTCTGCTGCTGAGTCCTGCAGCAGCAGCAGCTTTTCTCTTCCTCTTCAGCCACCCTGTGACTTCCCATCCCATCTTTCTTCAAATCTGGGGATTTAACATCGATTTCCCTTCTGATCCCTTGCTACACACATTTGTTTCCTGTACTTATCCCTGAAATGTTAGTCCCACCTCACTGTTCTCTGCTTGCCTGACTGGTGAAGGGAGCCTGTCCAGAAGCTCAGGTCATATGCAAGATCTATCAAATCACAGCAGCTCAAAAAAGGCAGGTAAGGTCCACTCACTGGCTGAAACAGGAGGTTTAGTAAAGCCTTTTTGATAGAAAACACAAAGCAAATAGCACAACAATGAAAGGAGGTGCTTATTTCACACTCGGAGCAGACTGAGAGCAAGATGTGGAAGAGAGCCTAGTAAATTTAGCTAATGCTGATTCAGCTGATGACACTCCCTAGATCTGTTTTATCCTTTTGCAGTTTTCTCAGGCCATTGCCTCATCTTGGAATCCTCATTAAAAAAGACTCCAAAGAAACACAAACCACGCCCAAAAAATCCAAACAGGGTTCATCCGTCTGTATGTTTTAGTCCGTGCTCTGTGTGCTGGTCTGTGCTGAGCCATCCTGGAGGACATGTAGCTCCAGGAGCCCCTGATGTATTTCAGGTACTGGCTGAACAGCTGGAACTGGTAAGAACAAGCTGGAAACGTTCAGCTGAAATTCTCATTAACAAGTGTTTGGCAGAATTATGAGCATTTGTTCTCTGAAGTCAGTGATAAATGCCAAGAAAATCTGAAGTTCTAGGACTGTCCATTAAAGCACCTACAATGACCACATCACAATGTAAGATTAAATCAGGTATTTTAGCAAATACATATTTTATATATTTTTTTTTAAGTAGATGCTGTAAAATATAAATTAGACTTAGTTATTCCTCTCCCATTTTATGCCTACAAAGGGATTTTTAAGTTCATAAACACACCATGATGTACCCAAGACACCCTGTATCTCCACTGATATGCAGCTAACTCAGATGAAACACAGAAAGCCCTTAAGCATGCACATAACAGCAATTGCTCATTTAGGGTATCAGACCAAGAATAGTATCCATTTGAAACATCAAGAAGAATTTAGGTCAGGAGAACATAATTACTCAAGTTGGAGTTTGTCCAGGTTACCTGGATTACTACTGCTAAAAAAAGCAGAACAGGACCATCAATGAGCACAAGTGATTAGGATCTGTGTTTAGCAAAAGCTTTTAAATATACTAATGTGAATTAAGCATCTCATTCCAACAACTTTTGGTATGAGTTGTGCCTCTATTTCATTAAAATCTCCCCTTTACGCTGTGGCATTCAAATGCTGCTTTCTAGCTAGTCACAGCAGTAAATGTCATTTATTTTCCCCTAAAGTTTAAATGCAAAAAACTTACATATCGAGGACTTCCACATTATATAAATTTAAAAGAAATACTAAATGCTAACCAACTGACAGCTAGATAACTCTTTTTGCATTCTAGTTTTGGGATCTCTGTTGTCTCAGTCCTGCAAGGAACGTCCAGATTGAACAGGATTAAGGACTCTCCTTCCTATCAGTCCTAAATTGGTACCTCCAGCTCTAAACCCATTAGAAAGTCAATCAGTTTCCCCAAACCTACTGCAATATGCATTTCTAAAGCACAATATATTTTCAAATGTAGGTTAAGAGGGTAAATTGGGTAGCAGCCTTTGCACAATGGGTGATTTGGTAGAACATCCTTGGGCACGGTTCTTGTCCATGCTCATGCCAACTCTGTCAGGGTGACCTGCTTTATTAGAACCTGTCACAAACCAACACTTCTCTCTGCCTTCTGCACACTTAGCTTTCAAGGAAATTAAAAATAATGAAGCTCTCCATCTCAGAACAGTAGTTACTCTCAAAGGAAACAGAGGCAGACTTGGGCATGTTCAGGATTGAATAATTCCTGACAATTTTCCTTTCTGTGCTGGCCTGTCCCTTGCAGACCTATTTGCTATATTTGCTGACTCACAAATCCTTCCATGTGGCAGACTTAAAAGACTTTATTATAAATACGCTAATAATCTGAGCTGTCGCTACTGCTAGCTGCTAAGCTCCTGCTTGAGGCACTGGTAATAATGAGTTCTTATACTTCTGTATTTTCCATGAGGGAGAGTTGAACTGAACGGATTTTTATTGTCAAGCATCTGCCCTGTAGGATTCTACAGCTACTTATTCCTATTTCCACTTTTTTTGGGGAAGGGATGGATTGCCTTGATTTTTTGCATGCAGACGGGGGAAAAAAAAAGGCAGCGAATGCTTCCTCCTTCGTCTCTGTGAATTGTGTTATTCAGTAAGAACTGTTGCCGTTCTTTTTTCTGTTGTACTTAACACAAGGGCCCAGGAAACATGTATCTGTGACTCTGCAGCTTCTCAAAGAGCAGAGCAGTCATTCCTGCATCCCTTTTACCACGAGCAATGAGAACAGGAGTGTACAAGCTGCTTTGTGTCCTTGAGAGAGATCGTGATTCAGTTCAGGAAGGTGGCCGTGATAGAGCTTTGCCATGAACAGGGGAAAAGGAAATCACGCTGAGCCTCTCACTAGAAAAGTTCATTACCCACTGAAGTTCATTACCAACTGTTCCACCCCTCAGCCTTCCTCTGCTCCTTCCAGCTCCTTAGCCTGGCAGAGCAGAATAGCTCCCCATTCATATTTTTATTCTGTGGTGCTAATCAAGTAAGCTAATTATATGTATGCCAGGGTTGACACTGGCAGGAATCATGAAATTAGAACCACCCCCTCACATGGCTCTTCTGTTCAGACCCAGGGTATTATTAATACCCTAACACCAATTCAGTTTAATTCTGTTCTTAAAGTCATGACAAACACGTGCAGATTAGACTTTTGCCCAGAATTTGCACATACACCTGAGTTTTGAGCATTACTCCCTAGACATCCCTTTGGGAAAATGGGTCAAAATCCAACGATAAAATATTTTTCCGCTACAAAGAAGGGTTTCTGCAAAACCACCACGTTCTTTGAGAACATATTGATTTTCATGTGTTAGCATGTAAAAAAGTCCCCAAAACATGAAATACTTTGATGTGGTTAAATTATTCTGCTTTGGCTTTATGCCCAGGAAATATTTTGGGGTTCTGCACATGTAGCTCTCTTGCACATTTTCATTCAGAATTAACAGGATTGATACTATAATTATCACTAGATTGCAATGCCCTGCAAACATTTGCTGTGTTGTGTGCTTGAGACAGAGGGGGTAATCAGTCTTGAACTATTTCTGGTGGGGGAATCTTCACGCTGCACCAGTCATTTCACATGCACTGCAATTTATTCATTGTCAGAAATATAATTTGAGAGACTACAGCTCCTCAGACCTGGTATCAAAACAAAAAGGAGATCTTCTCACAGGAGGCATCAAGGGCAATACTGAACCAACATCGTTGTTTAACAAGTATATTCATAAAACACAATCATATAAGATTGTATGATTAAATACTCAGTCAGACAATAACGATATAACCCCTCACACCACATTCACCTTCTTTAAGCATTTAGCAGTTCCTCAGACTGTTCCTTTTCACTTTTGGCCCTGCTGATCTGCTACTTCTGTTTAAAAAGAAAATAAAAAAACCTGAGATCTCTCTCATTATATCAAGCAAGAAAGAGACAATCAAAGCCAGATTTGTCTGGACGCTCACTGAGACATGTTCTTTAGAGACCTGAAAAAGCCTTCTTGGCTGAATTTTCTTATTTCCTGTTTCAACTGCTGTGATCCAGGAAACCCCCCCACCCACACAGCTGGTTCTCCATTCAGCCAAAGGATGCAACTGCAAATGTGCTGATCTGCAAGTTGCACGCAGCACAAGCCTTTGTCCATCCAAGGTTTTACACTTGGAGACAACTGTTACAGCAAACAGTCAGAACCAGCTGAGATACATCAGGGAAATTCCAGTTCATACCTATAAAGGTCCTCCCGTTTCTGTCAATTGATAATTTTGTGGTAAATTCTAGGCAGGTAACAGAGGGTGAATTGTGTAACCATGGAGCCACTAATAACATCCAGTGTGACTCAGAACAAATAAAGGAGTTTTTCTCAGAAGCAGAGAAAATATTAGCTGTGTTGGAATTCCCTCTGTTCACCAGGGACAAGGACATGAAGGTCAGCGGGTTGAACGGAATCGCTTTTCATATTTCAGTTTGGGTGAGGAAGATGGTTCTGAAGTGCATTCAGCATATAGAGAATGAAATATGATGAGAGATCTCCCTGAGCTATTCTGCTACACTGTGAGCAAAGGAATTCCCCAGATCTCCTGTTCATCACAAAGCTTATTGGATGGACAGAGCTTTGTGTAAACCTGTTATTTGCATAAGTAGGATAAGGATAGGAAAAGTACAGGTGCGATTATGCCACTGTAAACAAGCATCCAAGATGGAGCCAAGCAAGCAGCTAGAGCGACAAAACCATCACAGTCTAAGAAGTAACCAAATTCCCAACCATGGAAGCTCACAGTACCAAGATAAGGCTAGAGGTGTGCATGTAGCCAATGAGTAGTTCCTTCTGCAGTGAAGTCAGCAACCTTTTGGAGCAGGGTGTAAGGAACAGATGAAGCAAAAAATCTCTTACATCATTCCTGCAATCTCTTGCATCTCTCCTCCCAGGGCCCTAACGTTTTGGCACACAGAAAACACACCAAAGCTTTTCTGGCTGTAGTAAGCGAGGTTGTTTCCAAACAGAGCAACAACACCAGCGGTTAGAGACCTCACCCCTCCAAGATATTATGGAACTGAAAAGAGCCTTTGGACTGGGCAATGCCATAGCAAGGGTCCTGTTGTTAATCTGAGTAAATGGAAAACAAACACCTGATATTCCCACTGACTCCAATAGCAGCTGCGTTTGCTCAGCATCACCAAGCTGGGGAAACAAAGGGCTTGGAGTATACAAAGGGTCCGTGGTAAAGCTGCTATAGGCCCATCTGCTCAGAAGTGATTCCTGTGATGAGGAAAATCAGAAAGACTGAGAGGAAGAGAGAAAAGCCCTTAAAGTGTGAGCCTTTTTGAGTTTTAGCACGAGCCCTTCAGTTTGTGACTAGGGTTGCCATAGCAATCCTGAGCCTTTCTGAATAAAGGTAGATCTGAAGTAAAATACAAGTGGGCAGCATCTGTGCCCTCTCTGGTGCCTGAACACATTCAGATCAGCCCTCCTGCCGCTGCCTGGGCACAGCAACCACCCGCAACGTCACATCACAAACTCTGGGTAAAGATTAGTACAATTAATTAGCACAACTAAAAAGTGCCTTTTAAACACAAACTCTCATTTCAAAGCCTGTTCCCAAGGCCTGCTGAGCCATCTTTTTACTTCGGAAAGGGCCAGGAATACGGGTTGCTGGGCACAGGCAGACAGCAAAGCTGGGCCTTTAAAGCAGGTTTGCAGGGTCTCATGGAATGGTCTGGCTGGGGACATTCAGCACAGCAAACCTTGGATTGATACCCTCACATACACACACACACAAAAAGAAAGCTTGAAATTACCTTCAGAGAGCTGGATGGGGGGGAAAACAAACAAACACACACAAACAAAAAACTGAACTGCCCCCTCCTGTCCCACAAGACACCAAGGTTACTTCTGCAAGGTGCTCAGAACACCCACTTGTTTGCTAGAGCACACCTGGAATCCCAAAAGGGATCTTTAGTTCCCAGGATATATGGAGAGCAAGCACATAATCCTACAGGCAGTTGTTGTGGTGCCACATACAAAAGAAAGCCTCGAGTTCTGCACTGTTATAAATGAGAAAGAAATCCCATAGCAACTTTTCTTCTGCAACTTGCAAACAAACTTTTACAGCAGGGAGAAGGAGGGCACAGGAGGCGGGTGTAAAACCACAGCCATGACACATCACTCTCCAGGGTATTTGTGTTTTGCTCACATTTCTTGGCTCCTGGCTTCTTTGTTATTTGTATGGGAGCTGAAGCCAACACCTCTGCAAGTCCTTCTGATCACTAGAGAAAGCACTAGCAGCTACAGTTCCAGCTCAGCACCAAAGAGAAGCACCTGTGTATTCAATCAAAAATATAAAAGGTCAAAGCAGCCAGTTCCACAGAGCTGTGATGCCCACTGCGATTAGGAGGAAGGATGTACAAGGCAGCTGGTATAGACCCATTCCTCTCAGACAGGTTCTTTAGTAGGCTGAGACCTGGCATTTGTTAACACAGCCTTGTACATCCCAGGGGTTACCCATTCTCTAAAAAAAAGCTGAGATGGGAATGCAGGAATAACCAGGTTATCCTAGTGCCTTTGGAGGGCTTTGCAATGCAGCTGCTTTTGGTGCATTTGTTCATTTATGTTAACGGCCCAGGATGGCAAGCACATTGACTTGTTTCTTCTCAAATAGGGTTTTTGCATCCAGTTTAGACAGTCTGTTTTAGATGGGATTCTCAACTCTGTGCTATCTGGAGAGGTTTTTCTGGAGAACACATTTCCAAAGATATTCTGAGGAACTCCTGGGAGTTTAGTGACATCGCAGTAACAGTAAGATATTGGGTAAAACAGCTGCAAGAACCAACTAAGCATGATCTAGAAGCATCTCTTTCATTGTACCAGAAGCAGCATCTATCTGGATAAGCCAAGCAAAGGAAAATAACAGGGTATAACAGAGAAGAAACCAACCAAAGACCCCATCAAACAAACAACAACAACAAAAAATGCCACAACCCATTTTTTTTTGTACAAAAGTAGATTTTCAGCCTAACCAGTTCTGCAATTCAGGACACTGAGCGGTCAACCAGAGTTGCATAAGCTGGCATTACCACTAAGACAAAAACACATTCCAAACTTGCTGTCTGGTCTTTAGCTGGTTACTAAATCTTTGACCCATCACAAGTCATGACAGGCCTTGTGAAGGGTGAAATCCACAGCCAATCCTCAATTTGGTACTCAATTTGTAAAAGAGCAACAGGATTTGAGATATAAACATCAAACAGGCAAATTACAATTGCTGTGAAAACTCTCAGTGCAACCTGGAACTGGGTTTTGTCTCTTTGTTCGTGAAGTACTTGCGAAGTACCATTCTCAGCGAAAATGCCAGAACTTGTAGCGATGCTCGGAGGGGGAAAGAGCTCATCTCCATTAGCCAAAACTCCACTATAATCTTGCTTGAGGAGTCAGCATCGAGTGACCATTCAGGAGAAGCTGCAAAAGAGCGATACTGAGACTAAAACTTCTCATAACATTTGAGACAACGCCAATCCTTTACATGGACTGCAGAATATCTTTTCTTCTATAGATTCACACGCATTTTTATTCTGTTACCATAGAGTTTACCTACTTTTGACTCTAAAGCCAAATAGCCTGTGTTGCTAAGCATCCAGCTACATGAACAGGTTTTTTTAAAGGAGCTCTTGTTTAATGTTAAATCTGGTGTAGTGGCTTTTTAATAACTCCCTAGATTCAGAATGCTTTGTGTTCCTGTGTACTCTGGAAGGGCGGTTATTGTGCACATTATAGTGGGCACTGTGTTAAACATCTGCTGTGTGAAATCCTCCAACTCTCCAGCTGAGCAAATTGCTGGGTGTTGTTGGGACTGTGCTTGGTGCTCTGGTCATTTACTTGACTGAAAAAAAAATAAAATGCATCTCTCCTGCAAGCCTTAACAAGAGACTCCTGTGCACACCAGCTGTCAGGATGGGAAAAGCACTGTAATTGGAGTGATTAAAAGCTCACAATGGCAGCAGACGTGCCTCTCCATTTAAGGTGGAATGAAGCTGTCTTCTCATAGTGACATGGCTGCTCTTGTAAAACCTGCAAAATTGTACTAGTCATCTTTGCACCAGTATTTTTAATCCTGCAAAGCTCACCCCGCCCCGCTCCACCCCCCCAAGCTGGCACCTACATAAACAGTTCCAATATATATAGGCGACCTGAAGCATAAAGGGTCTGCTGACCTCCAAGCTGTGCTACAGAACTGCATTTTAAAAAGATCCTATACTTTATATTATTACAATAGTGGCAATTTTGGTACCTAATCAGTGAGGTGAACACATGAGGGCTCTTATTTATTATTACAAACAGTGCAAGAGTAGTGGTTTGAGAAGGAGAAATCACTACATGTATTTGATAGGACTCAATAAGATCTCAGAGGTAAGGATCCAGAATCTCAGTAGAAATTGGTGCCATTCAAAGCAATGGAATTAGAGTTGATTTCAGTTCACTACACCAGTGGGCTTTTACAAACGAATCTGCCCCTTTGTTCCTCAAAGAGTTGAGCTAAACAGTGTAAGTGTGCAGGATATCTGAATACTATCTAGGTTTTCCAGAAAATAGTTTCTCCTCTCCCAAGCAGAAATGAGACCTTGAGGAACAGCAAACAGCGCTGTCCTCTATCTCTAAATGCCTTCTCTCCATGCACATTTCGTACTGGATAAAAATAGCTTTAAACCCTGGGTTAAGTAAGCTTCTTATATTTAAAAAAAACACTGTTTGAAGTGGACAAAGGAGACACAACTGAGACACCATATAAAGGCCTTTGGTTTCTGTGTCTACAACTTGAAAAGACATCCTGGTATCATTTTATGTGTCCAAGAGGGAACTAACAAACATCGAGGCACTGATTGCAAAAAGCAGAGTAAGCACAAATATGGAGATTTGTGGAAACCAGGAGCGGCTGTTCAGTTCTCCCGTCTACATTTCTCTCTCAAGATCAGACTAAGTTCCTTTTCAAGACTAACTGGAAGCCATGAAAAAAAAAACATTTTCACAGGGAAAAGATGAATCTATTTTGCACACCTCAGAAATACATCACAAAAAGATAGTAAACTTATGAGCTGGTAAAGATCTTGGCTACAGAAGAATCATCTGCAATCAGGCCATATACTTTTGAAACTCACAAATACTAAACTGTTTTGAGAGACACATGCTTTGCTTATTTCTGTTGAAATCATTTCTGAGATATAGTTGAAAGGAGAGTAAAGCAAAGTCAGAGAACAGGATATGAGATTGGTGAATTTTTAAACCATAGTGCATAAAGCACTAGAGGTCTGTAGATTACTCTGAAGGGACCGAGAAGGGAAGTAAGAAAAGCAAGCTCATCGTCTTGCTAAATTCATTAATCAAGGCTCCACAAATAGAATAAAGGTTGGGAAAAAAAAAAAAAAGCTAAGCAAGATATTCAGAAACATGACTCTATTGCCCAGTTCTACTAACCTTCTCCTAGCTGGCTACAACATCTCTGGCAAGCTTGTTTGCTTCAGTATGCCTCAGTTTCTCTTCCAACACTCCTCCCTGCCTCCCAAAAGAAAAAGTCAGAAAGCTAATAATCTCTTGCTATTATCCACACTAATATCACCTTGGAGGATTATGACCCAAGTCCTGAAAACTTATCTTTACAGGACAAGAAACTAAAGCATCTTTATTCTTATCAATTATTACTATTCCCCTAAGAATCATTTTGACCAAACCCAGAGTTTCTGTGAGAATTTCCAAGGTAGGAGCAGGACAGGCAGCAAGCTGATGGAGAGGTCTCATAACCATCCTGGAGCAAGCTATTCTCACATCTGAACCAGTGCCTTTTGTGATGGGGTCCAGCTTAAAAGTGGAGAATTCTGTTGGATCCCTCATGACATCCACTGAATTTGAGGTACTACAGCTTGTGGAGGCCACACTGCACCACTGACCCTGAAGATGAAGTCTAGAAAGGAGAGGATAAGTAGGAAACAGTAGCCAGAACTACACTGACATTTGTTTATTTCCTACATTAGAAACTGGAAAAAGTTATTTCATATTAGCAGATAACATCTTGAAATTATAGAAACACAAGAAACAAAGAGCAGATACTGTATAGAGACATGAGAATGAGACAGGAATTGTTACTGGACAATGAAAGAACTTGCTTGGTGCAGAAACTGGTCTCAAAGGACTGCAGAAGGGAATCACTGCCCCAAAACCAGGGTTTTATGAGACAGATTTATAACCTTCGAGGTAGCAAGTCTCTGTTAGTGGTACTACAGAAGCCCCGAGTTAGATCCATAACCCACTGAGTCCAGTACACAGCAAGTATCCCAGTGCAACAGTGCAAACTGAGAGTCCTTTACCAAACTTAAAGCACAAGTCAACCCACAATAAATCTATTTCTGAGAAGAGATGCTCCCAGACCCCTCTCCCAGCATCACACACACTTGGCATTGCTACAAATGGGTCAAGGCCCAAAAAAGCAGGAAGGTAGATGAAAATAAGGTGGGGGGACAGAGTTTACACGTCCTCTCTCCACAAAATAGAAACTGCTTCTCTAGATAGAGCTGTATCTTCCTACCAAAGAGCCCTTGTTAGAGTGATCTCAGGGTTGTACTTCCTTTTTGTGACTGGCCTCTTAGCCAGACATTTTCAGAAGAGCTACAGTATTTTTTCCCTGGTCAATACAAAAAGCTCAGCCAACATCACAAACACGTCCCTCAGACCGGATTTAGGTGGCTAAAGACTTCACGACACATCACCAGCTCATGGTAATATCACCCTTTTCTTTCTCATAGGTGCCCAAGAGGCCACAATGTGAACCCACCAGGAACCTGATCTGGCTTTAAAATCAGGTGATTTTTAAGCTGGATCAGTTCCCTGATCCACTTTACTGTATAACAAGTTCCTTTGACAAAACTGAGCATAGGACAAAAGCAGGAACAAGTGAAAATGGAAGAAGGAACTAGAAGGGCAGGAATACAGTAATCTGGCATTACCACTGAATAAAGCCATTTAAGTAATAAAATCACTACAGAAATCACATTACTGTGCCTTAGGCAGAATTTGGTATTAACACTGATGATGGGTAGTTGTGGAAAGCTGCTTGTGCTCTCAGCCTCAAAAGATTTCATCTTGAGAGCACTACCAAATGCCTTGAACCAGAACAAACACACGCAGACAATTCTTTCTCAACAGGACAACATTTAGAACATCTTAAAACATATACATAAAGCCCCCTAAGATTTTTCCATCCCAGCCTAATCAAAAGGTGTGTGTTAGCTCTGAAAACTCTCAGGTAGGGATTTCAGATATTCCTCCTCTTTCTGCTAAAGAGTTTAATGAGGAAATATCTTAGAATTGCTGGAAAAGTAGAGGCCTCCTGTGCCTATTCAGTTATGAGTCACCCTCAAGTCTGCCAGTGTGTCAGTACATGGAAAGGGATTTCTGCTCCTGTCATGTAGTCCCAGAGTAGATAATAAAGAATTCTGGGTAATTTAACAACATATCTTAATAAGCCAGAAGTCAGCAGTGCAAAACTCTCAAAACTGTAGATCTTCCTTACTTTCTCTAGGACGTTCCGTGGGAGATCTCTCCAGCATGGAAGAATCCTTTGAAGAAAAGGAACAAATGTGTGAGTCACTTAAGAATTTTTCATTTTAAACAAAGGACTGAATTACTCACACACTCTAGTGGGGACAGCTATTAGGCTAAAAACCATAGCTCTGCTGCTTCAGTACATTATTATCTCAGAAAACAATTTATTCCTGTTGTCCAGGGAGGCTGGGAACTGCTACCAAGCTGGTTCTCAGCTTAGAAAGTTTTATCTTGAGAGTTGTCACATATCTGCTTTCTTTTTGCATAAGTGTTTTACTAGAGATAATTGGAGAAAGCAAATATCCAGCCTTGGATTTCACCAAGTTATACATTTAAATGCATAACTAAGAACACACTGGGTATTAGCTAGTTCCACAAGCAATCCAATCAAGAAATCTAAATACTGAGAGACACTTGATAAACTGCCACACTGTCAGTTTATACACCCCTTATTCCCAATGACCACAGCCTACGAGCAAGCTGGGATTTATTTATTCCAGAAATTTATGAATAATTTCTAACAACAAATCCATCTGAGAATTCTGCAATTTGTCAGCAAACAAAGGAAAGGGCAGAATTTCTCATATAAATTAGTTTTAATGAATTATTCACCAAAGCTTCCTGTATAACAAAGCAGAGAACAATTTTACATCGACAAACAGAACTAGGATAACACTCTAAGAAATATTTTTCATAATTTGTTTCTACAAAATGAAAAACACCAGGAACATTCATATTTGTAGCCTTCATTGTAGCCCTTAGCATCACCACGACCCAAAGCAGATTTAACACACAGCACACAATGAAATATTTAGTGACATAGCATCTTATCACAGATTTTTACTTTCTCTTAATAAAGAAAAAAGGGGTTCTTATAAATTTAAATACAAATTGCAACAGAATGTCTCTAAAACCTTTAAAAGACTTTGTCACACACTAGTTTCTTTCTAGCAGCCTTACCCCAAGGCCTGCCTAAAGCAAATCAATCCCTCTCCACCCTCACCATTTCCTTTTAAGCAATAGCTGGAAACAGCCCCATCTGCTTTAAAAATCAACGAGCAGCAGCTGGTGATCAGTCCCCTACATAGAAGTCTGTGAGACTTAAGGATATTGTCCTGAGCAACTCAGTCAAAATTAATTATAACCTAGATGGAATTAATTAGAGGCTATCTTTATTTCATCTCCAGTGTTGTGCAGACAATTGTTTAGCTGCTCCTCACGTGGCTTGGTAATTACAGGAAGATGAAACCACTTAAAATGAAATGTCCGGAACGGGCTTTGATTTAGATTTACAAGAGTGTGTTTGTGGAGGTGGGGAAAGAATTCTGTTTGTTAAATATATAGCAGATCTACACACACACTAAAAGATTCACCAGTTCTTGTCATTACTCAGTTGCAGCATCAAAACAAGAATGTTTCTTCAGAACAATACATTTCAGCAAATGTACATGAGAAACACAAACACCTGGTTATATAGTTGGCTACCTATATAAGTTGGCTATCTATATAACAGTTAGCTACATATATAACATCTGGTTATACAGCACAGGCCCATAACTATATGGGTGCTATAAAGGGCCAGGACTTCAATATGACACAAATAATTCATATGGCTGAGAACTTGGTGTATCTGTTTTGAAAGTAATCCATCAACACAGCAAAGAAAAAAGATTATATCTATCCAACGTATAAATATACACAGCATGCACGAGTGCGTAAATATGCGCTTATAATGTATATTTATTTTATGAACACATTCACATATGTGAACAGAAAAACTTAATTAATCCAAATGAAATGAAATATATATTTCTAAAAATTACATCTTCCCATTATGTAACTGGTTTAATAGAAAAACAGTCGCAAAACAGTCTCCATAAACTGGCAAAAAATCTGTGATTTATGTGTGCAAAATCCTAAATATTTCACATGACATGGTTCAAAGGTATATTTTCATGACTCAAGTCTCATTTTAATCTTAGTAGCATAAGACAGACTATTTACAGTTCCTCCTGCTCTCAAAGATGATTTTAAAACTTTGTGTCCCAACCAGCCACACTATAATTTCCCACATTTAATTAGAAAATAGATTAGATCAGTTTATTTAAACTGGTACTGGAAGTAAGCAATTAAGTGCTTCAATAAATAGGACTATGTGCTGCAAATCTAGCCTTTCAGTTCCTAGCGCAGTAGGTTTCTAGTACCAGACAGAAGCTTGCGGGCACTGCTTTAATAAAAATATGCTATTTAGGAATATTGTGATGTATTTCCACTGCCTCTGGGAGACTTACACTAATACAGCCTATTATCTGTCCTTATTACATAGAACTAAGTGTGCAATTAATTGGCAATCTGTAGTGGATTATGGAAACATTCCAGATGGATGGGGATTTATCACAGTATTTTTTTCAGCAGCAGCTACTGTAATTTCCTAAGTTTTGGACACTGAATTTACAAGAATTTATTTCTTTGTCAGGTAGGTCTTCCGAGCAAGAATTTCCATTTCCTTTTACATCAGTGGCAACAGCTCAAGATGTGGCACAAAGCACCTGTGAGATAACGCAATATTGCTACAGCAGACGTGTCTTTGTGATCACACACGACACGACGTGTGGGCTGCACGCCGCCTCAAGAAATGAAAATGCAATCAATTGCCTTAGTTAACATTTTGCTCAGTCGGAAAAGCTCCATCATGCAGTCTGGAGTTTCATTAATCTGTGGCATCACACAAACCGCTTTGTGTTTTCTTCTCCCCTGTGCCAACCCTTCTTAGCGATTTGGGGCAGGGGTGGTTGTTGACCTTTCCAGCCTTGCCCTCTGGTGCCATTGGGGTTAGGAAAGGCAGAATAAAACAGGGCTGACAGATCTGGAGCTGTGTCACAGATGGCTCTGCTGTCAATGGGGCCAGTGGCATCAGGAGGCGTGGCTCTCCTGGAAGCTGAATCCAGCCAACATCTGGAGGAGGCCGGTAGACCTTGGCGATCCATTGCAGGCTGGGGCGGGGGCTCTGAACACAGCGCTCTCTCGCTCTTTAAGACATTCAGATAAGATGCTGTATGTGTGTACAAAGCTTGTCAATGCAGTCTTCTTCTTTGGGGAGACAGAAAGAAAGCAAACTCCTGGCAGAAAGGAAAAAATAACTCGTCTTGCTCTTGATTTTTTCAGCCATTTGTATGTATCAGAACATAAGCTCCTGTTAGGACGCAGAGCATCTGTGCTGCAAACTGGGGGAGAATCCATAGGAATAACCCTCCCATTGTATCACCCTTCGGGGCAAATTCATACAGTTCCTTTTCTATGCTAAATATTGCTTTTCATTAGTCTACTCAGGGTGGTGTAGATAAAAGGTCACCTTCAAATAGCGCTCATGTTATATAGCAGCTCTTATTACATGGTCTCGAGACTTCTGTTTTCTCCCCTCAGCATAAATATACAAGAAGGCTACTAAAATGCATGGACAAGAGTTATATTCTTGTTTGCCTAGGTATACAGTTCCATAATAGTGAACAGCTTACTGCTTTTTCTATACACTCAGCGAGTATCAAAATTCTTGTGAAGGTTTATAAATGCATATTTGCATAGACCACAGTTCAGCCAAGAAACCTAATACTCATGTGAACTACATGCCCTGCTTTAGGAATTTTCACTTTAATGTAACCTAAGATATGCATCTGACTGTAAAATAAAATATCTATTTATTCTTCCAGCTATACCTAAGCCTTCTGCTGCTTCCACCTCCATTTATTTTCAGATTGATAATTGCCCCCTTTCCGTTCCCAGTAACAGACCCACACACATCCAGTGAGTCTCCAAATTGCTCTTGCCATGTGTTAGCATTAATAATAAATGAAGCCAGCTGATTGTTCCAAGTGACCCATTATCATGTCAGGGCAGAGATGAACCAGAGAGAAGACAGGATTCATTTCTGCACCTCCAGTTTCAGCATCAAAGTTCAAAATCAAAACGCTATCAGCAACATAAATCTATTTCTCTCAAGAGATCTTTTTTTTTCTGAGAGGCGGCCAGAACAGCCCCACAGCCTGAAAAGCAGATACGACCATGCTCAGGGCTTTTTAAACATAAGCTATTGTGTTCTCCTCCAGTATGTGACATTTCTCAGGGCCTTTCTGACATTTAAGTATCATCCAGGCATTTAATAATAATCAAGAAGAGAAAATGAATGGGAAAGGGAAACATACATTAGCATGAAAGATTAAGGGAAATGAATATGTATAGGACACAAAGAAGAATAAAATGCTGGTATACAATGGGGTGCCACAGAGCAGAGTGGGAGGGCTTCTGTTCATTAAGTGTTGATACAATGGATTTAAATAAAATTGAATAAAATCCAATTTAAATGCTAGAATAAAAAGACTCGAACGACCAGCTAGGGAACAGAATAGGGTTCTGCCTCACAGAGGTCAGATCAACGGTTGACCGACAACAGCTGCAGATGGTCTGACAGCAGAAGCCTGCAAAAATAAAAAATTACAGGCTTAAATCAAGTCTGCTGTTTAATTTTTTTTTTAACCCCATTCTTTGCTGTTCTTCTAAATAAGAGTGATCCTCTAGCACAAAAAAAGTACCTGTCACAGATGCCTTAACATAGTTGGTATCTTATTAATTTTTATTGTGTCTCAAATTATGCTAGCTTCAATATGCATGATCCTAAGGCAGAGCTTTTCGGTTTTACAAGAATAATTGACACTTCAGCAACCAGACAGTAAATTCTCCTGCTGAGAAAAAGCAAACAAATAAATGACAGCTTGTAAAGTAATTCCAAGTGATGAAAAAAGCTTTCCTGGAGATAGCACTGCAGTGTGTATTATCAGGCTGCTGTTAATGTAGAGCTCCCTGCTTTATTATTAAAGGATGACTAACTCATGTAATTCCATTTATTTCCTCTAAACTTGCCCTGGGCTACATGAAAAGCAGGACTCAACTATTTGGAGGAGCTTTCAGACAGTGCCACAAATAAAATTTAGAAATTCAGCACAGTATTTCTGTGGGGTGCAATATCGCTTGAAGCTGTACCATGAGAAATGAAGACAAACCCAAACATGTACAAATCATGACTTTTCTAAAGCCACAGAAGTGTTCTAAATGTGATCGCAATTTATAGAAGGAAAAGTTGATATTGCAAAAGTTGAAAGTGCAATATGGAGCTGTGTAGGTTTCCCTATTTTCAGTTGTGTCTACTTTCTATGTCCTTGCTTCAATCAAAGCACAAATTCGCCACTCATCGCTCTTACAATTAGCCCTTCGAGAATGCAAGAGCTTTCTTAAGAGTCATCCGACTGCCACAGGATCAGTACGTTTTCCAGCAAATGACTCACTTTTCTAATCCCCTCCATGTAACAGCAGGGCACAGAAAACAAGCACGTTTATATTGTTTCTAGTTGGCTGTGCGGCTAGAAATTGTACTGCTATGACTTCATTCTCACCAAGGGACTTGCTGTTACGGAAGGCTGATCATCATGTTTTAGTCATGACAAAAGTGAAAACCTGTGCATGGTTATTTAAGGCAATCACTAAATCACTTTTGTGTTGTGTCTGGTATTGATTTCTTCTCAACTGTGCTCGGCTTTCAGTGATGCGTATGTATGGTCAGCAATCTCATCCCACCATGAGATGCATTAGGTATTGCATATTTAGGGCCTGTGTGTTCTTTGTTTAAGATTCAAAGATTGGCCTCTAACATTAATTACAGATATGACCTCTCTTTGCACAGGTTACAAGAGTATGGCTAGAATGAGATATTCCTGCATTCTTAATGGAGAATATGTAACCTACACTTGGGTCTTCTGCTCCAAAAGATGGTCTGGAAACTCCAGCATTTGGATTAAACACTTGGAGCAACCCTGTACTAGTTTATGGAACAGTGAGATGATTTATCATGCTGTTCCCAGCTCAAATGCAAATGAGATTATAATGCCATGATACAATGATACCTTACACATTAGGGTTCCATGTCTTTTATTCGCATAAATTAAGAACTCTATGGTAAGAAAAAGAAAAACATTTCATCTGCAACCTTAGTGGAATGCATATTTAAAGGTATTTATTACCCACAAAGATGTAGGTACATTGTGAGTCTTCTCTGCAGGAAGAGGGAACCAAGACCCTGTCCAGGGATTTTTGGAGGAGTTTGTAAAACCCACCTCTTTATCACTTTAGAACAGCAGCTACTAAACCACTCATACCACAGAGTGCCAGCAGCTGTCTATCTTCTTTTTTTCCTGGAAATGTTAAAAAACGCAAAAAAGCACTGGAAAGATCCTTGCAAAGCAGCTGTGGCTTATTTATGATGCCTTTGCCACCCACAGTGTCAAATGCAGTGTTTCACATTGAAGAAATATGCTTGATCCACAAATGATCTATGAGACAGAGACCTAGCAGTCCATTACTGAAAACAGGATCTATTGGGGGAAAAAATATAGATAGTGAGAGTCTGTTTCAAACCATAAAGTGCATTCAGTATTAACTCATCTATGAAGTTACCATATGAACAGACTAGCTGGATCCTCTTTGGTTCTTGTCCTATGTGCCAACATAGTGTTTTTCAGGGCTACCAGATCAGTTTAAGTCCATCACAGTGTGGTATATATTTCCTGGGGTTACATTTGCACTTGACTTTCTGTGTACAAAAAAATTCTATTTACGCTCACGCTAGTTTTGCAGTTTCATTCTTCTCATGCGTTTCTCACTCATGCTTCAAAAAACCATCTAAAGTTTCTGGTTTCAGGTCTGCAGTTTTTCCTTCAAGGCAATCATTTTGCTTGTCCATCACACTGTTACTGGAAGGGGATAGCAACTCTTTCCCACCCAACATGAAGTTAGGGGAAGAAATAGCCTCAAAAATCAGACTCGTTGTCATGGAAACCAGAACAAGGATTTTTGAGGCCAGACTGGATGCGTTTATAAATCAGAGATGAGGAAAATCCTACTCATTTATAATAAAGCATTAAGTGGAAAATGTCTTCATTATAGGAAGTCAGATATTTACTAGCTCAACAAATGATGCAGTGTAAAGCTGTACATGAGTAATTATTTTATATAATCCCATACAATCTCATCAGAACCAACAGTACATGTGTTTGCATGAAAGGCAGCAGTAGCCATAGAAACACCCCGCTCTTCCTGAGTGGCATAAAGTGTCTGTAACACACAGTTTTGGTGGTGGCCTCACGCTACTGCCAGCTGTGTGGCTGCTTTTAAGTATGAGGGGCTTTTTGGTGCAATTGAAGCCACTGGAAGCAGCGTGTTTTATTTTGTGTAACTCCAGCGCTTGGCAGGTGTGCTGGCTCTGAAAGGAGGGACCTAAGGGAGGGGGGTTCCTTCTGCAGGATGAATAAAAGGTGGTTCCAGGGGTACTTGTAGCAACAATGCAATTTTTTCCCTGTGTTGTATTGCTACAGCACTTGAGTAAAATCAGGGCCATTGTGCCTTGCGCTCTTTCAATACTTGTATGGACAATCTCCACCACAGCACGCTGGCAGCATGACTCCAGTAGCTACAAAGACAGACAAGAGAACAACTAACCTGTCTGAGGCCATGCAGCAAGACAAGGACAGACCTTGGAAAATAAAGGTTGGTTTGGTTTTTTTTTATTTTTCACTCAGAGTTTTCCCACCTCTAAGTTCAGGAGATTATTTTGATTCCTCAATGGCTCCCAACCATTTGCACAGAGTATTTCACTGCTTCACCTTCTTTCCCTCCCACACCTTGAATTTCCTCTTCCCCATGTTGGTTGCCAGCAGAGAGCCCAACCTCAAGGCCTGGCAGAGCTTGTTGGTTTGGACTCTGATCTGTGACATACCTCCTGTTTAATGTTGGAAATCACCGCTTTAAACTGCAACTTGAGCCCTGTCTGGGGACACACGCTCTGAGCCAGCTCTAACAGCAGATGACTTACATGGCAGCTCTTCAAAGCTATCACAGCTCTCTGTTACCATCTTGATCTCACCAGTACCTTATCCATTATAAAAGCACATTATCCTCTTGTTTGTGTAATACATAATAGGGCCCAAGCTTTAAAAAGCCAGCCTGACCTTCAGGACAGCTCATTGTCCTGTGGAAAACAGTTGGACTTAGAGTTTAGGACCATTTATTGTTAATGATGGTTTCACCCATATGTAATGAAGTACAACTTGAAAACAGAAAACAAAGAGAAAGCTGGTATGTTCTGCTCTGGAAAGCATCCACGAGACACAGATCTGCCATGCTTCTTTTGTGAAGCTCCTGGACTACCCACACATGGGATAAACACAGAGATGGACGCAATTTACTGCCCCACCTTCCTCCTGGAGCCTATAGCCAGGACAGAGGGACCATACAGGAACATGCCCCAGAACCTGGATTTTATAGCCCAAAGTTCTCAAAAAAACCCTAACTGATGGAGTAACCTGGCGGTGCTGAGATGTACAAAGACATGGGTACATACTATCATTGCAGCCAGAGAGGCAGCAACCTCTGGGAAAAGCATGAGGCAGGAACAGCTTCATCTCTCTCACTTGAATCTGGTGTCTCACCTTGTATCACACACTCTTGGAGCAGAGATCCCAGCACTGAGCAGTCAGCAACAACTGGGTGCTCCCATAATCTGCACTGGTTTGCCAGTATCGCTGTGGGCAATAACTGTACCATCATAGGCACATGTTTACTCAGTGAAAGATAAGCCAAGGACTTCAGACTCTGATAGACACACTCCACTTGACCTGGACAGAAACAGGGGAAGCAGTTAAAAAGATGAGCTGTGTTGAAAAATAAACTGCACTGCACAAAAACAAAATGTATAGATAAAGTACAGCCCAGGTGGTGGGGAAGAAGCTAGTGATATGGGGAAAAAAGCTGCAAGTAACAATCAAAGCAGTGCAATGCTAATTGCACAAACACCCTAAAATGGCAAGAAATTTATTAGTTTACTTACTGGCTCTTAAAATCACACAAGCCCTGATCATGTTTCCATCACTTCTTTTCAAAACCTAAGAGTTCACCATACAACAGATGACAAAACACTGGTTTCTTGTTACATAGTGGGTGTAAATAGCGTACGCTGCCAAAAAACACAGCTGTCCTGCTGAAAAAGACTCCTTCACTAGTAACTACAAATCGGAGAGGTTTGTAAGGGTTTTCTCCCACTGTTTGGAGAAAGTGTCTGTGTGCACTAAAGAGGTGAACAAGGGTGAGGGGAATGTTACTGAGATTTTCCCATCTCCTACTCAAACACTTTTTGTTTGCCAGATACAATGCTATGAAATAGTTGGATTTTTTTTTTTTCACTGTGTTTTCATCTTACTGTCTTTGCTGGTGTTAGCACTTCCAGGGTTTTGGACCGGTAGACCCAACAGTCTGACCACAAGAACACAATTGTGACAGCTCACCGTGAGTCCAGTTCAAAAAATCTGGGCCACAGTGCTACTATGCCAAGTGTTGCCCATGTTACAACTGCAATAGATAAAATATAAGCTGTGCTTTGAGGAAATGAGACCTTCTGTTTCCATCTGGAGCAAAAGGATCCTCTGCTTTTCATCCAGAAGTACTATATATGGAAACAGCTAAAGTTATGAATTGTCAGATTGTGTACAAAACTTCCTTATTAGAACAAACACCCTGAACAAATTCTAAAATTTCTTAATGGAAAGCAGCCTGTTTAAAAAGCAAAACAAACAAAAAAGAAACAAAAACAAGGGCTGTTGATATTCAGTGAGAGATGGAATTCTCCCATTTGACTCCTTTATTCAGTTACAGACTTGCTCTGCTCCTCTACAGCTTTTACTAAAAACAGATTACAAACCTTTGCAAACAATACAAACCAGTTAGGTAATGCAGTAAATAATCTGGTGTATTTAATTCAAACTAGGCCTGAGCTAAGCAGAAAAAAACCAGATATGGTTGTGTACTGTTTCTGAGTATCACAGATTGCATATTTCATGGAGAAGGTTCCTTTGTTAAGGTTTATTTGCCCTGTTAAATTTCCTCTAGTTTATACAAAGATTATAGCAGATAGTTTCTTAAAGTAATAAGATTTCATACTCCAACCTGAGCCACAGGCCTTGTTATGAAATAAGTGCTGTATATCAAACTACATTAAAAGAATGATAAAATGGCCAACGTAAGCACACCAAAACTGGGAAATGCCAGAGTTTGGGACAGCTTGTCAGCTAGTCTTATTACTGGATCAACTGGGAACTCTCCAGTTTCAACTGGTATCAGCTTCAGAGCAGCACAATCCTGACAACCTGGGGCACGTGAAGGCCTGATAGTTTCACCACACAACCTGCAGAAGTGGACAGGACTTCAGACAAGCCTTCTGGCTAAATTCTCCCTCCCAAGTGAATACCCCCTCAGCCTGAAGTAGATGGATATTCTTTCAGTTTGATGTACAGTCATATTTCTCACTTGCATGAACAATCACAATTGTAGGCTCAGCAGGAGCAGCTATATAAACAGCTATGCTGCCTATGCATGTATCTTGTGAACACCTGACCCAAACTATATTCTCTCATATTTCAGCTGCCCTGCACTTCCTGCATTCAATAAACTGAAAGCAAGCTGATTTGTAAAAGACATTGGAACCAGCTTTTTCTTTCTGTAGATCTCTTCTAAGAACAATAAAGTCAGTCCTAATTCAACATTTTTGATTGTTAAACTATATATGTATTTAGGGTAACTGATTATTTGCGGTGTTTTTTATAAAGAAAACCTGGATAACAAAAGAGTGACGTCCTCCTCCAAATTTTCCCAAAGTAGAAGCAAAAAAGGCATCTCTTCTCCTTACGTCAGAGAGCTTGTTTCTAATTTCTTTTAGTACTGTGGAGTCCGTAAGTCAGGATGGTCAACATCTCAGACCCTCATTAGTGCTCCATTCATAAGCCCTAGAATGTTTTCACACATAAATGATCCCACCTTTTGACTGTGTGATGTAGTAATGTAATAATTGCCCCTAGCTCTTCCCATGAAACATCTCTGAATCATAGAATAATACAGGATGGAAAGGAAGACAAGGCCAGGGCAGCCTGTGAGAAATTAATATTCTCCCCTTACTATGGGTCCTGCATTTCTTCCAGTCACCAGGATCTAGTCCACAGCCCAGAGTAATCTTTATGATCTATATACATGCAAGACATACTACCATTTAGCTTAGTAAAGTCAGGCATCGCAGTTTTGCTGTAGACAGTGGCTGCATCTTGGCGACGACATGTTTTCCTTCACTTAACAGGCTATGACAGGACGCTTTTATTCTACTGTAAGTACATTTTCTAAGATACTGCATGTTACCATCTTTACCCATAATCAGATTCACCTCTTCACTGCACCATTTCTTTCTCCTTTTATAGAAGGGATTTGGTTACTAGCAGGCAGAGGTTTTTGTAAAGGGAAGTGCAGAGACTTGCAAAACCCAGAACTTCCTTTGTGACTACCTAAGGAGGCAGTTCTGATTACAGTCAGACTCTTTCTTTTAGCCATATATGGCAATCCCATAAAAACCAGAAGACACATCAGGTAAGTAACTGCAAGGTTACAGCTGTCACGGCAGCCAATTAAATGCAAAGCTGAATAATACATATATAAAAGGCCATCACAGTGCAGGTTTGGACTATACCCTTTAAAGTCAAAGGAATTTTGTGCTGAGGTCACACTACAAGGTGATCAGTGGGCTCAGCCTACAACTAGTTTCATCAAATTACCAACATTTTTGCAGGATTTCTCTTTCTGTGACTGTAGATGGCTTGTAAAAATTCAAGTCTACAATCAAAACAGGAAACACAGAGCCTAACGGCATTAAGAAGAGGTACAATGACTTTGGTGTTTACTAGACCCTAAAATATGAACAAAGATCTTTTATAATTTAACTCTGCTGTTTTCACGAGGTCAAGTTTGACCTCTTTTGCAAAGGTCAGAATTCTGGAATATAATGTAACAAAAATGCCACAAAATTTCTCTCTGCTCTAAGTCAAGATAGGAAAAAAAAGACAGATGCGCTTGATATAAACACACAGCTGCTCAGCTCATAATTTATATTCTAGGTTGCTACCTTGCAATAATTTCCTTTAACTGAAACAGTACATTATTAGAATTACCTAGAACTAAGGCCATTTAGATTTTCTATAATCTTGGCAAACTAATAAAACAAAACCTAGTCCATTTTATGCAAGTCAAAAGTATACAGTGCTTTAAATAAAATAGTTTGGGGTTTTGTGGGTTTTTTTCTCTCTGCAAAGAAATACACATTTATCACTAGCTCACAAAATTAGCCACAATTGTTTCCAGAACCCTCTTGTGTCTTCTTCCTCTTTTTTTTATATACAAGTCTAATCTTCAATGTCCTTAAAAGGCTTCTTAATGTGCTCTCTCTTCTTACTGGCAGAAACAAAATCAGACACCAAACTAGTACAGCTAGAGCATCTCAGCACAAGGAAGTGACCAGTCATTTAAAGTGTGTTGCAAACTATTATCCTTATGGACCAGGTTTCTAGCTTGACTTTCTACACTCTCAGTGCAAAAAGGCTATGAAAGGGTGTTAGCCTGTGACCTGGAAATTCCCCCCCCAGGAGGAGCATAATCTATGCAATTTAGCTAGCATCTTGTGGCTTTAAGAGTAAATCTACCCTGCAGATTACAGCCCTGTGCTACAGGCAAGTGACAAAAGCCCATCCAGCAGCAGCAGGAAGCTCTGTTTAGATTGACAGGCAGGGGCAAATAAAGCCACAGTTTGCAGAGTCACCTCTGTTACAAATGGGCAAGACTTGAATTAAACAGGGTGAAGCAGCACACACCTTCTTCGCAAAAGTGGCTCCTTGGAGCTAAGGAAGGCTCAGTAGCTTTTGACTGGTTCTGAGCTCAATAGTTAAGAGAGGTCAGGAAGTCACCATATGTTTGTGAAGATGATACTGGGCAGCCAGTCTGCCAGTCAGTCTTAGCTGGCTGGCCGGCAGTCTTAGCGAAAGGTCAGTTAGACCAGAATCTCTACTCCTATATTTCCAGACTGAAAAACATCCTACAAAGCTACAGTATAAAATGGAAGCCTTAAAAAAAAAAAAAATAATAATCCAATTGCATGTGAAACAATACATCCACGGAAATAGTAGCCTTTAAAAATAAAGAAAACCTAACTTAAATTAAAAATCTTTGCTTTTCTTATTCTGCATGTTTCATATTTCTCCCCAAGCATCATATATTCATTAATACTGATATAAACCAAGTCATCACAGCAGACTTTTTCCAGGACCTGTTTACGTAGCCCAGGCCAGGAGCTTCACCCAGAACAGTTTTGTTCTCATGGTCCATATTATGTTTGCAGAGTTAATGGGAAAGGAATGAAACTAATTTCTCATAAGAGCTTTTACTTCTACACACATGCAGTCTATAAACATTGGAATCAAAATGCACTTTGAACAGTGTTGGAGCATCCAGGGCAGGCCCCAGATTTGACTTTCTAAACATACGATGCCATCGTGTGGACAAATAAGTCTCAAGCAGTTTCCAGCTGAGCTTTGCTGAATTTGCGTTCACACTACATGGACATCCCATTAATTTCCCCAGGTTTTACCCACCTTGTCCTGCTCCTGCTGATACAAGCTGGTTAAATTCCACGGCTCTAGTGATGCTCATAACGAATCTGAATCAGTATCTGTTTATTCAAATGTGACCATCTTGGAATTCTGGTCATTGTGTTTCTAACTCTGAGCTGGCAACAAGAAAAATATTCTACAGGTTTTTATGACGTTTTGCATATCATGAAGATTTTAAAAAATGAAAAAAGGATATTTTTGAACTTTTTCAGGATTTTTCCTTGGTGCAAAAGAACGGGAGAAAAAAAATGGGAGCTCTGCCATGGCTAGAACAGCTCATTTTCTTTCTTTTGCACATATAAAAGAACATAAATGCTTTCTGTGGAAAACAGACTGATCAGAGTATTACTGAAGGTTAAATGTCAAAGCTGCTAACCTGGTCCATGGTATCTGGTTGCAGGAACGCAAACAACATCAGCTTTTTGGGAATCTGCACATCTTCCCCTTGGCTAGAAGGAGCCTTCACACCAAGCTGTGATTGCAAACAAACCAACCGGAGTCAGACAAACCACAGAAAAACAAAGTGTCACCGCTACAAAGGCAAAGGCCTTGATGTGTTATAGAAATCAAACCCTGCAGCTGGAAGTACAAGGGGAGCGCTGCTGCAGTAACACAACTGAGATGGAAAGTTGTCGATGTGAAAATGTGAGTTCTGGGACCAGTTTTGTAACCACTGAAGCTATAATTTTCCTCCTAAGTATTTACATCTCTGACTGAAGGCACGGCCGGTCCCTCAGCACTGCCCTGTAACCCCACGTTTGTCCCTCAGCATTTTTACTTGTCTGCCTGCAGACTGGGGTGATTTTGCCAGCCACAAGACTGAAGTTTAACCTATTCATTGAGAAGCTTAACCTATTCATTGAGAATTTTAACCAATCCATTGAGAAGCTTAACCTGTTCATTGACAAGTTTAACCTATTCATTAAGGAGCTTAACCTATTCACTGAGGAGTTTAACCTGTTCTTTGACAAGTTTTTCTGTTTCCTCTCCACTCACTCCCTGTTCCCATGGAAATTCACCAGAGCCCGACTTGAAATTGACATGCATGTGCGTGTATTCATTACACACAGGCACACGTATTTTTCCTTGCCAAAAGCCAAGAGCTGTTTCCAGCACAGACCAGAGCCAGCAACGCCTTCACCCACAGACCCTTCTGGGACCTGCCTGGCACTTTTTAAAACCACTTCAGCACCGGGCACCCCGGCACTTCAGCTCTGACAAAGGCCGCTGAGGGTGGTCAGTCTGTCCCAGCTACAACTCTGAAATTTCACCACCTTTTTGAACCATGTTTTAGGGCCATGTGGTCTCAGAGAGAAAGGTTCCCTCAGGGAGAAGGGTGATAGAATGACAGAATCATTTCGGTTGGAAGGGACCCTTAAGATAAAGTCCAACCATAACCTAACTCTAGCACAAAACCATGTCCCTAACAGCCTCATCTATTCATCTTTTCAACGCTTCCAGGGATGGTGACTCCACCACTGCCCTGAGCAGCCTGTTCCCAACCTTTTCTGTGAAGAATTCTCATTTCCAACCTAAACATCCCCTGGTGCAACTTGAGGCCATTTCCTCTCATCCTATTGCTTGTTACTCAATAAAAAGACTCTGACCTCTCCTCACTACAACCTCCGTTCAGGCAGTTCAGAGATCAGAAGGTCTCCCCTCAGCTCCTGTTTTCCAGCTGAACTCCCCAGGTCCCTCAGCCGCTCCCATCACACTTGTGCTCCAGCCCCTCACCAGCTCCGTTCCCTTCTCTCAACTCAGTCCAGCACCTCAACGGCTCTCTTGGCGTGAGGGGCCCAACACTGAACACAGTCTTTGAGGTGCGGCCCCCAGCGCCGAGCACAAGGGGACGATCAGTTCCCTGCTCCTCGAGGGAGAGTTATCTTGGCCTCGGCGGGCCCCGGAGCTCGCAGGCCCCCTATTCCCCTCCCTCCACACCCGCCTCTCC
Organism: Patagioenas fasciata; assembly: GCF_037038585.1. Taxonomy (NCBI): domain Eukaryota; kingdom Metazoa; phylum Chordata; class Aves; order Columbiformes; family Columbidae; genus Patagioenas; species Patagioenas fasciata. The sequence continues at coordinate 11,760,231 of NC_092532.1, forward strand.
TCGCCGCTCCCTCCCCAACCACCGCCCCAGGGGCGGGCACCGCTCGGCGCCATCCCCGCCGCGCTCCGCCCCCGCCGGCCGGCCCCGCAGCGCCGGGCCCGGGTGTTACAAATCCAAGTGCCGATCCAGGGGGGGCGAGAGGGGTTTTGTCGGTAAGCACCGGAGCCTCTGGCCTCACGCTCTGCCTTGTCGCCGCGATGGGGAGGGACACGCCAGGGCTGCTGCCAAGGGGATGGGGGGGGGGAGGACTGAGCATACCGGGAAATAAACCGGGCAAATGGCAAACGGCGGCCCTGGACCGAGCCCGCCTTCCCCCGCCTGTGCTTGTGCTTCCCCGGGCTGAGAGCGGCCAAGAAACCCCTTTTCTCAAGCGTTTCGCTGCTAAAATTAATGATGTCTCCACGGTTTGTCTTCCAGGTTACAGCCGTTTCTGTTAACCCTTTGGTGTTTACCCCACGACCCCCATCTTCCTTGTAGGAAACAATTACCTTGCCAATTTAATAGGCCTAGGCAGGATCACCCAGCAAAGCATATTTTATTAACCATTTTGCAAGACCGGGTGTTCTACCTAAAGGCAGGCACACGGAGTAGAGCAAAAAGCCCCTGCTTATATCCCTGAAATCCCGACCACAAATGCTCCCCCTGTTCCCCATCGGCTGGTACTTCAGGGTTTACAGACTACCTGACCATGCCTCAGTTTACCTGTCTCATTTGTCTAGCAACCCCTTCCCCTTGTTGGTTTATTTAAAATATGCATTCCTGGCTCTTTGGTTACCCTTCTCCCCAGCTGAGCTTTTTAAATAGACTAATCAGTTTGCACTCTGGGATTAGTTTGAAGAGACTTTGTTTTACATTAAGGATTCATAGTCTGATGTCTCTCAGTCCTTGCCCCCCACTGGGGTCAGGTACCAGATCAGTTGTAAAAACAACATTCCTTCGTTAAATGTTCCTTACACCTTCGGTGTTTACCCCACTATCCACATCTTGTTCATAGGTAAACAAGGTTTTTGGACCTGAACTGCTCAGTGAAGGTAAAGAAGCCCCAACTCAGCCTCTTATGCACAGTTATTTATCAAAGTCAACACCAGTTAATGATGGAAAGATTAGATTATGTTAAAAAAAGAGCCCTTCTGAAGCTGCTGGAGGGCCGTGTGACAGGCTTGGCTGCAGATGGAGATTTCTGTGCAACTGGGAATCCCAAACCAAAAGTGAGGTGCCTGAAAGGATGTGGAGTATGTGGAGAGAAAGCCACAAAAGGCTGTTTCGTTCTGCTTAAATTTTTTATATTGTCATCGCGTGGCTACCCCAGATGGATAGGAGGGTTATTTACAGGGGTGACTGTCACTGTGGTCATGGTGAAAATTTGGGATTTCAGGCCCTGCTGTGGCACTGTTACGTCCATGCTGTGCTGCTCTAGGGAGAAACCAGAGCCTGTGACCCAGACAACACTAAAAAATTATCACCACAATGCAGGTGAATGCTGAGACAGTGAGAAAAATCGTAGTTGTACCATTAAATGTGTAAAATGAACAAAAAAACAATCAAACAAAACCCCAAACTATTCCCCCACCAACCTTAATTCTGTGGATACCAGCTCTCAACAATTTATTGACTTCATATGAAGCTCTGTGTTTTTGAGACGTCTTGGTTCATCCTCCTAAAAGTTTTTGTCGCTGTGTTTCTTGGCAGCTTTTTGAATGTTTTTTTGTACTGTGTCCTTATAAAAAAACATTCTCATGTCATCTTCAGAGACTTTACAGTGATGGTGTTTTAGTGCCACATTATTGGCAGACTGAGCTTCAGTCCATTAATGCATCAGAAGGATGTAGCATAATATGTCATAAATAATCCATAATCAGCTATTCCCTTCACGTTACTGATGTATTCTGGCTGACAGACTCATGCTAACTTTGTACGAGCTAATTTAATCATTCAATCATATTGGTTTTTCCATTTGATAGGACTTGTATGAGGTTTGAACTGGTAGACAGGATGGTTTTAGCAAAGAGCCGTCGGACTGTCATTTTTTAAAGTATGGTTACTGTTCACGGATGTTCTTCAGTAATTCTCAGTGAATACAGAGACTAAACAGTAGTTTTAATAGTTTCCTTGAAGGCTGGTAATTTGCTGTTCTTGTAAAACTTCCACTGGTATGTTTGTTTGATATATTTGTCATGGCCATTGTGATACCTTTTTTGTGTTTACTGTTTTGTTGTTGTTGTTTTTTAAATTCCTTTTCCTTTGCTTCAGGTTGAAAAGATGGGGAATGCGGAAAGCAATGCCTATCAGAATCACCTTTCCCGATTTCTTCCTGAGGAGCAGTCTGACATTGATGGAGTATTTGATACCTTATCAGGATCGAGTGGCTCAGCTGGAGCAAAAAATGGCAAAGCTACAAAGAAGTCTGTCACTCTGGCAGCACTACAGGCAAGACAATTTATTATTCCTGATATATCTGGCATGTGGTGCATTAAACATAATTCCAGAAAGAATCTAAAGACGTGGCAATGGTTACTTTTGAAGGATTTAATACTTAACATTTTGGGGCAGGATGGATATTTAACTTTTTCTTACAGCTTAACATGCATGGTGACTTTCAGGATTGTGTTTATCTCCTAAATTGCACTGCTGGGTCAATTTACAGCTTTCCTGATTCTGAACTAAGTTGGCACGTGTGAAAATATTTTTACAGACACTTGAAAAATGGGAAGAATATTCTTCTCCCTGGAATCTATAGTGTGTGATTATGTACAGATTTTCTTGAGAAGCTGTCACAAAGTCGATTTGTATTTCGTTGTATCTCTCCCTCAATTGCATCACTGTCTCTAATCTTTTCACTCGCATTAAAAAGAGAGAACTCAAATTTGCTTGATTAAGCTGTAGTTCCGTGTTTTAGGCAATTAACATACATTATGCTTTCTGATTAACTTTGCATTCATTTTCTAATCAAGAAAGAAGAGGAAAATTATTTGTTGCAATGCTTGATAACTTCAGTTAGGCAGGAACCAAGCGGCCAAATTCATGTAGTATTAAAATTTAATTTTTATATATGTTACACAGTTAATGGAATCAAATTAAAACCCAAGGAAAGAAGCAGGTTATTTTAAGGTATTTAGCAATGCATCTGCATACAGACCAGCTTTAGCCTTTCTATAGCTGGGCTGTTTATGAGCTATCACCAGTTTGGAAACAGTGCTGCTGCTGCCCAGCTTAACAGCTGTAGTACATCCAAGAACCTGGTCCTTGGTGTCTGTTAGTTGATTGGGATGTGGAAGAGGTTCTCTGTCTTCGCGCCTAGATCAACGCAACATTTGAATGTTTGCCTTTTCCCTTGCTGCCTTTTTGTTTGCTAATTTAAATTAAAATCTTTTGAAAGGCTGCCTGTAGTGCAGGGACTGTTGCCTTGTAGGTGTCTATGCTCATGTCTGAGCTGGGTTGATATGAGGGAGGTTTGATCTAGCAACAGTCTGGTGATGTTAACAAGGCCCCAAATGTAACCTCATGTACTCTGCTTAGGCTCAGCGCTTTACTAGAAGGAAACCACGTGGCTTCTAGACCAGAACAGGCTGCCCTGCGTAGCTTGGAAAGCAGGTAGAGCAAGTATCTCTAGATACTTTCTTGGAGCCGTTTAAGACAAGGATTGTAAACTGTCAGAGGTGTGAGTCTGTTAGACATTTATTAAAGATTCCTTTTTTACAGTCCTTTTTTGCACCCTGTGTCTGTTGATTGAAATAGTTGTAACAAGAAGTTAGTGGTGGGTAGGGAATAGGTGGGTAATGCTGCAGTGGGAAGTAAAAAGCCCTCAAGAATAGTGTTTTTAATTGTTCCCTGCTGCTTCTCTCACTTCAGTATGATGTAGCACTTTCAGAAAGCCTAAAAGACAGCTGTACCACCTGTGACTGTCCCTCCCCCAAAATGAAGCACTCTGATGTGCAAGACGTTGGCTACTAATTCTGCTTCTACTGAAATCAATAGGAGTTTTACCACTGACGTCAACAAAAGCAGGAGAGAGCTTGGCATATTGGATCTCACCCTATATGCACCGCAACAGCCATTAACATTGAATAGGAACGGCCTCGGTGGCTCCAACAGGAGCCATGTTGAGCCAGCAATAGATCGGTAGTAGCAGCTCCACTGAGTAGAGCTGGAGTGCTTGCACGCAGGTGGAGCTCTGTTGATTTTGGCATAGTCCCCACTGGGTTACACCCCTCGATATCAGAGTCAAGTCTGGTTTTATGGACAGTGCTTGGTGCCGTGAAGATACTGTGTAATCATCTCTTAGTGTGTGGATGTATTTTAAATGATTTATTTTTAAACCATATAATTATCTTGAAGACTGTGAAAGTTTCTTGAATCCAGAGTCAGATCTTTCCCACAGCATTAGGATGTATGATGCTGTATAATATATCAGTTCAATTTCAATTCAAAGGGCCAGTAGTGCAGTTTGGATGAACAAGTTTTGATTTTGACTATCAAAATATCAGGGATGCCTTATAAAAATCAGGTGATCTCATTTTTGTTCTGTGCTTGAATGAGATGTTGCTATGCAGAGAAAAACTTCTGAGAATTGTTTCTACATGTGCATGTAGGGTTAAACACATTGCCTGCATTGTCTTGAGGCCAAAGCTGAGATATGGAAAAAACTTTCAATTTCTCTTTGTTTTTAAGTATCTGTGAGCTCCACTATCAAAAGCGGAGTTAAAACACAATTTTAAATGTTGAATTGGCAGAGTTGTAAACCTTTACAATGGAGTTATCATATGGAAATCCTTTGCTAATATTCTGCTAATGCTTTACATTTTTTTAAAATGGCATTTGTAGAAAAACAGTATCAATTTAAATCACTAAATAGTGATTGGGAAGGAGATTCTATAAAAATAGGGTTTTTTTTTCTCTTGGGAAAACTGTCCTTTGATATAAGTTTGTTGCTGATAGTAGATACTTGCTATTGAAATCCTTCATTCACAGCAGAGTATCTCAGCACAGATTAGCTGGAATATATTAGTTATTCTTAATTTGTAAAATGTGTTCTTTGCTGTTTTTCTCGTTGCAGGCCTATCTGCGGGAGCCAATACCAGAGCAAATGACTGTTCGGTTATACAGTGGAATGAAAAGTATTGACCTGACTGGGAAATCATCCGGGCTGAGTGAACGCATTGCTAAGAAGCAGTTTGTAATTTTTATGTCAAACCTCTTAAAAGGGAATGCAGATGAAAAGATTACCATAATAATGAGAATGATCTCCAAGACACAAGGGCCTGTGAAGGGCAAACAAATCCAAGAGGTAAACAGGCAGTTAAAAGTGTGTTGAGGGGACAGTGAGAGAACAGAGCTGGGTAATCTTTAGAGTGCAAGATTCAGCACAAGGATTCCTGAGTTTTGTATTTTTAAAATCTCTTTTACCACTAAATTCTGATCTGGGACAAACTGTAGGCAAACCAGGCTATATTTCAGCTGCGGGCTTTTCCCTGCTGACTCACCTGCTTTGAGAATCAGGATCTGGATTTTGTGGAGGGCACTGACTGGTTTTTGTCTGGTGGTTCACAGGCTCACTGAAGGGTGCAGAGCCTGGCTATATTTAAGAGTCAGCAATGGCTTTGGTGTGGCTGGTGCTTCTGGGAAGTGAGCAAGATGCTTTCTAGAGCTTTAGTTGGAGCAGAGATGTGTGAATCAAATACATAGCTTACAAAGTGGAAGAGTGGGTTCTCACAAAACAGTAATTTCCTGGCAGCTCCCACCACTGCAAAATTTGGATCTCCCCTCCCTCTTTGATGCCACATTTTATGGAGATGCTTTCTGAAGTAACGTGCAAAATATCTTGAAAAAGGATACCTTTCAAGACTTGTGACACTGAAATAGCATTTCTGTTACTTCTGACTCATCATGAGAAAATATGCTACTGCCATTGGAATTACAGCATCAGTACTACTTGACTTTATTCTCAGAAAATCCTTTGAAGCTCTTAGCAATTTTATTTAAGAAATGCCAAAATGATGTTTTAACCTTTTCAGTTCACAGAGGATCTGATCATGTCTGTCGTCCATGTACTGAACTACAGGAAGGAGCTGAAAGGTTGGAATTTGGAGAACACCAGGGATTCTGCAAGTGGCGTAAAGGCTCTGGCTTCTCAGCTGCTTTCAGAACTGAAGCTTGCAGGTAAGCAGCACTGATGTCGTATATCCCAGAACAGCAGAGAGCTCATGATCTCACAAGAATTTTTCTCTTCAGGTCACATCTTTGAAATTAAATGGTGAGACCAGTATTTCAAACGTAGTGCTTTGCGAATGACTGGGGAATTCTGTTTATTTTACCTTACCAACTTTCTCCTCTAAATTCAGGAGAGCTTTGGTTTGAAGTCGCAGTTTAAGCTGACATGCAAAACTATTTTTCGTACAACATGTCTATTTTACAAATACCTGGTTTGCAAACGACAGGCATTTATATGCGTGTGCATGTATTTATGACTGCATGTTCTTTTTACAAAGCACTGGTTTATCTTTGCACTGTTGTAATAATAGTTGTTACTGTCCTGGAAAGAACGCGTTGTAAGTTATAACTAGGATTTCATGTTCCTTAATTGTGACAGCCCAAACCATTCTATGATTCTAAGATCTGCTTAATACGGCTGACACTTTACTGTCACTGGCTCCTTTCATATGCGGTTTCATGTCCATTGAAATAACGGAATATTGTGTTTACACCTAAAAACCAACTGATTATTTTCCAGACTGAGAGAATTAACTACTGTTCCTGTGTATCTTATTATTTAGATGGGACAAAAGCTGCAGGTCCTCAGCTGATGGAGACAAATTTTGATCAAAGTGCCATTGAGGACTGGGTGTACCGAGTTCCACAGATCTCAGTTTTCCTCAGCGTTGTTATCAGGCAAGGCTTCCATGTTCTGCATTCTCTCCCAGATCAAACCAAAGACATTCTCAACCTGCTTCCAGTCTGCAAAGGCATCAAGAGAAGAGGACTTGTCAGTCTGTTTGACATCCCATCCATCATATACATCAACTCCCATCTGCCTGCAGAGCTACAGCACAAGTGGCAGCTTTTATTTTCTTCAAAGCTTCATGGAGAAAGCTTTTCACAGTTATGTGCGCATATAGTGAACAAAGGTCCTTGCATAGTGATCTTAAAGGACTCGGATGGTTATATCTTTGGTGGGTTTGCATCTCACTCCTGGGAGGTGAAGCCACAGTTTCAAGGTAAAACTCACTTCTCTTTTTTCTAGTATCTCATGGATCTGGTAAACATTATTTATTCTGTCCACTTAATGGATACAGTCATTTTATGTTCATGACACACAGTATTTCGTATACTTCCAAGTGTATTTTCCTGTTGCAAAAATAACACTGATTTTTGAAAAATAGACATGCCAAGTTATTTCTGCTTTGTACCCAGTGGGGCGCATTACTGTTTATAATTTCTCTGTTATTGGATAAGACTTTTAAAATTGCTGGACTTACTTATCATGGAACAAGTTTTCAGTGAAATCTTATCAACCCCTGTAGCTGCATAGGTTGAAAATGAAATGAAAATGAAGGAAATGCAGCATAGATGATGAATAAGAGTTTAAATTGATGTCCAGCAGATGGCAATCTTCCATCTCAGAACAGCTGAGCCAAGCACCAGGTTACGCCTCTTGCCATTTTTGCACTGGCTTTGTTTCACTTTTAAAATCCAGCAGTATCTTTCAATAAGATAAACTTTTTGTTGCCTTGAAGTGTCTGGGGAGAAGAGATTTTTTTTTTATATAATTCCTTGAAAAGAACTTCTGCGCTGGCTTTCTGAAAAAAAATGATGGACTCTGGATGATCTGTCCTCCTGGGAATCCTCACTTTTACTGCATTAAAAATTCAATTCCTATACTTAATTAGTACTTGATATTAGCACTCAAGTTAGTTAATATAATATTAGGTTATATTGATTACACAACACTTGCCTTGTATTTTCTCCTGCTAGAATAACACATGTAGCGTACTGGCCAATCACACCACGGGTCTCTCTAAATACCAAACTCGGCATAATGAAAATTGTGCTCTAAATAATCTAAACTGATCCATATGCCAATATAGTCAGAACTAAGGGTGTCAGTTTGTACGGGTGTAGCAGTTGGCTGGTTTTAGATGATACAACACAAGCCTGTGATGGGTGAACCCTTACACAGTATTATATTGTACTAGTAATGCCTCTGACTCTGCCCCTGGTCACAGCCATAGAATCACATTGATTTCTGTGACCTTGCACAGAGTTAACTGAGAATAAACAATAGGTCTAGATCGTGATGAGAGATAGGTATTGGCTTTCTGAGATTGCAGCTGCTGTCTTTGATTTATCCAGCTGCACTTCTTCAATATTTTTTTCCTATCCTATTTGTAGGCAAGTTTTTGCTTGGCTGGTTGTCTGACCTCAGATACTTTTCTGTTTACAGGTGACAACAGGTGCTTTCTGTTTTCCATTTTCCCCTCTGTTGCTGTATACACATACACAGGGTATAATGACCACTACATGTATTTGAACCATCACCAACAAACAATGCCAAATGGACTTGTAAGTATTAAGAAATGACAATATGGAAATGGAATTCATGGCTGGTGTTTGGAAGTGTTTTGTTTTATTTGCTTCTATTACTGTGAGCAGATTTATTCCACTTTTTATTCTCTGAGGAAGTTTTTATCTGTTCTCTGCGCTATTTGTGCCACACTTTTAGTAGGAGGAGATTTTTTTCTGTTTTTTGTGTTAAAGCATCAGTGTAAAGTGTGAACTACGAATAATCACAGAGAAGCACTTACAATAATGATTAGAATCTATACTTTTCTTTACAGTTGATATGTATAGTGAAGTACTGAATTAACTAACATAGAGTTTATTTGTGTCTGACCCTAGCAGGTGGGTTTTATGTAGATTAGATTTATGGAGGTTCAGGGGAGAAATGTTTTTGCCAAGTCTGGTTATCACAGAAGCCCTTGTGGCCGTTGTCCCTATTGTCTGACGAACTGACTGCAGGTATCCACATCACTGAAGCAGCACAAGCTGGTTGATCTGTGTAATTAAAGATCCTTCCAATGGCTATTCTCACTGCTACACTAACTGCTTTTTAAATTATGGAAGGCTGAGAAAGCCCGGCAGAATTAAAAAACTGCGTGTAGGTGGCTGCTGCTGTGTAATTACAGTGGCAGAAGCTCCTTTTACTCAAGCCCACAAATGAACTCTCCAGATGCAGAGGAGTTTCCACAGAGCTACAACACGTTGCCTGTTTTGGAAAGTGTTGTGCAGTTTTGTGGCATTATATGCCTATAACTTTGAGAATGGCAGCAGTCTGGAGTAAATTTGCTCTAAAGAAAGCAAATAGCATTATATTATTTGTTTCTGTAGGTACTTTTAAATGGAAAAGAGGCAGCAAAACTGAGCACTTTCACCCTGTTTAAAATGGAATGATTCATCAATAAACAAAAGCCAGTGAGCTAAATTTCTGGCTGAATTCCTTGCAGATACTGGTATTCCGTAAAGCACAGAGGGAGGGCAGTATCACTCAGGTAAATTCTTGTCTTCAGGAATCCTGGATTTTGGTACGGAAGCCCAGGTTCACTGAGCAAACCCTTTTCCACCTACCCATAGAAGCGTGGCATGGATATTGAAAATAGTGATTTATACTCTAGATTTCAGAACTTGCTCAGTCTGGTTTGTGTGTGCTGCAAGTGTTTAGTGTGTGGCTTTTGTTCCCAGGGGATGGGGGGACAACACGGTTACTTCGGACTCTGGATAGACAGTGACTACGGGAAGGGACACAGCAAAGCCAAACCTCGATGTACCACCTACAACAGCCCCCAGCTTGCAGCCAAAGAGGATTTTACACTGGATGCCATGGAAGTTTGGGCAGTGGGAGAGGTCCCTGAAAGTGCAGGGGTAGGTGAACAAATCTGAAACCTGTGAAATTGTGTCCTGATTGGAATGGGAAATGCAAATGCAAAACTTGCAGTGGCAGCTTTCTGATTAAACGCTATCTCTTCATTGGAATGAATAATATGTAACTGGCCTCATGATGCCATATATTTTGTAGCAAGTAAAAGGCAAAACTGGTGGAATTATTGAGGGTGCCAACAAGGAGTAACATCCAGAAGGGACCTCCTTAGAGGGGTTCATTAAAACCCAGTATTTGTAAAAAAGAATGCAAGCACTGGAAGCTCGAAAGTAAATACATAGTTCTCTATAGTTCAAGAAGAAGAAGAACCCAAAGTATTTATTTATCAGTAACTTTGAATTTACTGTAGTTTTACAGTAAATTTATGTCAATAGATTTATGCTAGTCTTTGTGCACCTGGTTTATCTCTGGGAATAAGTAGGAGACCTCTTTCCAGTGTCCTTTGTCCCTGTAATTTATTATTAAACTATCTGGTCTGCCTGTTTTAGTGGTGGTTTGTGGGTTGGCTTGTTTGTTTTTAATTTATTTCTTTTCATACTAAATTCATGTGCTCTGTCTGTTCAGAGGACACATAGCTCTACATAGAAACAGAACAAATTGTTTACAAACAAGGTTGAATTGTACTCGAATCGCTTCTTTATAAAAAAATTCACATCTGCACTTGAAGCTGAGGTCAAGTTAACCAGGATGTTCTGACTGGCTTGTAACCTGAATGGACTTGAAATAGTTCACTGTCATCTTAGGAAAATTTTATGACTATTTTGGGTAACTGCAATGAAAGTTGTTTGATGTATCGCAGTGAATCTTAAATGCTTTACTTGGAAAGTGCATATCCGTCATTGTGACGAGCTTGCAAACCAGGTTACTTGTGGACTTTTCAGTCTGTCTCTGTCTTTTAGCCTGATATTGATTCATTCATAATGACAATTTAAATTGACTATATGTTCTTCTGTTTTGAAGACAAAAGGTAAGAAGACTATCCTGGATGCAGATCCTGAGGCTCAGGCCTTATTAGAAATGACTGGAAGAAGTCGCCACAGTGAAGGTCTACGAGAACCTATTGGAGAGGATGATGATGATGACAACTGAAAGAAAACTGAAAGAATCACAGTAACATGAAAACCTTTTTTTGTTGTTTTTTCAATCCTGGGTGTTAATGTTCCTTGGACAGGGTATTTTTCCCTCTTTTTTTTATCCTTACATTTACCCATTTATCTGGGATGAAGCGTAAGCCTTATACTTATGTAATATTTAGGTGCAATACAATATTCTGGCTGAAAGGTTTTGTTTGGGGAGAACCAAAAAATTAACTTAGTACCTAATCATTAGACATCTCTAAGTTCTAGCTGAATATGAATTTGCTAGCATTCCTGATAGATCCTGTCTGCATACAGAATTAAAACCAGAAGATGTAGCTTTTCATAGTACGGCGTACTGACTTGGAGAATTTATATGTATTTATCTAAAGCCTGTTCAAGAAACTGATTAAGGTTCTTATACCTCAACTGTACATATTTATTTGTGTGCAATGAAATTAGTCAGTGAAGCTTGCAAACTGGAACGGTGTTTTACATTGCTAAACATAGAATACTCCATGTGATTCTGTACGATGGATGCTATTAATTTACATTGCTCCGGTCAAAGCATTAAATGTCATGTTTTCTAAGTCAGATTTTCAGCATGTTACTCTATATGGACTGTGAGATGTACGAAATGCTAAGCAGACAGTTTTATGATGTCACACTACACCTTAGTGCATTTCTTTTAAAAGATTTCTGCAGAAATTTGCCTATTGCTTAGAAGAACAGAGCCAGTGGGAGTCATTCAGATGTATTTATCCTAAGAATGGGCCATAACCTCCAGCAGAAGTTCTTTAGGGAATGTAACTTCTTCAGTAGCCTCACTAGAGACTGGAGTAAAAGATGAGGCTGTAAAAAAGGGTTAAGGAAGAAGCATCCACAGTTAATTTGGAACAGTATCTGCAGGCATCTTGTAAAAAAAAAAAAATCATCATGTTATGTCTGTACCATGTTTAAAGAAGGCTGCTGTACATTTTATTTCCACACAATCATTACTGTATTATGAAAAAAAATGCCCTTGATGTGAAATGTATCTGTTGGGTTTGGGGTTTGCTCTGGTTTGTTGGGTTCACCAGTCAGCACCAGTTTTGTCAGGGCTCTTGTACTCAGGGCTTTTTCTACTTTTTCTAATTACTCTCAGTAATTATTTGATGTTGCTAATCCTATGTGTAAAAAAATAACCCTAATTTCTACCAGGGACTGTCATTTCTAGCTCAGCAATTTTTGGTTATTAGTCTGTATGATTGCCAGTCTTTCTCCTCCTAAGGAGCAGGACTGTATCAAGTCCCCTTTGTCCTGACATCAGTTCGTCTTCTGTGCAGCTTAGAGCAAAAAATATGCTGTTACAGTCTATAAAATTACTGTGATTCCTCATCATGTAGCCTTCCTTCAAATTATTTATTTTTTTCTCTACATGATGTTTTTCATAGAGAACTGAATTTGAATATTCTGAATAATCTGCACTTGTGCCTTGATGTAGATCCCATTTAAAAAGAAATATTAAAGAATATGAATTTAGCCTTGAAAGGAGAGCATGAGGAAATCAATCCAGCCTGACATCCTAGAACTCAACTGTAAATTTTGTGTGCTGCATCTACTAATTATTGGGGCATATTTATGCTGTTTGTTCCAGTACAGAGTACGCTGTGAAAGGCCTGAGCTAATGTCCTTGTATTTCCTTAAATAAACCAAATAGTCTCCCAAGTTTGTAACACATAGGAAAAAAATGCAAGCATTAAAACAATTACACTGATACTTTTGTATAATTTTCTTCTCTGTGTATTGTAATAAGTATTTTAAATGGTTCAAATTAGGGAGTGCTATATAGGCAGCAAGTACCTGGTGCTCTGTAAGTGGGTGATGCTTTTGTTTTAACATTCTCAAACTCCCACCATAAGTCTCAGGGATTTTCTTCACTTAGCCACTAAGAATACTAAATATTTGAAGTGGAAGACATACAGACATGAGACAGTTGAATTTCTGCAGCTACACACAAAATAAGCAACTAGAATTTATTTTCCTTCTATTACAAGGCAGGGACTTTTCTTTGAGGGCTGAAACATTTTGCAAGGATTTTTAAAAAACAGGGCGAGCAGCCACCTTTGCAGCGTATATGTGAGGCAGGTGAATTGCACAAAGCTACTCTTCACCAAAAATATTTAAATGGCCAGGTTTTCTTTGATATAAAATAAATAAGGGTTGGCACTTCAGCTCCTCACAGTTTGTGTGACATCTCCCCACAGTTTCTGTGAGCATCTTGCTGAATCGAGGCTGGATATCTGGGAATCTAGAAATGCTATAACTGACTCTACGAAAAGAACTACTAGTGAGGTCCTTTCCATTCTGACTTAATATTAAAGGACAGGTCTAAATCAAGACTTTCGTACATACACTTGTCAGTAACATTTTAAAAATGTAGATTTTATTAGTAAAAATCATTTTGATTTAAATAAATAAAATTTGAATTTATGCACAATAGCTTTTTCTGTACAGGTGTGAAACTGCGTTATCTGGGACTGTCACAGCATTCTTGACATATAGATCAATGTTATAAAAATATACCTGATCTTGGTTTAAAACAGGAGGCACTTTGGAGGTTTCTGTAGGCAGCTCAGACAGCTTAGGTAGACTGTGTAGAAGTAGCAAACTCTACAGCGGGAAGAATTGTTGGTACAGATTCACTTGAGTGTCTTCAAAAAGGATGTGCGGCGTCAGAAAACGGTGCATTTGGATTATCCAGCATCATCGCTCCGTTCCAAGCGCATCTTTAGAGGGACTTTGCATCAGTTATGACATCACTTAGCGTGCTTTGCTCCACAGCAGCGTTTTTCACAGAGTTTGACGAGCTCGGACACGATGAAAACGGAGGAAGCCAGTCCGGTGAGAAACAGCAGGTCTGCCGAGGGGAAACAGAGCAAAGTGAGCACAGCTGGATTTTGTGCTGGGCAGGAACCCCAAGTTCAGGGTCTTGCTGCAGCAGATGTTTGTGCTGGTGTAACTCCATAGCATGGCCTGGCTGTGCTTTTGCTAGGTGTAAAATCAGGGAAATGAAGGCGGTAAACAGGCTGTTGGAATCGTCCACTTGAGTGGTAACCTCTACATCAATAACTTTGGATCAATGAGCCCTGCTTCTAACGAAGGGCCCAATGCAGATGCAACACAAAGGAGTGTGGTAGAGTTTGCTTGGATTAAAATGGTAAAACACGCATTGTGCTTCAGCTAGAGAACGTTTACCCCGCTTTTGCAAAATATACTGACTGCACAATGGTTCTACATAGATTTATGTAAAGAAATATCATCACACAGAGCTCATGGAAAACCTTGGTATGTCTGCAATTACATGCATTTATGTGCGGTAAATCAAAATTCAAAACCTAGGGCAGGATAATATAATTAAATACTAGTACTATTTGTGTATATATATATATGTATGTATGTATGTATAGGTATGGGAGCTGTTGATTGATTGTCCCTACCAGCAGTCTGCTGGGAGCTATCATATAACAGTTTGGCAATCCCATCTGCTTTTTAAAGTGGCTTTAAAGAAAAAATATATTGTTTATTTTACAACTTACCGAGCACTGCTAAGTTCTCTGTCTGGAAGATTTTTTGTAAAGGAGGGACATATATAACAGCCAGCTGTCCCAAAAATGACCCGAGCACAGAATACAAGAACATGCGGTTTCGAAAAAACCCTATTTCAAATATCAGCTTTGTCTAGAGAAGAGGAGGAAAAAAAAAAGAAATAAGAAAAATTTAAAAAAAAAAAGAGAAAGGTAACATTTCTCACCCGCCTGTTGGTACTTGAATGTCACACTGTTTCTTTGCATGTAAACTCTTCACTTTTTGAAGTTACATGAATGCTAATTTAGAGCTACATAATTGAAAGTGTAATTACAGTTGAACTATGACGGACAACTATTTATAAAGAAGATAAAAATCATGCTGCTTTAAATGACATTTAAAAAAAACTTCCCGTGCAAAATACTAGAATTCTAATGGTAGTGTTTTGCTGACAGAGCGATCTCACCTGAGAGCGGCATGTCAGGGCATTGAAGAGGTCAAAAAACACAAAACAGGTAAAAGTCATTGTTGTGGTTCGAGGAGTTATGCCACTTTTTGGATTCTGAAAGCACATGTCAAAATTCAGGGGTCAGTTAAGCCTTACAAAAATACATCAGTTCAACAGGTGACTTAAATATTCCCTTTAATGACCTCAGTCAATTTGAAGTGCAGTAAAGCAAAGGAATAAATCTATTAGAGATAGCATTAATTTCTCTCTGCTAGTTGTTGAGTTTATGATCTTATCAACCATGTTTTAAAGGGGAATATGAGGAAAGACTATTCTAAATGAAGTCACTTAAACTGTTATAGGAACAGTCCCTGTTTACAAACAGCAATCTATAGTACTAATGTATTTGGCATTTCTACTTCTATGGTGAGAGATGAAAAGTACCTTAAAGCACTGATACCGTATCAAGTAAGAGTTTTCCCATTTCAGATAGAAAATTGGAGGCAACACAAGACGCCAGAAGCAGAGGTAGGAGCTGACGCTGGTTTTTTAACCCTCTGGATGTATTTCAAAACATCCTTCCCATGCACTTCAGAAATTGCCCTTCACTTTGTTCTGCACCCTGAGGAGAACAAGATAGAACTGCAGATTTCCTCACCTCCTTCCAGAAGACAAAGAGGGTTCCACTGATGATAATTACCGCTGACATGAAGATTTTCAGGATCAACGATTTGCTGAGTATAGTGTCAGTGACACATCGGGGTGGCTGCTTGATGGTGTCTTTATCAACAGGTTCAACTCCCAAGCTGCCTCAAAGAGAAGCACAGGGACATGTTTAGACAATGCAGATCATCCTGAAATGGTACTGCTGATTGACCAGGATGCATCTGGAGGATGAAATTATTTGAAGTACAGCATGAGAGACACCAGTATTCTGGTGGGGCTACATAAGGCCCCAAATCTGCCAGCGAGACTTAAGGCAAAGCTCTTTTTTTCATGTAACAAGCTGTGAAAATGATTTATTAGACTACTATGGTGTATCATAGCGGTAGCCCATCCTAGACGGACAGCTAGCTGTGAGATCATGGCCAACAACCCTTCCATGCTTTGGAAGTAGTAATTGTAATTATCAGTATTTGTAATTAGCAGGTGGATGAGGTCCCTAAGTCTTGTGATTTTGGGGCATATGCCCCCTTAGTTACCCAGTGTTCCCTTGGCAGTCAGATCTGCAGGGCTGCTAGCCAGTGGCGCACTTAAGACAAAAGACCATTCGTTCTCAGAAACTGGAATGATTAAGGAATTCCAGCATAAAACAGGAATTAGTAAGACCTCAAGTAAACCTGAAATAAATGCTTTTGGAGGGACTGAGGGAACAAAAGTACAACTTGTCTTATCTAACCACCAAATCATGGGCACATTGATAAGAAATCATAACGGCTTGTGTTCCTAAACCAAATTCAGACATATTAAAACCAATAATATTTTGCTTATTTAACTCTTCCATACCTCTGGGCTGGTGGCCCATCCATGATGATGTTGATCCATAAAATCTGCATAGCATTGAGTGGATTTGGTAGGTTGAGCACTGTTGACAGAGTAATTAGGCTCAAAGCCGAAATGCTCCTACAAAGGACAAAAAAAGACATTATTCTGCACGGCCTCACCCAAAAGGTTCTTTCACTGGAATTGAAGGAAACAGGAGCTTACGTGCTCAACTGGAATCGGACAAAATTTTTTATGTTGTAAAATATTCCCTTTCCTTCTTCTATTGCACTCCTGAAAGGGAGAGAAGAGTTTATTAAATAACTAGCACTCGTGCTATTTTACATTGAGCTCCCTGTAACACTTAAAAGACGAGTTGTCTTCTCTAGCCCTTCTTTCAGTTGAAATTCAGACTCAGCCTGAGGAGTACATCAATGCAGCTTCTCAGTTAAAGTTACTTTATCAGGACTAGTAGATCTGAAAAGCCTGGTTTGTATGGCCAGGTCTTAGCTCACAAAGCAGGCACGTGAGCCTATATATATCCTCACTCTGCCTACTCTCTCTGTTATGAACCAACAGAGCATTGCAAATTATGTCTCTCCTCTGAGCTTCTTGGATGAAGCAGAGAGCACAAGTTATGATCTACCCAGACTTCAAGGCACTTTCAAATCCCCGATTAGCTACAGCAATGAGAAACCAGGGGTTTTAGATGAAAGGTGGCTTTGTCCCCACTGCTGGAAACAAAGAGAGTTATTCCCATGTATGCAGCTGAAAACGAGACAGACCCACACTGGGTATCTCCACTTACTGCCCGTTGGCTTCCATGTCCTGTGTCTTGTGTTATTTCTAGTCACACAGCAGACTTGTTGCAATGGACAGCCAAAAAGCAGCTGAAATGAGAAAGTGTCTGACAGCAAGAAAGTCGCTAAACTTACATTACTGTGGAGAAGTCATCGTCCACAAGGATCATGTTGGCAGCCTCTTTGCTGACGTCTGTACCAGCTTTTCCCATTGCGATCCCAATATCGGCAGATTTAAGGGCCACGGCGTCATTAACGCCGTCTCCTGTCATGGACACAACAGCACCCGTCCTCTGCAAAGCCTGTGAGAGTGGAGACATGAGAGCTCTGAAGCCAGGAGAAGATAATTAAGTTGACAGTCACAGGATTTGCACATAAAATTGAAAGAGAAGAAGTGCTACCCTCTTTCCCCAAAAATAAGCCCTAGCATGATTTTTCAGGAATTTTGAGGATGCTCAAAATATAAGCCCTACTCAAAAAATAAGCCCTAGTTACAGTCATTAAAAAATCAATTTAAATAGTTTCCAAGCAGCTATACATGTAAAAAAATAAGCATCTTTTGGAGCAAAAATTAATATAAGACCCTGTCTTATTTTCAGGGAAACAGGGTATGTGACTTTGAGGGTAAGCCAGACTCAGCAGCCCACTGAGGACAAAACTCAGACCAAGAATTAAGAGACTGGATTTTCAGGAGTGTAAAGAAATCTCACAACTCCAGCAGGAGTTAGAAGAGGGGAGTAAATCATTCCTCAGAAATCATTCTCCTGATATTATTCTTGCTAATACCTCACTAGTGTCTTCCAAATGACCCAGGCCAGATCTGCAAGAGAAATGCTAATACCTTCAGTGTAAATAGTGCCAATGCTCTAGTTTGGGTTTTACAATCCTTTAGTTTGAGTTGAGCCTGCCTTGGAAGGCCAGGTGGTCTAGAGGACTGAGCACCCACCCCTCCCCTTATGTCTTGTTTTTGTGAGGCATACAATGGATTTGAGAGGCTCTTGGTACCTTTATGATTTTCAGTTTGTGCTTTGGACTTGTTCTGAAGAAAATGGAAACCTGAAAAATAATAATAATTAAAAAAAAATACAACCTTGTATTAGAAGGATGCTATTGGAAATAGGCCTTGTTTTTGCAATCAAAACCATTACATTTTTGACAGTGGACGATAGCTCTGCCTCTGCCAATTGGTCCAGCTCTTCCCCAGACATGGCTTTCAGCTTCCCATTGCAGAGACCAATATTCTGTCCTGCAAAGAAAAGCCCAAAATGAGATCTACCCGTCAGCTCTGGAAAAAAAACAACTATTTCCTGACTCAAAAGAACAGAGGCGGCAATTAAAGAATTTACTGGGAAATATGTCTGAACCTGGAGCATCTGACAGGGCACCCAGCACTGAGCTGGGCCGGTCACCCTGTGATCCAATGCCCAGAACTGGAGCTGATACTAAATCTCTCGCTCTCCTCTTGTTCTAGGTATTGCTAATGGCAAAATATAAAAATGGGAAAAGCAGAGATACTCCCACTCCAAATATTAGTGGAGTCTATAAACCAAACAATGCCATCTGCCTCATTTAAGGGTCTTACACTGAGATTTTGCCATTTCTGGCATTAAAATAATGGAATTAAGTTACTGGAATTTGGCTCATAGTTCATAGCTGCTCTATTACTGCATTTAACATGGTTTGTTTCAATGGTAAAGCAAGAACTCAGTGGCATTTAAAACCTCTATTGCACACACAAAAAGAATGATAAAGTTGATTATTAAGTGACATAACATTTGACTGATCTGACAGATATAATATAGACCCACAGGAAAGAAGTGAAGTTTGCTACCTATGGCCACAGCAGTTTCCAGGGCATCTCCAGTGATCATCTTCACCGATACGCCAGATTCTAAAAGGATTTGAACAGCTTCTCTCACTCCCGCCCTTGGGGGATCAATTATTCCAACCAGACCTAAAAATGTTAGTTTGCCAAGTTCTGGACCTGAAGCCAAAGCAAGTACTAGAAACAGAGGGGAAAAAAAAGAAGACAAGACTAAATTATTAATAATGTGTTTCCATTCGTTAAAATGAACATTTAGAGGAGATATTAAGTTTCAGTTTTTCAGCAGAAAAAGTCACTTAAATCAGATCTTTAGTCATTATATTCAGATCTTGTATAGACACAAAAGTTTGGTCCACTCAAATAATACCAGTTTATCTAACTCGGAGCATTTCTGTTTCACACATTTCTCTTAGGGTTTATCTCTTTCTAATTTAAAGCTGCCTACCGAGTCTTTCCTAAATGCAGATGGATTAAACTGGTACAGAGCAATGTTAGACACTGTTAAACTACTATGTTAAACAATAGTGCTCCTGTAAAAACTTACAACTTTTTTTAAGTCTAAAAACGTGAAATGTAAATTCAGCTAAACCAGTGAAGCTTCCATCATGTAAACATCAAGACTCTGAACATTTTGTCTCTGTTCTTGGTACCTAACCATATCATTCAATCGTTCTTAAATCACTTGGGGATATTTTGCTTCATGTCAGTGTTGCTTTGATGATTGAATCACAAGGTCGCAGCAGCTGCCTGAACTAATCACTTTTCTTCAGAGTGCTAATTTGCCATTCACAACAACAGATGATTCAGATATGGTAAAGCAAGCTCTGTGCATGAATTACCAACCGCAAGACAGAGGGCTGGAGAATATGTATGTTAACTATACCGTCTTCCAGACCTGGCTGCCAAAACTTGTTCTCATCTCCATACAACCTGGGAACATGCAGAGGAGATGGTGTCTTTGTTATTGTGTGAAAGTCAGACATTTCTGAAAGGATGTTTGAGCGATGAAGGAAATGACATGCATATCAACACTTGTGTGGGCTGTGCACTGACATGCAGTCAGGATCAAAAGGAGATCATTAGACCTGGTTCTAATAAAGACTTGAACCAAACTTCAAATAAAAATCTCAATGCCCAAATCCATGTTCTGAATCCCTTTCAAGCTTCCCTTGCATTGCCCTTGAAACAACTTCTCCAAAAGCAAAACTTGGCAGAGCAGCCAAGAACCCTTGGATGGGTTCTGCACAAAGCTTTTCCATGCAACACTCAGACCGTATCCCAGGCAATCGCAACATTCCGTGCAAGAAAAACATTCACCATTTCCAGTGCTCCTTTCAATCTCACTTACTGAAACCCAGAAAAAAAAAAGAGATTAGCAGAAAGCAAGCAGCCAGCAGACCAAAGACATGGCCCTTGGCAAACTCTCATAAGTATTATGAAGAGATCACACGAACGATGCTGAGGACCGAGCCACTGCCCATCCTAACCAAAACAGATAAGGAAAGCATTAGGGCTTAAGCTTAAGGAACACAGACAGTAATGACTGACCACGTAGACCCGAGGAGCCCATTCGTTTTTCCTCCTGCTGGTAGAAGGCTTTCTGCTGGGGCGTGAGCGATAACGAGATGCCACCACTGTTATACAGAGTGCAATACTGGAGAACTTCTTCAAATGCTCCTTTCATAAAGTAAATATCTTCCTGGTCCTTTAAAGTAAGGAGATAACATACTTTATCAAACAACAAAAAAAAAAGAGGACATTTTAAAAATACTGATAATGCATAAGGCTTTACATCTTAGGTAAAAAAGATCTATTGTTTGCTCTTTTACCTGGTTTGTAAAATGCCCAGGTGCATGTATTATTTATCAGATGGGATATTTTTGCTCTTGCCATTTTTCTTGTTCAGCCGTCTCAGGCAGAATGGTAATGAAAATGTTGGTGAGCTTTTAAATGGAAGTACAATATCAGACAAAATGAGCTCCTTGACCACTAAGGGAAAAATGGCCAACATTTTCTTCCAGACATCGTATCTTTCTTCCCCTGCCAGTTATCTCTGAAAGGCTTTTGTTTTTCTGCTCAGACCACTACACAAAAAGTATTATCTTCTCTTGTTTAAACACAGCTTTACAAGCTAAAATTACACCCAAGTTGGGAATTTTGAGGTTTGTTCAGTTTTCTCCTGACATAGTTAACTTCTGAAAACATTATTTGCTAAAGAGATACCGTTCCATGTCCATTGTTGAGGAGCATAATTAGAAACATGAAACCAGCCAACACCACTGTTTGTTTTACCTGGTTTTTCAGTGTGCATTTCACAGCCATCCACTTTTGTTCAGAGCTAAACGGAATTTCCTTCTTTCTTACATAAATATCTTTTATGTCAGCTAATTCCATCTAAAGCAAGGTAAAAGAAAAAGAGCACTGTCATGTCCAACAATGCCAAAGCTTGTATATATTTTCCATATTACAAACATCTACTGTTGACTGTGTTCTTCCAAGTAGTCACATACCACAGAGCTCAAGAGAAAACAGGGGGAGAGTAAAACTCATACTTCAAATCCATCTTTTCCTTTTGGTGCCTGATATGGGATAAATTAAACTGGATTTTGATGCTTGATTCCTGTTGACTTTGCAAGAACTTGGGAGCTGCACTGTTGTCTCAGGGGCTTTGGACTGAAGTAGTTTCAGGTCCTTCCCTTAAACTTACGACCAAGCAATGGGCAAAGCAGATTTATTGCAGCCCAGCTCCCCCACTTTGCTTATTTCCTTGTTTCAAATTATTTCCTGATGAATTAAACTCAAGAAGCAATTCACTATAAGAAGATCCTTCAGCTATGAAGTACGACAGTCCAAATCAATTCATGCCTGCTTTAGCACCATGCGTGGGTGCTCTAGATGAAGTGGTAGTCATCAGAAGTAGCTTCTAGTCTCTTTGCCCCAGCTCCCACCAAATTAAAACAACTAAAAATTAAAAAAAAAAAAATAGAAGAGACAACCTCCCTCATATTCTGCTATGGCTTGGCTACTGAATGGTGGAGCAAAAAGAAGATTTTAATTTAGCATTTGAGGAAGTAAAATATCACTGTTTTCCAAAAAAAACCCAAACCACATGGTTTCATTGTTATAGTTACAAGCTTTACAAATAAGAGGTAAGCACAGATGTTTGCAGGTTCATCATTTCATCAGGCACCTTCTGTGCTTTACAGCCCACCTAAGATCCGTGGACCAGGCTGCGTAACATCAATTAGATGATACCTTGAGGCATTTTACAGCCTTCTGCCTGTAAGCATGAATGCAATATTCATAAAAACATCTTGGTTTACATAATCACGACTAGAAAAAAAGCAAAGGCTAGGAGATGACCCAAATTGAGAATGACCCTCTGCCTTGCTTTCTAGTATGGCCTAGTTTTGCTCATTTTTCACTCTCTTGTCTTCCTCCTGAACCCTTAATTGACATGTGCAGAAAATATGAAAAGGGCAGTCCAGTGTGAGCCCAAAATAAATCCATTATGCAGCATATTTGAGGAAATTGGTCTAACAAAACAATTATTGCTGTTAGCACAGAAGCTCAGGGAGGTGTTTGTCCATGACAAGAGGTTTGCATGGTAGAGGTACACACCTATGACCTTAGGGAGAACAGACAAGATTTAAACCAGTCTGGGGACTTTAAAGATGTCTGATCACTGCTGTCAGACCTAACAATTCCAGCTCTTCTGCTTTTTTTTTTTTTTTTTAATTTCTGGAAACTTAAATCTTAACAATCTTACCTTCATCGCAAGGGCAATGAGAGCTCCTTCTGTGGGCTGACCCATCACACTGTTTTTCCTGATAATGGCATTATTGACTACACAACCAGCCTAGAGATAGGGACATATTTACATAGTTTATTTTTTTTTCATAACTAATTTCATAGCTTTTCCATCTCTTTAAATGAAATAATGGAATATTGGAGGATGAAAGCAGTCACATTTCAAGAGATGTACTATTCCTCATAGCAGCATCCCTTGAGATCAGTCCTCATGCTTTCTAAACCCACTTAATACATATGATACAATAATATTTTGCTAAAATATTATGTTTTGGATATATTAACATAAAGCAAAAGCTTACATATATTTAACAAGCTTGATTAATCATGAAAATGAAAACAATCTCTCCTACTACTGCTGCTAACAAGCACTGTGGATGAAATCAGACTTCATCTCCATTTGAGATTCCAGCTCAGATCATTTCACTACCCAAAGACTCCGCTTTAGCTTACAGTTGAATGTGCAAGATTTTATTTAATGCTAACATGAAACCCAGAGACCATCATAGTACATTTCTAAATTGACTATGTAGCTAGCAAAAGTCTAGAATCTGTCCACATTAAAAATCTTAATGTGGTAAAATTAATTGATCTCTCCTCTGCCAGAACTATCTTTTTATCCAAAATGTCACTGACACTTTAAGCTCCTGCCTCTGGTCTCTCCCTACATGTGTTATGATCACTGCCTTTTGCCCATAAGCTTCAGGTATTATATCGCAATTACTCAGAGCTTTCCACCAGAGTTCTTAAACAAGACAGTTCATTTTAGAGTTACAGAAGTGGCTGTTTTTTCCACACTCATTACCCAAAGTGATCTGTGCAAATGAAAACTGAATATAAACAAGAAAAGTTGGTTCATAATTTATACATACCTCTACTAGTTTTCCAACTGAGACATTGGAAAATTCTTTAAGAATCTCCCTTGATGGCAGAAGATAAACATTTCCATCTCCATTGTAGCCCACCCCACTGACCTGAGGAAGGGAGAGACAGAAAAAGCAAATTTCCGAGTGCCAGCAGGACTATATTGCATCTGTATACAATGGGCTGCACTTGGGCAAAGTTCTGATTTTGAAGGTGCACTGGAATTATTCTTTCCAGCTCAAAACAATTCTTACAGGAAAGGCTGCAGATAATGAAAGTTTATATTACAATAGCTGTATAGGAACAAATAGTATCAGCTTGCCTTATAAAGAACTTGTCCGTCCCGAGTTCAGAAACCTCTTGCAGCTCAGTCAAGAGATACAGCCCTTTGGTAGCAGTGGGGTCACTGGTTTTACCCCGCTGATGACTGGCCGTGACTCCACTGCCCTGCTTTTTGCATGCTCGCATTCTTCACCCACTTTGCACACAAGTAAATGAACCAAGCGGATCAGCATCCACAATGTTTGCAGAGAACGGCAGATGATGTCAATGAACATCTTCGTTTATGGCATCTGAGCAGCTTTTGTACACTCAGCCCCACCTCTACCTGTCTCCAGCACCACAAAAGTCTCTTTAATGGAACTGGTGATGCACAAGAAACTGTTTGGTTTGGGACTGGCTCAGCAGCCCTCGTTTGGACCTCAATGAACTAAAACCAAATGGGCCTTGCTGAGCTGGAACAGGAAAGTCCGCATTATGGCCTCGGCCATACCTCTGCCTGGAACCCATCCGAGGTCACGAGCCGAGTCACCGTCATCTCGTTGGCTGTCAGAGTCCCCGTCTTATCTGAGCAGATGACATTGCAGCAACCTGATGCAGGAAAGTTTTTAATCAGAACTAATAAATAATGCAACTGAATAACGAGCTTCAGGGCCCCAGAAGAGGGAGAAAGTGTTTTCCTAATGTTACTCGAACCGCACCAGTGAGAAAAGGGAGAAAATAAAGGGAGAAAATACTGAGAAATGGATGGGTTTCCTAACAGGGCCCTGTAAGGAAAGGATGTGAGTGCACTCAGGTTATCGTGCACATAGTTTGGATGTGAGATGTGGTAGGAGACATCTGGAGAGGGCCACATTGTCTGCAGCATCATATGGTGTGCAGTCAGAGAAGGTACTGATCTCCTAGGAGCCAATCAATGTTTCCCAGCTGCAATACCACAGAATAGAACAGCTGTTGCATTCTGAAAAGACATATCAAATTCTCACTCTGCCACATGCTTCCTCAGATGGGCCATTTAACCCTTTGCTTCTCTATATCAGGAATAACAGCCCTCCCCTGCCCTGCTGAGGAATTGTGAGTGTGGATGTGTTAAAGACTTATTAAAAAAACCTTAAAAAAACTGCAGCAGGAGCTGCCCCACTTGTGCTCTGCTCTGTGACAATTCTGCTTCAGTAAAGGACATTGCTTCCAGGGCCCATTTACACCACAATACAGCAAAGGGGTGAATTGGCAGAGTCACCATATTCAGGGTGGTTTCCACTCCCAAGAAGGGGAAAAATGACCTTAATGCAGAAAGACTCCAGCTCCCTTCCATATCTGAATATCTTCCCTGGCTCTGGAGATGACCACACAGCTTGGGCACAGACCCTGTCAGCATGATGATCACCAGGAAAAAGCCTGGAGCCAATAAAGCAGATTGGGCTGCAATTAAATTAATTACAGTTTTGAAGGATTAGCACAGAGCAAAGCTATCACCTTCAATATTTTTTAGTTATTTACAATGAAAGAATCAGGTAAAAAAAGGATTATTTTCTTCCTTTTCAGAAGTTTTACAGACATGGCACATTTAATGCGTGGGAGAGAACAGGTTTTGCTGTGCTTAGGCTGTCTTGCAGAGTCCTCGAGCATCTGGCAGTTACGCCTATTTGGGCACAGCCCTACCAGAACGAAATTCTTCATGAGATAAGGCCATTTCAGATGTCCTGGGTCACAGCAGATACAATAAAATCAAGGTGATAAGATTCCTTAACCACAGAACAAACAAGGGTGGTTCAAACAATAGCAGCATTTCCAAGTTGCTTTTTAGCTGAAGGATCTGGCTGTGCAGCAGATTTGTGCAACTGCACGGGCCAGGCTTGGCATTAAATGTGTTTTTTAATGAGTGGTACTAAATGCACAACGTCTTCTCCATACAATGGCCGTACTGACCAAGGTCAGAGTAGCTAAGCCTGGATTAGAGTGACCTCAGGACGAGGGCAAACTTGAAGAAAAGGGAAGGTGGAAGAATAATTTCATTATGGTTCATTCTGCCCTGCAGATGTGAAGATGGGCTGGACACCTCCTCAAGGTCCTCTCTGTCCCTGTTTTCCATTATTCTTTGGATATTTGGGAGATGGCCACACAGGTTGCAGACAGACAAATGGTTTAGTTTATGACACCAGGCTCAACTTGAGGGGCTGCATGGTGTTTTAGGCAGACACTGAAGAAATGGATGGGATGGATCTGCAGGATGGTCCCACAGAATGGGGAGGAAGGAAAACCCAAGCCTTTCAACCCAAGAAGGACACGCATGTCTGGAGAGGGGCCCTGCTCCCCATGGGCCTGTGCCATGGGTTGGATCACACCATTACTATTACCTGCCTGTGTTAATATCAGTAAAATGGGAGAAAAGGGTGAGAAACACAGGGTAGAAAATGTATTTAAATGTGAGTGGGTTGCTCTGACCCAGTAAGCATATTCCAAATTATTATTATTTTTTTTTAAATCAGAGCAAGGCTCACTCTGCCAGCCCATTGCTATTCCATTCAGATTTTGAAGCCTGGCTGTGTGGCCCCTTTGCAGCCTTACCCAAGGTTTCTACTATGGGCAACTTCTTCACAATCACCCTCTTCTTGGCCATTCGGAGAACGCCCAGCACCAGCGTCACGGTGACCACGATGGGAAGGCCCTCTGGGATGGCGGCCACCGCCAGGCTGGGACAGCAGAGACACAACAGCTTCACCACAGGGCTCAAAACACAGGGACCGGCCAAAACGTGCCCAAGGCTTATTTCCATGGGGGCATTTTTCTGGTTTATATGTGTGTATCTGTATATTAGTGTGCAGTGCTAATCACTGGGACTCCTGGCACAGTATAAATACAAAAGCAGGATATTTATCCAATCCTCCGACCTTTTTTTGGATGATTTTGACAGAGCAATTACTTTCCTTCTTTGTGTTGCCAAAGAGCATTAATTTCTGGCTAAGGAAGGATTAGGGGTTGGATTTCTTTTCATTTATTTAACCATCTGAGGATGGAACTTGAATATCTCTTGACATCACATCTCACACCCACCCCCTTCATCTTCTCTCTTACATGTGGGTACAAACTACAGGGGGACAGAATCGGCTCCCCAGAGGTCCCCATGCTGCACACACCAAATCAGAGCAACATCAAAACCTGGAACACCTGATGTGCTAGAAAAATCCAGACACAGTCTGTACCTGTCTCTTAGTTATTGCTTGGGTAACTCTGAACACTTCTAGGAATGTGTAAAAAGAAACCAAGGACATTCTAAACCACAGGCTGCTCTCCAAAACTCAGACTTAACCACTTTTCTTTGCCACTACATCACCCCAGGAGACAGGAGGGTGGGCACCGAGGCTGTATGACTTCTCTGTTATCTCCTCAGCTGTGGTTTTATTTTCATTTCCACAGAAAACTCGTTTTCTTTTCTTTTTATTTTCTAAATAAGACAGGATTTATTTTAGAGCCATGACAACACAAAGCAATAGGTTTTATAGGTACTACTAAACCCACATGGTTTATTATGTTTGATTAAGAGGCTGTGCATGCTTTTTACACCACAGAAAATGTGCATTCCTATCTTTAGACGTAAATCTAGTAAGAACAGCAAAGGCTAATATTTGCTGTTACTACCTTCCCACTAAATTCATCGTACAGATAGGAAAGGACATCCACAGCTGGGTGACATGGAAATGCCAGTGAAGATTTTCAAAAGACCAATTTCCAAAATTGAATAAACCCTCAAACTTTTTTCTTCCTCCTATACTGTGTTGTAAAGCTCATGTTAATTTCACCAGTGCAAGATCAATATGTATTTATGAGGGTTTTACTTAAGCTCTCTTTTGTGAAATGTCTATTGTTGTGAACAGGGAATTCCCTGGGGCACATTTAATTAGAAATCAAAGAGAAAGGTGCTCTCCAGTCCTCACCTAACTCCAATTGTGAACATGCTGAGGAGATGCTTCCCTTGTAACCAACCAATGAGCATTATTAAACCTGGTGGGGGAAAAACATCTGATTAAACAAAACTTCAAGAAATTAATAAATCTCTAACCTGCTTCAGCTGTTGTTGGAGAACTGAGTATGCAATGAGGCCCACAAATATCTCCTTCAGAGGTGTTTGTGATTGCACCCCCAAGGTCCAGGTAACCCACATCAACCAGTACTTTTGAAAAAGTGGCCCTGGAGCACAGAGGGCTTTCCCACCTGACCATGCAAGCATAGAATCATAGAATCATTTTGCTTGGAAAAGACCTTTAAGATCATTCAGTCCAACCATTAACCCAACACTGTCAAGTCCACCTCTAAACCATGTCCCCAAGAACCTCATCTACACATCTTTTAAACATCTCCAGGGATGGTGACTCCACCACTGCCCTGGACAGCCACGGTGTTCAACTTACCGATTATGCCAAAGGAGAAAAGAGTCAGCTGCTTCCCCAGTCTGTCCATGCTTTTCTGGAGAGGTGTTTTGGGAGTCTGGAAACATTAGAAAATAGCTGGTTTTCTCTGCTTATTATGTGAGATGAGAAGATGATGGTCAGGTCAGAAAGAGTGACCCACACAGTCCTGGTTATCATTACCATGGTCCCTGATATACCGCCGTGCTTACCCACCCCAAATCCCCAAGGGGGTCTGCTGGGCACAGACAAGACAGGAAAAAAAGAGGGAGAAGAGACAAATTATAATTATTTACAGCTGGGGAGCCAGCATAGAGTGAGACCAAGGGCTAAATCTGGAAAGGACCTTCGAGATCAAGTCCAGGACTGGATAATGTGTGTGCAAATCTGCTGGGACAGGGATAAAAAGTCTGGATGTCCATCCCTGTCCCAGAGATTTTGCACAGACATTATCCAAAAACTCCTACTTCTGCTTTTCTGCAATTTCTTGCATTGGTGGCTCAAAAATTAACTAGTTTCTAGATTCTCATTTGCGTTAGCTCAGAGCTCTGGCCCATGAAATTTTGGCACGTATAGAAGTATAATTTTGTATATGCAGTGGAAAGTATTGGGGGGAAGGAAAAGAAGAAACCATTATGTTTAGGTGACTACCAAGTTAGACACAAGCTGAGCATCACAAATCTGGATTCAGAAGCCTAAATCCTGCTTATAACCATCTTTTTTGGATACAGCACCTTGGTTTCCCTCAGTCACACAGGGATTTTGCAGCAGAGACAGAAATGAAGCCAGTGCATTAAGTCTTGGAACTGCTCTCTCACAAACTTTCATCCAGAACATCCACCATTTCCAGAGACACATAGAGATTTCTTTACCTCTTCAGCTTGCATCATTTTGAACACCTCTCCAAACTGTGAATTTTCACCTGTCCCAATAACTACACCCTGAAAAGATGGAAAACAAGACAGAGGAAGATGAAAAAAAATCTACAGATTCTGTAACTGACATTGAGGAAAAGATCAAGGTTGACGAGACTCACTTTTCCCTTCCCATATCGCACCAGCGTCCCCATGAAAACAACATTGCTCAGTGTGGTGATGTCTCCAGCTTCCAGCAATACACTGTCAGTCTTGTTGCAAGGCTCAGCTTCTCCAGTAAAACTGGATTCATCCACTAGCAGATCTGTAACCTAATTAAAAAGATGCATTCCTGGCATTGTTGAGACAAGAAATTTCTCAAACAGGTTTTTGTATGTGTAGCTGTATTTACCTCTATGAGCCTGAGGTCTGCAGGAACCCTGTCGCCAACAGACAGACAAATGATGTCTCCAGGCACAAGCTCTCGCGCTAGAAGATGCTGCAGTTTTCCTTCCCTTAGGCTACATGAGACAAGCAGAAAAAGAAGAACGGAAACCAGCCTGTGAGGTTTTTATTCCTTCTGCAGGCTTGGGAATGTCACTGGCAAGAAAGCAAGAGCCCTGCCCCTAAGAGCTTACAATGTAAATAAGAATGTAAAATCTTCATAACAATGAGGAGAGATGCTTTTGAGCTCAGTTTTAATTCATACTCAGCTTTAATTCATAAACAGCTGGGCAAGTTATGGAAGACTTACATTTCAGCAATAAATGACATAAACAGTAATTCTATAGTAGCTAGGAGTGACAAGACTTTTTCCTGTGTCTCACGCTTTAAATAATGACATGCAGATTATTTAACCTAAAAAGCAGGTGTTTTTTAAAGCTACAATTAGCCCTGGCATTTTACTATTGTATTAAAAGTACAGCCTTTCAAGTGGTTAGATGCTTACGGTGTCATATAATAAATAAATGAATGAAGAACAAACAGTGTCATTTCTAAAATCCAAGCCTGGGTGAGCTTTGGAGCAGAAGAAAAGCCCACACTGATTTTGCAGTGCAAGGTTTCTCTGAGCCACGCAGCTTATTTGTGTTGGCCGTGACAAAACTGATTTGCAAAGACATAAATAGGGAAATGTTTTCCATAATCTAAAGCACTGATAGCAAACGTCAAAGCAGTCAGGGCAGCTGTATCTGATACCCCCTACAACTGCTCCATGGGCACCAGTATGACTGTGGCTGATCTGCACCAAAACACCTGGTGAACCCATGCCCAGATTGTACATATAGCAACAGGCAGGCGTGGGCAACAAAACCCCCCTCATGACCCGTTTTGTGCCAATTCTCAGGTGCAAAACTACCTTAAAGCTGAAAAAAATACACAGGTGAGGCTTTTCCTGCACAGGGATCAGTGACACGCAAGAAGCTGTGGGGACGCTTATGTGCAATGTGGAGTTGGACATTTCTGGGGCCCTCCTGTCTCCCAGCATTTATTCAACTCCTCTGGGTGTCTACTTTAAAAATCAGAGTTATTTCATCCTCTTTAACTGTGACTTACAGGTGCACCCATGCCTGGTGCTGACCCTCCAGAGACCCATTACGTGCAAGACAACCTGAAGCACTAAGAATTTTATTTCACTGATCAGCTCTGCCCTCCTAACCCAAACCCCGCTATAACCCACCACCGCACTCTTGCCCTCACCAGTTGCACTCAGGGGGCACCAGCTTGTTAAGTTCTTCCAGAGATTTTTCTGAGCGATATTCCTTTTAAATGAGAAAGGAGAAGAAAGCCAAGTTACACGAGAGCTCATGACAGCCCTGGCTGGGGAGCTGAGCTCTGGTTGACATACCTGGATGAAGGCCACGGTGACCACGATAAGCACGGCCTGCAGACAAAGAGATGTTACAGATGTGGGCACCTCAGGTTTTGAGAGCAAAGGGTTGGGGTGCAGGAGAGGTCCCACCTACCATAGCGATGCTCGCGGCATCCTCGTACTCTTTCGTGATGACGCTTACCAAAGCAGAAGCCAGCAACAAGAGAATGAGGGGATTTTTAAACTGAAAAAAAATAAAACCAAATTGCCATATCAAATTAAGTATGGAGTTGCTGAAGCTGAGATGGCCTCAGATCTCATCAGAAAGGATTAGACATGAGGTTTGGCTGCAGGGACCCTCCTTACTAGCGACAGAGCAGGTGCAGCACCTGAGGTTGGGCTGAAGCTGGATCTTGCACCCATACAAGGGACAGACAGCAGCAGGGGACAAATGGACGAGGCAGAGGCTCACACCAAGAGACACAAGCTTCCCCTCTGCTCGCACAAGCAAGTCTCGGCTTTGTAGACACACAGGGCAGGGCTGACTAAAAGCTCCTTGGAGGCACAATGGGAACAAACAAAAAGTTTATTGTCTTTATAGAATTTGAAACCAGAAATCCTCTTTTCTTTCTTTCTTTCTTTCTTTCTTTCTTTCTTTCTTTCTTTCTTTCTTTCTTTCTTTCTTTCTTTCTTTCTTTCTTTCTTTCTTTCTTGCCTTCTTTCCTTCTTGCCTTCTTTCCTTCTTGCCTTCTTTCCTTCTTGCCTTCTTTCCTTCTTCTTTCCTTCTTTCCTTCTTTCCTTCTTTCTTTCCTTCTTTCTTTCCTTCTTTCCTTTAATTAATCTGCTAAACCCTGCGCTGTACCCAGCACTACGGGAGTCAAATCCTCACTATTTTCTATTTTAAGCATAGATTTTAAGGACTTTTCTCCTACCTGGGAAAGGTAAAGATCTGTTTAGCTAATGTGGGAATCAATGTAAAGGAATTAAGCCAGGCAAAGACACACCTGCCTGTTTTGGGTAAAAAGAGCACGGTGATACATGGTAGGAAAGTCAAGGTTTAAATTTATTCCCTGCTGAAACCAAAGGTGAAAGTCCCCTTTGTTTCTCTTTAGAAAGACTGGGCTGAAGAGGGTGTTTTACAAAAATAGCAGCTGGAAGAAGCCACGTCAAGTGGCTGCTGAGGGACAGTGCTCAGGTGCAGGGCTGTGAATGGTGTGGGATGGCAACCAGAAAGAACAACAGGTTGGGGAAGGATCAGAGATGCACCAAAGAGTTTGTTTGGTGTCCCTGTAGGAAACAACCAACCAACCAACCAACCAAAACTTGTTAAGGATGAACAGAAAAAAAAAAAAAAAAAGAGCACGATCTCACTTTTTATTAAGAATAAAAGAATCCTTGAAGAGATTTAGTGATGACTACAAAGTATGTAAAGAATATTGATCACATGGGGAAAAGAGAGAGAACACATGAAATAAAAAGAAAGTATTTCAAAACAACTAAAATGTTCATGATCCAGCTAAGCAAGAAGAAAATCTTTTCTGCACTGGGGTAACTGAAATCAGAGTGGCTTTCAGCTACTAGTGGTTTTCCTCAAAGCTTTCCTGAGTTTATCACTTGCCCTAAAGGGAATAAATATGCTGCAGAAATCAGGTCACTGATCTGTGGCCTTTGATTTGTGGGCTGTGTAGAGATAAAAAGGTTTATTTTTTATTTTAAGGTGTTATCTTTACATTAAATGACCCCACAATCTCAATCTCACAATGGATTCCCCAGGGTAGCAGTTTCTGTATCCTGGGCACAACCTGTTCCAAGGCTGAATCTGTGGAATTAGAAACCCTGAATATTTCAATGTAGAGACACACTTGGCCAAGCCAGCCAGGGGTTTTTGCCAGGAAATGAGAATCTGTGGAAAAAATCCTTACCTGGTCTAGATATTTCTTCCATATCGGCTCTGTATTCTCTACTGAAAATTCGTTCCAGCCATGTTTTAACCTGCGCTGTAGCACAGAAAACTCAGAGAGCCCAGTTTGTAAGTCAACCTAGAGGGAAATAAAATAAAATAAATAAATAAACAAACCAAAGCAAATATTACATATTACAGAATAGCTTTAGAAAACTTCTTAAGGTAAAGTTATATTAAAAAAACAGTAAGTAGACTGGGCAAGATGTTCATCCTTCACCCCCCACAAAAACCTACAATTCTATCCACTGTTTTTCTGTTTAGGTTTTTATTTTTGTTAAACTATAAAACGTTACCACCAGCCATCACAGAAACCCATAAAGTAAGCATGAGTTAATTAAAAAGTTTCCACGAGTGAGAAACCATGTAATAGACAACAAATTAGGATTGTAAAGTAGTAAACAATTGATTTCTGGTTTCACCGTACAGTTAAAGAAAATATAAATAAGAATAGCCTGACAAAATTCAAAGGGAACAAATGGAGAAGGGATAAGATCTGTTTTGCCTGGATTTAAAAAAAAAATGGCAGGGTCAGACACCAAAATATCACTAAGCATTATAGCTTTCCCTGGTTGTGGGGACTCAGCCTTTCTTTTTTTTCATCTGTTTTTCAAACATGTGTTTGGAAAGTTTGGGTTAAGTTTGGGTTATAGTTTGGGTTATATCATCAGTTGTGTCTTTTCCCAGGGGCAAACTCCAGTGCAGACCCAGTAACTGGAGTTTCCTTCCTGACCCCCAGCATCCGTCCATCCCTCAGCTGCATCCCGGCTGGGGCTGTAGGGATGCTGGAGTGGGACTGGGGCAGACTGGTCCTGCCACCACAAATGTCCCTGTCACTGCAAACGTCCCTGCCAGGACAACGGCTACAGCTCTGCTGTTTGCTTGGGGTAGGGACAGCAAGGTGAATTAATATCTAACAATTCCAGCTGTGAGCAAGCCTTTGAGAACGCATCACATAAACATGATGAGTTTTGCCTCTGAAATGAAACCCGCTATGAAAAGCAGGGGAAAAGTGCTGTATGCAATTGCACGTTTTCATAGGAGCTGTTGATATTTGGAGGGGATGAGCTGTGCAGAGCCCTGCCAGGGCTGCGGGTTCCAGGCTGGACAATCGAGTTCTTTCACCTGCAGCTGACTTTGGTGGAATCCTCCTCTGGGACAAAGCAAAGCACAAATGCCCAAAGCTGAGTCTCAGACACAGCCAAGGCGAGTATTCATCCCACAGAACGACAGAGGAATTGGGTGCTCCAGGGCTTTGCATGTGAAACCAAAACCCAATTCACTCTCTTCCCACACTCAGGCTACACAGACTGTGTTGCTACGTTCACAAAGACCCATAAAAACCCCTTACGTTCAAAGCTTTGGCCAATTCTTCTTTATGACATTTACATGCATCCTTCGGGGGCAGAACTGTCACCTCCTTCTCCTGCTCAATTATTTTCAGCTCACACTCCTCATGGGTCTGAGTAAATGAGATAAAGCAGTTGTTAGGTGAGAGCACAGTTAATAAAACCATTCCAGCATCTCTTTGCTGCTTCCCTTAATCCCATTACCTCACCTTGTCAGCTGTTGAAAGACTTCCTAAATCACAGCCATTCACTAACTAATCCTTCTTACAGCCCCAAAGCCAGGTGCACATTCTTATAGTGGAGTAAAGGTTATTAGGAGCTGGATTACCAAAAAAGAGAAGCACACACCATTGCTGTGGTCAGGAAAGCGTACTAGGCTCTGCTATTTATAGTACCCTGCCCGAGATGAGCATTTTTCCATGCCAGTGTCTCAGAGCCCACTGCACTTAGTAAGGAAAGCCCTTTTTTCCCTTGTTAGAGACATAAAAAATGAACAAAAAAGGTGAGCTAGAAAAATCTCTGAGCCAGTGGGAGAAAGAAGAAGTCTCCTCTCATCTCCACGACTTTTTTCTTCCACCACTGGCTCTGCAAATGTCTCTGAGCAGGACAAACCCTTCCTGCCCCATCCAGGCAGCCCAAGGGCTGTGCTGAGCTCCCAGCACCCAGGGGCTCAGCACCCTGATCTCTCTTCCTTCTAAGAACCCTAATTTCCTTTTCCAGAATGCTCATTCCAGAGCAGCAGCATCACCTGAAACCTCAGCCAGGCACACGTTGAAGGAGATGTGGCTGCTATTGCAGGGTAAGTACAGAGACAGAAATCTCATTCTTCCCAAGGGACAGGAAAAATCTGTTCCCATTTGCTTTCATTCATAAAGCACAAGAGTGCATGTTCATTAAGAGAGGGATTCTGGGAGAGCTCAGCCCTGCAGTCACCTCTTGCTCAGCAAGGAATTTGGCACTGGCTCCCCGCTACCAGCACCCTGGGGTGATTGCTGGGGGAAACATTCAGGTCAGGCTCATAGCAACACCTGAGCCAGGGTTTCAAGGACTTCAGAGGTGTCTGAAGTGGTATTTGGAGAATTAGCCCTTCTATGAATATTCAGGAGGTTATTAGGAACAGCCAGTGTTTTACCATCTAAAGCCTGAGATAAATGCAGAAAACCTCTTTGGCAGAATTGGTTT
This sequence comes from Patagioenas fasciata, assembly GCF_037038585.1. Lineage (NCBI taxonomy): Eukaryota > Metazoa > Chordata > Aves > Columbiformes > Columbidae > Patagioenas > Patagioenas fasciata. Next base: position 11,795,871 of record NC_092532.1, read on the forward strand.
CTGCCTTGTGGCTTCTGGAGAGCTTGTAGCAGATGAGATAGGAGCACCTCTAAGCCCTGCTCCATAAAAAGGCTTTTTCTACTTTCGTACATTACAGCCCCCTTTTTATCGCTGTTTACTGACCCACAGCACAGCAGGTAACACACGAGTTACCAGCATCGACCTGCTCCTGGCAGAAACACGGAAGAGTTTGCTGTGATCCCTTGGTATAAGCAGTGCTCATTTAGAATCCATTTCCCCCCAGGAACAACACAGCTTTCCAAAACCCCAGTAATTTGCCCAGGATTTCCAAGGATTTTCCTGCTTCCATGTGTCCCTCACACTGGTGACCACATTTTGCCCAAAGAACCTGCAGTATTTCTCCACTGTTTCGAGGTCTACTAGCACCAAACAGCACCCTTATTTCAGCATTTCCTTAATAGATGTCCCTAGAAGGAACAAAAATATCCTTCCACGTTTAAAACCGATGATTTATTCCTGGTTGTGCATCCTACTTGTGCAAATTCATCAGTTCCATATAACTTTGTTGACTCCCAGACCCTGCAAGACCAAAAGCCACTCATGCATCTGAGCCAGAAGGACTTGCTGGGAAGGAAATACTGGGTTGTCACATATAGAAACATGACTTACGTTCATTACTGAGCTGATTTGATTAATGAGGTTTCTACAGGCTCCTCTGTGCTGTCAATGGCACACACAGGTATCAAGGCACAGCCTTGCCTCAAAGGAGTTTAAATTTTAATTAAAGGAGCAGGAGGGCAGGAAGAGACTGGGGCACGAGGGTAACATGCCTACAGTCCCCAAGAAGCCAGGGCCCAGCTCTATTGCTAATATTTACCTTTGAAAAGGCGTGGAGGAAACAAATGACAAAAGCCTATAGATGTGCAGAGCTGTACGCAGCCAGCACCCACTACAGATCAAGAGAAATGCTGGCAGCTCTGTGCTCCTTACAGCCAGGGGCTGTCGTGAAATGAACAGCTTTATTGGGTTGAGCTAATTTGCATTGATTAGCTTACACCTGGAAGAAATTTGTCCTGGATGAACGCGGCACAGCTTTTCCTACCAGATAAACAGCTCCAGCAATGCGCAAGTTGGAAATGCATCACTGGAGCCCTGTCTCCCTCCTCTGCAAAATGCTGCCGGTACTGAGCCCCTTCTCCCCTAGACACATCCCACCCTGTGATGCCAGGTGGTCTCCTGAGCAAAGCTCTTCATAAACCAACCTCTCTTTGTGTGTTATTTCTCTATTCACATTGTAAAACAGATGTTGGCTATCAACATTTATCCGTTTACATTTTTAACCTTTGTCCCTTAGGTGTAACTCAAGCAAGAGAGTGCACAATTCCATACAGCAGGGCAAGGAGAAGTTAAAAAAAAATAAAAAATTAGTAGTTTATTTATTACTTTGCAAGATCAGGAGATAGGGGAGGGTGTAAAAAGCAGCTGGTGGTGGGTGGGAGTCGCCCTGCAGCCTGGCCCAGCACCGCAGCGCTGCCGGTACCTGTGCCGCTGCCTCCGCATCCCTCACCCCAGAACAATCTGTCAATTGTTGCTCCAAGCAGCCCATGCAGGAAAGAAGAAAGCGTGGGCCTTTCTGCAGAGTACATAGCCCTTTTTGTATACCCTGGCAAACAGCTCAAAAGATCTGTTCTCGGGATTTCCCCCCGCCTTCTGCCTTTACTGAGGTTTTGCATATTTTGTTCCCCTTGTCTTAGGTGACTTCGAACCAGCTAGTGTATCGCAATCTGGTCAAAAGTGGGCTGGGTTATTTAGCCTAACAAGAAGCCCTTTAAAACATTAAGCAGAACCCTCTTCTTGTATATTCTTCATCCTTACTAAAAAAAATAAATTGAACCATTCCCTCAAAAGCCCTTTGCAAAGAAAACCAGACGTGACCCACACAGTGCACAGGGGTTGTTTTCACTTTCAAACACACATAGACACACAGGTACATGCGTACACACACACACACACGCTTGGATGCCCAGAAGAAAAATCTTTAGATGTTCTTCAGATTGCTGCAGGAAACACACAGTTTTCATAAACTTCAAATCAATACCACAAAACTCCCCTGTGATTCTGAATGAGCCACTGTAGAAAAAGCGATGAAATTGTACACGGCAAACTCCAGACAGAGGCTGCGCTTGTGCTTTGATGTGAGAGTTCAGTGTTCTGTCCCCTCCAGGTAACACCATCGCCAGAGCCCGTGACCTGGACATCACCTCGCAGATACCAGCACAGGTTTTTCCTCCACAGTCCGCAATTTGTGTATTTATTCTGGCTCAAGTTCCATCACATCACATGCACTCACACCATTAAGGCCCAGGACAAGCCTTTGACCAAAATATTTAAGATCTATAAGACTGGAAGTGTTCTGTTTTCAAATAAAGAAGCAAAATACCATCCTTGGAGGAAATCTGAGTCATTTACCAGCCTAAACCATAAGCTGAGAATATGTTCCTGATTTATCCTGTTTCTTTTGCCATTTTGCATTACTGCCTACTTTCTACGCCTGCAACAAAACGCTGGTCATTTCCCTGCCCTGTTACAAATGTATTGCACTGCATGGACTAGAGCTAAAATTCAAGAAAATTTGGTATCATAATTTGTATCATCATTTATTTGGCACAACAGAAATGGTATTGCCAAAAAACAAGCCAGACTAATTGCCAGTGGCCTCCTGTCTCTATATGACCAGAAATCTCAGCTTCCCATCAAAGTGAGACTACGGACACTTGCTGTAATCTCATCAAGATGTTCCTTTCCTGGGACTTTGAGCTATGTTTAAATAGTCTAGAGCAGCATTGCACGACACACTGCATTGTGCACAGGGTAAGAGTTCAATATCTTGTTTTTTGTTCTCCATAGCACTGAACAACCCCCATACTGGAAAGACGAGACTCAGATGAGAGGGGAGGATTTGCTGAAACGACATCTGAGAAAAGACCTTCGTCAGACAGTCACAGAAAAGAACATGAATATTTCTAAGTGTGCGGATGGTGCTTGTTGGGATGGGACTAAGGGCTAATCCTGCAAGCTGAATGAATTCGACAAACCAGGTTTATGTGGGAGCGCACCCAACCAGTCTGTGGTGTGGGATTAAAAAATGGGGCTTGAGCAATGGAAATTCCTGTGCTGGGCAAACATGATAATAAGATAATCCCAGACCTGAAGGTTTTGTGGCAAAACCCAAAGAGAATAGCAAATGTGACACCTAAATCACCAATGGCCACTCCATTTCCACCAAGGAGAGAGGTAGGGAAGGGAAAAATCAGTGTTCATATATCAGCATTTTTCACCAAAAGAAAGCATTATTTCAAAGTGGAGTCTGCAGGTCTGAGCTAAAGCTCTTCTCAACCATTTGTTACCAGTAACGATGGCAGCAACAGGACAGACAGACAAGGGATCACAGCCCATCCACAAGCGACTGGCATTGGTGATAGTGGGTATGCTCAGGACAGGGTCAGCCTTGCTCTTTAAAGGGTGAGCCCTTCTGCTGAGACAGCGTTTGCATTTTGTGCAAGCCTCACACAGCACCCATGGCCTGCACGACAGTCGCTCTGCTATGAGTTTTGTTAATTTTGAACCTCCTCCACGCACCGGGACTTTGTCCTGAGCTATACGTCCTGGGAGTATCGCGTAGAAACATCTCACCCCGTTGCCTGGTAAACATTGTTAATGTCGTCCTCTGTTGCACAGAGAGAGGAGAGCACAGCAGAAGCAATATCAAGTTACCCGTGGGACAAAGCAGACAAATTTAACCCAAATTACACAAACTATTTCAGCAGGTCCAGGCAAGAGGCACAGGCAATCCTCACCTTCTCTTCCTGCTCGCCGCTTCCAAGGGGCTGATATTTCTGCGCCAAGCGTAAAAACGACCTTTTCTGGAAGAGTTTGGTGAAACCTCCTTCTACCATCTTCGCAGCACAGTGGTGGGAAGTGTCCCCGGGGGCCACCAGGACGGGGCCGGTGCCACCCGCTGCTGGCAGCGCTGGCTCAAATTCTCCGGGCAGCCGGGGCTGTGGTTGCAGGCAGGTTGCAGGCAGGGACAGGCAGCGTTTACCTGCCGCCAAGTCACGCCTTTGGCCACGGGTGCCAGAGAGAGGGAGGCTGTGCACCCTTGGAGCAGCGACGCGGGTGCTTCGCCCACAAAACCCAGGGAAGCCCGTCCCTGTGTACGGCAGTGGCTGATGGATGAGTGAGGTGGCCCCTACGTGTGTGCACAGCCGGCACCTGTAGAGCAGGTTGAGGTTTCGCAGCTCTGTTTTCCTCCACCCTCTGAAAAAATCATTGCGGGAGGAGCGTCAGCGAGTGCCACATCTCGGGCAGGCTCGGGGAGGGTGTTCTGCCGAGGCAGGACAGGTTACATATACTGCCCAGCCTGTGTGTAAATTTTCAGGCTGGGGAAATCCTCCTTGAGAAATGCTGCAGTCAGCATAACACCGGTATTTATAAGTATTTACATCAGGGAGAGGTGTGATGTGTGAATTTGTGACGCTCATTTATTAAAAAAAACACTAGAGGGGAGTGCTGTTCATGGTGGATCTCAATACATGGCTAAAGTTAACCAGTCACATCCTTTCTGAAGATTTACAGCCACCTGCAGGGACCACCGTGCTCTGGTTTGTACCAGGACAACCACCTGCTCCCCCAGGCATTGTGACTACAGGATCCACTTAGGCTTAAATTGTGTCTGAAGTGTAAACTATGAGATTAAGATCCTCTTTTGACAGTAAAAATTGCATTGAGGAAATAAATGTCATTCCCAGCCAGAGAAAAACATATGTGCAATTTTCTGCAGAATAGTTTTCTCCTAGGACATCCAGGTGTCAGCTTCACAGCTCTGGAACAGTGGCGGTGGTGACACCTGTGCTACGACGGGACCAAGACCCCAGATTCTCACCTGACAGCCCACGGTACCCAAAATCTGGCCAACTTCCATCAAACTGGTGTTTTCCCATGAAACACTTCAGTGTCACCTGTTCGCATCTCCCAGGTCCTACCAGCTCTAGCAAAAGGTGAGGAGCCCCATGGGACACCCCAGCAGCACCATGTGGCTACAGGTAACACCCTGTATGCCACTGGAGCGGTGGGGAGGGACGGCTTCTTTCCAGACTGAGGAGAAAACAGAGCGATTGGGAAATACCCCGCAATGAGCCAAGTTCTCGTAAAACACAGCTGGAGCTTCTTAACTCCCTCAGCTCCTGATTGAGAAATGCTCTCTTAATGACCCAAACTGGATGCGTCAGGCAGATGAAGGAAGTTCCTGCATCACTGCAACATCCCTCCTTCTCCTGGGAAAACAGCCAGGGGTGATGCTGGGCACTGCTTTCCAGGCAGCTCCCATCCAGGCCCTGCCCAGGGTTTAAATAAGGGGCTTAGCCAGGGCTCAAAGGCAGCCGAGGCTCCAAGAGGTATAGAGGGATTTACACCTTATCGAAACGTATGGGGATTACGTGGTAAAACACCTCCGAGCTCACACATGCTGTTGTAAGGACCTGGAGCGTGGCCAGCTGGCTCTGCCACATCCTGATCTGGCAAAGCAGGTGCTGCCTGGCAGGGAAACACATTCCTCTGTTCACCTGAGCATGTTTCTAACAGTCACAGCCTTGGGAACGTGCTGAATTGTTGTTCATGTCTCTGGTAGAAGAGTGGTGAAAAACATCTTCCCCCTCTCTAGGTAGGCAGGAAAATAATTTCTTTGGTTTTGTTGCTGTTTTTCTCATCCCACAACCTCACCAAGGGGAGATGCTGCCAGCAAGGAGCCCGGGCATCCTTCTGAGGCTCTGTTGTCTGCAACGTGGATGTACACGCCATCCCCAGTGCAGCTCTCGTTAGCCAAGTGCCGCTGACAGTCCAGCTAATTGAGCAATAGGCTCTCGCTGACGGATTCTTAATTTAACTTCTTCCTCTTGGCACAAAGCCGCTGCTTGTGGAAACGCATGTACACGCTGTGTACACAGCCTGGAGAAGGGCAAAATCCAGAATCTATGTGATGTGGAGATGGGCCAAGGTGCCACATCCTGGGCTGGGGTGGAGAGACTCCCTCCCAGCCTTAGTTAGGGCTCAGTGAGGGGTACAATAAAAATACCAAGACAAACAAGACGTAGAAAGGGATAAATAGGGGTTGATGAGCATAATGCACCACAGTAATTGGTGTGTTGTGGTTCATTATCCAGCAGACCTGCAGCTCGGCAGAAACAGTCTTGCTCGGGCTCAGGACCATGGTCCCCGTCTGTCATCCTCCTGTTCATTCAGTCCTGTAATGTGGAATTACATTTGAGCACCAATGAAATTGAATAAATGCAGAAAGAAAACACAGTTGTTGCTGACTATTCGCCACACATTCTGCAAAACTGCTGAATGGACTGAAGTTTCATTTTCTTGCTGATTTTTATTTCTGCCTGTTAAGAAATATAATGGAAAATTCAAGTATACTGCAATCTCGTGGCTCAGAAAATGCTGGGAATAAACTGAATTAAAGCTATAATGTAAACAACAGTAATACAAGTTATATTTCTACGTTCTGGTATAAGACATAATTTTCACACTATAAAAACATAACACACAGCCCAATTATGGTACCTTTATAGTATTTCCTATATAATTGGCTAATAAAGATCAGGGTCAGACTCCAGTTTTAAGTAAGTTATTTGGGAAACTATTTTTTTAAATAGAAAATAGCTCATATGAAGAAGAATACAGCAAAGCACTCACAGCTCCTTCACCTTCTTCCCTCGCCACAACCAGGGCTCGTCACACTTCTGTTCCTCTTGTGCCACCTTGAGGGAAAAAACCTCTGGTGCATGGGTAGAAATTAGTGAATTTGCTGCTATCCAAAAACCCAAATACTCTGCTTTCAGGTCAGGTTTTTCACAGGCCCCTGGGTGGAACATCCTCTGCTCCTGGTTATAAAAGCAAAGAACAAAGATTTGGGACATAGTTTGTCTTGTCAATGCTACAGGTAACGGGCAGGTAAAATCCTTAGGTCTGTCACCAGTTGTCCCGTGGTTCTCACTACTTTGCTTACAAAGAAAGGTGACAAGAAGGAGAAAATAATGGAAAGAAATAGGACTAACCTCTGTAGACTCACCAGCAAAATATGGCTTTTTTATTCATCTTTACAGGACGCTTGATGGTGCTGTAAATCCTTTTGCCATGGACAGATAACCGATGTTCACCTGACAACAGCAGCGGAGAACAATCTAGTCTGCATAGATCATGTGAGATGGGAGAAGTAACCACCCCCCTGCATGAACAAATCCCTGCTCTGCAGTGGGCAAAGAGGCACTGTCAGTCTCCAAAGACTCTTCAATGGATTGTCTCAGTCTCGTGGGTTTCTTCAGTGCTCATGGAACTAAGGAACAGCTTCTTGAAGGTGACCAAAATACTTCTGCACCATAAAGCTTAATGAAGCTCTGAACTAGGCATGCCAAAAATCACAGTTTTGTTTTTTTTAATTATTATTCTCATCTTTACAACTACCGCAGATTGCTGACCTAGAGATGCAGGCTGTGGTTTTAATGCAGCCCCCTGACTTCTTGAAGATCTGTTCCGTTTGTCCATCTGTTGGTTCCAGGTCGTGGATGCACTGATAGCATTTCAGTGTCACCTGCATATGATGCCTTAGCTCACACAATGCTTTTTTCCACAAAAAACATTAGCCAGCTGCATCAGCAGAAACTATATTTGATTGTGTTAACATGGAAACAACTTGAAATCAAAACATAATTTTGTGGTGTTCACCAAACAGATCCTTCTCTTGAAAGCCAAGGTACTTGGTCCACCTGCCACTTCACAGCAGGAGGGACGAGTTATGTACACACATCCCATGATCTCCCCATCCAAACAGGCCAGATGAGAAGTTCAAGAGATGCCAAGGATAACTTCACCACTTCACCGTGAAACTGAAGAGCCACCCTGGCACTCAGTGCTTGCTGGTGTCATACCCCAGAGAAAACCCTTCCAAAGCAACAAACCCCCCTGCTATCCTCTCCTTGGCTAAATTACAGATAGTCTCTCTCTCTGCAATGACTCTGTTGCGGTTCCAAGGCAGAAAGGGAAGCAAAGCAGAAGGTCTCCTGCCCACTCGTGACAAGCAGGTAGAGCAAGGCCAATGTGGGTGGAGCTGGTGGGATGGCGAAATCTCATCTGTTCCTGGAAATGTGGTGCTCAGCAGCCCAATCTCCCAGCCTCGGGCTCTTCTTTCAGCTCCAGTATCCTGCAGTGGACACAGCCCAACGCTGCCCTCTGACTTGCTTTATTTGTCCACCCTTTGTGCAAGCCTTGGCCTCCTGGAAAGCCACCTGAGCAGCGTCATGTGCAGCACAAACCACCTGAGCTGGCAGCTGAAACCACTCAACCAGCAGCAAAAACCAGCTCTGAATCAACAGGGAAAATGCCTGGTCAAATAGAAGGGTCACCTTCTACTCAGGTCACCATCCCTATCCTCTTTACAGCACTGTCCATCTGCTCCTCTTTAGGCAACAGAAATGAAGGTGTCACGAACTGAGCAAGCATCTGACCCACAAAGGTGGCCCCTCTGAAAGTGAACACTGGTGGCAGATGTGTTTTGTTGTCTGATTCTTGCCTCCCTGTGCCTATGTTTTCTGAGCTCTCCTGACAACTAAAATTAAAAAGACTTGTCCTGTTTTTCACAATTTGAAGCCAAGCATATGTCAAGAACACACAACTGAAACCAGGCAGAGTTGAAAAATATACTGGTCACTTTTTATTGAGCACCGAAGTGGCAGAACCTGTATATGTCCAAGCACCAGGGGCACAAACCGGGACGGGGCTGCCTGGGGCAGCGCTCAAGAATCCGGAAGGCCGTGAGCATCGCTAGCACACAGTGATACATGGAAAACTTATTATAGCACCAAACATGCTTTAAAGTGTACACAGGAATTTTAAAACCAACCAACATTAGTGATTTCCTACTGCGCTTCACAAGACCGTTGTTAAGCTGTTTGTCTTTGGAGAGGAGACAACTTCTTTGGTCTGTGTTTTCCTTTCAAGGTGTGATGGATGTCAGGGTTGAAACCAGCATTTGGCTGAGTCTTTCCCGTGGATTTTGTCTCCGAGTTTGACAATTAATAACTTGAAAAGAATTAACTTAAAAAAAACCCCAAGCATTATAGCACCATGAGGAAGGGTGATGTCTTTGATAACACAAAGTAAACAGAAATCCAGCAACAAATTATTAATTTGTCAGTTTTCTTTTTAAAAAAATTCCTTTTGGAAGTAGAATATATCTTTAGCATCCCATCCAGCAAGGTGGGCAGGTATGTGCTTTATTAGCTACAAAAAAGCAGCCACTGAAGTGAACGTGTCCACTCACATTAAGCATATTTTTGGATGCTTTGCAAGATTAGGTTGTGATCTGAAGTTTTAATCTTGTAAATTTGTTAATGCCCAACACAAATGTTTCAGCTAGATCCTCACAGGTTTTTAGGCACAGAATCTTTTATTTTAAAGTAGAACAATTTGGAATTTACTCTTTGAGGCTTAGCAGTCATCACTGAAGGGCTTTGCTCATTTAATCGGAAGTTGATTTTTTCTGCAAAAAGTAATGCTGTAAAAACCCAGACCATCTCACTGAGCAGCACCAAGGAGCAAGGCTGCATTTAGACTTTCATTATGAGCTTTGTTGCTCTAAGTTGTCAAGTAACATCAGCAGCAAAGCAGCAAGTTTCTGGCCTAAACTGAGATTGGAAGGATAAAATACAGATGGACTACTTTCTCTCATCAGGAATTAAGATATCATTGCATAAAGTCATATATGATAAAATTGTAGAAATAGATCTGTCCAAACATGGTGCTGCATTTCATACCTGGAACTTGGAACAAAGGCACAAAGAAGTAAATGGAGTTAAACAAATGAAGATATTTAGGAAAATGTTCATCTGTTCCTTTGCTTGGTGAAGCATCAAGGAGTGTCCCTGTTTATCATAGGAAACAGAAGAGCAGTTTGGCATCTTTCATCTCTCCAGCTGCAAATGTCATACACAAAGTATCAAGTGTTCTATAGGTATCTTAGCTCTGGCTTAAGCCATTTGGTGAGTGGAAAAAAATCCCATAGTTTGTGGGTGGAAGCAGGCACTTGTATTTGTGAATTGGGTATTTATATGCACCGCTACTACTCTGCGTATTAAAATGCTAATTTTATGCATGTAGATGGGGACATGTACTAAACAAGGGAGCAAACGCGGCTTCTTTTGCCTAGCAATTCTGGCAGATTTGTCAAAATGAAATGCAACTGTCCCTTTAGGACTGCCACAGAAGAGGAAAACATTAATTGAAAATGCGTTTTCCATTTTATAATGCTAAACAGGCAAAAGAAGCTGTAAGGCTCAAATACAAATAACTTGACCTTAGGGATTTATAGAAGCCAACATAAAGGTATGGGACTTCTTAAGAGCAGTTGTCCATCTGCCAGACAAGCCTTTTAATCACACAAATTTATCCTCCTTTTGCTTTTCTCTTATGTTCAACAAATAATCCAGACTTCAGTCCCCTTGCTGAGGTTTTGCAGGTACAGAAACACAGATTTACATTCTGTGAGTATTAACTGTGCTGGCTAAAAGCAACAACTTAAAAAGACTGGCATGCATGTGCGTCTGCTTAGATATTGCAGAAAGAAATCTATTCCATCATTAGCTCTCAATCTGCAGCTCACCAGACTGAGAACCTAAAGGAAAGTAACTTAAAAAAATAAACAAAATTTCTAAAACCTGTTTTGCTCCTCAATCTGAGTTCCTCAAATTCTTAAGATTTCAGGTTTAGGCTTGTAGACTGGATGTCAAACTTGGTGAACCCTAGGTATAAACAGAAAAAGAAGAAACATTTGGGCTTCTTCAAACTTATGAAAAGGCATATTTAAAGTAGTTTTTTGAGATAGGCAGGCACTGGATTTGATCCAGAGACCCCCTTTAGTCTTACAGTCTTGCCTATTTTAACGCAACTGAGATGTGATATTTAGGTACAACTCTGACGTCACTTCATTTTTATAATACTGAGTTATGTTCACGGTCATGAAATTTGAACAGGTCACGTAATACGCACATAAAGGGTGCGCTGTTTCAGCAGCCTGAGAAAGGGGCTGTGGCTTCTAGAGATCTGCTTGGAGGTATTTGCATTTCACTTGTCAGAGGGCAGCTCATCAGTGGTGTGGTTTCTTCCAGGGACTGCATTTCTGCCCCTCCTGATAGGCTTAAAATCTGAACTCATCCTGTTCCTGGAATAGCAAAGTCTTTTATCACCGATGGGCAGGGATCAGGGCAACGCTGGAGACGTGGGTGTGGAGATTTGGGACCAGAGATCTTCCAAAAGAGAAAACTGTTGGGTAAAGCATTCTTTGACAGAGTGGTCCAGCTGGGTGAAAATCAAACAAAAAAAAGAGGAATTAAAATATTTATCCTTCCTGGGATGTTTGCACAGAACTTGTCCTTATGTAGCTGTGTAATGTGAGCAGTCAGCCTGACGTAGATACACAAAAGACATTGAACTGCTTTGTTTTTCTAACTGCCAGTTAAGCTCAAGTGAAGCTGAAAGTGCTGAGAAAACCATCTCGGGACAGAACCTTTGGTATAATAAACATTTTCATTCTTGCCTAATTCAAAACCTGATAAAACGATTGGAGCTTTTTCAGTTGGCTTTGCTCTGGCCACATACACGTACTCACATAAGTGAGTCACAGTGTTCAACTTTTCACACACATAAAGTTATCCCACACAATCACCCATGTGCCCAAGCATTTGCAAGACTGACCCGTATTTCGCTCAGTCCAGCTTTTTAATTTGTCTTGCAGGAGCAGCTACACCTGAGTTAGAAGAAGCCCCTCAACAGAAAGTTTAAAGTCCTAAGGCACACCAAGTTTTGCAGCATTTATTCTTCATCCTGAAAAATAAATTCATCCTCTAAACACCCGCAAGGCAAAGGTTCCTCAAAGAAATCAGGTGCATCTTGTCGTATCAGAATAAAACGTGGGAGAGGGAGAATAAGAGTTGGGAAAGACATCAGCTTCTCCACGGACAGTTTGCAGAACTCAATCTCCAGTGCCCCAGGTTCTCAGGATATTTTTACAGTACTGTCTGTTTGTCAGCAAAATGCATTTTGCAGAGCCTGAGGTATGCACCTGAACATAGTTTTAAGGTGCTTCATTATACTGACATCTTGACGAGACATAATTTCACCCTCAAACAACCATTTCCTTAAATAATTGCATTCTAAGCACCAACTATTTTCACCCACCTTTCCCTTCCTCCACAGCATACTTACCCAGACACACCTTCAATTAGCCTAAATGCTTCTGCTGGTTTTTCACGTAGCCGACCACATTGTTGGAATTGCTCCCTGTAAAACAAATATTAGCAAAGTTAGATTTTAAGTTAGTCCGTGGCACAGGTTTTCTCAAGATTTTCTAAGTGGCACAGTTTTACTTGTCTCATTATTTAGCAGTTCTCTGGGAGAGCTGTGACAGCCCACTGGGTGGAGGAAAGGAAATATTTTACAGTTTTATCAGATAAACTGGCCAAATTTGGCTGTTCTTAAACCTTATAATATCGAAGATGTTGTCTAGTTATATCTGAATATCATTTCCAATCAGATATGACTGTCCTCCTCTACATCCAAGAGTCAGCAGAAACCAGGAGCTTTGAAGCCACAAAAAAGAGGTTTTCTGGAAGGTCCTCCTGCTCTCTTTGAGACACATATCTATCAATTTGTGCAAGGGACCTGACAACTCTTGTGGTTGCAGATAAAAACAAGGGAGTGATGCATCTCTTATCACATACCACAATACAAGCTCGTGGCAAAAGACCCTGCGCTTTTGACAGAGTTCTGTGTTCATCTGCAAGGAGTCCTGGGCCATGAGTAAAGCTCCAAAAATATACTTCAAAATAACAAAAGGTTATCGGATTGGGCGTTTCTCAGGCCTTGTGTGGGAACCCCCGGAAAAAGGCTCCACCACTGAACACACTGTGTCACAGCTGGAGACGCTGATTCTCAAGAGTCCACAGTCATGGCACTGCAAACCTTAAAATAAGATTTTTGACCAACGCACAGAGAGTTGAGGTTGAAGAATCTCTTTTTGCCACATACAAACCTTAATTTCCAACTCAGCAAATTTCTTGTAAGCAATGCAATAACTATAAACCTTCATAGAAGCAAACACTTTACACCAGTGGCTTACCAAAATACTCCTTGTAATACTTATGCCTCAGGTTGCGTCCATCTGAAAAAGAAGGCACATAATGAGAACATAACCAGTCAGCCTTTATTCTTTGTGTTAAACTCCAGCCCTCTGTGTACAACACAGAGAAATTATAGATATGGGAATAATAACCTCACAAAGAGGAGCATAAAAGATCTCTGTAGCTGAAGTAGTGTAGGCTGCTATAAACCTCTTATAAAACTGTTTAAATTACTGAACTACATGGATACAACTCGCTTTCCCTGAGATTGGTTAACTGCTGGCCACTAGCATGTTGTTATTTTCAGTGGCTATGAGGCAAGGAATCACAGACTTTCTCAAATGAGAGAAAATTTGGTTAAAATTTCATACCATCTATTAGTGTTTTAAATAACTCAGGTTCCAGTTAGGTTTTTCTTTTAACAATTATATAATTATTTAAGCTCTTAGAAATACCTCATGTCAGAGCCATATAGCTATACATTACATTAGTTGCTACAGATGTCATTAAAGACATATATGAAGAATACGAGAGATGATTAAAAAGCCCTGGAAAGAAAATCTTAGCATTTTATGGGAGCAGTTCAGAGATCTGGTTTGCTGCTGCCCCCGGCTTTTACAGTGACTAAGTGGAAAAACAGATGTCTCACGTCTCTACACTGAGATGACTTGTAGCCCAGTACAGACATACATGTCCTGCTATTCAGTGGAGTTTCACCTACCTAGACATGTTATGAGTTTTCCTGAAAAATAGCTAGGTGTACACAAATTCCTTTATTGGGCAAATGTGTCTTCAGAACAAAGTGAACACGTTTTGGATGCAGAAATCAAAATTAGAAGTCAGGCCTGGAATTTGAAACTCATATTCCTTAGTTAACTGTGTAGTAGTATGTAAATATTTCTATTTTTTGTGCTGCGTAATAATGACATATGCAGGTTACTACCTGCTCTGCTTACACAATCCCAGAGGATAGAGAGCAAACAAGAAGTGTGTTCCATGGTTTGGGGACATAGCTCAGCCAACATCAAGGACATTAGAGACTTGAGAGTGCTGCAGGGTGGGGACTGTAACACACCACCTGGGCCTTGGGCTGCCCAGAAAACCCAGGAAGCCACTGGGAGCGGATGTACCACCAGATCTCCTTCAAAGTCCGTGAGAATGCATTGTCCCTTCCTGGTGTTTGCATGACAGAACAAGAAAGGAAGGGAGATCTCCAGTCAACTGACCTGGATTTCCACGGAGCTTGATGCACTGGCCCCGGTTGGGGATTCCTTCAGCCGTGTTGCCCGGGTTGATGATGTGGCATTCATAGCCTGTGGGGCAATGCAGAGGCTCGTCTCCATCCTCTGTGGTACTACAGGCCTCAGCTGCAAAAGAAGCCCGCAGGTCATAAATCATGGCTTCAACACCCACAGGTAACCCAAACACAACCACATGGCCACCTCTTGCATCTCCTCCCAGGAAGGATCTCAGACTACTTCCCATGCAAGAAGCTGACACCTCCAAAGAAGCCTGGCAAAGCAGGTGATCCCGCTCACATCTGACACAAACACTGATGTGTCCAGGCCAATATAAGGAGTGCAGGTTGGCCTGATCGCCTGGAACAACACCATCCCCATGGGCTGTTGTGCAGGGTCTGAGCGAGGGCTGGAGAGCGGTGAGGACACACCACCACTGCCACCATGCTCACCATGATGGGTGGTCCCTCCACATGGCTTTTCCCTCCAAGCAGCTGTAGGTCTGTTCCAGCCAGTGTTTGGGGCTGGGTGAGGAATCAGGGAACGTGATCGGGAAGCTGGCAGTTTGCTGCTTTGTTCTTTGCTCCACACCCATTAATTACTGATGAATTTAAAGCTCAGCTGTGACTCACTGTGGAGTAAGGCAGAACCACCCCCTGTTACAAACGGAGGCTTTTATCGCCATGACCCTGGACAGCCAGCAAGCACGGAGCAGAATGAGAAAGTAAAGCAGGACCCACAGGCAGTGTTTGTGTCCATTAAATGTACAGACTATGCAGGGACACTCCACCCTTTCATTTGCCAGGATTTTAGTTTCAGGGACCTCTGCTGTAATTCTTATGTCATGACTGATGACTATTATTTCACTAATTACTCCCTCAAGCTGAGATGAAGGTGTTAAGATAAGAAGAAATAATATAAGTATGACAAGGATGGATGAGGAGGAACCTATTTTATCTTATTTCTAGCAGTGCAACTGCAATGAGCTGGAGGCAGAATTTTCTCTTGAAGAACTAGGAGTTTCCATAATAGATGAGAGTCAAGGTTTGGTGAGTTTGATACCATCTGTGTAAGACCAAAGAGGGTAATTTATTGGCACTACCTGTGTCTGACTAAAGCTGATCAAAAGCTGGAATAGCCTTTCCATGAAGAAATAAGGAACTTCAGGCATGCATACACCTGGGAATGCCTTATAGAAGAAAACTTCTCTTCCCACCTCCCCATGCCCTCCTTGTTTCAATGTGAGGTACTGGAAAAAAATAATTAAAAGACCTTTCCTCATGGAATTAACCTGAGAAGCCCAATCTCATTAGCAGTCTCCAAGCTTAGATGTTCCAAGCTCCACGTCAGCTTGACAACTCTGCAGCAGTTTGCCAGGGCTCTTGTTCAAAGCCGCCCCAGCCCCAGCCCAAGGCATTTGGGTGATGAGGCCACTTTGGATTTAAAAAGCTCCTAATCCGAGTCCACCCACAGTCTATCAGGAAGCTGGCAGAAAATATGTGTATACTGACAAAGCCTTTTTCTAAAAAAAAAAAATTTGTATATTTCTACCTATTCCAAGAATGGATACAAATCCAATTCCTTGGAGTATTCCTAGTGCTCTGCTGGATAAGACATATCCATAAAAATAAACTGATTTACTGCACCAGAAACTAGCCCCCAGCACCAGACAGTGTTATTCCTATGGAAACTCTAGACACATACCAGCAGCCCCAGCACCCCTACATCCCTGGCAAGCCCTTTGTATGATGAAAATATTATTTAGTGCCTTTGTATAATTCCTGGTACAGCAGAGAAGACAGCAAAACATACTGTACCTTGTAGGACTTCCTCTGGGCCATCCAAAAGCCACCCATTTCCTCCCAGCCAGCGGGGTTTGGGCTGAACCAACCAGTCTAAAACTGTAAAAGACAGAAACAAGAAACCACGGAGTCAAAGTGGAACAGTGACAGGGCACACAGTTATGGAACATTACCGATTTCCTCTAACAGCCAGTGATGAGGGTGCCAGGCTCCCAAATGATGGATTTGAATTTTCAGGAAGATACTTACGTTCATGCTCTTGTTGTCCCACTGGCGAGAGAGCCATGGGTGTTACCCAGGGCCCCAGGAACTTGGTGCCATAAAGGCCAAAGACACTGTTTTTTCCCACCCCATGGCATGGATCAGATGAGACAGCTGCCTGGCTTCTCTGAGCACTAATTCAGACTGTGAATACTTCTTTTCCTGCATATATAATCCCAAGAAAAGAACTGGCCTTGAGTGATTTCTGCCATTGGTACTGGTGAAAATCTTGCAACACCAGCTGGCCTTAGGTAATTTTTTGATTCAGCAACCCAAAGTGTGGAACCAAAGCTTTATCCTCACCTCATACTCAACCCGTGCCTCCCACCCGAGACCCAAAGCACATGGGGATAACCACCATCATTTCTGCGTGCTTCTCTCCACCACAATTTGATCGCTGGGTCCACTCTACCTGGCGGTGGCTGCACAGACTCCAGGCAGGCGTAGATGCACCCGTTGT
This sequence comes from Patagioenas fasciata, assembly GCF_037038585.1. Classification (NCBI taxonomy): domain Eukaryota; kingdom Metazoa; phylum Chordata; class Aves; order Columbiformes; family Columbidae; genus Patagioenas; species Patagioenas fasciata. The sequence goes on from NC_092532.1 coordinate 11,812,825, forward strand.
AGCAGCAGCGCTTGTGCCTTTCGCACTCGGAGTCCGAGCGGCAGCTGGGCACCTCGCAGGCTCGGTCCGGCAAAGTCTGGGGGGGCGGGGGGCAGCGGTCGTTCTTCTGGTAGTGGGAACTGTGAGAATGAAGAGGGTACTCATAATCCTTGCAAAGAAAAGAAAAGGAAACAAAGGTTTGGCATAAGGTGGATACCAAACATCAGTTGAAACAGAAAAGGGATTTTCAAAGCGGTTTTCAAGTATTCGTGAGGCAGGACAGTGAACTGTTCAGCTCACTGAAGACAGAGCTATGTGATCACCTTAGCACACTGCTTTGGAAACACTAAACCACCAAGTTATCATGTGCAGCTCATTTTATAATTAACGTTATTGTAATGACTGTGAGAAGGTAAAAAAATCCCTTAAAGTCTTTTATACTTGTCTAGGAAACAAAGACTCCAGGTATCATTGTGATGAGCACAGCAAAACACTTCGATAGTAGAGCAGTGGAAATTATGACCTTGGATTGCTTTAAGGTTATGTCCCCAAAGGGACCTGGAACTAATGTCCCAGGTAGCATCTGCCTCCTTAATAGGCTCCTTCTATCTTCACCACCTTCTTCTGGACCAGAACTTCTAGGGGAGTGGTACAAAGTCTTCTGATCTTACCCCCTGTGGGATCCTGAGTTCTTAACTTAGAGACCATTTCTAGAACATGAGATGATCTGGGTGAGACCTGTGTGGGTGATGGCAGCTTAATCCCAAAGAAAATGAGGCTGTGTTTGACTACAGCAGCAAGGAGCCCAGCTGCTCATTGCACACCGAAGGGACAGGGGAGATTTAAAGTGGATTAACAGGCACAGGATTTTACCAGAAACGTTTATAAGAGGCGGCATTTAGATATTATTCACGCTGGCAGCATTTTAGCAAGAAGCCAACTCCCTCTGGAGAGGTGAATCACCCAAGCCCACTCCTTTCTCACCTGTGGCTAAATTATTCATCTCTGGGCTTGAGCTCAGCTCCCCAGAGCAGCATAAAGTACCCAGAAAGGGCACACGGTTCTCAGATTAATTAACACACATTAATAAGCTCTAGTCAAATGAAAAAATGGATTCTGGATTTGTAGTTTTAAAAGAGCTCAGCATCTAGGCAAACGTATGAGGTGAGTACTGCCATGCACTAGCTAGCCGGCTTTTGAGTTTAAAAGTCCTGTATATACACATCGCTGTTGTGTTTCGAAATCAGTGCTGAACAACTGGAGTTGTTATTCCAAGAAACAACAGGGTGCAACTATCCCTGAGGGGTCTCCAGGAAATTTCACCATCAAGCCATGGAGAAATTTGGGGTGAGACTAAATATCCCTCGTTATCTCCACGCTGCTACATCCTCCTTGCTGAAACCTTCCAACAGCTTCTGTGCAGCACGTGTAACTTTGCGAAATAGCATGTCCCCAGATGTACCGACCAAAAAATGTCCCAGCAGAGGCCCCAGGAGATCCATTGCCCTGGGGACTCTGCTGTGACGTGTGACCGAACAGCAATTCATTATCACTAATTGTGAAAACAACGTCATCTTCACTCCCTTGGGACAATTTGCAATGCTGAGAATGAAGGCAACCTCAAGGGACACCAAAAGAAATAACGCACTACTGATGCGAGAAGTTTTAATTCTATGTTCTGCCATGTGTAGAATCGTATTGATAAAGTGGTGTTTTCTACCACTTTTGTCTGTTCCTTGAACCATAGGTAGGTGGAAACAGAGAGCAGCAAAGTTTCTCTCTGCCTGGTTGTGTGGAGATGGAATTTCAGTCAATGCAGAAGCATAAAGAAAAGTCAGGATGATTAAAGGTTTTAATTTCTGGTACAAGGTGAGTATTAAGGAAAATCCACATCCTGGTTATATCTATACCTAGTTAAATAACATGGGTGTGTGTCTCTGTGTGAAAGACTGAGAATTCCTAATATTTCCATAAACAACAGCCTCCTGCCATGTTCCCAGTATGAGCCTGCCCTCGTCTGAATATCAAGAAACAAGTTTCTTTTGCTTTTTCCTTAGTTATTTCTATCCAGTAAACAAGAAACTCCTCAAAACCACTTCCATGAGCTTGTTTTCCCATGAATTGATGAGCTATTTGAACTACAAGATAGGTTTGGAAGAAAAAAAACCCAACAATAATAATAATTTTGATGATGTTTTCCATGTTGAAGGGTGTAAGTTTAATACATCATCCCACTCCTGAAAAAAGCTGAAAAAACACCATCTTTGAAATAATGTGCTTTTGAACTGAATATAGTTAAAATTCAACTCTTTTTTTTGCTGCTGTTGGATTTTAAATAGACATAATGCTTGGATCAAGTAAATTTTGGGATATAAGATGGCATCTAACAGTAAATCTACACAGTTCCAAACACTTAACAGGTCTCCTTGTTTGAGGGAGCATTTATCCTGGATGCTCACAGTTTACTATTCTATTATGTGAAATGTTAGCTGCAGACTGAAATGTAGTGACCAAAATAATACTGGCAAATAATGAACACATGAAAAAACCCACACTGAACAATTACTGCAGTTGCTTCACAGATGATTCAGAAACCAAAAAGCCAAAATTACAATGAACAGTTGGCTCAATGACTGAGATTTCCGTTTGGGAACAATATGACATTTTTAGCTGAATAGCTTTGTACCTCATGACCTCCCTGCCCATTTTCTTTCTTCACCTATTTCTCTGAACCCCTTCCTTTCAAAACCTCATGGTCAAAAATATTTTCTGCCAAATTTGATCTGATAAAACCATCGCCACTGGTTTATGTATGTTAAAATCCTGGTGGGAAACAGGATTCCCTCATTCACAAAATAGCCTGGTTAAGGATGTCTCCAGGTATGGGTTACATGGTCTATTTAAAAACTCTCCTAGGATTTACAGTTTGTCTCTGAACATAGCTCAGATTTATTATTTTTACAGATTGTGCTGTTTCCCATGGAGGCTTATTAAATCATTTTAATGACAATATTTTCCTTAGAGATACACAGAATCAAAGTAAGGGGAAAAGTTCAGAGTTCAGCTGAGCAACCCTGGAGGTCAGTAAAGATGACGAGGAAAAACCTGAAAGCAATCACCCACTCCCAAGCCATATTTTCCATAGGAACTGTGGGATGCAGTCTGCCTCCAACAAAAACCTAGATCTGTTGTAATATTTGTGTCTAAAACTGGACCCTGGGCTTGTGTCAAAGCACAATTCCCTGCCAGTTCATACTGAGCACAGCCACCTCCAAGACCACACGTGAGGTTTATTCTCAGCCTCTGGTCACTAGGTCTTGTCCCTGGCAGGTATTTCCAGACACTGACCATAAAACACCTTTCCTCTGAAAAGTGGCAAATATCGGACTGAAGGAGGGTTGAATAATCTGAATGATAAGACAAGAAAAACAGGAATAATATTCTCCTGCTATTTACCCTGTATTAGTAGTTCTAGTGTCTGCAGTACTGGAAGACTGTGGCAAAAGTAGAGTGGGCTCAACGAAGATGCACGACAGCTATTAGAGGGCTAGAAAGCTGCTCTGAGACAGACACAAGGGACAGAACTCCCATGGGAGATGTGCTCATCTGGGAGAAAAAAAGGGTATCTCAGTGTTGATTTATGACACCTAGCTGGAGAGTATGTACGTTGTTGGAAGAATATTACAGCAGCTGAGAGGAATTCTCCATTTCTGGAATTCTTTACAAGAAGGCTGTTTTTTTTTTTTTTTTTTCTAAAATGCTTCCAGCAGTTGATGCTGGAATAACATCAGGGCTGCCCCAGGTTTTTTCAATAGACATGTGGGTGTCTTGCTAATGAACTGAAGAGCATCCCCAGGTAGCTCCCTCCTTCTGATTCTGGGGAACGGTCCCAGCCTGTAAAGGGGCTGCAGAATCATGAAACAGTTTGGGTTGGAAGGGACCTTCAAAGATCATTCAGTGCCACCCCTGCCATGAGCAGGGACATCTTCACCAGCTCAGGTTGCTCAGAGTCCTGTCCAGCCTGGCGTGGGATGTCTCCAGGGATGGGGCATCCACCACCTCTTTAGGAACCTGGGCCAGGCCCACTGTTAAAAATTTCCTCCTCATGTCTGGCCTGAATCTCCCCTCTTTTAGTTTAAAACCATCAGCCCTTGCCCTGTCCTAACAGGCCCTGCTAAAACGGCTGCAAATCATTAAACCTGAGGAGCGTCCCTCTGGCTGTGAAACATATGGATTTGCCAAGAGCTGGACGCTCAGCTCCTCCATCCCACTGTGCTGCCAGTTTTTTCTTCTCACTGTATTTCTTCTCCTCTTTCTCCCTTCTCCATTCCCACTTGACCCCTCCTTGCCAACCAACATCCTTCTTCAGAGTCCTGAATGGAAAAACTCCTGGACAGAGCTCAACCCAGCTCCTCACAAACACCTGCTCGTCAATTCTGCAACCGGCAGTTGGGTGGATGCACTGCTCCTACTGTGGACTCAAGATTTTTTGGACTCAAACAACATCTCACTTGGTCAACTCCCTCCTCCTCACCACCTTTTCCTCCAACAGACCTTGCCTGTGTCCTTCTGGGGGTCCCACAGGGATGTCTCTGGCCCGTCTCCTGTAGGGCTGCACATTGCTGTGAGCATCTCCATCTGTCACCCCTCTTTCCAAGTGACTCACAAATCAGCTGTTCCACCCACAGCCTCTGATTTTCAAACTGCAAGGAACATACAGCATTTGGTAGACAAGAAAGCCTCTCTCTGGGAAACAAGAGGAGCTGACAAAACAGACCTTGGGTGGATAAGAGGATGGAGAGCGGACACCTTTCTCCTTACGAGGCTTTGCGAAGAAAAAAGAAAAGCATTTTCTGTTTTCCCTAGATAAGATGTTTCTGTCAATATGAGAAATTCTAGCTGAGCTTGCCAGATCGGTAGCACCTGGATTCACGAATGCCAGGAAAAACAGTTCTTTGAAGAACTGCAGGTTGAAAGAAGAGGATATATCTTCAGGGAATGGGCTCTGAGCCTCTGCAGAGCATGTTATCTGAAGATCAACATGTAAATTCCTGTTCTACTCCTGTCCTATCTCTCTGGGTCACTTATTTCATAGCTCCTATTAAATTTGAGCTTTGTATTGGAATATGACAAAAGAACATACTAATAAATACACTTTCCAGTGAGTGATTTCACAGGAAGAACAGCTCTTCGTGTCACCATTTTCCAATTAAAGTGCAAACTAAATGATACCCTGTCCTAAGGGAGGTTACAATGAAGAAAATTTCTTGTAAAATACTGGGGTGCCTTTCAAATATGAGCAAAATGTTTTCTGCAAACTTTCAAGGAGACAAGAATATTTCAGTTCACTCAGCACAAGCAACAGAAGTGTCACACTTCTGAGTCAGCAATCGCACAAACCAAACGGCACTGTCCCCAAACATCACTCTAGATGTCAGGGGGCAAAAAAGCATCCATTTTATATTAAAAGCTTTTAAATGTGGCTGCAGTAAACAGGTGGAGGGATCCCTCCCTGACACCAAGGAGCTGCTTATGCACATGCATTGTCTGGAAGATGCAATCAAACCTGAGCATGAGAGAACAGGGGCTTCCACACAAGAGATTCAGGGGGCAGAAACCTTGGGTCAGTGCTGGCTTCTAAGGGGACTTTAATGGAATAAGGTAAAATTTCAAATTCTTTTTTTTTTTTTTTCTTTCTAAACACCAGGTCCTGAAAGTCAAGCTATCAAATTATTTTCCTTTTATTTTAATAAAAAAAAAATTCCTCCATGGCTGTCTCTAGCACAGAGTGGTGTGTGGCTCAGACACCAGAACAAGACCCAGCACCATTCTTTTCTCCACTCACAGTAACTTTCTGCTGCTCCAGTTTCAATTCCAGTGCTCCCATAAGTAGCACTGCAGATTTGGAAATGTTGGTTGCACTCAGTACCCCACTAGTGAATAACCACATGTTTTTTTTCCCCTCTAACACACTGGGCAGGCACAGCAAGTGCTCCCTGGGCACACAGGGAACAATCTGCAGCTCTGTGCTGTTTTCTTGCAAGTCTCCTGCCCTTCTCTGGTTTGTTCTTACTTGCGATGGCTTGAGGATAAGAAAGTGACTTAAAGTGCGATGGGCACGTTACTCCGATCTGGAGGTCTCTGCTCCAGTGATTTACAAAACCCAAGGCAACGCCACCATCCCTCTAGCACACATTATCACTAGGAGTTGAAGACATTTACCCAAAATTACCCCAAAAGGCAGTGGAGGAACTGGGCAGGGAACCCTCCTCCCTGCTGTAAGCAATGAATAACGTTATCTTCAGTATGTTTGTCCTCAGACACATAGGTTTTGCACTCCCTTTTCCTTATTCACGCTTCCCTTGCTGCCCTGTGAAGCTTCTAGGACAGGCAGTGACCGCTGCCGTCCCCATGTCCCCTTACCGACCCCAGCGTGCTTTACACACTTCCCATCGCAGCAGCTAGGTGGCAAAAGTTTAGTACAGCCTGGGAAACTTAATGCAACCCTTTTATAAAGAGACAGCCAGCGGATTCAAATACTTCTTATTCTAAAAACAATACACACACGTAAAGAAAACTCCCCTTTCACGGTGAGCAGACCCAGCTCCCCCCCAAATCACCTCACCACACTTTACTCACATCATATTTCTCCGTCATTTTCAGATGTAGAGCACGCTTCCAGAGAGTCCTTGCACAGCCCAAATCTGGCAGCAAAACTAAGACACACAAGGCTGCGGTGAAGATCTTTTTACAGAAACGCATCTCTGACAGTGCCCTGGGTTCCATTATCCCAAGGAGAGATGAAACAAGGAGCCCGGCTTTTGGGATCCGGACGATTCAGAGTCTTGGCAGGGTGGGAGTGAGCCGGGGAGGAGGGAGAGCGAGGGCTGATCGCCGGTGAGAGCCGCTTTTCGCCGCGCAGTGTCTGGGAAAGGAAAGGGGGAAAAAAATAAAAAAGAGCCCACAAGCAGGAGCCAGGAGCTGCCGTTGAACTTCTTTACTCAAAGTTAGAGCAGGTTCTCAGCTCACATGTTCACACAAAGCACATGTTCTCATTGAATTATAGATGGGAAGATTACTTGGAAAGATTATTTTTAGACCTTTGTTCCCAACATCTGGCATCCTCAGAGAGCCTCATTCAAAGCCAAAGCGTGGGATCAGATGACAGCTGCCGCAGGGGGAAATGAAGGTCTAGGAGGGGTGGGCTTGGCAGCTTCCAGCAAACAGCTCACCCAAACTCCCCAAACTACTCAGCTCCCCCCTTGTGTGCTTCCCACTGTGCCCTGAGCTGTGGTTTTGGATCACGTTTTGACAAAGTGATAACTTCATACGAAGATTGCTCGAAGGAAATGATTTAAAGACGTGATAAACACGCAGGGGATTTAGTTCAACCATGTTGATGTTATCTTTCTGCAAATGATTTCGAGGAAGACGTGGCCATTGAGGAAAAATGAATTCATACACATGGGTGGGGAATAGGGAAGGAAGGTGGTTTAGAAATTACAAGACCAAACGGAAAGTGAGGAAGGGGACGTGAGTCAGCCTGTGCCTCACAATGGGAGAGACAGAGAGGTTAGATGTGGGGTATGAAACACCTACATGGACATGCCTGAAGGACAAGAATGGACTTCTGAGATCAGGCTGAAAGCAGCCCAGCATCCTGCCTGGGATGGGATGGAGGCAGGTGCCAAAGAAAAACAACGAGAACAAGGCAGCTGTTCCATATAGATGAGTATAGATACCTGTACATGTATATGTATGCATGCATACAGTTTCACAGCCTTCAGTAATATTGTTCAGGGCTTCCTGAGCCAAATGTGAGGGCTGTTTATTTTATAATCCTCCATGTATACCTCCTCCAGCAACTTATACAGCCTACACGTGGAATGAAGGAGAAAATGGAACCGCAAAGTTGGTTGAGATACAAACACTGAGCCCTGCTTGCCTTCCATTTACACAGACCATCGGATTTATTGTATATCTGCTGTAAAATGTGTCTGCACAGGAGCGTAAGACCTTGAGGACAAATACAAAAAAGTATTTTAATTCTTCCTTATATCAGAAAGCTGTGGCAAGTCACTTTGATCCATGCCTAAGTGTCAATAGCCACATGTAGGTGGTAGCCAAAGGATTTCACCTCCAAGCTTGCCAGAATATGGTGATGTGAACCTGAAGAATGAACGAGGTGTGGGTTTTAGAAGCCCTGTATTGAACTGAATGCATTTAATTTATTTAGAGATGAGGTTTATAGGGCTTCTAGCAGTAACTGTGCTTTGGGACAGACCCGTCTATGTTTCTACTGCTGTGGAAAGCCCTTAGCCACACAACATATTTGGTTCATGCCAGGGAATTCAGCTGGTAAGAAAAGCCAAGCAGGGGCTACTGCTGTGGGGGAAAAGTAGGGGAAAAAGGGTGAGGAAAGAAAATGGAGAGTTAAACTGGGAAGGGTCGCCTCCCTCACAGCTGCAATGATATAAGGAGCTGCCTTGAGTCTCTGGACTCCTAAAGAGCTCTGATTGCAAACGTCTTGAAGAGGATCTCGAGGGAGATGCAATGACCATATATTGCTCTGTCTTTGTAGAACTTTCAGCACAGCTTGATCCATAGGTTATCGCTCCTGCAACAACAGGAGCTGAATATAACGTCAGCTGAAATCAGCAGCTGTGCCGGAGTTAATGAAAAGCATGCTCAGCCGCCTTCAGTACATCCAGAGAGGAATATATCACTACCATAAGACTTCTGCTTGTGGCTTTATTTGTTATTGCTCAGAGTGCTTTTTCTGACACAAGAGGATGCTTCTAATTCCTTTTAAAAACAAATCTCCTGTTTGTTGCAATATTAATACCTGCGCCTTGATAAAACACCTTTCAGGCACAACCAGGAGCTCCCACAAATGTCCTGACTCCAGTGTCATAAGGTGACAAATGACATGGCTGGCTGCTCAGAATAAACAAGATTTTTTCTTAGAGTATTCCTACATAATTTATGTCTTTGTGCTGATATTTCACTTGTCTGTCCTCTTGCTGAAACCCAAACCAGCGTGAAACAACAACTGTTCACGATAAATCTCCCTAATTTAATTTCATTTTTGTTGTTTGCTTCGTATACTTGCAATCCGGACTTGGAGCGACTAATTCTAAAGATTAATAGCTACCTCAGACACCATTCACTTGCCCTTCTTTCGGCAGATATACAGCTTTGATGTTTACCCGGGAGAAAGTAGGGTCTGTGCATTACAGTTCATGGACTACATACCAAAGAAATGAGAATTCTCCTGCAGGACCAAACCTCGACAGCTGGTCATGGTCTTCACATAAAAAGGAATGTTGGTGTTATAACACTTAGGCCACCTGCACACAACCATCTCACCTTAACTTCCCAAAGTACTGCACGCAATGCCTGGGCTGGGTTACTCCTACTACCAACTGGGGAAACTGAGGCACGGGGTGGGTGATTTGCCGAAATTAGACCTTCTTCCATCTGCTAGAGTTAGAACAGCTCAGCCTCAGCCAGGGCTCTGTACTCACACTCAATAGGGAATTCTTGATGCCACTCATTTCCATTCCTCACATGCTTCTACCTCCAGTCTGTCTTGGAAATAGGCAAGGGATTTTACATTTTAATAACATTAAGAAAAACAGCTTTAGATGGCAACATTGGAAAGAATGTTATTTCTCACCTTTTCTGGATAGTCTTCTTCTTGGTAATCCCTGGCAGGGCTGTGTCATCACAGGACAAGTGTAGGACCCCATTTCATATCCGTGTTCTCCTTCCACTTGGATCTCAGTGCACAACTAAACCAAGAGAGACTTTAGTCCACTCAGTTATGGAGGTTCCTTGCTCCTGCTACAAAGCAGTACGTGTCTTATCAAGGACAGTTTTGAACGGCCCATTCAGAAAAGGAAAAAAAAGATAAAAAAGAAAAAAAAGGGCAAAAAAAGAAGAGAAAAATCCAAGAGAAGCAGTTTTGACTTTCTGAAGAATTTCTTGTTTAACAAAGCAGTTCTTGGCAAGTTTGTGGCTCCAGCTATTAGTATAAGGCATTCTTAGCAGCTTGTGAAGTAATTATAGGAATCACGCACAAATCTTCAGCAAACACAGCCACCAGCAATAATTAGAAATTTAAAATTCACTGCTAAGCAGATTTCTGAGTGACTTTAAATGCTAGGTATTTGATGATGTATGATGTTTTAAAAACTATTATTACAAGAAAGCGAGAAAATTAACTGCCACTTTCTCTTAAACTACGTCTTATCTAGACATAACAGTTGGACCACAGTCATTTACACTAAGTGGAGCAACTCCCTCTGGTGCTGGCTACATCTGGATCAAGTTGCCATATGGATATTCTATGCAAAGTGGAATTAGCGATGCTGGTATAAGACATTCTTGTATTATTATAATGTCTTGGCTAAATTTGGTTTCAGCTTGTCTGAAATCTTGGGCATTGAGCAGGCAGTTAGACTGACAGCTGGAGAAAAGCGACAACTATAGAAACGTATATAATTATATCCACACTGAGCAATCAGCCCAGGGAAAGTGTTAAAGGGAAAAGCCACATGCCAACCAGCACATCTGGCCAGGTGCAAAACATGCATGAACCAAGCAGCAAGCAAATTTTCTGCTAGTGGAAGTTCACAGTGTGCACAGTTGTGGCACTCATAATAAAATGATTCTTTTCTCTGTGCTTGTCCAGGGAATACACAGTACATCACTAAGTCAAGATCCTTCTGCTTCAAGATCTGTGGTACAGTTTCTCACACAAAATTCCTGCTGCCTTCAAGGATGTTAAATGAGATCGCTCCATATATCATCGCTAAGCAAAGAGTCATCTTCTGTGCACGAATCTGTGTGAATTTCCATTCCACAAATGGTTTCAATAAGGCAAATTCTGCAGTAACATAAATTGCTGTCAGATGATAGTGAGAGAATGTGGTTGAGACTTGAGCATCTCCCCAGGACCTGTGAAACCTTTAGCATCATTTGTTACAGCAAGGAAGATGTATCTGAATAAAAGGATGGGCATTTTGTTGGGCTAGGAGAAAAAAATCACTTCTGGAACCAGGATTCTTGCTGCCTGATTAGAATGAATTAAATAATGTTCTTAAAAAATGTTCTTGGGGAGGTTCTGAGTGAAAGTCACGGGGTGTTTGTACAGCCAAGGAAAAATGTCTTGCTCCAGCCAAAACCAAGTGAGGTAGGTCAGCCTAAGCCAAGACTTCCCCTTTCCCAGACGAAAGATCTGACTTTTAAGGAAAGATTATGTCAAAGAGAGAATTTCCTCAGAGCACATGACTCCAGCAGCACAAGGTGACTCATTTTAGCTTGATATAATCACAGTACCTTCATGCCAGGGGTTGCTGCAACTCCTTATCTGTGGCACTTACCAGCCTGCTCTTTCCTCTCCATGTTCTGCTGCCAATAGCAAAGGGTGATGGTTTTCTGGGGTCAAGCAGGGTGGAGATCATTGAGATTATATTTTCCAGCTGGAAGGCAAGGTTACAGCTGCTCTGCCTTCTGCATCTCCTGCACACCCAGGTGCTGGTGGCCCCTTCCGGGGGTCCTGCCTGATGTACCACTGGGGGAACAGGGGTTTTTGTGGCTTGGGGGAGACCTGCAGATGTGTGCTGGGATCAGAAAAGGGTGACAGACACTTCCCAGGGCTTCTTAGGTGTCAGGTCCATCAGGAGAACAACTCCACTGATCACAGTGACAAATAAAACAAGACCAAGCTCATCCCTGCTGCTCACAGCTGCCTTGTCAATGCTCAGCACTGGGCACTTACCAGTCAGATTTAGACTCAGGTTTAGGAAACCAGCAAAAACAAGTAAATCCAGAGTGGTTTTGTTGTGAATATGAGCACAGAAGAACTATAGCCCTGATTTAGCTTCCCTCAGCTATATGTGTCACATGAAATTCACAGAAACCTATAGGAAGCTCTGGGCTCCCCAGCAATGACCGATTACACCACTTTTACCTGTATGGTCACCCCTCTAACCTGTGCTTTGTGTAGGATATCCTAAAGCAGCAATATTATATTTTTTCCTTTTTTTTTTCTTGCCTCAGAGCCCAGTCAGTGACTGGGATTGCTCACTGCATGGACCAGCAGGAAAAGGAGTCCCTTACGCATGCCCACTCATGTGATAATCAAAAATAACCTGCAGCATCTCTTCAGGGATGACACAGTGCAGATGATACATCCCCTCACCCAGGGGGTTATTTTATGGCCAGCCCTATTGGAAGACACCAAATCTGGGTTTCCAGTATGGATTCATTCCTTCTCTGAGCAGGAAAAGCTGGCTGTGGTATCTGTGCCAGATGTTTGCTACCAATGATCTCCACTGGGAATTTATAGGATGAAATAAAAGATCAAAAGCAATTCGAAACACAGACAGGTGATTCTCTTTAAGCATCTGGCCTCAAGCCCTCGCAAAGCCTGGCAGAGGTCAATGTTAAGTGGCCCTTGACCATTTGGAAAGGCATATAAAAAGAATATGAAGTGTCTCTACTTTTAACTAGCTTTATTGCATATGAGATATAAATTAAGCAGATGAATGTTATTAGAGAAGCACTCTTATGAATGCTGCATCCCGCTAAAAATATTAGCAGGAAGTCTTCAAATATACAATCAAAATGTATTAATTAGGAGGCAGAACGGTACTTAGTCTGGGGGGGAGGTTTGCCTTTGGGGTGCAGCATGCAGCTGTGTATCCACTGTGACTCTGTGTGCTCCAGGGAAACAACCAGGAATCCCAAATAATTCCTCTGAGCGGGACCACCCGAGCTGTGGTCCTTGCCCACATGCTGCCTTGTGCCAGTTCTCTCCAGGGCATTCTTGTCCCTAAGTCTTTTGTCTGCTAAGAGGCCTCTGTGAGCAGCTGGTATCCCGCAGGGAGGTGGAGAGGAGGTTGGAGGGGCTGGGTTGGAGTGAGGACCTTTTCCCTCTCAAGTCAGTGGGGACTGCTGCATGTTTTGGATGCAGGGGGATATACTGTGAAGCTCTTACACTGTGACTGTTGAGGGAAGCCGAGTCATGGGCTGGAAACCTCAGAGGAATCTCCCCAGAGGACAGATTTCACCCTGAAATTAAAGACATGGGGAGTTAAGTCTGTGGATTCACAGGGATTTTACAGCAAATCTGCAGCCCTTTACCATGTTCTGTACCACATAGCCAGATTTAATTCCCTGGGGGCATCAACACTACACTCAGGGAGTACTGGCCCTAAAAAAAGCAGAGTTGTGCTCTGGGGGGGGTCTGAAGAAGCATGGAACACACAATATCTTTCTCGTACAATGGTAAGGCATGAGTCAGAGCAAGGGACCATGCAGTCACGTCAGCACAGACACTAATAAAATAATGTAAAAGGCACATACTGCTGGAAAATTCACAATTTTACATGTGACACTGAAACGGGTTATTCAGTGGCAGACTCCCTGCACAGACCCACAAAGACTTGGCCAGGGCCAAGCTGTTTGGTTTGGGGGTTGCACCCCTCCAAGTTTGAAATCCCCCTGCCTGTAGCTGCAGAGACAGACGGTTTCCCATAACAAAGTGTCCTGCCTACATCCAGAAATAGCAGCTTAATAAATAAAGTGCCTGTCAGTGGCACCTGCAAACACTGAACAAGGCAGATGAAGGGCCAGATATCCATCAGCATTGTGCTCGCATATGATTTCCTTTATGAAACCTTTAACCTCCGCTTCCCACACACTATTACACGGGAACTCTCCCAGTCTTTGCTGTGGCAATGGGAACTTTGGCAAGGACACAGAGTGATTTCCCAGCTCCAAGCACAAGGCAAAACGTCTTCAGAGCTCTGAAAAAATACAGCTCCTGACATCAGCTCTGAGGATGTCAGTGCTGTCCAGAACAGCAGGTAATGCGCACCTGGAGCTGTGCTTGTACCCCAGCACAGTCTCAGCACCCTGCAGATCCAGCAGCCGGGCAGTGACCTGGCAGGACAGGGAGCATCTTTAGGGATATTAAGACTTGCAGTCAGTAATGTTGTGTCAGAATTTCTTAGAAGAGATCCAAAGATTTTGGAGCCTGAGAGTGACATTTACTGTATCATCCCATTGCTCTTAAGCAGTTTGCTGAGAAGGTAGATAGTTTTTTCTTCTCTTATCCAAGCACCAGGGTTAAACATGCTATAGAAAATCCCACTTGCCTTTGACCTCTTGATAAAAGTCTTATCTGAAGCTGGGTGAAGATAGACAGCAGTATTTTGAGCTGTTGCAGACTGGGCTTATCTGGGAGCGTTCCCTTTTATGTCGTTCAGCAGAGTGTCTGGAAGTCAGTACACATGTTTCCACCATCTACCTGGTCTGAAGGGGTCATGCAGGCTCTCCCTTGTCCAACAGCTCTAAGTGGGCTGGATCCCATTCACCACCAACTCCTGGTGCCCAGATGGAGCTCAGGCTCTGGCTTCCATCCTTGGACGCTCCCTAGGCGTTGTTTTGAATCCTCTCTTGGCTTGGGCATGAAATACAATTAGATGTCATTGCAAAACCAGAAACCAAGAGCTGCAAAACTGGTATTGCAAAGCAAAAACTTCCTGCAAGGAAGTTCCAAAAACTGCTTGCTGACATGCACACATGCCCTTGAACACTTGGGGCTGAGCCCTCTCCAAAAGCCCTCTGGGCAGATGGACAGCTTTTACATGCTTTGTGTGTCAGGAAAACATGAGAGACCTCAGGCAGTGTCCTTTTTTGATGTATATACCTCTAATTAAGAGGGTGCATCTCACAGCTTGTATCTTGCCCAGTTTCATTCCTCATCTGGGCACAGAACTTCTTTGAAGGTGCTGAAAGTGTTATAGAAGGGGTTTCTGCCCCTTGTGTCTCCGTGTGAGGTCCTGAACAGCAAGGTTTAGTATTCCAGCTGAATTCCTTCTGAATCGTTCAGCAGTCTGGGAAAGACACATGGAGAGTTTCCACCTTTTATCTCAGCACAAAACTTTCCATCTGAATAGAGTCTCTTTAAACGAGAAAGTTATTGTCCTCCAGCGAGCCACTCATTTTCAGGATGACAGTAACTTGCATTTTGCCACACATGTTGCCTATTAGAGTGTTTCCCATCCTGAACATAAAGGGGAAACACGAAGGTACTTTGGCTGCAGCCGCAACCGATGTTTCGTGTTCGCTGCCCCGTTCAGTTCACTGCACGTTCAGTTCACTCTGCTCTCATGCAGCCGCAGTAAAACACTTGGACAAGGCAGAGAAAGAAGAACAGAGAAGGGTGTTTGCATTATGAGAGAACAAAGGCATGAGAAATGGTGACATCTCTGTTACAAAGTCAATGTTTCGGATATTGCACGGAGACTTCAGCAATGGGCTTTCCCTACTTGTACAGCAAAACAATCTGGATGTTATTAGCTGAGCACAAACAAAATCTCTCTAAACACCCAATTAGCACCAGGCAGAGATTAAAAGCAGGGCTAAAAACCAGGCTGTATTACGGACCTGGGTTCTGTCATTAGTGCTGACTGTGGCTACAGAAGATGGTCACACCTCTGACCCTCATGAGAATACACTCACAGCTCTGCCTGACACAGCTGCTTTTGTAACATTCACCACACAAATTGTATATGCTGGAAATATTTATTTTGGCTTTGGTTCAATGTTCTAGTTAAATATTATATAACACTATATATGTTCTATAAATTTTGTATATATTTCTCTATAATTATATGTGTTTACATATACATAAACTTTAATCTCTAGCACGTTCCTTGTTTGTTCATGCCCCTTCAAAAAGTAATGGATGAACATCATAACATTCCTAATACAGGCTACTTAATACCTGCAGAGTGGGTACAGGGCTTGCCAGAGTTTGAATTCAGATTCACGCTCAAGTTTTGCAGGAAAAAACGAGACACTCCAAACTATTATCAGGACACTAGAGAAGTGTCCAGGCCAGACTAGAACATCTGGTTGAACCATTCTTGTAGCATGTTTTTATAGTACGGGATAAACATTTGCAGTTGATTTGGCATGAGTTCCAGATCTCCCTCCAAGACTACCTGTCTTTCAAAACCATTAACCTATTCTTAAGTGTAACCAGTCCTAACAAATCCCTTTTTCCTGGCTAGCCTTCCCAGAAGTAGCTGCATTATTTCATCATTCATATTTTCTGCATTCTCGGAGTGTTAAGGGAACTTAAAGAAGTGAGTAGGTGAATATTCAAATACTTTTTCACAATATCTCTCCATCTTTTCTTTAAAGTCTTGAATTTGATTTTTTTTTCCAACTTCCATCCGGCAAGCTCATTGGCAAGAGAAAGCTCAGATGAGGCTTGACTCCTTAATTACATTATTGGCAGACTGTGGCATTCCTTTGTTACTTTCTTGACCTAATTCCCCCAAAGAGCTGCAAAAAGGAGAATAGTGGATTAATTTAATCATAACTTCTTGTGTGGTTAAATACCAACTCCTTTATTGGCCACATACATTTGGGTGCCCTGAACTTCGTCTCTTCCACGCAGAGTAAAACCCTCTTCCCCGGGACAATTTTTTCCCTTCAGACTAAAGTCCATGCGTTGGGATTAAGTGGAGACTCAGTAGCCAGAGGATTCAAAGCACGTCTTATTCCATCAAGTCCTTCAGTGACAAAATGGCACAGCTAATCCAGGTGATGGCTGAAGGACGCTTCCCATGGCTCCTTGAAGCAGCTGTGGGCATGGAAAGGGTCCTTGTAAGGAGGATGCATCGTGATGTTGAAAGTCAAGTGTTGGAGCAATGAGTCTGCTGGAGGTTTTTTTGGGGACTGAGGTTTGCAAGCCCCACATCCATATTTTGCTGAGCACATATGCATCTGGAGAGGGAAAATCCTTCTCATGATAGATAACGGAGACAAACGCTGTACCTCTTTCATCTGGGGCTTAATTTCAGCAGAACCTGCAGTTATTACAAACTTTCTGTCTCGATTAACTCAACACTTCTGCCAAAGAAAACCAGGACATGCTGTTTGCAGTCAGGCAGATTTACTTTTCTCTGCAGACTTAAGCAGCTGTTTCAGACTGAAAGTTATGGCATTTAGAGCTGAGCTTTTCCAGACTCTTAACTGAAATATAATAGCAGAGTGTTAGTTGTGTCTCTCCATTTCTGGACAGACGCCCCTCAGATGTGAGGCCTCCTGGCTTTGTCTCAAGGGGTGAAAACATACTTGTCCCAAATCAGCTTTGTAGAAAACCTATCTAGCTCCATCTAGGTTGCCATTTCTCTAGCTCTTTCCTTTGGAAGCTTGTTGTCAGCCATAAATCCAAGGCAGCCTTTGCAAATCAAAATATCAATTAATTTTAACATAAGGTTCCAAAGGGTGAGTAACAATTAGCACCCTCTGCATAGCTATTTATTGCATAATTGCCAGCTGGATCACTGGGTAGTCCTGCTCCTAGAAACTTCTGCCTCCTTCAAACATCTTCCCAACAATTGTTTGAGCAGAGGACCCTTCATTTTCTGCGTCAACACTGACAAAGCAAGCTGTAAAACTTGGCTGCAGTGGGATCTTCCAAACCAATGCTTGGGACTCTTTGCTGAGCTGCCTCCAGGAGGGAGAGGTCTTGTTTGGAGCTCTGATCTTGAATTCCCATACAGGCTGTTTTTCATGCTGCTGTCATTAACCTAAACTGGCATATTTAAACATCTCGATAATCACCTTATATACAATAATGGTGAGTTATTACAAACTCCTCATTCTCAGAGAACTATCAAGGAGAACAGATTTAAATGTTGCTTGAATCAATAGAAGTGAATGGAGGTGAAGGGTGAATGGAGACTAATAAAACACTCCTTCAGCCTATGCTATAGGAAAGCACCATTATATCCATGAGAAAACTTTGGAATTTAGGTCAGAAATGCCATAACTTACACACAGGTCACACATGATCTGGCACAGCAGCCAAGTTCCTACAGTCTTGCTCTCTCTCTTAGGAAGAAAACGTGCTGCTCTCCCTCCTCTACATCGATTTAGATTTACACATAATGTGATATCATCCTGATAGCATTTGCTAAGAGATTAGAACAGATACCAACTGAGAATATATGCAGCTTCCTTCAAGTGAATATTTGCAAGAGCAGCCTGTTAGCGAGAGTTGCAGTCAGCAATTCGCAAGCGGCTGCTGGGACAAATATGAAGCCTCAGGAATGCATAAGCAAACGCATTAGACACAATACATCTACAGTGATTCATTAAACAAAGCAGCTTCTGGAAACATGAAAAAAATATGTCCAACACAGGAATAACTAATGGCTTTTCCCCCCAAAAGGGGAGTAATTATTGTAACTTGTCACTACTGATAAAGTGACCACTTAAATGACATATACTTTAGGTAGTAATACTCACTCTTAGTAAAAATCAGTTTCCCAGGTGTATGACAAACCCAAATGCCAATATATTTAATCAGTTTCCAAATTATCAGAAAAAAAAATAAAAGGAAAAAAAAAGAACATCCTATGAACTTCAACTCTATTTGCCTGGAACGGGAATTTGAAATAGAAAGGCTGAGAGTGTGCTGACCCGTTACACCAAGAGACATTTCAGCTGGTTTCACCTCCTCCTCACTATATACCAGCTCAAAGTAGTTTAAATTTACATACTCAGTGGAGAACAGATGTAAAGAATAATTTCTGGTTTCTCTGAAACATGAGCAGCATATTTTTGACTGAGGGCTTTGTAAACTAGTTCCTTCCAGATCAGAAGTTTGGGGCCACCATGGAAAGAGGGGTTTGCGGATGAGAGATGAGCGAGTGCCCAGAAGACAAGGGGTTACTGGTAAAACCACAGAAAGAGCCCCAAGGAGCCCCACTGAGCCTGCAGATCCACAAGAAATCTTGGCCTAAGCCCTGCATATCTCGGGACGCGAGTCATGTCTGCACTTCTGCTGCTGCTCTGCTCTAACAAATGCCAGGCTAAATGGCCAGATCATTACCCGGCCCAGTATGGGACTGATCCAGCTCCCACTGGAGCCAGCTGGAGCTTTTCCATCGAACGAAGTGGGGGTGGATCAGCCCCATTGCTGCTGCTGTTTGTCCTTGTATGGCACATGCCGCCTCCCTCCCACTGCGCTGGGAGCCCAAGGTCGGGAGACGAGGGCAAATCCTGGAATTCGCGGCTGTTCCTCAGAGGGGATGAAACTCCTATTCAAGGAAAGAAGAAAAACCGAGAGATGGTTTTACAACTAGGTCCGGAATGAGGCAAGGAAAAACATTAACGTGAGCAGTTTGAATCAAAGCAGATGGTTTTTATGTTTCAGTCAGCCTGGACCCTGAGAATTAACGGATGGCAGTGCCAAGGTACAGCCCAAAATGTGTCCCTGGGAAAATGTTTATCTGCTGGCATTACAAGTACGACTGTAACGCTGGGGAGGTCTCACTGCAGAGCAAGAGTTTGTCATTCCAGCTACTGTACAAAATGAACACAAGATGGTCCCCACCCCAAAGCATGATTAATTCTTGGAATTGCAGTTATCCTGTGTTCCCAGGTCTGCAAGTTTTGACCTTCGCTGGGGTCATGGACCGGTAGAAAGGGAACAGCGAAAGGCCAGATGAGCAGTGATGGTTGACAGCAGAGCAGTGTTGACAGCAGATGAGTATTTGCAAGAGTCAAGAATGAGCAGAGCTGGTGTTTACAACCTCTAAGGGCTTCTCTGGGTCCAGGAACTCTGAAACACAGAACAAACACACCCCATCCCATCCGGGATAGGGAGCATGAGTCAAATTCTAGTTTATAGAAACCAAACTTCATCAGAGAGCTCTATATTGAACTGCCTGTGCTTGGCCTTTGTCTTCGTGCATGGGAATATTTGGGGATTGATTCTCATGTATGACTGACTGACTCTGCTGTTTGGGTGCATGTTACAGAAAACAACAGAGAAAAGCAAAACCCTGAGCCTATAAAGTGGTAATGTGGGAAGCGTATTGTCAGAAAACTGACAACAGGGAAAAAAGAACCTGAAACTATTTCTAATTGATTTTTTATCAAGTGTCAAGGTTTACATTTATGTCCCTCCTGCTTCAAATTTCCCACTTAGCAACAAATCCTCAGCTGGGGTAAACTGCCCTGGGACGACTGTATTTTAGGACAAAAT
This sequence comes from Patagioenas fasciata, assembly GCF_037038585.1. Classification (NCBI taxonomy): domain Eukaryota; kingdom Metazoa; phylum Chordata; class Aves; order Columbiformes; family Columbidae; genus Patagioenas; species Patagioenas fasciata. Next base: position 11,832,890 of record NC_092532.1, read on the forward strand.
CCTGTTCCCATTGCAAGTGAAGCTGCTACTGATTCTCATAGCACAGGGATTGCAGCATCTGTGCTGAAATCTGTGGGTTTCACACTCTGCAGGGGAGCAAATATTGGCTTCAGACACAGTTTTCATTGAGGATTTTATGCAAGGAAACCTTCCAATTGTTCAAAGCCTGCATTAAAAAAATGCTAGTTCTGCAACATTCTTAATATGGAGCCAACATTAAGTTAATACTTACACCATGTCAGAACCAGCAATATGAAAAGAATGACAAAAGATTTCTTGTTAAAACCTGAGGAGTGAGGTCACAGAGGTTAAGGAGCTCTGGAAAACAGAAATACTTAGGATGCATGTCTGGCTGTTTTTCTCGGAAAGTTGCTTTGTTTGAGCCTTTTAAGTGACCAGGTTTGCAAAATGAAAACTGGCTGCTGATAGAGATGAAGAAAACCCCACATCTAAGAATAAAAACGGAACTGAGACTCCAGTTCAGGGCAGCGGAGATACCGAGTGCCTTTTGTTTGGGAGGTACTGACCCCTAGGGATTCAAGAGTCAAATACTTGACCCCAAAGGAAAAAAGCATAAAGATGTTATGTTATTTTAATTACTGCAAATATAAGGACCACACATAAAGATGCAGGTTCACGTGGCTTTCTTGATGAGGGAACACTGTAGTCTACCTATTGATGCTCTGCAAAAAACCTCTGATGGGCCATTCACTGTCAGTGCCAACATATACAGGGAAGTGTTTCAAAATATGGGGAAGTGAAAGAAAATATTATACCTTGCCTGTCTCCACAGGGTGATGTGATTAGCTCCAAAACCTTGCCTCCTGCACTCTGTCCTTTTCCCAATAGCTTGCTTTTTCCTTCTGCTTTTTGGTCACTCTCTCTTCCATTGAAAAATCAGCTTTCTTATTCTTCCCTTTACAGCCCCGGGCAGCTCAAACTGCTGGTGCGTCAGGATGGACCAGGCTGCACCAGCCAGGAGAACTTTAAATTCAGGAGTCCCTTGGGTGCCAGTTCTGCAAAGACACTGACACCTGCTCCACGGCAATGCCATGGAGCTGGCTCACCCACCTCTTCCCTGGATTTGGGACGAAAGTTTGCAGGCAGTTTCTTTTAAAGAACCCAACATACATTCCTCTTGGATTGCAAATTAAAACATCCTTCCAGAAAAAAACAAAAGCAGCACTGGTTGTTCTTATTTTCTCTAGGCTATGTTGTGTAAGAGTATAATAGGAGTATAATTACCTTAAATCATAGACCATGAAGGAAACAGATGCATATTTATTTTAGAGATTAGACAACCTTGCAGACTGCCCAATAGGAAATTGGCTAGAAAACAGGCAATCTCATAAGCATCAAGCAAATTAGAACATTGCTCAGGAAATAAGTAGATTCTATGACGGATAGAAAAAAAAAAAGTGGGTTGTGGTTTTTTTTTTTTTTTGTTTGTTTTGTTTTTTTTTTTAATGCAGGCTATAGCAAGATTTCATTTCTTTTCAAGTCGCCAACCTCTCTAGCAATTGCATTTTGGCCAGCTACACCTTCTAGTTCTGCCTAGTGGTTTGAAAGAAGAGAAAAAAGGAGAAAAACCTTAAAGTACATACAATATCTCTAGTCCAACAACCAGTAGTCTTTCCTGAACTTGCACTTTGAAGATTTTTCAAGAACTGCTGATCATCATTTGTATGGACTTCAAAGCTTAAGTACCTGTGAGGACTTGGGGCTGCTCCCCAACTGGATCAGTCCCAAAAGTAGCATTTTTGCATCCAGAGTTGACTGTCTGTCATAAGACCAGCTTAGGAGAGGTGGGAACCTCAAAGCATCCCTCTGGCCTCTGCTTAGCAGAGATTTTCCGGTTCATTAAAGCCTTGATACATTAATGGCCTGTGCGTGATTTCAGAGCCTGGTGCACCGAACTCCTGCGGTTCAGGCCTGGAGCTTGTTAGTGTAATTTTCTAGAGATTAGCAAGCATTGATTCCACTGGGAAGCCTTGGGGAAATGCCATTAATCTCTTCTGACTGCTGCGTGTTTCTGGAGGGCGCCAATGGGGTTCTCATTGCTGCTGGGGAGATTCTAACAGAAAGTTTTCCCTTCAGAAAAACTGCATCAATGGCAACCAAGAACCATTATCTAATGGCAGCTTCACTGAGTGGGACACTCCACTTCTCCCAGTTTGTCTGAGCCCCAGAGACTTTGCACAGAAGAAAGATACTGACTCAGTTCTGGCTTTTACTCCTATTAACCTCAACAAGCTCAGACAGGTATGAACTAGATGGAATTTAACCTGTTGGAAGGACACCATATATGTTTTAACAAAGAAGATTTGTATATTGCTACACAGTGGAAAAAGAAAAGGAACCGGGATAATTCAATTTCCCAGCCAAAAGGTGGAAAGTACTGAAATTAACTAGAGGAAGTAATTCAATTTTCTGGTTACAAAACAGAACATTCTTGGTAGAATTAATGAATGAATGCTGAATCCTGGGCCAGTGTTTACAAATCACATCTCACAGTGCACAGGTGGGAAAGAACAATAAAAAGCCTAATTCTACATTAGGGCCACCAAAGGAGGAGCCTGGATGCTGGCTTGTACTTTTAATAACTTTTTGCCAATTCTGTATGAGCCCTAGAATTAGGGATGGGAGTGCTGCCCTTCAGTACTCTGTGCTGGACACAGATTTACACCAGTGTAAAACCGAAAATCAGTGAAAAAGATCAGCAGAGGCTTACCCCAGGGAAACTTGTACATCAGCAATTTCCAAAACAGGGAAACAGTGAAACCTAGAAAGAGAAAAGCAAAGTGCCTAAAGAAAGACAAATTGTTCAGATAGTTCAGGCATTGTTTTCTTATCTTTAGCTAAGCTGGGGAAGTTGATTTGTTGGTCCTGACAAAAAAGCCCTTTGTACACTGTGGGAGAAGGAGACCCTGGGGGATGGAGGACAATGGGCTTCCTTTGACCCAGGGATTGATTACCCTCAGGAAGTGCATGTGGATTGCTTGGAGTGATTGAATTCCAGTATTGCTTTCTCAGGATCATCTAATTATATTACAGGCTTTATCATGCTCCTTTAAATGACCACAATCCCTTTTACCACAGTAATGAAATAACCCCTGTTTAAAATAATGATTTTTTAAATTATTATATTTTTTAATGGGCTCAGCAGCCAACACTCGGGCATTTTCTTCTTTGACAAAGAAGAAAGCTCCAGGGATGTGTCGTAACATCAGCGTGTGTGGTGTGGCTGGGATCTGGCCCTTCAGTTCCTGTGGTTCAGAACTGGGTAAATCACGATTGCAGGAGTTTCTGGGAGCAAAATAACTTTATGCTGTTCCTCACCATTCACTACCAGCAGTGAAATGGTTGCTGCCAGATGTACAAGGATAAAGAAACAATGGGGCAGACCTGGGTACCCGTTGCACCATCAGTCGCAAGGGCTTTGAGGACATTATGGAGACATAGCTGGCATAAAACCTGGGAGCTCATGGCTCCTTCAGCTGCCCTGTGCTGCTTTACGAAGCCAGGCAAACCTTTCTGAACTTGCCAGCAGAACACTGGGCTCACGAACCAGCTTCTTGCAAACTGCAGCCTTTTTTTCCTAAACAGCTTGTTTTAAGATAGTTTGCTATTTCCCTTTTCCTCACAATACTTGTTTTTGGGGGACAGCGGGCCCCTGTGAAGAACAAAGGAGGTTCATGGCTGTTTCCTTAAGAAACTTTCAGAAGCACAACTGTTATTTACAGGAGATTTCCCTTTCCTGTCGTCAGTGTTAGACCTGGAGAAAAGCTCTGGGTCGCTTATTGTGGTTATCCGCAATTTATGTGAACGCAGACCTTCAACGCCAAGCTACCAAGGACATGTTTCCTGTCCAGATGCTGGTTTTGTGCGGAAAGTGATGAATTCCAGAGATCACAAAAACTAGAAAACTGTCAGCAAAGAGCTTGTAGCTCAAGGAAAGCAAAGGCAGCTGCCGTGACCCCCACCTCTGCAGGGAATCACCGAGGAAAAATGGGAATTCGGTGCTGGAGCCGGATCCCATATGGAGGTCACCAAGCAATGGCAGAGACAGCTGGGGATGAAGAGGGCTCCCAGAGTTTGAAAGGTTTCTGAATAGAGACCGTGGGAGTAGTTTACAAAAGATGCTTTATTAAAAAGAGAAATCAAATTGCCAGAAATTCCTCCTCACCTTTGCTTCCTTCATATCATTGCAGTGTGTCACCATCTTCATTCAATCTTTTCCGATTTTGTGCAAGCCAACGTTTGGGACTTTTACAGTCTGAGACGCTGCCCAGTTCTGTGAGAGAATAGACAGGGTCCATGTGTAAATCATCCCTGCTTTTCAAACTGACCTTTTGCTACGCTGGGTTAAAACCTCCACTTTATTTACAAACATCAGCTTACTGAATAAGCTATTGAGGGCTGTAACTGTTGATCGATGTTAAGGCCATCTGAAACATCAAAGCAAAGGCTGTTTATGAGGAAAGGTTGAAAAAACAAGGCAACTTGCCTCTCTTCCTTTCCAGCTACGTGCAGCAGCCGTGGCTCAATCAGTTCAGCTTCTGTGAGTGGATTTTAGAAGTAGGGGTTGCAACTTTTATGGGCTGAAGATTAAATACCAAACATAGTCTCGATGGCAACACGCACAAATCTTCTGGTTCCTCAGAGCTACAGTGCCATTTACTTCTGCACAGGGAATAAATACGGAGGTGGAGGCACAGAAGATGATGGGGAGGTTACATTTGGGTTTTGAAGGATTCAGGACTGGATCGACGTTGAAGGCAATGCGTTAGCAGAGCCCTCTGGGCCGTCCTACTCCAGCAATTAAAATCACTGGCACAAGAAGTCAAAATGGCTTTATCAACATCATCAAAATAATATAGACTCCTTGCTCATTCCTAACTTTACGTTAGCAGAAAGCTCCCTTTATCCCCTCAGTCTTAGGACCCAAATAAAAAATGTCCATTTGAGATTATCTCCCTCAGCTTTCCCAGGCTGCAGATCCCACAAATAACATCAACCAGAATTTTTCCCCCATCACTTTAGATTTTCCTCAGTACCATTTGAATCAAGCTGGTTTCTAGTTTTTTTTTTTTTTTCCTGGTAGGTTGAAAAGATTAGAAGGAGTAATTCATTTTTCAGATAAAGTACCTCACCGAACACCTCCTGGTCAAGAATTGGGATGCTTGTAATAGATTTCAGATTCACACAAGCAACCGCTCTCTATTTTTCTTGCAAAAAACAAATGAATATGCAAATCAAAGCTATCAGTGCCTTAGATTCTCATCAGAAACCATAAATAAACATGCAATTTATTCTGAGAAAACACATTTTTGAAAAGCTTCAGCTTTCAAAAAAGCTGTGAAGCAGTGCAAAAGGAGAGAAAAACTAGGCTCAGTTTCCTCTTGCGCATACTGCTTTCATCATCTTTTATCTTGACATTTGCCATTTAACAGACAATTGATGTGCAGCACAATGGGAATATTTCCATTGATGAGAGAGGATGTGCACAGCCCAGCAGAATACTGAGGGTGGTTCCCTTCTGCCTTTGGCTACTGACCTCACAAGACCATTTTCAACTGTGAATGACATTCAAACACAGCTTGTGGATACATTTGGCTAAATATAGGAAACCGAAGCAAAAAAAGGCATTTTTATAAAAAAAAAAAGTACCAAGACATAAATTTCACCAGGCATGTCAAGCCTTTCAGCTTTGTTCTGCAATCAAGAAAAAGTCTGGACAAATCAGCTGACAAACACATTCTCATGACAGTGACCACTGGATGGTAATGTCACACGGTCTCTCTAGTTCTTTCCCTTGCCACATGGGCAAATAGCTCAGATCTGGAAGAAGACAGCACATTTCTGTTGTGAGTTATGGGAGGGATCTGAGCCTGGAAGACCTAGAGTTGTTTTCATGGTAAAGTTGCTTCCTGGAACCCAGGGGCAGGTGTTGGATCCCCAAAATGGGCCTTCCCCAATTACTGGTGGGAAAAGCCATCTTTTTTGCTTGCAGCCACAACTTCAACTCACTTCAACCACTGGTAACGTTCTCCCTCAAGTCTTTGCGCCTTCCTGCACCTCAGGTCCCTCTCTTGGCTGCAAAACTTCCTTTGAACTTAGGCTGAGCCATGGGATGAGAAAATGAACTGTAAGCTCATGGAGCCAAAGATGAGATCCTGTGCCACACACAATTTCTCACAACTTTCTCAGCAACTCTGAGTTATGTCCTTGTCTTGCCTTTTGAACTGATGTCCTACCGTAGGTCCTTATGCCTCCATCACACATAAACACCAAAGTACCTCCACCTCTTCATGTGAAGACTGCAGGCATATTTTCACTTTTCTAAAGCAGTCCCAAGAAAAACATCAAATTACAAGCCCAGAACATCTCAGTAATCTTCAGGCGAAGGTTACTCATAAGTGTATAAAAGCAGAACATTTCATTTGCACAAGGCTTTAAGCATATGCTTAACCTGAAATGAGTAAGTCCCATTGAAGGAGGGCTCATATGCTAAAAATTACAGATAGGCTGTAGGGTTTTGCTGGTTTGGGATCTTGGACCACAAAACACACAAAGGAGAACTGCCAGACTCCAGATGAACCGCAAGGGCAAATTTAATCTCCTTAGAAATGTGCAGCTGACTTGATACAGACTTCCTGGTGCACAGATCAAAGAAACAGTTGTACACAAGGCTTGCATGTGTCTCTGCGTGTGAAAGAGATGGAGAAAAATGGCACAAATGTAAGAAAACAATGAATGGGGCTTCAACCTGTGAAAGATCCCATATACTTGGTAAAGAGACTCTGCCTGTTGTTTCGGAGCAAGGACTGGGGAATGCAGGAATTTTTTTGCTGTCTTGTGACTGCTTGAGACAACCCCCCAAAACTCCTGCAACTACTGGCCTGAGTAGTTTGCTGCCAACTTCTTTCACCTCCTTGAAGAAAATGGGTTCTTTTGGCTTCCCAGGAGAAGTGGTTCAGCAGAAGTGATTCCAGATGGGAGAGGATGGGATGGCTTTTATATTCACATCTGTATCTTATATATGGCATAGGGAAATCCAAAGAGCTTAGAGAATGAGGTGGTGAGTTGTGTGGCTCTCTGAGGTGGCTGTTGAAATCAAAGAGTAAAGAAAAAAGCTGGCTTTGAGGGTTCTGAACTGCTTGGAGTGTCTCCGCTGTAGGCATGGAACATGCTGGGTTGCTCCTTGCACAAAGGGGTCACAGCAGCATGAACTCCACATGACAGGGCCTGACCAGCGTGGCATCTCCATCAGCCTTCTTGTCCCACAGGACGAAGGGTTTCACTTTGTGCCTACCTGGACCACTTGTTCTCGGGAATAAAGTAACAGTGTTTGTGGGAGAATTTAAGTGACAAGATTGAAATGTGCTCAAAGCAAGAATTTGAAGACTCGGTGTTTCTGTGAGCTGTCATAAACCAGGATTCTGTATCCTTCCCCAGACAGGACCTTGACAGCAATCAATAACTAGAAAAATGAAACCAATTGTTGGCAGCAGGATTTAATCTCTCTTCAATATGGTACTTTGTTTTATTTCTGTGTCTGGCTGTCATCTGCTGGGACAAGATCTGGGAGAAGTGAAACAAAATCCAATTTTTGTTGTGTCTTCCATGATAGGAACAAATCTGTTTTGCACTGTGAGATGAGATGGCACACTCCACAGAATAACTGCTCTGTCCCTTGCTTGTCCCCCACCACCAAAATCCTAAATTCCTCTAAAAGGTTAAATTTAGTTCTGCTTTGACCTGGAAAACAAGATACATCTAACGGATTTTTAAGGATTAACTTTTCCGAGGTGCATTATTTAACTCATTACTTCAGTGCTCAGCTGAGCTGTCAGATTTGGTCGCTGTTGTGACAGTTGGAATAATCTCCAATTGGACACAATGGATTCTGCTGGGAAACCAGACACAAATCAGGTAGCACCGAGCACCAAAGCTAAATGGGCAGACTAAGCAAAACATGCGCTCGAGGGTCCCCTGCCACTCTGCATCACTAGACATGATGAGATTTACTGGGAGGTATGTGACGTGGCCAGCAGTGAAGTGAACGTGTCAAATTCTTGGCACACTTGCCTTGCAATGCGATGAGACACCAAGCAAATTCCATGGCCGTGTACAAAAGCAGGGACTGTCCTGAGGGCAAACACCGGCGGTGCCCAGTTTTCTGCTGACTCCGTGGAAAACAGTTGCCTCCTTCTGCAAAGTCACAACAATTTCCTCGCTGAAATACTGGTGTTATCAGTACTCGAGGGCAACAAGTGGCACGGAAGCATCTGCTTCTTCAAAGCAGAACAAGATCTGTGAGGCAACAGCTCCTCTGCACAGAAATGATGCTGAGTTATTCTGGCTGCAAAGGGCAGGATGACGCATCCATAATTGAGGCTGGTTCACAGAGCTGTTGTTCTGAGTGTTCAATGGGACAATCCCAGTTTAATCCTAGACTCTGCTGTAATTCTCGGACTATTTATTCTCAGACTTTCAGGACTACATACTACTTTTTTTTTTTCCCTGCAATTTTGTATTCAGCCCTCACATAAAACGTCATTGCAGAAATAAGTAACAGATTATTTGTTTTACAGCGTTGGGGAATCCCAGCAATCCTCCCACTCGGTCCTCCAGTATTTTGAGGTCTCTTCTCATGATGCAAGCAAGCAACAGAGCTAGTGAGCACACACTTCTCCAAGATCTGGTATTGGAGGTATGAGACTTATTCCCTTGACTAGCTTCAAACATGAGTTCTCACCTTAAAACAAATATTATTTCCTTGTCTCAAAGAAGTCCTGCTACCGCAAACACTAATACAAATCAATGCCACTAGTCTTAATCAGTGTTAACAATAGCCTTATCTGGAATTCAGAGAGGGGATAAATAGATATATTCCTGTTTTATTTGCAAAGTCTCCCCTCCCCCATCAGAAAAATATATGCCAAGTAAATACCTCTGATGCCATTAAGCAGTTTTTATTGTTTGAGTTAAAAGAATATCATAGACTTAATTAGTTACACATTTCCCTTGCAGGAAATAAGAAGCCATTAAAACTACTGCATTAAAATATACCTCAGTTACTGCTTCTTTGCAGATGATTTCAATTTTGGTCATCTGCCTCCTCCCTAACTCACCCCAGTCTTTTCTCTGTGCGAGTTCAAACTCCACCTGTTTCCAAACCTCTGGACACCTCATGTGCCCAAACCCCTGCAATTCTGATCCTCTGATGCGCTGGTGCTTTCTCGTCACCTACAGCTCCACAGGTAACATTCAACCTTTTAACTTAAGGTATCTTCTCCAGAGAAAGAACAAGTAAAGAAATAGAAAATGCACAAAGAAAGAGGATGAGCAGACAGAAAGCCTTTTCATCTGTGCGAGTTCAAAGCAATATGCTTAGAGGATAACGGGTATGATGCACTGCTCATTTCAGTTCAGGGCCATTTTGAAACAAGCGGAGGCATTTAATTAATTAATATACTTAAAATAAGGAATAGAGGGATAACAATTAGTGAGAGGTGCAATTATTTTGACAGATGTTCCAAATAAGGTCCTGTAATTCCTCACCAAGGGACTGAGCTGAGCTAATTGTAATGCAGCGATTCCACAAACAGGATCTTTTGGGGGACTCTTTTGCCTTGATCGTAAGGGCTGGAGTTCGTCCCTCACTGTGCCTTCATTCAGGGACTTATGAGACCTCATCAAAAGCTGAAAAATGTTGCATCATACCATGATGTATAAAACAGGGCGAGAATGGCTGGGGCAGTTTGGATTACTGAACTGAGACAGGATCTTAGCATTAGACTCTGTTTCATAGAACCACAGAATAGTTTAGGTTGGAAGGGACCTTCAAAACTCATCCAGTCCAACCCATGCCATGAGCAAGGACATCTTCACCCAGACCAAGTTGCTCAGAGCCTGAGCTCCTGATCGTGCTGCTGTTGAATACATAAAAGGCCCATCCGGAGAGACCAAAATGTGGCCTACAGCATCCCAGGGATGCTGGATGCTGTGGTACCTCCATGATGTCATGGTCTGACCAATGAAGAAGGGTAAGGGCTCTTTAGTCAAAGGCAATCACTGAAGTTCTTTCATTCTCTGCCACTGGAGATTGAGAACAGCACATCTGGAGAATCAAACCCTTCCTCAAAACAATTATCCATGATTTACATCATCTCTAGCTTTTAATCCTGTTCATAAAACAAAATACATATTTTTCTCCTGTTGATTTTTTGTTTGTTTTTTCAAAGAGTACCCCAGATTGTTAGACAAAGGTTACAAGAAATCCTTAAATTCCCTGAAATCCACCTGCTCTGAGATTCCAGCCTTAAACGCAAACCCAGGCTTGCTTTCTGCAAGTGTAAACCATAAGCTTCTGCAGTGGGAGCCTGGAAGTCAAGGCTCAAACTTTCTGGAGAAATTTGCCGCTTGAGGATGAGTATAGTGTTCATTTTGAGTCAGGTCTGATTTTGTTTGGAAATTAAATCAATTTACACAAGCTCTTTGCAGCTTAATAGCTATGGATAAATCTCTTGCAACCCCACACAGCATTATCAGATGTCTTTGAGTAAGGTACTGGAAGCTGCTAACTCACATTTTCTAATTTCAGAAACTTGTTTACTTTCTTATTTGATAGCAACCTATCTCTTCTGACGCTTCATTTCTTCCATTTCCAGCTACTATTGACTCTTCCATTACTTCAGGACTACCAAATAGTGCAAAAGATGAATTACACGGAAATAGATTTTTGGTACTTTGTTGATAATATTCAGCAGTAACAATCCAAAAAGCATTCTAAAGACTCTAAAAGCCACTCAGAAAAATAGATAACATTCATTTAATTTATTTTAGTGGTGCTGTTAGTGTCATCCTCAAATGTCATAGCCTTTTCTCTTCTTTTAAAGGCAATTGAGAATCTGACTGCAATTCTGTTAGCCATTTTGCTACAACTGTTGATTTAACTTGAAAGGATGAGTGTTTTTACTGTGCACAAAATGTCATAATAGAAACAGCCTTGCTCCAGAATACAAGGATCCTCCACCTTCTGAAAGTACAGCACTGCAAACTGGGACTGGCCTCGGACTCAGACCTGCTTTAGAATTAAACTGGGAGATGCCTTTACTAAGACATTTAAGAGTGTCTTAGGGATTTTTTAAGAATGCAACTGTCCCAATCAAAATAAAGATTTTTTTTTTTTTTTTTAAATTAAGATACTCAATCATCTTAAATGTCTTTTTCAACCGAAATGATTCTGTGACTCTATGTTAATGTGTATGATGCTTTCTTAATAGGAGGAAGGAGATGTACAGTCTTTGCTGCTTGAATACAGCTGCCCATGTAATGACTTGTGAAAACATCTGGATATGCGAGCTGAGATTGAGCTACCTGAGAACCTCTGCTTCCAAGTGGCACTTGATACATAAAGTCTGGGCCCTCAGCAACATCTGGGTCCATAGCCACAACTCAGCTCTACAGATTGGTTCCTATTTTGCTGCACTACTCATAGCGCAGACACTATGAGGTACCTGGGACACCATCTGTTTTCTTGCCTTTTACAGCATTAATCAATGTCAGCTAAAAGCTTTCCACTGACTTTCACATCCCATTGACAAGCTCTGATTCAGATTTGTCTCCTGAGACATAAACCACATGTTCTACAGAAGAAAATGGGACAGATGAAAGGCAATGGGATTTTTTATTTTTATTGCATATTGGCTCTTCTAAATGTATATCCTGATATTGATGTATTGCCACTTTTACCACTGAATATCCAACTGAGAAGAGAAGACAGTACACAGACATTAGGGGACCTCTTAACATCAGTTGGATTTATGAACTGCTTAAGACAAGGGACTTTCTCCCAGAAAATTGCATGACCTCTCCTAAACTAAAAGAAATATCTATCCATATTTCACTGATAACCAGACACACTACACCTATTGCAGTTACAGCTACTGCATTAATGCAATATCACAAAAACCCACTTAGGATAAATTTCTACAACAGCCGTATCCCCTCCTCACAAAGCAGTCGCACTTTGGTTGAAATGAAAGGGCTGTTCTTCCGATCATCACACAGCGATGTTCCACAGTTGAGGGTTTCAAGTGCTGTCATGTTAAGCAATCTTTCTTTAGAAATATATACAATTAGTACAAATGAAAGGAAATCACTGAACAGGTTTGCAATTTGCCAGACTAAGCACGACAGGTTAAGGGCACATATATTCCTTCAAGTGATGACGTAAATAAGCACTCAGTTATATTTAAAGCTTAATGGGAAAAAAATCATTATGTACACTAAATACAGGAAAAGCACTTCAGAAATGGCTCGTACAAAAGGAAATATTTACTAAATCTCAGAGAAACCTACTGGTGGGAGATGTCACCAAGGAAACAAATACCCTTTTATGAGGTCCTTGGTGCTGGTGAGGGCTTTCCAAGAATATTCTTGAATTTAGTCCTAGCCTAAGACATCCACTCTCCAAACTAATGCTTCCCTGCTTCTCCAAAGTTCCCTCATCACCTCAAGGAGATGCTGCCTGAGACCTTCATCTCCAAGTACAACACCGGAGCAGCTGATAGGGACATTGAAACCTCCACGCAAAAATCCAACAAAGGCACCAAGCATACATTATTGTATCATTTTTCCTTTGCAACTAATCTTACAGATGAAACAAGAAGGTGTCTACTCCAAAACTGCTGAAAGATAAAGGTAAAACACAACTAGAAAAATCTCCTTCATTGCAGTGCTGCTGTGAGCAAAGTGGAAAAAAAGAAACTAAATTTGATGTGCTCTGTATCTGCCCTATTAGTCTGACACATCATGTGAGCTGTCACTAATGGAAACTTCAGTTCATACCACCAGGCAGGCATTTGGGCACACATTTGTTGATCCACACTGCAGTTTTAAAGCAAAGTTTTAGCAGCTTAGGGGAGAGAGAAATAAAAAGAAGTGGAAAATATGTTGCTTTAGAAGCTGAGCATTTAGAGAACTTCTGTTTGCAACTAAGTGCAGAAATAAAAAACTTCTTGTAGATACTGCCCTCATGCTGCCTTTTAATTGAACTACATAGATCAAGGAGTGCTACGGGGAAGAGAAAAACAAACCAGTGAGGAATTTAAATTAGTTTTAGGAATGAATTAGGAAAGTTGCAGTCAAGCCAGGACACAGTTGTAAACATCACAGATCTGAGTACAATATAATGGATTTTCACATCTACTGCAGCAGCTCTTAGAGATGCCTGAGAAGATCATACCCTTCAAGCCAGATCCTATATTCTTTACTCATTTCTCGTATGTGTTACAGATGGTATTAAGGATCCCTCCTGCCTGAGCCCCCTCTCCTGTCGTAACATCCACAGGTGTGGATAACACCTACATTTTTTAACCCCAGCCATGACTGCCCGGGATGTCTGGTTTTGGTATGAACCACTGAGCCTTTCTCATTTGGGACTGATAATTCTTTTCATCAGACCCAAACACACAGTCTTAAAAGACTCTGTCTTCAATGAGGGCTGGCTGGCCCCAGGAATAAATCATTTGGTTATAGCCAGGCACTGCTGAACATTTTACCCATGGTGAAAGGAAAGCACTATACTGTATTTTCTAATAAACTATTTACTGTTACAACAAACTTTGTTAGTCTCGAGGTCAGCTCCTTCTCCCCACCTTGCCTTGCTGTTTCATTCAACAGCTCCTTCTGCTTGTCACATTTTGTGTAATGATCTAAAAAACAAACAGCCACTTCACCTGCCCAGTGCTATCAGGCCTGAGCTTTAACTGGAGATCACAAATGCTACCAGATAATAAATAATTACAGTGATCATCTTAAGAAGAGACCAAAGCCAAAAAAGCAAAATTTGAGTTCCACTGAAGTCAACGGGAACTTTGCCAGAAACTTCAACACTGGCAAGATTTCATCCAACCTTTCTTTCACATTAGATTTAATTAGTAGTTGGTAATGAGGCACTCTAAAAATTCTCCACATCTGGGGAAAGAGAAACATGATTAGATTAGAGTGTACAGTTATAATTCACAAATTGGATTGTTAGAACTAGTTTTCCTCTGCTTTTTTCCCCCTTCTTTGCCAGGAATAACACAATTAAACTCAGCGTCTCCACACATAATTCAGTCAGGAAGGACTAAAGTGAGGTGGTGTTGAAGAAACCTGCTGCAGACAACTATAGTGGAGGCCTGATTTAGGGTTCTCATTTCAGATTCGATGAAAGTCAGATTATTTCACATACGGTACTTTACAGAAGATTACAAATTAATCACCAGTCATCCATGAACATGCCCTCAGATGGAAAACACATCAAGAGGAAATTAGTCAAGAAGTAAACACCTCTTTTCTTCCATCAGGTTAATGAACACAGACTTCTTGCCAACAGTGTCCTCAGCTGAATCAAATGAGGTTGTGCTCCTGGGAAATGAGCACCCCCTCAGAAAATCCCAGCTCTGAGCACACCAGAAATGTGCCTCTGGCCTCAAGACAAGACCCACAGAAGCCTTATATTCATTTATCACAACACTGAATTCCCACCTCTCTTACTGAGTCTGCCAGACCTCTGCTCTGAGGACCTCTGGGTATTAGAAAATGAACAGAAGACTTATCTCACCCATCTGCTGACACTGAGCTGCAATAAAACTGGAGTTACAGCAGTGCTTGTTCCAGAAAAGGGATTCTGGTGAGAATCCACTTAGTGGATCCCATGCAGGGATGTCCACGCACTAGGGAAGCAATAAATCCTAGCAGAGTGGGTCTGGTATGAAAGATGCGCATGGGATAAGCACAAGAAGACGCATTCGGAGAAGAGGGAAAATGGGCTGAGGAGCAGAGGAAGTTCAGAAATGTGGCACATAATTTTCATGTTTCTTGGAAAGAAAACACAAGCCAAGTTTGTTTATATTTGAGGATTCCATAGGAAACTGTTTCTTTGATTTCCTAAGCAAGAATTTTCTTGGTCACGTCAAACTCCCCTAATGTTCCAGGTCAAAAAAGAACAAAGACTGGAAGCTGAGCTCGACGTAATACTGCGACGCAAATCCACTGGCCATAATAATGGCTGGAAATGTGGATTTTATTTCCATTTTCTTTCCCAAGTAAAGTGCTCCCTGGTTTTCATTAACATTTGGAAGAAATCATGCCGACTCTGAAGTGATTAGAAGGGGAAGCCAGCAAATGTAACACGGATTATGGGATCACTGTCTGGATTAAGCTGACCAGAGAATGGCCACAACCTTCACTTTTACAATATACAATAGATTCCACTTGTGAATGCAAACGAGTGAACAGCCTCGCTACAGCTATATTATTTTATCCAGGGCCATTTTCCATTCCACTTCCCAGAGGATTACTACTTTTGCTTTGAATAATAAGCAATAAAAATGAGTAGGCTGTAAAACCCAGTGATTTGGATGGATTTCTCCCCAACCTGCTTCAAAACCACTGATTTTCATTATCCCTGGTCACAAATGACAGAGATAACGAACCATAGCCAGAAGTCTGCTGCAGTCCCAGGAAGGACAGACACTAACAGGATACAGAAGGATAACTGTATAGGAAGCCTTTCTCAGAGAAAATTCACATTTTAAGAGTGTTGCTGCCCTTCAAACATCCTTTGCTGCATCTGGGGGGGGATGGGGAGGTTGGAAAGATGGCATTCAGTTCACTATACAGCCTAAAACAAGAAGTATTGAGTTTCTAACCTGCTTTTACTCAGTTAAAACAAAAATGAGCAATGACATTCAGCCTAACTGTAAGATCCAATGTCATAAATAGCCAAGTGCCTTAATTTTGCCTTGAAGGTATCATATTTTCATCCTCATCAAGGTATAATTGGGCATACCTACCAATGTCACATCCATGGGGAGAAAAAGTCGACTTTGCATTTTACACACAATTTGAGATGCTCAGTGATGCTAAAGAAAACTGTGGAGGGCATTTAACACAATCAAGCTCCCATACAATTTACGTGAGTCTGTTATTTGCGTTGGCTGAAATCTCACTAATGACACAGAATTGTGGTTGACCTCATGTAAGCCTTTTTCTGATTAAGAAACACTTATCAAGAATAAGTTTGCAATGAGAAGACTCATCTCACTTCTACAAAATGCTTCTGGAAATATGCAACTTTCAGAAAACAAGGTGATATTTTACGCTCTGAGACTGATGAGCAGCCAAGTAAACATTAGAATAATAGAATCATAGAAACATTATTCTAATATTTCCTGTTACTAGAAAGAAGCAGTCTGGTACACAACTGTCCCTGAATTCTTGGCTGTAAAGGTAAATTTGGGGATTTGATCCTTTGATACACTACAAAATCACATCAAACTGTTCAGGACAAATAGAAACATACTTCTGAGAACGCACCCCCATATACAGATAAAGTTTCTCCCTGTATAAAATTAATACATATTCATAAACCTTAATCCATTCACTCGGGGAATGTTGAATATATAGCCTGTATGTATTACAGCTTTTCTCTTTCCCAGAACCTGGAGCACCCTAAGGAGCTATATATATAATTTTACTGATTGGATAATATTATATTACAGTTTATACTCTGTCACTGCCTGGCCAGGCTGTACAATCCCGAAGGAATGAACCTCTGCAGAGCCTATTTCTGTTCCAAGCAGAGGAACAGAGCTGTTAAAAATTAAGTGCTGTGGGTGTACCGGCCTTTTCTCAGGATCGAGGTCTGAAAACAGAGATGTTTCCCTCCAGCAGCAGGGCAGGGAGGCTGAAACTTGAACAGTTGCTGCTTTTTTTTCCGCAGGACTTTTTCACTCCAGTATAAGAGTGTGATTCTACTTTCTAATTCTTTTTAACTTCTCTGAGAGCGATCATCTCTTCTAATGGAAGTGATGCCAAAACTCATGGGAGCACAAGTATGGACCGAAAGAATATAAATCCTTCTCCCACTTTGTCTCTTAATCTGCACTAAATCCCCTTACATTATGCTGAATTAGATAACAGGGAGGGCATTAATATTTCTGCAGATAAGAAATAAGCTGCCCACAGTTAAACAGCCCCTGTTCTTTATCTCCATGTGAGCAATGGTTGTGGTTTAGAAGATGTTGGCTACCCGGCTTTTTCTTTTTTTTTTTTCTATTTTTTTTTAATCCATTTGCATATTTCAAATAAACTTGTGAAGCTGGGGACAGAAGTCATTAGAGTAATGGGAAAAGCCTGATGGAACAAAGCTGACCCATAACGTGAATTGAGGAATATTATATAACTATAAAATGTTTCCCAAAAGCAAGTGAATAGTGCCCTGAATCTGCAGAGATGACATCACCACCTCCTAAGAACTTAATTCCCACAGATCCATTGTATCTTATTATTATTTACAGGGGAAAGCACTGAGTGAGATTGTCTCCAAATCACAGGCTGGGTGCAGCCATTAGGCTTAGCAAGTGCTGTTGCCTGGAATGGCTTCAATAACTGGGTTTGCTGGTTTCTCTTTAATTATCGGTGCTCCTGAGATGCGGGTCCCCGTCACATCCACCTGACTCTGCCATAGAGAATCAACTGTTGTCAATGGTGAGGTTTTTTTGAGCAACACTCACCAGTCAGAAGAGAGTACCCGAATGAAGGTGGAAAAACATCTGTAATTATTTTCTCCAAGGCAGAAATGGGAGCATTAAAAACTCAATTAGAAAAGTCCATTTTTTTATACCCGCTTGAGCTGAAGGGTTAGTCTGAACTGTAAGACACAACCCCAGGTAAAGCAAAATTCAGCAGGAACTGTTTATGAAACAATTACCAAATAAACTGGCTGAATCTGCATTTCTGAGGTACAGGTCTGATTGTCCGGCAGTTAAATTAACGGCCAGTTGGAAGTTCCGTGCTGAAATGATTCAACAGAATATTCATTTGCCATTGATTAACACACACAACAGGAGTTAAATGAGAAATCACTTGTGCCTATTTAAATCAGAAAGATCTGGGCAAACTACCTGTAGTAATTTCTTTGAGGAATGAAACTTTTCCTCCTTGGCAGTGGGCACATGTAATTTTTCTGAATGTGCCCGTTATTTGAAATTGTTTGTTCTATCATTGCCTCAGGAAATGAAGGGAAATGGATTTTTAGGAAATAAATACCTGTCGTTATTTAATCTGTATGTTTAGTCACAAAAAGTGAATAACTTCCTGTTCCTGAATAGAAATCTATTCTTCCCCTGCAATATTTCTTTAGCGCTTTCTTCCAAAACAGAACACTTTCGCAAATAAGCATAAAGAAGAAGCAGTAACAAGCAAACCCAGCATTTCACAGTCAGATTATCACACAGTTTTATTTCTGTTCAGCTAGCCATTACACCAGGCAGTCCTGCTGACGCTTTGCATTTCAAGCTATGAATTGCATTCACTATTCTCAGTCTGTCTCATGTATCCAAATAGTTCTTCCCCTCAGTCATCCTCATTGTCCAAGAAACAAACCTGAAAATTTCTTTGTACACCTGCAAATTTCCCATTACACCTAGTATACCAATAAACTCAATTTAAATCCAGCTGCAAAGCTTTCACAGGCAGGGAGATAATGTTAATAATTTACATCTACAGTGTTTAAGCCTCATAAATCTCTGCAGGACTGATTATGTGCTCAGCTTTGGCTCTGACCATCGCCATGTCAAGGGAGCAGAAAGTCAGACAAGCAGAGGGAAGGTCTTTTCTTGCCTCCTCCAAATTCTTCCCCCTCCCCTCCCTACAGAAATCTGGCCACACAATCCATTTCCATCCAAGGCCTGGAGAAGCTTTTTGTGCAGCCAAGTGAAGAAATAGCCTGACAGACTGCTCCCCGTGTCAAATCCTGCAAATCAGGACCAATAATCGTCTTAACTGTTCAGCAGATCTATTTTTAATGAGTGCCACCCACTATCTGACTTTGGGCTCCCGATTCCAGATGTGAAGCTATTGGCTGGGGGCTAATGCTGGAATTTCACTGGGACTGTATAATCCGTTGGGATTATTCAGCGAGACGCTTCCCTCTTCTTACATAACCCAGGGGAGCTTTCTTAGTTCTCGTCAAAATTGAGTGTTGTCTAAATTTAGGCCAGAAAAGTTGTTCTCTAAACTCCCCCACCATCCACTGATATTTATCCATTTATAAATACAATCTACTGAACTCAGGTAACCAGGCTCCTAATTTTAGGGCATTCTGCTTTTCAGTAATTGTTGCGACTAAACCTCAAATAACAATAGATGTAGCTTTTCTCTACATTCAAATTTTACTTGGAAAACAACCCTAAATTTTAATTGTAGCCCAAACCTTATATAACTCCTCAGGATGTGATTCACAGCGCAATTGCATCGGATGACAACCGCATTTTGAAAGGCACACACATAGACATTAATGTTGTCTGCCAGAATATCCATTTTCTTTGAAACATATAAACTCATACTGCCTTCCTGTGACTGAAGGAAGAAATCTGTCAGTGTTTTTAAAGTTCAGTATGAAATACCTCCGTTGCGACAAGAACTGAGTGGGAAGATTTTTTCCTGTTCCCTGAAGAACTGTAAGATTTTGGAAATGTTTCATGGACAATCTATCAACACTTTGAAAATCTTCACGGAACAGAAATCAGATTTCTTGTCATCGGTTCTGTGCAGCTGAAAGTTCCATTCCTGCAATTTGAAAACATTTTGTTCCTATTTGAAGC
This sequence comes from Patagioenas fasciata, assembly GCF_037038585.1. Lineage (NCBI taxonomy): Eukaryota > Metazoa > Chordata > Aves > Columbiformes > Columbidae > Patagioenas > Patagioenas fasciata. The sequence continues at coordinate 11,852,554 of NC_092532.1, forward strand.
ATTTGAATTTTATAAGCTGGAGATATTATCCAAAATATTGAAATGAAAAATTAATGCCATCTAGAAAACCATGAAGTTTCTTATTTTGAAAATGATCTTAAAAGTAATGAAGAACTAAGCCCAGAAATTACTTCCAAAATTTGTCATTTACCAAAGGAAAAATTCTACTAATTTTAGGCAGTATTTCTCAGGGTGACTGTTTCTTGAGGAATCAGTAGGTCTGTGGACTGGGTTGCCTGTATTATAGTGTCTGAATTAAAACAGACAACTTGAATAAGAGCCAGGGAGAACTACGATAGCTTGGCATTGTGTTACCAGTGCAATATCCAGGGGAAGAAAGCGAACAGTGGAGGGCAGCTGCTGTGTTATCTGTTTAATGAAGCAGACATATGTTTCTACCCAGGAATCTTACAAATATTAAATATTCCTCATGGTTTAATTAAGGAAAATAATGCTACATAATTTTATTTTATGGAAATCAGAAGTTTACAGAGACAAAAGCTGTCCCCATTTTGAGTGTAATGTTTTTTGGCTTTTCCTGTTACTCACAAAAGTCTCAATCTAGAAGAAAGTGGGATCTTTTCTTTACAACCTTTCTAAAATACATTTTTTTTTTAAAACACCCACCTGATAGGTTGTCAGAAGTGTAAGAACCAAGGGATTTCACTAAGAGAAGCATTAATGAATGTATGTGTCTGGGTGTGACTTTTGTATTTGAAAACAGAAAGCATTTCTGTGATTTCTTGACTACACCTGTACCATGTCTGTCCGTCACACCTTCCTTTCTTCTCTGTCCTACCAAGTATTTCTGCAGTGACCTCCCACTGCTGCTGTAAAAGTTTGACATCCAGAGCTGATGAAAATAGTTCATGTCGTGATTTAACTACATCCACTAGATTTAATTTGGTCTCAATGATTTTTTTCTTTTTATTTTTCATTTTGACTCTTTAATTGGGAAAAAACCCTCATTTTACTTTCCCCCATATTTTTGAAGCTACATCACAGTTCATGGTACTTGGGCAAAGATACAGGAAAGGCTGCTGGCAGGACTGGAGATCAGCCTTTGATCTCTTCACCTTCTAGACCAGTGCTTCAACCTTTCTATACAGGATTAACTTGAGATATTTTTTCAGAAATCCTGGGCTCCTGGATGAAAGTTCAGGCTTTGTTATTATCATGTTTTAATGATTGCAAGAGATCTCAAACCTATGGCATGTAGGTACCACAAATCACACAGCTAAAAGCAACAAGACTGCTCTATGAGCTTCATCCTTGATTCTCTCTACATTGCAGAGCTGGAGTATTTTTTAACTCCTACATTTTTTAAAACATTTGGTTAATTTCGAAAGGTCAACTAAAACGTTCTCCCATACTTTACATTTAATGGCATTTGAACAAAGGCTGGAACAAGCAATTATGAGATGCAGTAAGAGATTATGGGTGTGCAATCAGTGCCTGCTTAGCATGTCTGGCTTGGGAAGGGCTGGAAGCAGACGCCACGACACTTCTTACGGTGCTGTCTGAATGAGCTATCATGTATAATATCCTTTAGAACAATCCCTAATGGACTGAATCACTACATCACTGTAATCTGATTTAAAATGAGAAATAGCTATAAACATCTGCTGCATCACCATCCAGTTTGGTTTCACTAAACTCCTGGGTGTATCGCAATGAAGAAGCCACCATCTGTTGCCAAGGTCTTGCCCTTTCCATCTTCTGTGCCTCTACTAACAACCTTCAAGAACAAGAAAATCCATAGAATGACTCGGAGGTAGAGCAGGACCAAAGCCAGAGCTCAGTGGAAGATGTCACGTCACCTGGTAGGTCAAAACATCCATGGAGTTACTCACAGCCACCTACACAAATACGAGTGTAACTGGAGAAGCTTTGGCTGCAGAGTCATCCCAGAAACATCTGTGCTATTCGCTACGCTTCATCCTCCAAAGGATCATGACAATAGGGGGCATATTTGGAGGAAACTAATTGACTTTCCCAAGCTAAGAGAGGGATGAGGGAAGACTGACTGTGAGTCCATACTAAGAAGTAAGAGCAACCCCAGCTGCTGAATATGTCAGTATGTTCACATCGTCTCCTTGCTTGTTTGTCTACTGTGAAAGAAAATAAACTATAGAAGATCCATCAGAAGTTTTCTGGCTGCATCCAGCTGTGCTGTTATAAACATTATGGACTTGGAGAACGAATAATATTTCTTGACCTTCCCAGTCAGGCTCCAATCCCAGTGAAACTCATAGGCAAGTGCAACAAGTAGCACCATAGACTACTTTTGGGGTTATGGAAGACCCTTTGCCTTAACTGGCCAAAGATTTTCCCCAGCATTTTAGTTCAGCCTCAAACATTCATTCTGGACCCCAGTGTTTTCATTTTCCAGCAACTTTTGCCAATAAGAGACCTAAAAAAGCAATAATGTGCATTACACTGTAAAAACAATCCAGAGAAACTCCTCAGCAAACTGTCGTCTGAAAAAAAAAAATCCCTGTTACCTATACATTGAGTTAAAAATAAAACACACGATAGAAAAAGAGAGAAAGGAATGAATCACTTGCCTTCACAGTTTGGTTTGTTGTGTACTGGCTGTGTTGTGCAGAATATATTAGTCAACTTCCCCAACAAAATTTAACTTTCACAGCCCTAAGGGCCTTAGGATTTCTGCAGATAGTTCTCACGCAGTTTTTCAGTCTTAAAATCTCTCTGCTAAGTAAATTTACGTAATCCAGTGGCAGATTGGACTCCTACTGTGTAGACAGAAGAAATAATCAAGTATGGGACAGAAAATCCCAGACACCCATATGACTTTACTGCCAGAGAAACCAGGCGGTTTCTTAAATTACACAGAACATGTCAACAAATAGCAATAAGGTAGTGAACTATGGCACGGAACAGCTTGATCCCTGTTCTAACACAGTCCTTGGCTTGTCCAGCTCAGGTTTAATCTTTCATCTTTGTGGTCAGAGATAAAGGAAATGCAAAGTTGGCACAAGTCTCGCAGGAAGATTTGGGGGGCAATAGGGATGTGTTTCGCCTCTATTTCATCTCTCATTGCGTGTTTCTGTGGTAGTAGAGTGGGATCAGTTGTGGAAGGAGGACATTTTTCCTGCTATTTTTTTCAGAGGCTGATTCTTTTTAAAAGAAGGTCTATTTATATATGTTACAGACTGGATTTACCGTGGTAACTCTCCCTCTCTTCTAGATAAGCGTGTGATAGAGGAGCAGATACTTCTGCTGTTCCCATTTACAAACCGGCATTTGTCACATCAGCTGCCCCTGCCTTCTAATCATTGCTTTAGATAAAAAAACGCACAATTGTCTGTTCATGTTTGGATGGAAGAAAAGAAATAAAAAAAAGGCAACTCATCTTCAGTTTAGGACATACTGATACAGGTGCGATCCTTAATATCTGGTGACAAATCCCAGGCTCCCGGTGTCCTCCAGGAAAGGACAAAGTCAGTGCCTGTGTGGCAGATACTTGGCACCCAATACACGCTGTTCCCTAAAGAAACCATTTGAAAATGTTTTCTCCCAGCCACCGCTGACTTTGTGTTCACATTTACCTTTTTTCCCGTGTCCTGTCTGCATTTTGTCTTCTGTTTTTTAACATTGCCTTGTTGAACTTGGATGGCTGCAGGCTTTTGCACCCTTAGGCAAACAGCTGATCCCTCCCTTGCTTCTATCCAAACTAATTTTTTAATGCTTTTTAATTGAGTTATTTACAATAATGTCACTGAATTACATTTTCAGCTAAGAAGTAAATATTTTAATAGGTTTTCTTTCCCTTGTCCTGTTTTTCCTTCCCTGATCAGCCGTACCTTACTCAGTGCCTCATAGAAAAGATGTTGCACAAAGATTTCTGCATCCTCAGACACTTACAATATTAATTTTTTTCCCTTATTTTTCTCTATGCGATTTTTTTCCCCTCCTCTTCTTATTTTACTCTGTTTCCTTTGATTTTCTGTCTTCCCTATCGTCCCCCTTTGTCTTAAGCTGCAGGTGCCCTGCAACACCCCCAGTCCTTCCAGCTGCTTTTGTTTTTCAAACCCCTGCAGCTGCGGCCGGGAAAAAAGCAGGAGGGATGGGAGTCCTGCGGCCGTGTGCTGGGAAACAAGAGGTGGGCAATCCAACCCAGGACTGTGCGGGACAGGAGCCTTGAGAAACACACACACTGCGAACATCTGAAAACAGAGCAAAAATTATAACCAGGGAAACCGGGTTTCAGTGCCTCCAGGACTCCTCACTCCCTTAAGATCTTTTTAAATTGAGTTAAATCTTATGGTACTCAGGTGACTTTCCCCTGACTATTATTAAGCATCCTGCATCCTTAAGGATGCATCAGACCTTGTTTCCACAATGCAGAAATTATTTATTCCAAACTGCCCCACCAGATGGACACACAGATCCCCAACAACGCTAATTCCAACACTTGTCCTCTGGTTTGTTTGAGGCAACCACAGTAATGAAAATAAATGCCTTGGGCCTGACAGAAAGCAGGCGTTTGATTACATTAACAGCTAATTTTCCAGCCAAAAGTGCTAACAAATTAAATAGCCATCTGAGATGTTAAATAATAAACCCGTGTATTCTGGCACAAATCGCCATCTGTGGTTTGCTCACTGAGGGTTCTGCAAAGGCGCCTCAGCCCGGATCCAGCAAAGCACGGGAGCAAATGGTTTGTTTTAAACATGGGCAGGAGCAACAAAGCTCAAGAAACAATTCACATAATGAAAATTAAGCCCGTACTTAACTACTTTGCTACAATAAAGCCAAAAAACTCAACCAAATATCTAATATATATGCGAACAAGCACCTCCTTAAGTAAAGCAAGTGATGAGCCATTTCAAATTCACACTATTAGGAATAATATCCTGCAGCAGATAGAGATAGCCTGTATTACTTTACAACAGTTAATATTTAAACCTGAAGCAATAAAATTATGGTAATTTAGAGAAAAGATTGGACATGAACGTCTAATATGATTATTTTAGCAGACCCCACAAGCAATGTTACTCGTAAAATGTGATTTGACGTCTCTGAGTTTCATGAGCTCCCATGTAAACATTGGCTCTGCACAGAAATGCAGCTGAAGAGATGTCCATTCTGAAACACAAAATCCCATTTCTTGAGTTCTCACAGGTTACTATCCAGGTGTTCACATTCTTTTCATGGGGGGCAGCTTTGTGTAAAATGTTCCAGCTAAAGCCATTGCTGCTAAATAAAGGAAAAAGCCAGAAATCATCAGCTCCACAGGTGTAAACTGCCTGCCTGGCCTGCAAATAGCATTTTCTTTGCAGCATCATCGTATAGGATATATGCTTTAAGGTTTCACAGCAGCAATATAGAAGAATAAGCCACATAGCCAGTATTTTCTACTTTATTTTCTACTCTTTGGTGCTTTCCCCTCTTTCTTGAAGTTTCAGGTCTAGCCAATTGGTGGTTCTGAGATTCTTAGCTCATGTTAAATAAAAAAAAAAAAATTAAAAATTAATTTGATGTCACCCCCTCTGGTTTTATATTTAATTTTCCCGCAATTAAATATAATGTTGAATTTCTCTGAAACATTGAGAAGATGCCTCAAGGCGGACTCTGAGACAAAACTTTTCTTTCTTATAAAAAATACCCCAGTGACTACGCTGCATGTTTATCACATCACCAGGCAGACTGATGACACCAGGAAATGCTGGTTCTGCAACTCCTTGCGATCCCATGGGGAGAGCACTCAGCACAATTTCATTTTTTCTATGCTGTTGCATTTTTTTTTTTAATAGATGGCCACCAGTTCCAGATGTCTATAAAAAGTAGAACATCTGAGTAATTCAGCACTCCCAAGCACCAGGGCTGTGTAAGCAGAACAGATGGCCAGTCCTACAGCCTTGGACGCACATTCTCCTGACGTGTAAGACAGAAACTGCAGGAAAAGTGAGGTATTGGGCTTTTTATTATTAGCTTTAATATTAGCTTTATTGGGTGACTGACATTTTGCTGGAAGTTAGTCAGGCTATTTGTGGTTGCCACGTGTGCTGCTGCTCATACCTCAAATGGAGATGAAATTGTGGAAAGATGTGAAAACAGTCACGATGCAGCACACAACAGAAGGATGAAAGTCACTGGTCTAGTCAGGTTACGACAGCATCACATTTTTAATTTAATATGAAGGACACTTCGATCAGCATTGGCAATGAGTGGACACATTCTGCTCCATGACAAAATAACCAATTGGCTCTACAGATATAAGTGGTATTATAAAAGTAGCAACAAAAGATAGTACATATTTAAAGAGATATTATGGGCTTCTTGCATCTGAATGTGTAGATGAAAAGCTGTGATACAAAAATAATATCTAGACAGGCAATCAGCTGTCAACATTAAATACAGGCCTAGAGCCAAGTTTTCTTCTAGCTTTCATATTATTGAAACAAAAATGACAGAAAAATAAATTCAGCCCTGCCTTAGCTTTGTGATTTAGCATCTCTGATCAGTAACAGGTTTTTCAACAAAACCTTTCAACACCTCTGCAGAAAGAAAACCTAAAAACGTCGCTGCAGTGGTTTAGTCCATGATTAAATAAAAAATGCCTTCATTTCCAAAATAGATATATTAAAAAAATAACCTATGCTCTGATAGAGCACACACACTGGGTAATTTTCATATCCTAAAACTTAACAAGAATGAGACAGAAAGTTGCTGCTGTGATGTTTGTGTCGCTCTGTCCACACACGAGGGGTCAGTTGGGATCTTTGCAAAGATGCAGAGCTACATGAGTAAAAGCATCCATGTAACTGAATGCCTCAACTTTGGCAAGGCAGGACCGTGTTTGGTGTTGATGCTCCTTGAATTTAACTTACATCTTCAGCTCGCTGAAGTATTTGCTTTCTTTGGGTAACCATGTCATATTCTACACGTGAACTGGTCATACCACATACTGCTGGAGGCAGTGAAATGTTTATAGGTGGAAAGAATATTTTTTTTCTGAAAAAAACAAAGGTATTATGACATCTCATTTCTCAAAAATGTGTTGCATTGATAATATAAAGTACTGCAGCAGGGCGATTCAGTAACTAACTCCATATTAACATTCCTATCTGGAATGTTAGTTCAATCTCCTTTAATAATCTAACAGGACTAAAATGTGTGTTAAGGCACCTTGATGCAGAGTTACATCTACACAAGTTACTGGCATGAAACCCCGGTTTCTAATTTCTGAAGTCTTTTGCTGGTTTTAACTCATTTTCAGTCTAAAAATCGTACACTGTAAATGGAAAGCTTTATAGATAAGTTCCTCTGCTATATTTCCAGATAGGATGACTCTAAATCTTCCTCCAGTGCTCACATTAGAGTTGTGCTGACGTATGAAATGAATGAATGATGCTTTATGTTGTCTTCCATACACGATACTCGGCAACAATATGCAGGTTAATGTCTTTGAGGCTGGGAAAGTGAGAAGTAAGAGCACCCCTGAGAGTGCTTCCAAATACAGCCACAACATACATCCTTGACAGAACCGGGGTCGGTTAATTTAATAAAGATCATTTACAATCCAGGTGTTTTCCTGCCAGCTATTCCGCGTTCAAAAATTATTACATCTATTCCTAACCGCAATAAAGCATCACCCAAGCCAAGCCCTGCGCCTTGCAGGCTCAGCACATTAACCGGGTTGCCTGAGCTGCTGCAAATACTATGCAAACATCCTCAGGAGTTTGAGCCTTTCCTGAGTTGCTACCAAAATTTCCATTATTTCTGAAAGTGCAGGGTAAAGCTCTAGCTTTGTGGTTCCCCAACCAAACGGATACGCGAGGGGCTGCACAGCACTCCAAGTTCCCATCTTTACAGTCTGAACTGTGTTGGTATCTGTGGGGAAAGAAACACACCATAGCCTGGGGGTGTAAAGAATATTATAGCAAATCTCTTGAAATAAGAGAGCAATAAAGCTGATAGGAGAGCTGGAAAACATCACTTACAAGGAAAGAATGGAACTGGGAATGTTTAGTCCAGACACTAAAATTAGTTAGAACAGCCTGAAGCTACACAAGACGACTTTGCTGACTTTTCAGTTCTCCATATCCACCGGCGATAGGCAAGAAAGAACAGGCTTGAATTGCAGAAGGGACTTTGAAAATTAGGAAAAAAACCCAACAACTGTCCTGCTGCTGCTCGAGTTCAGCACCGGCAGCACAGGAATGGATCAACGTGGCATATTCTCAATTTGCCTTTGTGGCAAGAGTGGGGGGAATGGACAGCAAGGGGACCAGCTTATGCAAGGATCTGTTAGAAATGGGATAGAAGTAGTTTAAGCCTTTAAGGCTTCTGTGGCCTGTAAAAATTCTTTCCCTCCCTATTTTTTGTTACTCTTTATCAAGTTTAGCTAGAAGATTTCTGCAGCCCCTCTGGGCACAGGTAATTCTGCAACTCCTCAAAGGCAACAGCATTTCTCCCAAGGAGATTCTCACCCAGCAACAGGGGATATATGGGTTGTGCTACCTATTCCTGTGTTCCTGCAGAAAGTAATTCATGTGAAGTGCAGCATTAAGTACCTCCTCCCTTGGTCTCTTAACAAAAATGGTTGTGGAAAAAGCAAACTGTTAGGTACTCAGAGGTCCATGGGACACTAAAACTAAAGTGCTTTACAATTAGACTTGTCTCCTGCTTATTCAAATCCACAAATAATTTTGAGTCCCACCTGATGTTTATAACCCTCCACAGTCAAACTGTCCTCCACTCTAATGAAAAAAACTACAGTACATGCACTTTGTTCCCCAGCATGTGTATTTTTCACCAGTGTGTAGCTGTACACTGTACAGCTGGGTACTTGCCAGGCTGCTGGTATTCCAAAATTTACCCCATTCCCCTCGTTCTGTCCATCTGAGATATTCACGTTAGCCTGAAATTATAATCTAGGTATTCCATTTTGCTCCATTGCGTCAATTATTTTAGAAAGACATCCAAAGAAGGGGGAGAAAGAAAATAAACTATTATTTCTTATGTGGAGCCCATCACTGGAGCAGACACTGCACTCTTGATCTACCTGCTTCTTTCTTTCTATGATTTCATTATTTACCCTTGATAAAATACATGAATAGACACAATAAAATCCAAGGGGAGATCTATAGCAGTGAGAAAACCACTGAGCAAACCTGCAGCGAGAGGAGTGAAAGCTTTGGGTGGTCACAATCTGCTGGGATTGTCACCAGACCAATGGAATCAGCTTTGTGACCCTGTTACACAGATCAGAATAGAAGTTATAGATCACTCGGGTTACAAGACTCTCTCTGGTATTCATGTACACATAGAGGACAGAGCAGCATAGATGCTTGAAACAGTGCTAATGCTGGGAGACACTCATTCTCTGTACTGTCAGTATTTAAATTCTAGTATGTTGCAAGAATACCACATGTTTGAGAGGAAAAGTGATGGCTGAATCACGCTCTGCTGAATCCTGTTGACAGTAAGAGAGTGGCATAATCAGGTATCAGATGCAATTACACTTCTTAGTAAGTAATTATACTTCTTGGAGTAAACTGTAGTCACACAACTCCTCCATTCAAAAGCTACAGTAAGTGTTGCCTGTGGATATGCTGAACTGCATGTGAATGCCTGGGAACACTTATTATTCCTTGTCATCAAAACAAATGCTTTTCTATTTTATCATGGCAGAGAACTGCTTAGATAGTTAGAGTTTGCTCATACATCTGCTTTTCCCTTTTCCTTCACAGATCTTTCCTTAAGCAGACAATAACAGTTAAAAACGTAATCCCTTATCCTGATTTCAGACAAAAAACAGCACTAAGAAATAAAATGTATTCTTAACTTATTGTAAATGCGGAGTATTCTAGCTACCACATAAACAGACTGCAATGCTGAGCAGAACTCTGAATTCAGACCAGAAACTGTTTCATTATGTCACTTATTGTAAGAGAGATGTGACAGTTGTAGCAGTTTGCTGAACTTGTCAAACAGAGTAATTCAATTAATTAACTTCTGCCTTGCTCATTATTCTGCTGCTCCTGAGACCGCTAGCATCATTAGAAATCTCTGAGGGCTATAAATCAGAATAAATGCACCAGGAAAGTGTGCTTCTCCTCTGAACACTTAGAAATATCCACTTAAGAGGATAGCAGCTTGACTAATATTCACGCTTGGAACAACAACCTGTCTCTGACATGTCTCAATATTACAGTCCTTCTTTGGTTGAACAACTGCTTTAGATGAACAGAGATTTTTTACTGGACTACACAGTAATTAACTTGCTTCCAGTCCTCAAAATAATAATCACAGAATCACAGAATGTTATGCCAGATGACACATTTTTTAATAAAGAAGTTATTGAATTTATTTTAAAATTTAAGACCGGTGACAAATTTGTCCAGAATCTTGAAAGAGAGACAGCTACAAAAGCCACATAATAAAACCAACTGGGAATATTTTAAAATTCCTCAAAATGTACTTTGTTCTGATCAGTGCTGGATCTGCAGCACAAGGTCCTGCAGGTGCTGGTGTGGTGACCACAACATGCTCAGAGCATTTCCAGAGGTCCCTGCTAGGGACCAAGCAAGAGGAACACACCAAAAAGCATCTCTTCAACCTGGTGAAGCCCTGGGCTACTGCTAACTGTGGTGGGAAGGACACCTGGAAAGGGAAATATCTTCTTCCACACATTTTAGACAATGGGGTGACAAATGGCAAGAACACAAGCACAAAATGAGACTGCCCTGGTCAAGAAAACCCATCCAAGAAGCACCACAAAGTCACCTCCAGTTTCTCAGTGGTCGTGAAGTCAATAAAAGTTTTGCATTGGTTTTACCAGGCTAACGCTTTAAAAAATACACGTATATGTAACACATTCACATATGTGACATATGCATTATCACAATCTTAGACACTAAGGCTTGCATGACTAAAACTCCCAAACAAACATCACTTAACAGTATAATCTCTAAAATGTTGTGATTATTTTGCTAATCAAGGCTGTAGCTGCCAGACCCAGGCTCATGACAGCCTAAGAGATGAGCAGAAGTACATGTTCCTTTTTATTCTCTTCAGACTCAAAAATAATCCTGAAGATATTAAAATATTCATGATACTACATATTTAAATTCTTCCACCCTGCTGTCCTGGATACTTCTACATTCACCAAAAAAAGGAGGAAAAAAAAGAGTTCTAACATATGCAAAAAATCCCATATAAAAAAAAGCTAAACAGAAAAAAATGTGTGTTCAGCAAACACAGGTGAGTATTTGGGAAATAACAGCTTTAGTTGAATAGTGACAAAGCATTCTTTATGAAGTAGAGAAATATATTACAAAACCATGACAATAAGAAATTACCTTTCTCACTGTATAGAGAACTAAGTCAGGGCCAGTTCATTTTACAGACCTTAAAAGTTAGTTTTAAAATTTAGACCCAGATTCGACTCTAGAACTCTTCAGACTTTGGGGTAATACAGTCATGTGCCAGAGCCCTGCTGTATTTTATTAACAACACATACTTTTCTTTCTTGGAATATCCAAATGTGGGCGTGGAAGGCATTAGTTAAACTCAAACGGGCAACTGGCCAGTCACATTTGGGATTTTACAAGGTAGACCTACTGAAATATAAAGCTACAGATCCTCAGGTGAGATAGTTTTCCCTTTTTATTTGACAACTTATACACAGAAAGTAGAGAAGAGAGATAGAGGTGCGATACAAGGCATTGAAACCAGATGCTACCAGAGAACCCAGATACAGAAAATCCTCCTGGATGGGAATTTCCAAGGAAAAGGCTTCAGAAAACATGTGGGGTGTCAGATCAGTGAGTATTTGGTCATAAAGGGCATTGCCCCTCACTCAACAAAGAAGGATATCCTCAAGTCTTGATGGATTGATCTTTTAACAGGGAATACTTCATTAAATATGTTTTAAGAACCACTAGATTGAGTCCAAATTCACCTCTTTAGCTACTTATTAACTGAGACATCCAGATCCCCTCTCACACTTGGTTTTTACTCGTCAGCCTTTATGTCTTCCAGAAACACATGAGCCAGAATTACCCACAAATCCACAGAAAAGTGGTTGTCGGTATGCTGAATATAGAAAACACACGAGCAAACGTCTTCCAGATATGTTATTAAAGCAAAAGCAATAAAGTTTATCTGACTCTGAAAACATAAAGACACACAAAAAGCCAAGCAAATAAAAGGATATTTTAACCTTGGAAGTTTGGCTTTCAAATGTAAACCCAAAACATTCAAAACAAATGGAGCATTTCTTTCATTTCCAGCCACAAGAATGATGCTGAATTAATATATAGGTCACATCTGAAAGGCTCTGGTCCAACATTAGGCCTTTGAATACAAGTTTTTGTTCCTTATTTCTTTCTTCTATGCTCTTTTCTGCAATTCTGGGGCATCTGAGGTACTTTAATCTTTTAGATTTTCAAGGGTTTATTCACCTTGATACAGCTGTAACCACAGCACCAGGTCACTTCATTGCAATACCAAAAATTTGTGCTATTACTCATGCTGTGATCAGCAACAAGAATTCAGAGCTCATAGGGAAGAATTAGTCAAGAGTAAGTAATTTTCCAGAATCATTTAGAAATACAGTTCTCAGAATTTGAACTCTCTGAGGGCAAACTGCCCCAAGCTACGACATTTCAGGGATCATTTCATTTTTAAGATTTTATATAAACATGATATACGATTCTTGGAAATTTCATTACGAACTCTAAAATCTAAATATTTAGGAATTTAAAATACATGTATTTTATGAAATGTTTAGAGTACCACATTTATACAACTGTCTAAGATACGTATGTAGACACAGTCACTTTGAACATGGTGGTATTTTTATTTCTCTGCACAGCCCTGTGGTGCCACACTCACTATTCGTGCCTACACGAAGCTTTTTTGCTCTTTTGCTTAATTCTTTCTGCTGGAACTGACTTTGCTCTGATCAGTAGGGCGTAGGCAGGAAATCAGCTTTTGCCAAACAACAGACTGATCTTTGAAAAAGCTGATGGGATAAGCAGCAGCCCGAAAAGCAACTCCATGGCAAGGAGCCACACGTTCGGCTCTGAGCCTGCGGAACCCGGACCATTGGACGTGGCTTTGCCTCCCAACACAGCTGGTTAGCATCAATATCGCCACAAAAAAAAAAAAGGGGGGGGGAATTATTCCCGCTCTTACACTTTGTGATGGGTTTGAATTTCATGTTTTGAACCCAGAAATTCTCTGCACAGAAGCAAGTGGAAGGTGCATCTCTTGCTGGGTCCCCACTGGATTTTGGCAGGGGGTAAAGAAGCAGAAGTAAAGCATTGAGCTCCTCAGAGGACTTCAGAAATCAAGTAGCTACAGAGAGCAGCCACCTTCAAACAGGCATGGAAACGGAGTGTGAGCTTTTAGGATTGTAATTCCACCATCCATCAACCATCCCCCACATCTCAGTTTCATTTTCAGTCGGATCCTGTGATAACGGATCCAGACAAGCATCTTAGACTGGAAGAATGTCACTTCTAGACAACAATCTCTCCCTCCTTCTCTACCAAAGATAAGCTTTAGCTTTTACACACTTAGTTCAGTCACTAGTGCTGTCTATGCAGTTTTCAAAACCTTTCCACACACTACCCCAGAGATGCTTAACACAGGGAAGCAAAAGAGGTGAGAAGCCATGTTACATTGCTGCCTTTCCTCACCTTTCCTTAGACAAAACACTTATGAGCACAATTTGCCAATGTCACCCACATGACAGCGCTCTGCATCTGTGTGGGCATATGATTGCTTAATCTGCCTGTTTCATAAGATAATTAGTAAATGTGACATTAATATTAGCATAGCAAGACACAGCCTCACCAATTGCAGCGGCTGATGTATCTAGATGAGCCAAGTTCAGACATAATTTTTGCAAGGAACTTTGAACTCTTCATTGAACGTGGAAGTTGAAAGGACAAAATTAGGACCGAGCCTAAAATCTGCCGCTTGTGAGCTTTGAGTCCACAGCCAGTACAACCCTTTTGATTGCTGGCACCAGACAAGTCAGTGTGAATTATCCATCAGCCATCTTAATAACTTCCCCCTGATTTCTCTAGCTAATAAAAGAGCCTTAACTCTCTCAAAATAATTATAATGGAATAGAAAATGTTGTGACTCATGTTAAATCTCTTTACAGGAAAATATAACGCTGAAAAGTTCTGCAAAAACTGATTTCCGCATTTTGCGAATCAGTCCTGAAAAAATGCTAAAGAGAAAACTCCCCATTTCTGCCTAGTGAGAGCCCAAAGATTTCTTAAAGGAGGCAGAGCAGTGATTTTGCGTCCTGAACTTCTCAAAACCAGGTATGATATATCATTCATCATTTGTGACATGTCTATGTCCTACAGTAGGTGCACATATACATATTTATTTACACATGCATACAAATACGTTCAACACAAGTAATAAGAATTAGGAAAATCAAGTCATGCAGCATGACACAGTAGACATAAACAACAATTCTTATAAAACATGCATGAAAGTGATCCATACAAAAATGGCTGTGAGGAAATGTTCTTTATTTATCATCTTCTGCATAAACACTGCATGAAAATAAAATGCTTTTGAAACGACATAATGTGAGTATTTGTCATGTTGCTCTCTCAGTAAATAACTGATCCTTGCCAATGCAGGGAAAAATACTTCCATTCCTAACAAAATGCTCCTTCAAATGTTTTCTTTAGGTGTATTTTGTGACTGTTACCAAATCCCACAGAGCGAGCGGCTGTGATCTGACACCTTGAGCAGCTGACAGGGTGCGAAGGATGCCCCGGCCTCAGGTTTCAGCATTGTTCGGGGTACAAAGGCAGACAGGAGGGACAATAGGGCAAGAAGAGAAGCAAGATCATCTGCCAGGCAAACAACACCAAACAGGCCAACTTCAGAACAAACACAATACCCCTGAAGAGACGGGCTCTTTGACAACAGACTTCTAAATCTCCTCTCTCCCAGAATGATTCTTTCCATGACCACATCACTGGTTTTAATGATGCTCTCTCGCTGCTCATGACCCAAGAGAAGACCTTAATCAAATAAACTGCATTACAACTAACTGAATATTGCTTTATTTGGTTTATCATACTGCTATCCTGGACAAGCTCAGAGGTACCAAGTCCCCCCATTTCATAAATATTACAGAGTTTCCTCCAAAACTTATTTTCTTCTTATTTCTTTGTTGAGGAGCTCCTAGAGTTTCTTAGTTGAACCCACCCCTTACATACAAGGTCTTGTGCAGACACATACAGAGAGATCATCTCCCAAAAGCTTTAAATCTACAGAGAGAAGAAACACCAGCAGTCTACAGCTTGGAAACCAAAGCACAAAGGGTCAGATCTTCATTTAAGTGCAAGCCTGGCAGAGCAGGAGCCTTGGGAAGCAAAAATGAGATTAAGTCCAAACATGTTGATATTCTCAGGTAACAAGGGAAAACTAGGGCACAGATGAAGCGCTGAAGGACTAAAATTAGGTCTCCTTGAATGTGTCGAACAGGACAAATAAACTGCACAGTATGGAACTGCTTTAAGAAGATGAAACTATGGGAATCATCTCATGTATTTTCAAATCTAATCTGTCCACAAATGAATTGTCTTAATTTGAAACAAATGCTAGAAGGAATAGTGATAAAATCACTTTCCTGTCATTTAAGTATTGAACTGTGAGGCAACTGAGGAGGTTATAGTTTATGCATAAAAATGATCAAACATAATAATAAAAAAACTGCTTTGGAATTTTTTTTCTGAGTAATGTCATGAGAATGTTAATAATAAGCCAACTGTCACTTTTTGGGGCTCTCTCATGGCAGATGAGTTAGTCATGAGACTGTGTTTTTGAAGAATCCACATTCATACTAAAAGATAATATAACTCTTAGTAAAATGAAAAGGATGGATAGGTTCTATTTGCATCTTTAAGTCAGCCTAAATAAACTTAACCGTAGCTGAGTATGTCTGGAAAAAGAAGGAAAACATTTGCTGGTATTGTGACGTGTCCCCCACAACCTCATGGAAAGGCATGACAAAGGACAATCTTGAATTCAGGAGTGGGGCTGGGTGGGGTGGTCGTAAGCACTTTGCTATGCCAACAACACTAAAAGGGCCATTAGTAAATCAACTTTCTGTATTCTGGTCATGTCTGGGATCAGTAATTAAAAATTGATTTTTAAAAACTTGAATTTAATGGAAATACAAGTATATGGGAATGCTTGTATCTCCATATTGCACCTCCAACCAGAAGAGTTTGACCCTTATAGTAAATTCACTCCAGCTTCCATAAACTGGCCACATAAAACCAAAGCACTTATTGAACACAGTGTTGCACATAACTTTTTATTAGAGTTGTAAAAGTAATGAAATTAAAATCTTTTTAAAACAAGGTATTTTGAAGACTACTGAATCTTTTATAAAAGTGTGTAGCTTCTGACTAGACAACTGCAATCTGCTCTTTCTGTAAAGAAACCCAAAGAGAGATCCATGGTGTGAATATAACAGGACAAAGCTTCAGAAAAGCAAAGAATTATCAGAGGAATTTATTATTAAAGGATGAAGTTCAAACGTATAAACATCAGCCAATTGAGTCCACTGCAAGTAGATTCTGGAAGGGACTACAATTCAAAGGATTTATTAGCTTAAGATGTGCTAATATCAGCCAAAGACTCTTACAGCCTGAAGTGAATTTAAAGTTGAAGATACGAGTGATACTAACACTTCTCTACAGACATAAGCTCTACAGCTCAGCATTTCTTTACTGGAGTCTAAAGCATTCAGCTTTGGCCTTGGCCTGCAAACATATGGTCCTTCTTTTTCTCGAACAAGCACTGACAGATTTTGCTTGTCACGTCCATATGAACATTTTCTACTTGCAATTAACAGGATGACATTCAGTATGACTAAAACGAACAGAGTAATCCTGGGACAGAGGCGAACAGGATTTGGACCTTAAATTATACGTATCAGGCAACTGGCCAGTTAATGACAATTGTGGGGACTCACTTGAGAGTTTCTCAGTGAAACCAGAGATCAAATTTTGCCTTGAAAATGGTAATTGTTTTCATACAGTGCTGAAGTCCAAATAAACCCACAGTGCCTGGCTTAGGCTGTTTCATCTATTTCAAGGGTGAGCTTTCTGTGACAACCACCATCTGTTTGTCCTGTGTTTTTACCAAACAAGAGAGTGTTCAAGTCTATTCCTTGGATTCTTAAGCTCTGCTGCAAAACCACTAATGACCAAGTAATAGCAAAAACAATCTTGTTTCAGATACCAGAGAGCCAGCACTGATTTCTAGACAATATTCATGTAACAAAACACTGGGTTTTGCTGGAAATCACAGAATTGTAGTATAGCAAAAACATCACAGAAAGTACAGGGCAATGTAGATGTGCAGAGGTGGTGGTATTCCAATACCCTGAAACACTTCTTCATTTGAGTTAAACTTATACCATCCCATAATTTATATTTCAAATGAAAATAACAACACTTCTGTAACAGTAGACTAATTATGAGCAGTACCAGAATGTGATTCCAGAATCTACTAGTCCTTCCAAAGCCATACAGCCAGCCAGAATGTGTTGGAATACGAAGCTTCACAAAGCTGTTTATTAAAATTAAGGTCTCAATCCTAGAACCAGGAAAACATTCTACCACTTGTGTCTTATTTTTTTCCCATCAGCTTCAGCTCTTTCCTTCTCATATCATCAGTAATGAAGAACTGACAGTCCAAGCTATGCCCTCCGTGCCCTTGGGTCCATTTTAGCTCTTGATCATCACTGAACTCTGCTGGAACTTGGTGATCAGTTCTGTTGACAACATATCAAAAGATGATTTAGCTGCTTTTCTGCTATAGCAAGATTATTTCCCCAAAGCTGGAGGAGAGCAGCATCATTGGTATCAGCAGCAGTTCTGCCTGAGTTCAAGTAGGGAATGGGAGGTGCTGAGAAGAGCAGCATAGTTTTTTCCTTAGTCATCATTCAGATTGCACTTTCAACTGATGCCCTGTGCTAATCTTGTGCTTAGACCCCATCACCTGAAGTATTCTCCCTGGTTTTATCTGCTGGTGCATTTACAGATGAAAGAAGTAAACATCTGCACTGATTTTACAAGACTTTGCAGTAGCATGTGATCAGCAGTGCTCAGAGAACACAAGCAATAATGTGCCGTTCTGTCACATAAGTAATAAAAAAAAAAAGGCACTATATTGCCTTGTTCCATCAACATGGACTGATACACAAAGATGACCCCTGAGAGGGTGAAAGGCTGGTGAAAGGACAATGTGTGGAGGGTTATGAAAACTCATTAGGTATATAATTAGGAACCAGGGAATTGAAGGAGCCCATCAAGAACGATATCAGGGAAAGCTTACTGATATTTCTGCTGCCTATATTACTTTATGAGCTTACGACGATTCAGGTAATTTCATTCTAATCAAAATCTTTTCCTATTTCTAATCCCTTCAGCAGATTAAATATTGCTAGAAGGAAAATCGACACCCACGCACAAAGCCTGGACTCATCCATTGAGTTTCATTGTCTATTTGAGGTCATTCAGGTCAAAAGACAGTCACTTTTGGCCAGATTTATACCCACCAGAGAAGGACAAGCAACAGGAGGCAGCCTTTCTGAGATCTCTATCACCCCCCCAAAGTAGTTTCTTATTTTCTGCTGTCAAATAAATAGCCTAGAATGAATTTATTTTAAATTGGTCTTCTTTGTTAAGTGAGATGGATCTATGCCAAGTGTTGCCCTTTACTTAAGTCCTTCTACAACACTGTTAGAAAAGGAAGATCTGAACAGCAACATCTTGGAGACAGAATGGGCACAGCCTGTGAACAAAATGTGAACACTAATATAAAATTACCATGCAGCTCATGTCTAAACCAAGGAGTTCTTACTGAGGGTAAAAAACACTTTAATGAAATATGATAATTTCTGCTTACCTCTAGAGAAGGGGTGCATGGAGACATGTTTATTGTGCTTTTCCACATGAAATGGTTAAAATCAACTACAAGAATTCTGACTTCAACACATGAAGAAATATTACAGCCACAATGAGCCTTCAAAATCTCTTGTCTCTCTCACTGGCTGCCACACATTTATATGTAACACAACTGCCTGGTTATTTCCCAGGCAAGCAATAAGAGACCCAATGGTAATTAAGTTACCTCACTCAAACGTCAGGTGTATTTTGAGCCAAGGTAATATCTCAACATCTCACATACCTTTCATGTCCTGTTGTTTAATTATCAAAGGAGCAATGAAAAGGAGCACAGGAATGAGGTGTAGATGAATATAAATTATTGAAAGGGACTAGGAAGAAAGCACTGCAGAAACAGGAGTATCTGTCATTTGAGCTCCAAGTAAGAGGTTTTTAAAGCACGAATGAGAGCAGTGAATGTGAAAAAAGCTCTGACTGGTGTTTGTATGGCTTAATGGAGAGCAGGGCGTGCCTGAGGTCCCACACAACTTATCTTTCTGCAGCATGGGGAGGTCCAGTACTGGGGGAACACCCAGGCATCCAAACTGAAATTTTGTGTCTTTACCTGAATCATTCAGAGCAATATTTCCCCATGAATTGTTATCAAGTCACTGATAATATTTGAAGGTTGCTTTTTTAGTTTCCATAAGACAAAACTTTCATGTCTTCAAATGACTTTTCCAACCCTACTCCTTTCAAATTCAAATTCAAACTTTTTCAAACAATGAAATCCAAAGCCACAGGAACAGAAAACACTACTTCCATTTAATCCATGATCCATAGCATCATCTTTTATAATATCTCTACAGGCATCTTTTGATTAGTTTTCTGGATGGACTACATGACTGGAGTAATTTTATGTTTTGTTTTATGCTATCCTATCATATTATAAAACCAAACAGCATTTCTGCTTTCCAGACACTTGCTTTTCATTGCATTCATCTCTCTTCCTACTTTATGGCTGTTTTTCTTTAGATTAGTCCACCACAGTGGACATATTAGTCTGATTTTCCACAGGTTCAGCCTAACTTCATCAATGCCTACCATTTGCTCCAATCTTTCCAGCTCCTTCTCTATCTATCCTGCAAGAAATTTCCCATGATTTTATCATTAATTAATGCATCTTTGAAGCATTTACAACAAAAACTTGGTTATAAGTGTGAATCACATATCCATACATTGCCTAGCCACTCAGTCTAAGACCTTTTCCAAATCAGTATGCTGATAATTTTAAGATTACAGTGAACGATTATTATTCCCATGCAGTATTTTAGCACATGTAGCTGATAAGTCCTCCTGACTTTGTAGAACTGGGGGAGGTAGGGAATCATAGAATCATTTTAGCGTGAAGAGATCCTTAAGATTGAGTCCAACCATAACCTAAATCCAGCACTAAACCATGTCCCTAAGAACCTCATCTGCATATCTTCTAAGCCCCGCCATGGATGGTGACCCCACCAGTCACCAGAGATTGAGAAGAGAGTGACCAGTTTGCATAGGACACTGGCCCAGAATGTTGGCTCCAGATGGGAAAGCTCACAAAGGGCACTTGGACCTTCCTCATCCTCGTGCCGTCGCATGCCAAGCCAGGTCTCTAGCACATCTTAAAGCAATGCAGAAGTTCCTCTACATGAAGGACTGATGAAGCAGCCAGAGATCAGGGAAAAGTGGCCAAAAACCTCTTAAGAGCAGGTCAGGAACTTGAGGTTTTGCAGCACTGGAGCCCTGCAGCCCTAGGTGCCAAGAGGGGTCCATCCCCAGGTTGCTGATGAGAATTTCCAAACAAACAGCGAACAAGTTTGCAGGGAGAAAAGGGCAAACCAAGGGCTTACTTTTGAAAATGGCTCTGCAGCTCTTAATTCACTTTTGAAATATGAAGCTGCAAAGAGTAGGTGTTGTCACGTGGGTTGAAAAATGGGTCTGACAAGGGGGTTGAAGGGAAGAGCCTGGTTTCCACCTGATGGTGGGCTTTTAAAGAACGTTCAGTGTTGGCCTTATAAAGTTGTCCCCCAAGCAGGTGGTGGGACTCCCAGAATCAGCACAAAGAGGAAAAATTCTCTCCTCTCAAAGGGAAAAGTGAAACAGTTATTCAGGGGTTGGGATCTTCCCATGGATTTGCAGAGACTGCAATGCAAGAACAGAGTATCTTCCTACTAGTTTCATACTTCTGTGATCAAATCATAACATCTTTCTATTTCAGCCTGAATAAGGCTAACATTTCATCGATTAAAACAGATACAATCTCAATGAGGAACTAGTTAAGCTATTAATCAGAGCTTAAGAGGACTTTTAAACAACTGGGTGGTACTATATACACAACAATGCCTTTTATGTATATTGCTTTTTAACACAAGGTTTCAAGGCTTGGGAATAAATATAATTGGAATGATTCTTTTTTTGACATTTAATGCATCGTAAATGGAGAACTGGATTTGCATGGTAATTCATTTGAACAGTATGGTATTAGGCAAACAAGATGAAGTAATCAATCTCACTGGTAACAACTATAAAAAAAATTTATCAGACCTTCCTTTGCTAGTTTGAAATGATTTGAGAAATAAATCCTGACAGCAGAGGGGAAAAAAATAAAAAATCAACACCATTCAGTATTCAAACCCACCTTACCTGCTTGGCAATTCACATTTTAATCTGGCAGTTCGTCACAGTAGCTAATGTAATTTTAACACTGTTTCTGCTTTCTGTTTGAAAACTGAAAGCATTGCTATGTTTTATTCTTGAGCTACATAACCTTAGATAATCAGTCTTACTAGTAACTTATCCACCTACTAGAACACAGTCTTCTCCAGCATAGTTAGTTGAAGATCAATGTTTTAATACCTTCTGTCCTGCTTCACGAATGGGACCTTGCTGTCATATCTTAGCAATATAAACAGTTCTCCTTACAAGACCATGATAGTTACATTTATTTGATTTATGACAAGGAAACCAAGGCACAGAGATATGAAGTAATATGGTTGGGATAACAAAGAAATAATTTTACAATGGTAAGAGATAAACAAAGAGCTTCTGGATTGTAACCACAATGTTACCTTTTCTCTTTCAATACTGCAGACATTTTGGTGTGCACAGACAGCCAGGTGTGTGTCCATGTAAACAGAGAGATGCCCACTATTCTGTCATCTCAAAAATCAAGGGTACACCTAGACATGCACATCCCCCAAGTGAGTGCTCTCAGCACCAAACAGTGTTTGTGGTGCTTGAAACATCTGATTAATAAGTGTTTCCTCAGTTTTTCTTCCTAGGAAATTGGCAACACCACCTTCTGCCCATTTCCCTCTCCAAATTCTGAAACAGGCGTTCTTTTTCCCTAACACACGGTGGCACAATCTCACAGTTACCTATCCCTTTGCAGACACCCTTCAGACAGCTTCTCTTGAAGCAAAGGTTTCTCTTTCTTAAGCACATCTCTTGTTAGCAACAGCAGAAATGCATAAAACTGGTAAAAAAAAAAAAACCAAAACATCAAAACATCCTAGTGACTCAAATGGCAAATATTAGGTTTCAGAGGGTCTTTAAAAATAGTCAAAGTTATATGTGTATAGCTGTACCCAATACTATAAATTGGGTATTTGTGGTGCTTCAGTAATCCCGAGGTGGATCACTGAAATGACTCTTTTAATACCAGTCATCTAAATGATGTGATTCATAAACGCTTTGGAATTTTGAAATGAAAAGCACTCGTTGAGAAAAATTTTTATATCATTTCCAATTTTCATCTCACCAAAGGTTTTATGCTGTCAAGATGTTTTTAACTTTGATAGCAAAATCAAAATGCACAATCCAAATCTGCCTGCAGAGTAAGAGAGAAAAATGGAAGTTTGTCCTCTTGAAGAAAACTCCCATTTATCAGCAACAGCCTCATGCTGATTATGTCCAGGGACTCTGTTTTAATTCTCTCTGTTGTGAGGGTCTCAATGAAGTCAAAAATGCCAACTTTTTTTTTTTTTTCCTGATGTGCACACACAGATGTGCCCTTTGGTTTGGACTCGAGGAAGGGAAGGTTACATATGTTTTCCATAAAAAAGTCCTGGCACCTCCGAATGGACCACTGCTCAGAGATGGTAGAAAAACTTTGTCAAATGCTCAATGTGTGTGTGGTGCTCAGGACGAGATTGATCACCAGAACCACAACCAGGAGGGAATTATTCTCCAGAACATGTCATGAAAGACTTGAGACTGTCCTCCTCTAAAGCATGACACTGACATTACTTGGGTATATCTCACTTCATGAGTCTCTTGCTAGGTGGAGAGATAATAGGACTCAGTTCTTTCTTCTGCCCATGCCACGTATTTTAATTCCCTAAAACCTTTTAAACCTAAGTGGTTCAGCCCTTATGTAAAATTCACGTGGATCGATCAGAATGATTATCCATTTGAAATTAGTTTCCTTGAGTACTGTCCATTAACAGGTATGATTTTCTAGGCAGCCCAGAGCAAATGAACACAGAAAGCTTTGGGAAACCTAGCTAAGTTAATTCCTAGGTTCAGTCTTCATGCATGGAAAAGAGTGAAATGACACAGAAATGTATGCATTACGTATTATGAACATTATTTTACATTTCCATAGCAAAGAAATGCTCTAAACAGTTCATTTGCTTTAGTGGTATTTCACCTAATGAGAAGTGGCCACTCTTGGCTTTCATCAAACTCAACAGTGAAAAAAGAAACGGGTGGAAATAAGGAATAAAACACAGCCAACAATATGTGACTCAGATTTCCAAGACAATTTGTGGTACAACAGAGGCACAGATCACGACTGGGGCTTCTGAGGGCTGGGATGAACTAGCAATATTTCATAAAAGCGCTTAACAAATCTAGGGCGCCCATTGCCTGATTTACCACATATTCCTGGGCAATAGCAGCATTATTCTACTGGAATCAATAATGCTGCAACTCGGAAAGACCTGAATAACGAAGAGGTGAATCTTGCCCTTTACTGTCAATTTAATTATCCATACAAACTAGGCATTTGGCAAGAAAGGGGATCTCTATTGCTCCATAAAGACAAATTATGAGGAAATAAACAGGAACATGAAGCTGGACTGAAAAAAATATTGGCATAAATGCTGAAAGTTTACCTTACAATGTGTAATGTCATAATTAAACTACGAAAAGAAGGCAAAGCTATTCTTTATGCCTAATGAGTAATATAAGGATAAGAAAATATGTTGAATTTCCATGTAACAAAGCTATCACAATCCAATTACTTCCAGAAGTGTTAACCACCTGGAACACAATGGAAGCATTTAAACTAATTTTTGAGTGTTCAAATTCTCTTTTCAATCCCATGTCAATTCTTTTCTAAAGAAATGAAAAATTATTTTATCATAAGAGTTCACATGGCAAAAAACATGAAGACCCTGGGAAAGGTCAGGGCTCTACAGGGGCTGAGGCTCAGAGAAGAATCAGCACCCCACAGCCCAAAGGCTGTATACTCAATGGAGAAAAGAAACAACACCCCATATTTTTGTGATGAAATTGCACCAACTGAAGGTTCAGCACTGGGCTCATTTCTAAAGAATGAAGACAGTACAGGTTTCTAAAATTAATTTATTTTGTTCTTATTGTTTCTCCTCTTTCTCAGTGCATTCATATTTCCTTAAATAATTATTTTGATTTACATTTTTGTTTTCTCTCCGACTTCACAAACCCAAAATGTGTCTTCTGACATAGATGTCAGGCAAAGTAATTATCTTTATATTATATTTAAGCATTACATAAGGCCCAGTTGGGAAGGAAGGAAGACTGACAATTGTGCCTTTATTAAATTACATGACTGCTCCTGGCAGAATGCCTGCAAGCCCATATGATTTCAGAGTGTACGGTCTGCCCTTTGTGAGATTGCCCATTATATATAGACATTATTAGTTCTGAATAAATATACATGCCCATACATATATAATCAGAGTTTCGTCCTCAGCTCTTTTTCGGTGTTCTGACAGAGAAATACTGTCAGGTAAGTCGTGCAAGATCAACACAGAAACACATGACCAAACTAAGAGAGCCAAGACCACCCTCCTCAGGTTTCTCAGCAGAAGAACATCTGCAGCCCCCATGTACATCATCTATCAAAAATCCAGGAAACAGAGAAACTGTAAGGGAAATACAGAACAGTGACCTGATCTAGTTGAAGATGTCCCTGCTCACTGCAGGGGGTTGCACTAGATGACCTTTAAAGGTCCCTTCCAACCCAAACCATCCTATGATTCTAAGAACAGTATGGTCCAGAACAGCAGAAGACAGAGACTGGCCAAGGTGGAAGGACAACTTTGGGCGTGAGCTGCAGGTTTGAGATCTTCAAAGCTGGGTTCAGGGCCTGGCTCCCTCAGACACACAGTATTTTCCCTTCCTGTGCCTTCATCTCCTGTTAATAAAATTAAGATAAAAATATTTCTACCCTTTCCCTGCCTCATTTATGAAGACAGATGACTCTTAAGAACTGACTGACAGATACCTGTATGGGTCTAGCTGGCAATGAGGTCCTGATCTAGCTACAGACACAGCTGAGCTCCCCAAAAAAGCAAATATTACAGTACCTAGTACTAGAATTGAAGTCCTAAATATTAGAACATATGTATTTCTTGATAAATAACTATAGCACTCAAATTACTAAATTATGTACAATATTCACTCATTGCTTTGGATTTATTCACCTTCTTGTCAGCTTGTTTCAGAAATATAATCTTTAACAACACCACACAAGGTCTCCACAAGGTAAGAAGGAAATGCTAATTGGTTTTAGCCTTTTGTGAAACAATCCACCCAAAGTTAATTAGAATAAGTTTGCTTTTTCTTCACAGAAATAATCCATAAGAAAGACTGATAGGCAGAACAAACTGCATCTAGCACAAAGGTGGTAGGATTTAAGTGATTTTGAGCTATGCTCCCAGAACTCCATTGCCTTCAGGCATCTATCTGGTGTTTCTCTGTGGATGGCATAATTAGGACTTGAATAAAAACCCCAGTGGTGAAGCCTGATAAGAAGTTAATCTTCTGGGCACCAAGTGGGGCAAGAGAGACGTGCCAAAAAGTCCAATTAGCAAAGGATTCCTGCCCCGGGTTGTGCCACAGCATTGCTCAGCACCAAATAACAGCTGCAACATCATCAGTTCAGCCGCACTCAAGCCTCACATACATTACAGGATAAGTAGCATCGTGCAAGCAAAAGGCATCACCTGCACCTTCTATCCACTGTGCTGAGGGCAGAGAAGCAGATCTGCAATCTAATCTTGTAACACTTCTCCACGCAACCTTCCTACTCACAGTGGGACGTGTAAACCCTACAGATTCACACACCTCTCTAGGAACAGGATTCACGTTCAGGGTTTGCAGCCACTCTGGGTACAGACACAAGCTGTTCTTTATTGCTTTTGGGGGTACCACAGAGTGCACTTGTCACTAGGATCTAACCTTGGGCTTCTTGAACCCCTGAATGAGGCCAAGCAAGTAGAAAATGGGTCAAATCCACGTAATCCTAATTTCAGAGTGACACACTCCATAACCTGCTGGCAGTACAGACCCAAAAACATGACAGTAAGCTCATCCCCTCTACAGCCAAGTATGAGAAAAGGATTATGTTTGATTTCCCATCGCCTGTAAAGAAGAGAGGAGAAAGTTCTTGGTTGTTGGAAAAGCAGTGCAGATCTGGAAAAAAAAGCACCTATTCTTTGCAAGCCAGAGACCCTTTGTCTTACGGGATGAAAGCATGTCCCTTGTAGGCAAAGGAATGCTGAGGCCCAGCATCCATGGAGCCAACAAACTTCCTTCCCCACTGAGGGATATTTAAGAGCAAACCTCAGTTTCTAGAGGGACACAGGACATGGAAACTGCTCCTGGGGAATGTGATTGGTATCTCCAGAGCAATCAACAGTGGTGTGACTACAATGGAGTTAATAGACATTGAAATTGTTTTATTAAGTAGCTTTGCCAGAATTTACTTATCATTAAACCTCATTAGTCGGAGCCTGTCCTTGTACTCCATGTTCTTACCCAGTTGCTGCCTGCTGCCTGCTGAATAGACGGAGGGATGCTGGAGAGATTATTTCTAAGCCCTTCCCCCTTCTCTCTCCCCTCCTCTTCCAGGACCACACTGACAGTCCCAAAGGAAACGAGAGGAGAGACAGGGAGTGGGCAGGATCCACCGGCTCTCAGCACATTTCACCGGGAAGCCCCAGGAGTCCAGAAGAAGAGCTGCCACTCAAGACACTGTCTCCTTTGCAAAGGATCTTTTAGTACAACACGTTACATGAACACATGCAAATATTCTCCACTTCCAGGAAAGGAGAGAAAGAGGGAAGAGGCTGCGATCTCCAGAGTGCAATAGGGATTTTTCATGTAATCGATACTGCAAAGTAACCCCAGGTCCGTCAGCTGGACTGCCACTCTGAGGACAGCGAGCAGTTTGCGGCATGAGGAGCTCACCTGCGGGGAAGCCAGGCACCGGGCAGCTGCCCGTGGCGCGGCGGTGAGTAACTTTGGGGAAGTTTCCTTGCAATTTTTGCAGTTCATCGACTTAGAGTCATAAATGCCTTTGAATCTTTAAATATTGCAAACAAAAAAAAAGGGGGGATTGTTCCTGAAAAGGGGAAGGAAAGGAGGGCATCTTTCAAATGCTTTCCCCCCATCCCCAAGCTGATAAAATACTTTTTCTGTTTGTGTAACAAAGTTTTCTCCAAGGTGGGCAAATGTTCCCCGTATCTCCTCAGCAATTTGCAGTGGTGTAAGACTGGGTTGATAAGAATAGTCATCTATACAGCACTTTACCTCTTCAGGCATTTTACAAATATCCACTAGCTAATCCTCGCAGTACCCCCGCGAGGCAGCAAAACAGGCGTGCAGTGAAAGGAACTGCAATTTGAGCATTCAAGTTAAAGCAATTAGGAACTTTGCATCGAGCTGATGGCAGGTAATTGACCACCCGAACTCTAATAACTATTAAGCAGCTTAGTTGCGTTAGCATGTATTTAAGCGTTTAAAGAAATAAGAAAGCAAAGCGACAACCATGGGAAAATGCAACGACCTAACGATGAGAGAGAGATGCTTAGGGAAGAGAGTGATCTGTTCACATGTGGATTTGCAGGCATCTGACCCTTCGCAATAATTGTGAATGAGGCTTTAGCTCTCCTCCGTGTCGGTGTGTTGCCAGACAACCAATGAGGCTGCAAAGCAAATCGCATTCACAGGCTGCAGATCTCGGGAAGAAGCAGAGGTGACTTTTAACTTACAAATCAGGCACTCAGTGTTGTGATTTAGGAAAGTAGTCTGAAACACCTCTTCACTTGCAATAACCTCTACTATGTTTTCTCCTCCTTCCTGTGTCTTTCGGCTGCCAGATAACCCTGCTCTGATGCCATTTCGGATGTCCCAGTGAGAACTCTTAGAGATGCCTATTCTCTCCGGAGGCAGCGACCAAGACTATAGTAACATTAGCTACACTTCTTGTAATTCCTTGAGCCACTTCTTCCCTGTCTCCGTTGAAACCCCTTCTGCCAAAGGGGTCCACTACCAAAGAGCCAGGAGGATTTACCATCCAGATCAAGTCACTGCAGTCGATCTAAAGACAGAGATCATGATAAACGTTGGAGGCATCAAGTACCTGCTACCTTGGAGTACTTTAGATGAATTTCCCCTGACCAGACTGAGCAAACTTAAGTTTTGCAGCAGCTATGAAGAAATAATTCAGCTGTGTGACGATTATGATGAAGACACCCATGAGTTCTTCTTTGACAGGAACCCAAATGCTTTTGGGATGATTGTCAGCTTTCTAGCAGCAGGGAAGCTGATGCTCTTACGAGACATGTGTGCCTTGTCTTTTCAGGAGGAGCTGAGATACTGGGGCATTGAGGAATCCAACCTGGAGAACTGCTGCTTTCGAAAACTCTTCCAGAAACTGCAGGAGCTGGCTGAGGTCCGCAAAGAAGAGGAGCTTCGGAGGAGCAAAGAAGCTACATGTGTCTTGGATGACAAAACCAAATTTGGACAGTTTATGAACAGTCTCAGAGATATGGTTGAAAATCCCCAGTCGGGACTCCCAGGCAAAGTCTTTGCTTGTCTCTCCATTCTCTTTGTGGCCACCACAGCTATAAGCCTTTGTGTCAGCACAATGCCAGACTTAAGAGCTGAAGAAGACAGGGTAAGTCAGTCCTTTTTAACTGGTCTAACTACAGAATTAAAAGAAAGTTGTCTATTTTGCTAGGCATAAATCATTAAAAAGATAAAGATACAGAAAAGGCACAGGGATGAGGTTCAAAACTGTTACTGGTAATGAAATGGTCTGTAACAGAAAATGCAAGAATAGCTTAAATTACTCCTATCAAAGAGATACTCAAGAATAACGTGAACAAAATATTTTACTATTGTCAGCTAAAATACAGGAAAGAGCTTCCGGGCAGGAAAGATACTGCAGCTCTCTAATGCAGCATTGTTTTTCCTTATGAAGAAGCAGTTGCTGGTCTAAGTTCTATTAACTTGATCGTACTGAGACTCTCAAATAGTGCAGAGTTTTCTCTTCAACGTGCTCTAGTTATAAACAATCTCTCATTTGGATGTATCAGCTAGAGAAATATTTTCCTCTGGCTTCTTTACTTTTAAATACAGCTGAATATCTTCCCTTGTGATAACAAAGTCAAATCTTTAAAGAGGAAGAAATAGGCATTAATTTTCCCTCCAGAATAATGTTGCGTTTCAATAGTTGCATAAAGATTAAAGGATGAGAAGCAGGAACTATTTCAGAGATATTGATACTTAAAGCAGCACCTCCAAAAATCATAATTCCGTGCTGACAGAATTCTGGTTTTGCCTACATATGTATGTATATATTGTAGGTGTAATTCCAAATACCAGCTGAACTGCTAACTGCTTTTAAGTCCTTTTCAAGTAAGTCATCCACATTCATTCAGGGCAAATAAATCAAACCTAATTCATACACAAAGGATCTTCTCTATAACATCATTGTGAAGATAATAATAAAACAGATGAAATATAATAAAACGGAGGAAACTAACAATTCAAAGTTATTTCAGATGTGGTGGTGTCCAAATTAATCAAATAACCTTCATTAATCTCTTTCATCAATCTCTTTAATGAATACTCCACTTCATTTGCAAACTACCCTTCTAAAAGTGTTGAGGATATCCAAGTCAAATAAACTCCCTGCCCCAAGCACTGCTGTAAGATAAAACACTCCTCACAGTATTGTACAGTGATGAATTAAGCCATTTTTAAATTTACAGCCCAGCATGGCATGCACGATACAAAAATCTGTATTTATTTTATTGCTCAAGCAGTAATTCAAAATACCACAGTCATGGTGGGAATATGTCATTATATTTGATGCCTTTGAATAAAACGAAGGGCTGCACAGAAGGCTGAAATTTAAGATAATTCCCTGTTCCATTTAACCCCTTGAATATTAACTTACATTTGCATAGTAAGACTATTCCCTTTCAATAATAAGTCTGGTGCTCTTGCAGCCTTCCACAGCTATTACGTTTGGCAGGAAAAACTGTAACGCTGTTCCAATGCTTCTTCCAAGGAAGTGCTTCAAATATAGAACATCCTTCTTACAGCTAGACGTAAAAACATTAGAAACTCTGCTCCAGCAAGTGCTTCCTACTAACTTTGTTAATGGAAGTAGCCTGATGCGTTTTACCTTAATTTCCCAACCGCTGCAGAAAAAGCTTTTATAAATACTTCTCATGCAAAAGAACAAGGACAAAATGTTTCAGAGCTGAGCTAGATGGAATATGTTGTGTGTTTTAAAAATAATTAACCGTATGTTAGAGAGGGAAGCATGTTGAGGGTTCTAAGTGTATCTGGTAGCTGCTGTTCCTGCATTTCCTATGAAAGACAGCTGACATTACTACTTATAGATTTGCATATAGATCACTACTTTAAAAACACGCAAATTGGACTGAGACAAGCTCAAAAGTAGGAATGTTTGAAGTGCAGGGGAGAGGATGAGGGATGAACTTGAGCAAAGGACCACATTTGTCCAAATAATGGGAAACAGTGCATAATTTAGACTTACAGCACCAGTCTCATGTACTTTGTCACTGTGTCCCAGAAGCACAGAATCAAATATTGAAAGTCCTATTATCTGCATCCTTTAAAATTATGCCAGAGAAAACATGGGGGAATGTGCAAGACAAAACACTCATGCCTACTGGAAAAGCAGAGAATATGAACCACTAGTTCTTCCATCCCTACATCCTTAGCCTGCAACACCCAAGATTTTCTTACTGGGATCTCAAAAGAACATTTTAGCTAGAACTAGACAAATAACTCTGAGAACTTAATTGACTAATAACACCACTTCTTGGTTGTGGCTGAGTCACACCCAGGAAAACTGCAACTCTACATTGACTTGTAACTCAAAATAGTTCCCTGGCTGACCTAAGAAAGTGATTCCAAGAGGGGGCCATATTTACCAGCAGCCTGGGACAGACAGGCAGAATCTGAAATTTTAGCTCTTCAGGCTGAACATAAAGATAACACAACCTCTGTTTGCTCAGTGACAGAAAACAGGCGAGTTCCTTCAATAAAGTTTCTGAACAACTTGTAATTCCACAGCTGCATTCAAAGTTGCCCTATCCTGAAGGTTACTAATTTCTGAGTTAAAGCTTGGCAAAATCTCTACGTGCAAATGTGCTTACAAGTACTGCAAGGATCTGTTTTCCAAAGTCATTAACACTGGGAATTGAATTTATCCATTCTGAAATACAAATAAAAAAGGCTTTACCTCTGCTGCATATGTACCACTCTGGGTCCATTTTCTCATCATCACAGTCACATAAAGAGAGTGAGAACTGGCTGGACTCCAGCTCATGGAAAAGGATCAGTGGAAAAAAAATAAAATAAAATAATAATAATACAAGGTCACTTCCACTTCACTCAGAAGCTTGGCTGATCGCACCCTGCAGGCACGTGAAATCGCTTGTCCTTTTAGCAGCTGCTAAACTGGGTCTGTTTAGAAGGGAGAAAAGCTGCCTGAGCAGGCAGAAGAGCAACCAGGAGTCCTCCCCATCCGAGGGAAAGCGAGAGATCCAGTCTCGGAGAGGGATGGCAAGGAGCCAAGGCAGGAGCATCCGCGTCAGGGACGCCTGGTCACCCTGGCAACCAGGGGGAGGGAAAGAGCATCTCTCTGGGCACCAGAAAAGGGAGGAGAGGGTTAGCTTAAAGATATGAATACAGCTGAAATTAAAATAAAGAGTGAGCACAAGTCTTATGAGGAGCGGTTAAGGGAACGGAGGCTGTTCAACCTGGAGAACAGGAGGCTGAGGAGAGACCTCCTCGCTGTCTACAACTGCCTGAAAGGAGGTTGGAGTATGGAGGGTGTTGGTCTCGTCTCCCAAATAGCAAGTGATAGGACAAGAGGAAATGGCCTCAAGTTGCATCAGGGGAGGTTTAGATTGGGTAGTAGGAAAAAATTCTTCACAGAAAGGGCTGTCAGGCATTGGAACAGGCTGCCCAGGGCAGTGGTGGAGTCACCATCACTGGAGGGGTTTAAAAGGCATATAGAAGAAGTTCTTAGGGACATGGGTTAGTGCCAGAGTTAGGTTATGGTCGGACTCGATGATCCTGAGGGTCTCTTCCAACCAAAATGATTTTAAGAGTCTATAATTGATACCATTCCCATACTCTAGAATACGTCAAATGACATTTAGGAACCTTCTCATTAGAGATATGAAAGAAAAACACAAATAGATGGGCAAACAATTCTATAACTACCATATTACATAAGCACCTGCCATGAGTCCCAACCCAGAGGGAACAGCCACAGGCCAAAAGGTCAGGAAAACTCTGGAGCAGTAAATGTGTAGCTCTAGTGATCTCAAGTTTAAGCCTGACCACAAAACAGGCACATGAAAGGACTTACCATACATGATGCTACAGAAGGAAGACTCATTAGTAACAAGTTACATAACTTCGGCATGTAACAACTGCAATGTCACATCCTCCAATGGCAATATATCCTTATCTAGGATATTTGCTTCTGTTCTTCATGGAAATCAAAGTGTCTTCAGTAAGGAAGCAAACAAAGTGTCACCAAAATGTAGTAATCAAAGCACACATGTATGTAGAGAGAAAAAACAAAAAAAAAAGGCATATTTAGTGGTGAGGAACTCTGTTTATTATTGATCTGAACAGATACCTGAGAAAACTACAAATCTGAATCAGAGACCATGCATATAGGATAACAAAGCTGAAGTGACAAAATCTACCAGTATTTCCCTCAAACAAAGGAACTAAGAACATTCCACTATAAACATGGCAAAAGTTCCATCAAAACCCCCTGAAAGTCAGAGTCTCACATAAGAGATGAGGATCCAAGAGATGTAATTGAAGTAGTCACTGCTCAGCACATCTAACCCAAAGGAAAAAACATCATTACACCAAAAAACTATGGAATAAAATCTCCATGGGAGAGCTTGGACAGGGAGAATGCTTTGAAGCCCCCTTGGGATTTTCTTTATAGAAAGAATAGATTTTCCCTGAAATCAGCATCCTCTAGAGAAATGACTCAGCAGAAAAGAGAACTCAAGTTCTTCAGGAAAACAAGCAAATTAGGATTGGGGCAAAGAGAAGAAAAATAAATGCCAACCATTTCCATTCCCTTTCCCTCAGCACCAGTAACAATTAAATCCCTTTCTCCCAGTGCCAATGGCTCCCACCAAACCATGTCAGTGAGTTTAGGAGAGAAGGAAATGTCGATTCTTTCTCTGTTCTCCTCCTCTTTGATGATCAGTGAACAGTCAAACCTCGTTACTACTAATTTTATTTGCCCTTAACTGACCTTGAAGAGCTTGCAATTGCTCTGTGTATTGTGTATAACCTAATGAAATACAACCTACACAAGCCGCAACCAGTATTGTCAGATCTACTCACTTTATCTTGAAATGTAGAATATTCGTTTATTTAAAGCTCCCATTCCCAGGGTCATTTGATTACGTTAAAATCTAATTCCCTTTGAAAAAGTAAGTTTTTAATCACTGGTTGCACTGAGAATCTGGAAAACATGAATGCAAGAAAATAACTCAGTACCTAATATATATATATCTATATTTTTTTTTCCATTCTACACCATTATTTTGAAAGCTCTGACTTAATGTTTTCCAATGTTTGAAGCTGCTGATGTTGTCTGTATGATACTAAAAACGGTCTGTTTGCTTGTACACTGGACAAAAACATTGAGAAACACATTTTCTCTAAAAGTGGTATAATTTTGCTTTATAGGGGAAAAAAAAAACAAACAAAACACCACAATGTATCGGTCTTAGGGCAGAGAGAAAGAAAATCAAGCAAGATATTTGTTTCATCAGGGTTACCACCGCCAGAGCTAAGTACGTTAGTTATAAAAATTCACATTGATTTGTATCTAGCCAGTTCAGTATGCAAAGATACTCTTGCAGGGTGTGTATCTTTGATATTCAAGCTATTAAATCTGTTACAAAGATATACAAACATAAAGCTCAAACCCTGCCCATAACCTGCAGATTACATTCAGTATCTTTAGTTCACTTATGAAAGTGAAACTCAAAGAAATTGGGAGGAAAATATAATCCTTACGGAGAGTGGCACTGAGAAGTGTGTAAACCTAGTTCTGCTGCAAAGATAAAACTCTTCATCAAAGTTTAATTTGGCCAACCATTAGACACAATCACCTTTAGTAAACTGAATATGACAAATTTTGGCAGATACTGCTGCTGGTCCATTTTTATAGCTTTTAAATAAGGGGGTCAAAATATCAATCAGAAAAGAATTTTCTAGCTGACTACCCAGGGCAAAATTACTCCTGCTGAAAAATGCCTTTTTCAATGACTAGTACAGGGTACTACTAATGAAGTAGGGCAGTATTCCAAATATACCTGAAAAGCAGGGGCATTTCACAGTAACTTCAAACTTACCTTCTAACATCAGCCTACACCACAAAAACCCAGCCCAGAACAACTTGCTCTATTGCAAAGGGATTAATGAAATCCTGACTTCAGAAATGCTTCTAATGCTCATTTAAAAGTGTAAGACTATAAAGGCGTGTGCGTACATGGCTAGCTATAAATATATCGGTATATATCTATATATATGACTTGAAATTACTCGGAACAAAATAAAGCTGGATGTGCTTTGGTATTACTGCATCTGCTCAGTACATTTCTCTGGATTCTTATCAGAATGCTTACTGTGGACATTCAATCTCCTAAATTACCCACCCATATCATACAATTCTGATTTCTTCAACCTGGTTTGATCAGCAATGAAAGTATTGCAGCATTTTAAAGCAGGAAAATGTGCTTCACTGATGCACCAAAAATCTCCCAGTCTACTAGGTGTACCTGGCACAGTAGAATCCACCTAACTTCTTCATGTTGTGGATTGAGTTAGTTACATTAAGAACAATTAAATATATAAGAAACTGTGAAAAAACAGAAGTTAGAATATTCAAGCCTGGTGCTTTGATATATACACAGAACTTACAGCTTTACGGGATCTGCCCTTTTATAAGGCTTGTATATCTGTTAATTAGCATCAAAAACTTCGACCTTGACATTGCAGCATTACAGTAGGACTCTGATTTCAGAGTTCCACATAATTAGTAACTGTTGGCCAAGCACCCGCAAACAGAATTGCACATTTCAGCATTAAATCCAATACGTACAACGTTGGTGAGGTTCACATTTCCAAAGAGGGGCATGGAGCGGGGTAAAAGTTGCTGAACCTCCATGTCTCAGCTCACCCTCGCTGCCACAGAAAGTTTTCTTTAGAAAGTCAGGACACACCAGTGAGTAAATGGACTCTGCATGGTTTTCCAAAGCTGGCCCTGTCAGTACGAGGTCCAGTGTTCAGAAAGCACAATTAGACATTATTAGTTTGCCTTATGTTCATCCAGTTTTGGCCGCCTCCCAAGAGCTGTAAGTCTCTGGGCTTTGCACGCTATCCTGGGGGGACACCCGGCTGCTCTCCTGCAGGCAAACCACCGCAATTCCATGTGCCAGCACATGTGCTCCTCACCGGGAACGATGCTTGCTTTTCCCTTCTGCTGCTTGTAAGTTTGCAATGCTTACAACGGGGAAAAAATCCTGTTCACTTTCCCTGCTTGACTCATCTCAAGGGGTTCAGCAGAGATGATGACTTAGTAAATGCTTTCTCTGGGAAGATGGCTATTTGCCCTGATGTGGGCATGCTGTCTTTGGGAAATGCTATTTGAAATCAATGCATCCTCCAAATTCATACCAATAATGCAACAAATATTAAAAATAATCACCCAAATTTGTACATGATCTAGAAGTTCCTCTTCAAATACAATAGAAATAGTTGAGGGGTCTTCAGTCTACTGCTGCAGCCTAATTCCCAGCCTGGTGTTTTAATTCTGAGCAAATCTAATTGTTAATTTCATCGTAGCATCAGGGCTATGAACTGCATATGTTGTGTTTATTCCCACAGTACCAGCACCTCCTATTAGCACTATTATTTTCCCTCGTAACAGATTCAGTCGTATTTGGGACCCCGCTGTACATCCCGTACTACACTAGTACAATAACAATTTCTGCTCCAAAGAACTTACAGCACAGTGAGGAAAAAAGCAGAGAACAGTAACATGGCAAATGATCTGACCAGCAACAAAACCAGAAATTGAAAGTCATACTCCTAAATCTCAGATAAATACCTTGTCATTTTGGCTATACTGTTCTTCACAGTTACGAAATGAAGTATGTTAAATTTCTTATTAGAAAAACAAGAAATATCTGATACTTTCACATTTTTCTCCTAACACAAACACTCTGGGGTCACCAATTGGTTTAAATCAAACTCAAGTTCTTCAGACTGATTCTCATGGTGTCTGCAGAATAAGGACCCAAGCTCAAAAGTTAATTGAAATATTCTACGTTAGTTACCCTCCTGTGCCAGAGGAGACAATTATGCATTGGATATAGAGATAATAATTTCCTTCTATGCTCTTTCTAATGTCCACATTAATATAATCCCAATATTAGTTTCATCTCCTCGAATGTACTAGTTGTAGTAACTGTTTTCATAAGCCCAGGCTTCTTTCCCATAAAGCAAAGCGGGCGGGAAATCATTCTGTGATCAGAATACGCAGCACTCCCTTAACTGGCTCATCATTCTGTAAATCAGGTTACAGTCCCTTTCACAGCATGCTGTAAACCTTTTGATTTTTTTTTTTCCATCAGTCTATAACCACAAATCCAAGTACTGAAGTGATCCATAACATAGGGTTTTCAAGTTCTCCTTCGCCATCACCTGATTCAGCAGAGCGTGGTTTAATTATTCAGCTAATCGCAGCAATGCGGTCGCAGTGATTCAGCAGGACCTGCAGCACTGCAGCGGGTCCAGGTGCGCAGGGAACACAGATGGGCACAACACTCCCTAACCCCACCAGCATTTTTCAGCCAAAAGGGATTTTTTTTTTACCCTGCAGCTGCTTGTTTTCTGCTGTGAACTGGGATAAGAACAGCTGGGAGCTGATCAGGTATCTCAGTTCCCTACACCGAGGTTTTAGAATCACAGAATCATTCCATTTGGAAAAGACCCTCAAGATCATTGAGCCTTGGTTTGCTCCTGCCTAACCACTCTTTAGCCTCACCCTGCAGACCCACAGCCTTGGTTTTTGTTTTTTCACTATTGCATTAGCTAGTTGTTTGGTTTTTTTTAATCCACCAGAATTGCCCAGGGAGAAGCTGTAGACCAGGATATACAACCTTGAGAAGGGCAAAAGGCTGGAAAACAGCACCCTGCCCATCAAATGACAGCCTTGGGCTTAGAGAGGAAAATCCCTGGGAGTTTTGCTGCTAAATCCCCCACGCAGAGGGCTGAATGTTTTTTTTCTCTCCGAGTGGGCCAAGAGGCCAGACTGTGAGAAGAGCCATCGTGTTGGGATAAGCTTCTGCACTAAGCGCTGGATGGCACGGGCAGGCAGGAGGCAGGTCCAGAGCCACAGTTCAGACCGGTCCCATCTGCTGCCACTCCAGTGGCCACTGGCCCATGGCCACAAACCAGCGCATGGAGAAGAGGGAAGGATCTGAGCAGTAAGCACCTGCACCTGAATGTGCCAAACCAAATCTGGACCTGCCAGGGTAGGTTTGGCAGATGCAAACTGTGACTTTTCATCGGCCATAGAGCCAGGCACATTTCTGGTGCGAGAGATGATGTTTTGGCAGCCCAGCCTTTGATCAGAGGGCCTGGACCTGGTTAGCACTATGGTTAAACTCTCCCTTAGGGCTCCAACAGGAGTCTGAATTGAGAAAAGTCAAGCATATTGCTTTATAAGTTTAACCCAGCTTTGTTTTGAGACTTCAGTGTGGGTGACTGAACACCAGAACAGCCTTTATTCAGAAGCAATCACTACTGCAATGAGTGTGGATGGAGCTGGGAAGAGGTTTCAGGTTCTCTGTCCATCATTCATTTGTTTTATGATGATGAGCCATCTGGTTTCCATAAATGAATCCCAGAAATAACAGTGTTTGTACACAGTGGTTCTAGCTGGGTTCAAGGACTTTTATCAACTTGGCTTCATAAATAATACTAGTCAGTGTTCTCCCAAGTATGCTGTATAAGCAACATATATATGAATTACTGATGCGTATGTTGATTTCCACACCCTAAAGCTTTGAAAATATTGATCTCTGTAGCAATGACATGATTCTGAAATAAACCATCTAGCAATACTTATCAGCAAAGTATTCTACAAGCTTTGGTGCAACTGTCACTATTTAACTAAAAAAGAGATTATTTAACACCAGAAACACTTAAAATCACTGTGTCATCAAGAACAGTGTTAACTTGCAGGCACAGAAAGGAGATAATGAGAAATGCTGCAGGTTTGCCTGACTTGCATCTCAGACTCAACCCTATTTATAGATTAGGTAAAATCCCAAATTAGAGTCAGTCACAGCAAGGGCAGAACATTGGTACCTGAAACCCTTCCTATCAATGTACAACACAGCCCCCAGCTGCCAACAGGCCCAACTCAGCTTCAAATGCTCAGAGTCCTCAAACAGTTTAAGAGGATCGTACCAACCTGTGTAATGTGCAAAAAAAGTTACCACTATTTTCTGTTTGTTTCAGCTTTTATGAAAAAACAGCTTAGAATCAACTAAGGGGTAAAAATCCACTGCAAAACACAGTGGGGTAAATCTTTGGCAATAAGTAATTAATTAGCAGACCAATTAATGACTCAAAATATCTTTTCCACACTATATTTTAATTATGAAGTGTCTTTGAGTACAACCAAGTGGGACACAAGTAGTCAATACTGAGCAGATCCTGAAGGCATAATAATAGTTCCTTGGTGTTCTTATCCAGTTATCTATAAATAATAGATTTTTCCCTTGTCTAGAAAATGTAACAAAGTGGGTTGTATCTGAAAACCTGGGTGGATGGACAAGATAAATATTCCACAAGGGAAATTCTGATTCAGTTTCCCTGGGCATTGCTGCAATTATTGATGCATGTAAAGATATTATTTTCACTAGATGAGATTTATATCACTTGTAAGATGTTAGTATAGCATAACTCCAAGATCTGGTTTTGTTTATTATCCTAGATGTCATTATATCTTAATTAATGCTTCCTGGTAAACTAAGAGGGCACTTTGCCAGGAAATTTATCTTATTTATCTTGTGAGTGGCACATACCTCAAGTTAATGCCGCCTGAATTCACACTTAGTGAACACATTACTCTTTTGTAAACTCACCTGTGCAATGGAGGTCTGAGATTTTGCTATCACACATTACCTTGGAAATGCTGAATTCCTGAACCTCAGGTCATTTTGAACAACATTACTCCACAAAAGCTGCAGTAACACTTACCAGTCACAAAATTTCTTATATTACAAATATTGATATTACATTCTAAGCATCATCGCTACATAGACCAAACTTGATCAATTTTTAAAAGGTGCACAATAATAAAAAAAAGCTATTTTTTAATTCTTGGTCATAAACTGGATATAAATTTGACTACATATCCTACAGCTTACCCACACTTTAAAACTGCAGCCTCAGTCTCTTCTGTTTTGAAAAGGAAAAGGGCCAGAGAAAAGCATCGAGGATGGAACGACTTCACACAAGGACTAGGGCAGGTAGAATTCCCCAGGAAGGGAACAAACTTCAACAGTGGCTGTAACAGGTGTCTCCAAAATCGCAAATGACAGGAAATGAGCAAAAAGAGAACTCAGAAAGCAAGCCATTGGCTTATATAGCACAGAAGGCGATGAGGAAAAGGGAGCATGAATTGCCTGTTACCTGTGGTGGTACAGAAGTTTGAAACTGCCACTTTGCTTCTTTGAGGTGGTTTATAAATTTAAGAAATCACTATTTCAAGCATCAGGTTCAGCATGTATCTTTGTACATAAAAAATATTGTGTCCTTCATTGCTGAGCCAAATGCTCTTTTTTCATACGCAAGAACAATAGCAGGCACTCTTATTACATTTATATCATACATTGTAGAATTTCAGCTAGAGACAAGTTCTGTAAATCATGATAAATTCTTGCATTGTTCAAAAGTAACTTCACAGGATGAATAAAGTATAAAGAGTTAGATGGTCCCTCATCACTGGCTTTGTGATAACTGCTCTCCTGTCAGAGTCAATGATAGTTTAGGTCCTGAATGATGCTACAGTAGTGGAAAACATGCCAGAGGGTTTTGCTGAAAGAGCCCACCCAAAATATACTGTGGTCACTTACAAATAAAAGCTCACCTTCCCATCATGTTAATGGTCAACACCATAGCTGGAGCTTTTATAGGTCCTTTTAACACCATGGTGATACTTGGGATGCAAAAATGCAGTCAGGAGGAGAAAGAAATCAGTGACAAATTTTGGTAAGAGATCCAAAAAAAAAAAAAAGCTCAGAATTCTGCTCTAGTTAAAGACAAGGTAAAGAGAAAGAGTTTTGTGGTTTGTTTTGCTTTGGCAGTCATTGATCACTAGAACTTCCAAACTGTATTTGCTTTGTTCAGAAAGAGGGAGTATACAGGAGCCCCTGTAGCACGGCAACCCCTTCACTGTACATTTATGGAAAAAAAAAAACCAAACACAACAACAACAAAAAAAATCAAATGAAAACAAAACACTAACCCAAAAAAACCCACAAACATTTCATGGATCAAAATATTCGGCCCATAATTTGACAGCTCACTGACAGTAACTAGCATCTAATAGGAATTTGGTGACAACAGTAAATTTGAAAACTACCACTGACAGAGGCACCCGTAGTTTGGTAAGAACACAGCATTTGAAGTCAGTGCGTTATTCTGCCTGCTCTGTGGATAACAGTTGTAAGCAGAACATAAAGCACTCCGAGGCGCGAAAATCATCAAAATTATTGGGAGAAACAGAAATTTGCTTTGGTACTTAATATTTCCTCTTTTTCCCCTTTTATTCCAATATTGCTGCTTTTGAACAGGATGTTCAAAAGGATCAAGAATCTTCAGAAAGCCTGACATTAGAGATTGTTATTCTATATGAACAGTATTACATAATATATACAAATATTCTTAATACATGAAACATCCACATACAAACTCTCAGGCTGAAATCTATCTCCCAATGTGAAATCAATGAGCGTATTCTCATTAAATCCCAGGGTCTTACACCCTCTTGCCAGAAAGCAGCAGACAGGCAGAAGAAGAGGCTTGGGAAGTTTCTTGCAGATGTTGCATATGGATGGACTAAATCCCAGTACATCTACAGGATGGAATGGAGTTGAAACTTTTGTTTGCTGCAGCAGAAAAAGGGACTCTGGTTTGAATTATAGGCAAAC
Organism: Patagioenas fasciata; assembly: GCF_037038585.1. Lineage (NCBI taxonomy): Eukaryota > Metazoa > Chordata > Aves > Columbiformes > Columbidae > Patagioenas > Patagioenas fasciata. The sequence goes on from NC_092532.1 coordinate 11,894,336, forward strand.
GTTTTTGAAATGTCTTTTCAAAGTACATAAAAGACAAAGTGTTAACGGGGAAATCTTACAGTCCTCTACTTCCACAACTATGCTCTAAGGAAAAATAAAATGCAGAGTAACATTCCTGAAAAGTTTGATTTGAAAGATGCTCTTCTGAAAAAAAGGAATATGCATTTAGGAAGCTGACCACATAAAATCGCTTTCTCTAAATATATGTATACACACCTTTCTATGGGAAATACTGAAGCAACCAAGGATGCAGAGAAGAATAAAACCTCCCAACCAGTCCCTACAATGCTTTACCTTGAAAAAACAGAAAGCGGGACTTATTTAGGACTTGCAGGCTGCATGCCAAAAATATATACAGAGACAAGTTTCTTTAATTTAGACTGAGGAAGCAACACAATAAAACGAAGGAGGTAGATATTTCAGTTAATTCAGATATTTCACATGCTCATTACTGTCTATACATCATTGAAATGTGGCTGCTGTACAACTACTTGCTAGCTGGGATTTCTACATTTCTGGTACTAGTGACTCAGGCAGATATATCTTCTTCCTTATTGTTTCTGGATGCTCGTTCACAGACTGTTCTTTTATTTAATTATCTTTTCTCTTTTTGTTTTGTGTCAGGGTGAGTGTTCACAGAAGTGCTATTACATCTTCGTCATAGAGACCATCTGTGTGGCTTGGTTTTCCCTGGAGTTCTGCCTCCGATTCATCCAGGCAAGGAACAAGTGTCAGTTCTTCAAAGGACCCCTAAATATCATTGACTTCTTGGCTATTTCACCCTATTACGTTTCCCTCATCTTCTCAGAGGATGACCCCAATGAGGAGGACGACAGGCCAAGCAGCAACACGTATTTAGAGAAGGTTGGTTTGGTGCTACGGGTTTTACGTGCCTTGAGGATCTTGTACGTCATGCGCCTTGCCCGACACTCCTTGGGCTTGCAGACTTTGGGGCTCACAGTTCGGAAATGCACACGGGAATTCGGCCTGCTTTTACTCTTCCTGTGCGTGGCCGTCACTCTGTTTTCTCCTTTAGTCTATCTTGCCGAGAACGAGTCTGGGAAGGTGCTTGAATTCACGAGCATCCCCGCATCTTACTGGTGGGCTATCATTTCAATGACCACCGTGGGGTATGGAGATATGGTACCGCGGAGTGTCCCAGGCCAGATGGTGGCTCTCAGCAGCATCCTCAGTGGGATTCTCATCATGTCTTTTCCTGCGACATCGATATTCCACACTTTCTCCCATTCCTACTCAGAGCTGAGAAAAGAACACGAACGATTGCAGTCTCGGCTAAACAGAGTAAAAAATGCCAATCACTCTGGTGAAAGCGATACCTTCAATGAGACAGACAGCTTGATCCTGGAGGATCAAGCATCACCAATCAAATACATTTACACAGGGAAGTGAGCCTGGCTGTAAAACTTCCCAAGAGCAGGAATGGAAATACAGACATATGGATGTCAACCTAACACACAAAGTAAAGCAACAATGTAAGTTAGGACATTATTTTTCTCTGCCATCATAGGTATAATAAGCAGTCAAGCCAACACAGCCAGCTCCAACACATTGTGATGGAGCTGGAGGTTTTGAGAATGTCAAAAGTCAGAGTTTATTCAAGAATAAATATTCATTCTTCTCTACGACTAATAAGAATAAACTTTGTCTCTGCCAGACATGTATCTTGCTGAATACCTAATACTGAACAAGTAACAAAGAAAATAGATTCTGTTGGCACAAATACACTTCTTATTTTATTTGCCTTTGATTTTCCAATGTTCTTGCAATTAACATCTTGAGTCAAGCATTAGAACGGATTTTTTTCAGGGCTACGCACCAGTGCTGGTTATACAATGCTCATCCACCAGGCATACTGAAGAAGCCTCAATGCACATCTGCATTCTGTATCTAAAGCCACTGATAAAATAAAAGCACTGTATGTGAAAGCTTTTGAAGTTTGCCTGTAGCCAGATGATCAATCTATAAATAACAAATTGCACTGCTATTGTATAAAATACGTAGTGTTTGCAAGAGAATTTGCTTGAAATGCAGTTGCGGTCTGCAATCTGTAAACATTTCATACTAGACAGCAAAAGTTTTCAAACTTCTTTTTCATATACTTATTTAAAAAAATAAGAAATAATAATTAAAAAAGCTTATTGACCATATTAAAAAGAGTTGTGTTATTTATTTTACTGAATGGTGATGATTTCTCTGAAAGATAAAAATATAGTTGTTGAAAACAAGATGACAGCTCAGAAGTATCTAAATGTACAATAGTAAAGAATGAGGTGAATGATTGACAGAGACGCAGGGAGAGTGATCTCCGAATACAAAGGAAGATGTCTCTTTCGGGTGCTCAGGTATGGCCAGAAGAAAGCAACAGGACTACACAGAAGTCAACTACACTGCTTCATGGCACAGTCAAAATGATCTCTCACAATTTGACCTTCTGGATGCCGTGACTGTGGTTGGTGAAAACTGATCCCAAGACACAAAGGGTCTGTGCAAACACCTGCGTGTTTAGAGCCCAGGGCAGCTCACAGGTCCTCAGGGTCTCAGTCATCCTGTTGACACCCACAGAACTTCATCATGTAGAATGCTGGGCATGTATTTAAGTACTGAATCAAGGCTTAAATTATTTTTAATCAGATTTTCAGCTTTCAGCAATGCATTTCTGAAATCCTACCAAGGTCCCTGTGACCTTGTGATGGAGCAAAACCCAGTGCAGTGACCATTCAGTTCCAGTTTGCAGCAGGCACTATTCTTGTACAGTGGGGTGCAGGTTGGAGCCCAAGGGACACTTCCAGGTGTTGATTCCAGGTGTTGGGACCCATCTCTGACATGGACAGACACACCATCACCTCTAGAGTTACATAACTTCATGCAGGCATTTGGGAATTTTGGTTTTCAGACAATGTCCTCACTGCGCTGCACGGCTTAAGTACAGAAAAGCACAGTTGCTGGCACAATTCAGATGACGTGACTCAAATTAATCTCTTGGATTTATCTTGCTACTGACCCTATGATTTAAACTAGAGAAACTTCAGCAGATTACAGATGGGCTGTTCCAACACAACTGGAGCAAGTTGATGCGAGATGACAGGCATTTATATTTGCCACATAAAAGGTGGAATTTCTGCTGGCTTATGCACAGGTCCATCTAATTTTATGTATTTATTTTTCAATTAGCATTTACTTTTTGCAAGCAATTCTCTACAGTGGGGCTACTTACATGGCAAACCAGACAAAATCCAACCCCAATCTAGACTATGACCCAGACCTCTCCAGGGTGCTATACATGGCAATGCCACCTATATTTCTCTGAGAGACTCCATATTTCTTAAACAGTTATTTCAGTTTCTTAGGAAAAACAATACCCAGTGCAGTCCACTTCTGCCCCTCCAGTCTGGCAGAGTCAAACCCAGTGCTTGCTCCCTGCTAGAACGTGAGTCTTGACACAGAACATGTCTTTAAAAAGACACTTCCCCCCACTGCCACACTTCACAAATAAAAAAAACAATTCAGGAAGTGAAACTGATTTGCTTTTTTTCTAATTGACAGTTTTCCTGCTAGTTCAGGAGTTAGTTCAGCATGATCCCACTGAAAATGAGCCCAGTTGCATTGCTCTAAACACGTACACAGCTGGAGAAGTATCAGAGCTTTTACTGCCCAAATACTTTAACAGCTCAATGCTCAACAGGTTCTGTGATGTAGGTGGGGTTGTGGATAAAACACACATGCAAATTCACAGCAATCAAAACCTTGACTCAGTCAAGCATCTAAACTTGTGTGAGTTCTTTCAAAACACAATGTAAGAATGTGCTGAAATATGGAGGTAAAACAAACACACACTCACCAGTGTTTAACAGTGAAGTGATTGTACTTTCAGCAGACTCAGGACCATCACATATTTCTGTTTCTAACTAATCTCCTCCTATAGCTGGGTCTGGGCTACACCAGCTTTCAGAGAAAATATCCTTCATGATTCACCGTGTTACTAGGGAGGGGAAAAAAATATGTTGAGAGGAACATTTAGTTCCTCTGTAACTCAACTGAGTAACAAATTCAGAACAAGCAGTTACAATTAGCAGATATTGTTGTTGCCAAGATCATATCATTTAATAACCAGACTTAATTAAAAGAGCAGTTTAGGTGCCTGGCATCCAGCTTCTCTCAGTTCAAAGCTTTTTCCCCTGAATCTAAATCCTAGAATCAGCAGACAAATGGCACCCATCGCCCAGGGGAAACCACATTGTTCAGCCCTCACCAATGCATCACATCTCTTTATAAGCTGATAACAGCTACTCTGATATAGCAACAACTCTGCTGTGTAACAAAGGGACCCACAAAACTCCCCCTGCACTGCTTTGCCTGGGGAAGGCGATAAATATCCTGCTCTGCAAACCAGCTACAGACAGAGAGTGACAGAACCCCATTAAAACTCAACACAGGACCCTTCCAGTTACTGGTCTGACTTGGAACCAGAACACAGCAAATGGGTTTTGATCATGGACTAAATGCAAATTCTCTACAATGTTGAAATAATACTGAGAGGCTAAGACCTTTGCTTTGACCTAATTCTCATTTCTTCAGAGATTCTGCAGATAGTTTCGAATTCTTACTGCAGCCCTCGTGCCTCCCGGCTGTTCTCCAGCTGTTCCTCCTCTTTGACTTTCATCAGTTCCTCAGGTAGAGAAGCATTACATAAACCGGACACATTATTTCAGTAATGAACTCACATTAGTTTCATGGGTTCAGTATTTTTTTTATTTCAACCTCCTGAAATCTGCTTTTCATCTGTGTTTGGTAGTTTGCAACCCGTCACTAGTATTCATAAATAATAAATCTGGTAAATTAATTATGTTAAGTCACATAAATTCATTGGAGAGAATAGTACATTATTTTAGGAGTAAATTGCAAAAGAGTTCACTAAGTGCTCTGCATGTCCTAAGTATAAATTGTAGCAGAACTATTTAAAACTCATTAGTCAACATTTTTATTTTGAACACACCCAAACAGTATTCTGCAATTATTTTGAACAATTAAGCACATCTACTGATAACAACTGCACTCTGCATGCCATCTTTTATTTTATTTCTTAATCAAAGATTCCCCCCCCTTTTTTTTTTTTTTGGTTCAGAGAAGTATTTTAATACATTGCAGTAATCCATAAATAGTGATGAAAACCTAGGAGGTCAAGAAAATGAAAAGTACAACACATTCCCTGAAGGAGAGTTAGGAAGTTTTTACTTCTACAAGTAATAAATTATTAGCCACAGGTTAAAGTTGAAACTGATAAAAGGCTGATATAATACCCACATTTCCTAAGTGGAGTCCGGTTCCTGCACGGTAAAGAGCTAGACATTCTAGCACATTTTACTGAAAGTATTAAATCCCTTCCTGTGAACTCTTTTACTTCTGTAGCAATGACTTATCTGAGCTAAATGGGGCTTTCATGGGTCCTACCCGTGGCACAATACCCAGCAAAGTGCTAAGGAACAGGACAAGGCTGTGAATATATCAGGGACTCAATACGCACAGTGGGCTCTCTGCTGGGCTTTGACATGGGGCATTAAATTGGATTTTCCCTGCAGGCAGAGCACGGCAACAGAGCTGAACACCCCTGTGTCTGTACAGGGCAGCAGCATCCAGCTCAGCCCAGGTCTGCAGAATCCTGACTAATTTGGGCAGCAAGTGTGGCATACGGGGTGCAAATCTTGTTAGGAAACTTTGGTTCTTAATTTGAAATATTATGATGAAACCTAATACACTTGGTTATTCTTTTTTTTCCCCTGGATAACTAAAATGAGACAAGGACAAGATGACAAAGAGAAAGAACTCAGGTGTTCCACTTCTCCCATGCTCCTGTCTTGACTGTTTCACTTCCAATAGAATGTAGTTTTCAAAAACTTATTTGCTCTAACATTTAGTGTCCTTGTAGCTCCCTTATGCCTGTATCAGATTGCAATGAAAAGCTCACATAGAGGGGAAAAAAACTCCGAAATTTAGCCCAAAGCTACTTCACTAGAAGAGAGATCTGCATTCAGAATAGTACCAAGGAAACTCCTGTATAAATTGCTGGTCTGGATCATCAGTTCCAAGCAGAAGTGCTGAAGGAGCACATGAACACAATATAACAGTAGATTCAGCAAAAGGGATAAAAGTCCAGCTCAGATTTCATTATTGCCAAATTTGATTCCTGCCATAACTACACCAGTTGTAAAAAACAAGCTTATATCTAGAAGGGAAGGGCATCCTCTGGGTGTTTCTTTTCTGAAAGTTATTGTCTGTTATATCATCAGTAATAAGTACCATAACAAGGTAATAAAACTTAATCATCCTGAAACAACACTTAATTTTTAAACCTTAAATGAAAAGGTCTACTGCTTCATACCTAACAATTTGACTCAAAAATCCTTCAGGATTTAATGCATTAGCATAGAACTCAACGCATGCATATAATAAAGTCATGATATCTTTCAAAATGTCCCGCTTGCCAGTTCTAGCAGCTAAATATTAGTCAGCCAGACACTAACTACAAGTCAACAGGTTTTACCTCAGCTTCTTCAAAATAATTTCTTTCCAGCAGCTTTCAAGAAACTGACTGTTGCCAGTCAGAACAAATGGAGTGATACAGAATCTGTCTCCTGCCTTAAGTTCAAGTAGATGAGATACAATTTATCTTGACCTTGCAGGGCAATGAAGCCTCCACAAAACCTCTGTGAGAATCCAATGATGTTTCACTTAATTCCAGGCAAAGATAATGATAATTTGCTGATGTTCCACCACTTGCTTTAATTTCATGTCCAGGTCCACATCACTTCCCACATGGGACACTGACTGAGCACCTTCCTAATTCCTTCTCTTGTTTTCACCTGCCCACTTTGGGACCCCATATCAGGAGCTGTTCATTTCCTACAGAAAAAACACCTCGTTAAAGAATTTTCTTATTAATATTCATAACCTTAAAGGTACCATATGACAAATACTCAAGATAATTGGATTGCACTTATGAACAGAGAATACTAATAAAACAAAGGATGTGCTTTTATGTCCTTCAGACTTTTACTGTCCTTTAAGTATCTTGCATTATCTTTTAGGAAAATATCTGTTAAAATTTTCTAATTAAAATTTCGCTTGCAAATCACCATTCTTGAAATATCTCCACCAGAGCAACAGAGCAGGTAACAATCATGAAACTTTATGCCTTGAGGATTTCTCCCAATTATCTACATTGTCATTAGTCTGATGTCTGACTTTCACCCTGCTGTCCTGAAGCTTTCCTGACTGCCCAGTTCCACACCAAATTAGTCAGAGCTGTTCTATTTCTGAGTCTTTATTTGAGAATTTCCCAAAAATCTTTTCAGCTCAAAGACAAACTCCAAGAAATTTCAAACTTTCAGAGATAAAAGAGCTATGAGCTACTCATGATTAAAGAACAAAAAATTATTACACAGTTCAACAATGACACATTAATAGACTCACACAGCACAATGTTTTTTTCAGGATACTTTTAGCAAAGAGAGGGTGAAACCACAGAGGTTGAAACCAGCTCTATCTGTAATTTCAAGTCCAAGACGCAGGTTTGTACCTTGAACGGTGCTACAGTCAGTAGGATTTATAAAGTCATTTCCAGAGTTCATTAAAACAATGCTGCCAGCTCATTAAGGTGCAAATATGGATGCTTAAACAAATTAAACTAATTTCATACTGATACAAAGATACCTAAGGGAAATCAAAGGTCAAAGAGGTTTATGCCATAACTGATGCAGAGATTGTGAAATGTTCTAACAGAATTTAAAACCACATTTTGTCTACAGAATTTTGCCTTTCTGAATAAGACTGTAACCAAGGGTCCATTCCTCAGAGTCATTACACAGGTGACGTTAAAAAACAAAACAAATGCTAAAAACCAAACACCAAACCACAGAAATGCGTTTCAAGAGCAAAAATATCAGAGGGAACATTACACAGAACAACAGATAAAATAGTTTCTAATTATCTCCCAAAAAGAGCAAAATATGTCAGCAGCACAGGATAATAAGTTTGCTGGGTCTTAATCCCCGTTTGTCAAAATAACAGCAAATTAAAGGCCTATTTTTGCAGGTTGTTGGATAATTCCTGCAATCTGCTGAGTGCCTCTAGCTTTGTGAAAGTCTAGAGAATCTCAATCACCCAGTACACTGAAAAGTGCAAATAAATAGGACAATAAGGTGGTTACATGTTATACTTTTGACTACACTTTTTTTCATTGAAGTGACACAGATTCTGACTGCTCTTATAAAAGACCTCTATGTTTCACACCACCTGCTTCTGTAGCTCAGCTTGAGATACCAGAGTAAAGAAGAAAAGCAGCCTAGATGTGCTGTAAATCAGCATCACTCTTAAAAGCCATAGGCTTAATTCAACTTACCACAGCTGAGAATGAGGCTGTGAGCACTTCACATGGCTGCAGTACATTCACTGTCATTCTCTCCCTTCTTCAGGTGATTCTGAAATGTGAGAAAGTTAATGAGAAAGCTAAAAAGATAGATCAATCTTTCTTTTACCACCAATCATGATCAATGGTTCAGGCTTCACAAGCTTTGTTGGACTCTGATCCCTGCAACCTGTTGACAAGAATTGCAAACCCAGACACAAACACGAGCCTTTGTATTTCCGTTCTTATCTATAATCCTACCACTGCATGCTGTAGTTTCATACATACATTGATCTTCCTAAAAAGACTGACCACACACTCTCTGAAACAGCTACGCTAAATGTTTCCAAACATCCACATTTCTAAAAGGGAGGGAATTTCATAAGACCTTCCAAGATTGCCAGGGTGGCTGATTCTAGGTGAGAATGTGGAAGAAAAGGGACACAATTATCAACACATGCTGTTTCCAACAGAGAGAAGAGGGGCCACTAATGGGTTTCTGATACAGGAAGCATCCCAACCTGTAAACCACTATTAAATTGTTGCATTCCTGCACATGAGAGAGAACATATTCCAATTACAACTGCAAGGAGGTGCTGAACCTGCTCCTTAAGGGCACATTTGAGAGACAAGCTGGCACAGCCATAGCCATTTGCTTGCTCAACTCTGGCTAAAAAGCAGCACTGAGAACTGCCAATATTTATGTGATTCTCTCATTTTATCCAGAGAGCAAGAGCAACCAGCCAAAAAGTCTTGGAGCACCCTGAACATAACAAGACAGCAATCGCATGCATTTCCCCTAACTGCTTTTCTGTTGAATAATCAAGCTTATATTAACTTTGGAAGTTTTCCTCATCCAAGATGTGGTGGGTAAGTTCAGTGGCTTTGAAGCTGAAGACTCTGCACAGAGCTTAACCACGCCACAATTTAGGCATGGGAATTGTCCCAAAGAACCATATGTGCATGGCTGGGTCACATGAGACAGCAGGGGAGCAGCGCTAGAGGAATACTAGTAGAGGTTTTTCCTCCGGTTTGCCAATAAGAAATGGCTCCAGTTTCCACAGATAGAGTTTGTTCTTTCCCTTCATTCATGCCTTTAGTGTTGCACAGGGGAAATCCATTTTTTATTCATAGGCTTCAAGAGGATCAGTAAATACGCTGTGTCATGGCAGACAGTTTTTAAGTCAACACCTCCCCAGCTGTGACCTGCACATCTGGGGAGTCAAGCATATCTTTGTAACATTGCACCGGCCTCCCTCCCAACACAGTCACTCGATTTACTTTCACTGACTGAAGAAAAACACTGAAGAAGCATCTTAACATGTGCACCAAATGTCCAGATGAGTGGGACTGAATGTACAGGAACACCACTCTGGATTGAATCCTGATCTGCCCTGGATGCTCTCCCAGAGGTCCTCACCCCTACTGTCTGACAGCCATCTAGTGGTGCCTGCATATGCAGCAAGATAGAGGAGCAGATAACTCACTGCTCAGATGGATGGGTCCTCTCCCCTTAGAACTAGAAGCTGGTGTATGAGGGCAGAATATATACTCTAAACTTACGGAACTTTATTTGCCATTATCCTATTAAAAAGTACTTTGCATTTCTATACATTAGACATCACCACAATGCTGTTTTTACAGTTGTCAACTGCATTCTTCAATGAGGAGATGGGTTACTTGAACATAAATTGGTGCAAGTGCCCCCTCCTCCCTGCAGCCAGGCCTCTTTTCCTCTCTAGGGGGAAACCAAGCACAGGGTGCTCCTGTCTTCTTCCTGCACTGCTGCCCAATGGACAATTGCTCCAAGACATGGACAAGGTATACAAATGGTTCAACCACAGGCACTGAAGATCCCCTCTAGCCTCTCCCAAAGTCTCGCCAAAAGGTTTTCATTATGAAACACACACAACAGTGATTCTTGCAGTTGCCTTTAACTGCTGCCTCCTCCTCCTCCTCCTCAGTGGTCCTTTTATCTACCCTCCACCCTCCCTTCACTTTCATGCAATTAAAAGCTGACAGATTGCCTTTGGAGACCAAGCTCCTTGCTACAATAATTTCCCATCAACTGAAGGGAATTCCTGCCCACTATAACAAATCCAACCTGAGCTTTTCTATTTTCTTCCTCAGTTACCAGCTACACCCTTTTGTATTCTAAACACTGAAATTTACACCACCTGCCCACAATCACCTAGAGACATTTGTCAGGCTTTTGACTTCACATATCCCCTTCTGCAATCTCCTTTTACCTGAATATTGGTCTGCATTGCTCCCAGCAGAAGCAAGGAGGGCTAGAACAAATCTACAAGATACTTTGCATGAGACAGAAACAGAAACCCCTGTAATGCTGAGCACACTTCTAAGCTCAGTAGACCATTGCACTCATTCCTAACTACAGACATCATTCACTAGGCTTGAGACTTTACAGGTGCTGCATTGCCTTGAGGCTCTGAGAACTGTGAAATTAACAGTAAAATATCTTGGGTAGCTTAGCATGAAGGCAAGAAGATTGCAAGTTAAGTTTTATTCAGGTTTACCTAGAGGGCAGGAATGTATTCCAATGTAAGGGAAGAAAAAAGGGAAAAAGAGTTTAAAGAGTCAGCAGAAGTATTCAGAGTCAGGTAAAACTATTGCAAACAGTACAAGCAATCTAAAGAAAACCAACTGCCTCTAGTGTTTGCCTTTAGCTGCACACATAGGGGTTAGTTCATGGTATTACAGATAGATTGACACAGTTCATGCCGCTTGCCAAAAGCATGACTTGACCCCAGAACACAGTAACTAGTCAAACTACTAATTCCTACTAGAAAGAAATGCTGTTCATAGGATTCTGGTCAGCTACAAAGATAAAGATATTGACATTGCATATTGGACTTGAAGTTTGCTTTTCCTCTACCTTCAATATATCCAAACCTCAGTTTAATTAAACCCCTCAGCTTATTTCAGCAGAGATGCCTTGCAGAGAAATTGCATGCAATGTTTTCCTCAAGCACTCAGAAAGGAAACAAGAAACACAACAACCAATAAATAATGCAAGAGAAACCAGTCCTAACTTTGACAAAATAAATCTCCCTTTACTTCCTCCAGCCTGGATTCTCTCCAGAAAAGCAGATTCCTTTCCTTCTCACTGCAGCATGCTGACCACCCAGCCCTCTGAACTTTCCACAAGACCCAAACAAGCACTGTTCCCAGCAATTTATAGTGATCCCCAGCTGGCCCTCATACCCCAGCCTGATTAATCAACACCGAGATGTTTTTTCACCTGCTGAGCTTCTAAGTCTCTTTGTGAAGTCCTACAAGCAACCAAAAGGAAGAAGAAAAAGGGAAAAGCTTTAGCTGGTGTTCATCCAAACACATATCATTACCTGGAAGATAATATCCTTAGGGAGGAAAAATGACACAATAAGTTTTCCAGGACATAGTGCAGCACAAGAATGCCGTGTTATGCACTTTCTGAGAAATTTGCTTTCAGCTTTTTTTGCCCCTATTAAAAAAGGCACAGATTTTGTCGTGGACTTTATAGCAGAGGCATCAATCCCAGAGAGGTCTCGAGACCAGTCCTGCTTCACAATGAATTCACACCACAATCAGCAAATCAACTCGATTGCTGATGTGTACCTTTCCAGAATGAAAGCTCCAACTAATAGCTCAAAAGCTACCTGGGAGCTCCTGGTGAAACAAACTGCAAGTGGATGAAACTACAGAACTATCAAAAATCACATTACTATTATGTTATTTGCAAGCACAAATACAATGTGTGCAAGCAGAGAGAAAAACAAACAAATGGCTCCCTGTCCCTCTGAAACTTGACAAGGTGGGTGGGAAGAAAACATCACCAAATTAGTTGATCGTTAGACATCAGCCTTTTCTCTGCAGATAAATCTCCTGTTGAAATTAAACACAAGTAAACCAGATTAAAAAATATAACCAAAAAACCAAAAGATAACTCAAGCTAGTAATGTAAGAGCAAGAGGAAAATAGGGAATATTGAAAATGAATTCACATATTTATATTAGCAAAAGATTAAACGCCATGTTCAAAAGATTTAAATTATTTCATCATGGTTTTATATATACATTATATTTTTACACCGGGTAGTGTGATAGCAAATGCTATTTGAAGTACAGCATAAAATTATTAAAACAAATACTCCTGAATACAGCGGTTATTACTGTACCATGTTACACGGAGAGGCACCTACAAACGTGGTTCCATTGAACTGGAAGCACAGAAAAATGATTTTGATCATCCAGTCTGGCCTATAGACCTTTCCTTTGCATTAAGCCACTGAAATGACCAAATCCAAGTTGGACACAGGGTTATTCATCACTCATTGTCTGTAGATCCAGTGATGTTGTATCCTGAGTGTGTTACCTGTAGAAAGAATTAAGATGTCTGTGCAAAAGAGCTCCCAGTCCATGCAAAAGGTAAAGGAGAGTGATTTATTACGAACATTTTCCATGTGTCTTAGTGGTTCCACATTTTTATGTAGTGTTCTTAGTTTCAGCCACCTATTTTTAAAGCATTTCAGAAGGATTTGCTATTGAGTCAGTGGGAAGATCTGAGGGAGGCAAATTAAAAAGAGATAAATGAAGCACAGTGGACAAGGTGAAGAAGGCAAGTCCACTGTGCTGGAACCTGCACAATGTAGGAGAGCTGCCTCGCTGCCATAAGAGCATGTTTTGAAATGTGGCTTTAATTGTAGACCTACAGCTTGCCAGCACCAGCTCTCACTGATTTTCACTGTTCTACTGACTTGTCCAGCCTGCATTTTGTGTGGCACGTACCTGACAATAAAATGTGACCATTTCCCCTCCCACACGACAGCAGTAAATATGCAGTCAGGCTAATGGGACAAGCAGCATGTTCATCAGTATGGGTTAATAAGTAGATTTTCCCTACTTCAAGAACAGTGCAAAATAATTAATTATGTTATTGAAAACACGTGAAGATTCAAATCCTGGGAAAGCACCACATAGGATTTTCACAAATTCCACCCAAAAACCAAAGCTGACACCTGACTTCAAGCTACAAAGCTCAATCCTGACCCAACTCTCTGCCCCTGATATATTAATGTACAGAAAAAGCCCCTCAGGTGTTTAAAAATCACATCCCAAGCAGCTTCATGTGTACATCTCAGTTTGATCAGACACGTTACTGTTGGCCTTGTAGTTTTTAGACTTAAAGTTATGTTTTAGACAGCTTGTAAGATTGCTGCTGTGGAACCTGGAGCCTTGGGAAGAGTTTTTTAATGAAGAAAATGAGCAGAAAGTGGCAAACTAGGAGTACATATCTTTCGAACAAGCATAACACTGCTGAACTATCTATAAGATAAACTGTTGCCATGATGTTTTCGTCTCCAACTGCCCTTTTTTTTTCAACAAAATATATTTTCCTCATATCAACAAAAAATATTAATGGCATTTTTTCAGATTTTCTTTCAATGTATAGATTTTTCTTACTTTTTACCAAATAGCTGGTTTTCTTCCCAAGACAATTAAAACTACTGATTTATGTGAAGCTAGGACAGATCTTTAGATATCAACACTGCCTGTAATTAACAGGTTTTCCTTTCTTACTTGTTTACTGATGAAGGGGAAGGGTGGACCTTCAGTTTGCTGTAAGAATATAAAATGAAACCCAGTAAGAACTGACTGTCTATGATAAGGATGCCTCAAATAACTGAGAATAGTGTGATTTAAGAGGTCACTGAAAAAAAAAAAATGAGGAGAAAAAAAAAATCCCACTTCATTTTTTTCCTGTAACAGCAGAAATTTTAACACAAGTTTTTAGCTGGCATCAGTAAAACATGAATTGTTTCTTAGGCTGAATTATCACTACATGTTTCATAAGGATTAACTGGCATGTTGTTATTAGTCAGTGATTCAGTATGCCAGAAGATTGGAAGATTAAACAAAAGCTAATCTCTAGAAAACTAGGACAAAATCCTTTGTTTCTTTTTCAGGAAAAAGAATTCACAGCTTGCAGGTTCTCGGGAGCTGGCTTCCCCCAGGCTGTCGTGGTAAAACAAAGTTTTTCACAACAACAATTCTTTCCCATCCACCTCTCCCAAACGGACGAATGCATCCTCCAGCATCCGGGTATTACAGAACATCAGGGTTCAGGAAGCACTACTGTTGTTCTTTTTTGTTGACAGCTTAGCACTAATAATAATGAATTTTTCTATACATCAGGCAGCTGGTTTTTTGCAGTGGTGGCCAGTTTGACACAACTGGAAAAGGCTGGCACATCGGATTGCTGCAAAGTTTGAGGAGGTTTTCAGCAAACTTCTGGTAAACAAGATGCTGTGAAAGGTGTTTATGGGTATTTTAACGAAAATTGTTGGCAGATTCAACGTTTATTTTAACTTGAATGCACAATATAAAGCACATTTCAAGTTCTTGTCACTGACTCATCAGGTGTAGGATCCATCTTCTAAGAGAACGAGATTTAGTTCAACTCCTTGTGTTCTATCAAAAATCCCTCACTACAAAGGATATTGTTGCTTTCACATAACTGAGAATGCTGCCAACGTTTAATTATTCTCAAAAAAGAATAACAATCTGAGTTCTGGACGTAAAACCTGAAATGAAATTATTCCAATCTATAACCAATACCTTTTTATTCTTTTCTTGTGTTTCCATGATGGTCTGTAAATCTAATCCAAAGCAGATGCATGTTCAAGTCTCAGCTTTTGGGAGTCCCTAAATATACAAACAAAGTACTTTTGACATATTGATGGAAAACCATATATCCAGTTCTTGACTAAGCAGCAACTTCACATTCTTCAAGAGAACAATGAAACAGGTAAATGTTCCTTTATCATGATAGTTAAATAATATTAATTTTTTATATAGGAACAACGGTGAATTTAGAGCCAATCTCCTAATACAGTTCTACACCAGGTTTGCCTTTTATACTCAGGCATTGCATTCGCAGCAGCACCTCTCACCAAGTTCTCTACAGGAATTATCAGTGGTACTCAGGACTCCCCAAAACAGATAAAAGATCACAAGGGTAGATCCAGTTCTTGGTAACATATGACATAAATAGACAGCAATGATATGCCTCCTACAGAATACCTAAGATTTGCAAAGGTGCCTTAGGTTCTGGATGTTTTAAAGAGATTTTCAGTATTTAACAGACTTTTGACAGGTCAAAAAAATCCAGGAGTTTAGCACTCATGCGGAAAATTATGAAAATGGCCTAAAATGGCCTTTGAAATGTCCAAATATCTTCAGTAGATCTGGAAAATATTTAAGATCATGCTGTATGACAGAGAAAATGCCACATATTAAGTAGATCTCTTGTATGGTTCTATCAAATATTCTCCTGCACTGGAAGAAATTTCCCATCCAGGTGCGGGAGATTGGCCAGGAACAGCAAAGCACAAATATCACAGTTCCTGGGAGGATTTATCCAGGGGAGAGTGAAGCTTTAAAACATTTGCAATTCATACCCGAATGATCTCTTTCTCTCCTCCAGGCTCTCTCCACAGTCATGTTCTGCTTCAAGTCCCAATTAAACAGATGCAGCTGCTAAAATTAGTTATCTTAACGGTGATGCTTCGGTTCATGCCTCTCCTTGGGCACAAAGGCACCTCGGTGGCAGTGACTGATGGCTGGAAAGGTCAACGGTCCTGCTCATCTGCTCCGGGGTCAGATCCTTCCCGTGGCAAGGGCTGGACCCAGCAGTTGGTTGTGGGCACTTTTTGCCTTCAAGGACGTTCTGACATGGATGTGTTGATCAGCCAAGAACTTGGCAGCAGCAGGACTGGGGTCTTCCATCTACATGGTATATCTCCTTCAGTTGGACTATGTAGGAAAACATAAAAATCAACTTTGACTTCCTGAATTAATTAATTAATATCTTTTGTCAGTCTTGCAGCACACAAGTGTCTATCATTTCTCAAAAAAGCGGGAAAGAAGAACTTACCAGATGTTTCTGTTTGCAAACAGCCATTTTGGAGGATTAATAGCTCCTGTAGCCTCAGTAAAATGGCATAGGGTTGGTTTTGTTTTTTGGTTGGTTGGTTTTGTTGGTGGTGGTTTTTGTTTTTTCCTCCACTGGAAAATAACTTTCCTAACAGAAGATCTATTCAGAATTTCATGTGCATAATTCTAATTTCAGTGACTGTTCCACTTCAAAGGTATGAACAGCATCATTTCCAGGGTGTTTTGACCAAAAGGCACCTGCATATATTTGACAGGGAGGGCCCAGAGTCGTTGCACACACGACATATCTTAAAAACCACACAGTCAGAAATTCTGATTCACATTCACAGGTATGTACTCCCAAAACATTGTATGTGCAGTGATCCAAGGAAATGTCCATCATATTCTCGGCTGATATAAACACACATAACTCCACTGAAATAAATAAAACCACCTTCTAACTGATTCAGCTAATAATTTCTTAAGCAAACTGTATGATATTGCCTCTGTGCAGCTCATTTCTAAGGGACAGGAAGGTGACACATGATGTCTCATTTTTAACAGACTACAAAATGAACCCTAAGCACCTACTGAAATTATTAAACAGTGATGACTTGCATTTTAGCAGCTGACCTCATATTCTGTGGTTCAGGTAAGGTTACCTGCCTCCTCGGTGATTTCAATTTTCATTCAATAACCATTTTGGTTGACACTGATTCCGTCATATATTATAATTCTAGGCTCACCATTCATTTGAAGAAAGAAGCTGAAAAATTGACTATTCACATCAAGGCTTAGGGAGTGATGTTACAAAGTGTTTTGTTAACTAAACACATCAAGACTTAGAGTTATGGTGACAGTTCTTAGTTTTCCTGAGGCAGCTGGAAATTAAAAGAATGCAGAATCTGGACACATCTATGATCTTTTTACTAAACATGAATTAGCATGCAAAATCATTTCTACATATTGATTTGTAGCTACCTGAAGATTCAGGCTTGAAAAATAGGGATAATTCTTAAAGTGTCTTTTGGGGCCATACTAAGTGTTCTTTTTCAAATCAGCTTGTTGCCCCATATACTAACAGTTCCTTGGTGGGCAGTTTTTTACCCTGAACACATTGCTAATCTGTAATCTACTTTCTTATCTCCATACAGCTAAATGCCATTTCTGCTTACATCCAAAATTGTAGTGACTGCTTGGGATCTTAAATCTCACAGTAGGACAGGTGTCGATCAGGAATGCCTAATACAGCCTGGAAAACAGGAAAATACAGGCAAAAACCAGTAAGACATCCCTACCCCACAAAACAAGCACAATCTTACACAAGTGGGAGCTTTTAAAGTAGATCTGACCAGTGAGAGAAATCCCACCAAAATGCCATAAACACATGGAAGGAAATGGTAAAGTTGGAGAATGTCTTGCCCAGTGCTCCCATTTAGGTAGGGAACTGAGGTCCCAAATTATCACCATTTCCACCAATACTTCATATTCTTGGTATCAGAAAGGCTGAACTCCTGTTTATGGCTGTTACTGAGGGTGAGGTGCATTAATAAGGCTCAGAGTGAAAGGGCATTAGAAATCAGGAAACCTGACTTTTATTCTTTGCATTTGTCCGGTGTCCTCACGTCTCATGTGCTCAGTCTATCTAAAGGGACACAGAAAGAATTACAGTTCCCTAGTTGTGAATGATTGATTACCCTCTCTGATTTCTAATTTTGCCTGAGTAAATATTTCAGGTTCTGGTCTTGAGGTTGTAAAATAAATCATAATATAATTATACCTTGCCAGTGTTTCAGAGGAAAAAAGTGTATGAATTTATTATTTCTGATAAGCAGTTTTATAATAACAGAAGCCCGAGGTTTACCAGCAAGACAAAACAATTAACTTATTTTATCTGTGCATTTCATTCCAGATTAAAATGGCTAAACTCAGAATTTAAGACTGACCCACTTCATTCTGGAAGATGAGCAGGTTAGTGCTTAGAGACACAAGGAACATGCAGTTGTTGGAAAGGCAGCTTGTTTCAAGTTATCAAATATATCAAGCCAAACAGTGGGCACTGAAGCATTCTATCTACTGTCAATGGATATAAATTGCTTTATTTTACATAATGAAAGTGCAATTTGTAAAGCCAGCGTTTGGAACTCAAGATAGTGAATTATCTTGTAAACTACCTGATTTTTGGCTGTCAAGCAAAAATCCTGTCTGGAGAGGATGGAAGTCAAAGGCTGAGATTTATTGCAATTCCAGAGCAAGACTGACATGACAGATTGGACATAAACTGTGTGTCAGAAGAGAAGAACACTTCATGGTATGTGATAATTCTGTATGTTTGTAGCTGGGTGTAATTTCCTTGTAACCTCACCACTGGCTCACTCTCTGCCTGCCTCTTCCTTTCCTTTTCTCAGCCACAGAGATAATAACTCTCCTTCGGTGCATAAACAGGAGTTGGCCTCAGCATGCAGAAGCAGAAAAGTGCAATTTGGAAAGGCTGAATTAGCTCAAACACTCATGATTTACCCAAGCAAAAGCATGAAGACTTGATCAGGTGCAAGAGGCACTGACACTTCTCTTGGACACTTGCCTACCCACTCTGTTGCTAGAAAAACTGGGCTGTGATCAACAGCCGTGACAGATAATAAACCTGCTATTGGAGTTAACACATCCTCGCTCAGCCAGAACATGACTCTGCTTGGCTGTAATCATGACCCAGACCCATAACAGCACTTAATGTCACCAGCCACCTAAATTTACTGTAATAAACGGAGTACATCAGTGGATTCCTGATTATTTCTATTATGAGAGTATAAAAGGCAGAAACCTGAAAAAGCTAAATGACACATCTCATTGCTATTTGAATGGTAATCACTCTGCTGCCTGTTTGCCCGGCAGGCAGGGTGAGTAGATCAGGGCACAGAGTGCCAAGCTCTCAATGTATTTCTTTTCTCTAACCCATTTAATCAAGTGACACGTCATCTGGGAGGCATTCACATTACATCTGGCATATTATCAAAAAGCAAAGGTAACCACAGCCTGAAGAAGCTGGAGCCCATGCTTGTTCTGGGCAGCAGGTAGTCCCTCAATATGGATTACTTTCAGCCTTCTAGTCTTTTCTTTTTTTTTCCTCTTTTGACAAGTTCTGAATTATCTATCAATATATTTTTTTTAGCAATGGAAACTCATTTTAACCACTCTGCTTCCTGACCTCATTGCAATTGTGGCATTCAAGAACAAGAAGGTCTCAAATTACATTAAGCCCATCAAGAGACAGTCTGGGAAATTCTGTTTTAAACATCAGATTGCAACCTGAGCCATAAATTCCAAACAAGGGACTGTACTAACTAGTTAAAAATGTATATGCTTAAGAATAACCTTTCACAAAAGTAAAGGAAGAAGAAAAAAACCCCCACAATACTAATCTTGAGTGCAATGAATTCCAAAGAACTACGTACTCGTGTACTGAGAGATTGAAATTTACTCACAGTGGGTTGAAAACAGAACCTAAGAAGGACGTTGATGGAGTAGAGCCTTTGTGACAAACTCCTGCTCAAAGCTGAGTTTCTCTCTAAATGCCTAATTCACTGTAGTGTACTCCATAAAATTTCTACACATCTCAAGCTTTTAAAACTCAAATGATCTCTGAATCCAGTGATTGGCTTCCATATTCAAGTGATTCCCAAAATATCAACTCAGGTCTCACCTGTTTGCAAAACTTTCTGTTTTGCCAAAGACTGCCAAGTTCAGAGCAGCAGCGATGATGTGGGGATTGTCATCATCTAAACCATGAACAGATTTGCTCAGGTGGTAGTCAGGCTGCTACAGCCATTCTGGATTAGAAGACTGCTATGAATCGCCATGGATATCTATCAAATTAATTTAAAGTTCTATAGAATGTATCTACATGGATCTAAAGCTAAGTGGGAACTGATGTGTGAATGGGTTTAACCTGAGGTTAAATTAAACGAAAAACAAAAGTAAATGACATGGCATTTGAATGCACAGTAATGCCAAGAAATACAAGTTTGCTACATGGAAAAGGAATTTTAGAACAAAATATTGTATTAAAAAGCTATTGGCTATTTGAGGATATTATAAAAAGATTTAATACAAGCCACTGCTAGGTAATGTAATTTTGTAGAAAAGCCACTGTGAATTAAAAGAGTTCATACAGTGGTCAATGGTAGATTAAAATAATGAAATTTTGACCCCGCAAGATATTTTAAAGCATATGATTGGGATACGGCAATCACATTATCTCGTTCATTGTCTGACATTATGGAGGAAAGTAGCTAAGAACATTTCAGAGAGTGAATTAGATGCTGTGAATAAAGACCTTGATGGCTGTGAAAAAAGGCCAGGCTGTGGAAATCCACCCTAGTCTTTGTAGCAAGTCAGAATGCTGAAAATAACATAGCTGTGGTGACACTGAAACTCTTATATGCATGGAAGGATAGATGAAGATCCTTAATGATTGCCTTAATGACTTCCTGAGAACTTGACATTATATAAAAGCACTGGAAAAGCCACAACGATGAGGATTATCTCTTTAGCAACAACCATCAATAAAACCATGTAGAATAAATAAGAAATGCTAGATCCTAGAAGCAATCAAACATTCAGAAGTCTCATTTTCCCTTATGGGAACTATTAACATAATAAAAAAATTAGAAATGGCATTATACAAAAGGAATTTTGCAAACATGCTCGCTACAGAGACCAATCCTATAGACTGCGGAGGATTCCCAAGTTGAGACACAGATTTTTTCCCTCTCCAGATCAGTGTTCAGGAACATTCTGGTGACAAAAAGGTTTCATGCTAGATAAATCTGAAGCCCATAATACTCAGCACAAATTTTCCTGATGAATGAAGGCTATTTCTACAGAATATCACATTGTAGAGAAACATTTTGTCCCAAACTGATGACTTTATTGCCACTGAAAGCAGCTTTTTTAATAACAAGAGGGAGTTTTTATGACAACAGGTTTCTGGTTCACAACCCGGCTACTCAGGTCTAGACAAAAATTACTTCTCTGCTAATTCCTTCTTTACACTCAATGTTTATGAGAGAAAACAGAACCATGATTCAAATACTGAGAAAAGGGAATTTCATGGCAACCAGCAGAACTCTGTATACCTGCTTGAAATCTGGGACATCATCTCATCCTTCTGATTTTTCTTGCTTTGTTAGTGGATGTCAACTCTACCACACAAGTCACCTCCATTTAGCTTTGTATTTCAGATAAGACTTATCACCTCATTTGCACATCTGTGCCCAGCATTGACAAAATATCTTCCTTTCCAATGCACACGCAAAGACTGCAGCGAGCAGCATTGATCATTCTATTATCACTCTGTTATGCTTAATTTCCTCTTCATCTTTCAAGTCAAACTCCATCTCCAACTACATCGATAGCAGTGGCAACACACAGATTGATTTCCCCGGCCTTTGGCAGGCTGGCGTATGGTGTAAAATTGCTTTTGTGTTAGCCCAGCACCACCGAGTTCTCCTAAACCATTCAAAGAAGCAAATTAGCAAGTGCATCGCGATCTTTAAGCGCTCCGATATGACTTTGTAACAAGCAATTAAGTGATGTAGCCAGACAGTTTGACAAAGCACTAGAAATCTCTGCCAAGAGGGGGACTCTGCTGCAAAAATAAACCAATCTCAGCTCCTGGCCTTGGGCAGGGCTCAGGGCTCTGCCCCTTTCCTGGTCATCATGCAACACACCGCAGTACGGGAAAGCGCGGACAGTCATTCAGCAATCTCCACTCTGAATAAATAAAGGCAGAGCAGAAAATCAAATGCAAGAAACTTTGTGAAATGAAGCAACTCCTTCATTCTTCTAAAGAGAAGAAGTCATCGGGAAGGGATGTCCCTAGAGTTCCTCTTGACGGTGGCAGTGATTTCCTGATGGCATCAATGGCTGCCATTGGCTTTGATTTCAAGGATGAAAGAAGAGCTTTTCCTCTTCCTTCTCCTTTCCAGACCCACCCAAACCACCAGCACTTGCCTCATCCATTGCCCAGCCAAAGTGTCCCATCGTCTAATGGTCCCAGAGGTGAAATTACTGAACACAGAGGATATTGCGATTATAAAAAATGTCAATTAAACCAACAAAAAAATCTCATCAGACCAGCTCTGGCAGGGGGGTTGGACTAGATGATCTTTCAAGGTCCCTTCCAATCAATCCCTAACATTCAGTGATTCTGGGATTCTTTGGCATTTCCAAACATAGCCAGGCTGTTATCAGTAACTTGATTTCATACTTCATCAACGTAGTATCTTGCAAACTGTCCTGCATATCTGCAGACACAGAACTCTGCGAGCAGAACAAGAACTGAACGGCAGGTCAGCAACACACCCTGGTGACCCTTTCTCCTCTTGCTTTGTCAAGCTTTCGTCCCCTGACATGTAGCTGTGCCAGCTGAGGCTCAAAGCCATGGAAGTTTTGCCCCATGGAAGGACAGGTGTTACCCAGAGATGCTGCTGCCAAACCTGTGTTGCCATCTGCAAACCTGTGCAAATAAGGGAAACCGCTCTATTCTGAGATCAACCAACTCACACAAGAATATTCCACAACTCCTTGCCACCAGAGCAGTGCCCTCGCTTGCAGATTGTCATGAAGAAATAAGTCCTTTTAAATTGCCATCATTTTTTAACATTTTTAGAACATTTTAACCCATTTTCTTAAGACATCAGGACCTAGTAATTGTGATATTCCTCAGATTAGTACACGTAAAATGCAATGCCCAAATTGCTAATGATACTCCGTCCATCATTTACCACCCTAATTCCCTTTTCTTTACCTGGCCTATCTCCATACAAGTTACAAAGGCATCTGGGAAAGTTAATTAACATGAGAACTTTCACTCCATTTTTTCCGGCAAGGTCAATTTAGTAATTTGCACTGAGTCCACTACTGTTTGTGTTCCCTCAACACTACTGGTGTGGATCTGAGCAGAAGTGATAACTAGACCAGCCAGCATATATTATTAACTCTGCACTACCTTAATTTCAACAGTCTCTGATTATGGAACATGCAGGAAAATAACAGCTAGCTTAGATGGAGTTTATATCATGGCTGGCCGAATAATTACATCACAATAGGCACAAATAACATAGTGACAAGTATTGATTCACAAGTATTTATCACATTGTTTCCAGGATTGTTTTCCAGTTCTAATGTATTTT
Source organism: Patagioenas fasciata (assembly GCF_037038585.1). Classification (NCBI taxonomy): domain Eukaryota; kingdom Metazoa; phylum Chordata; class Aves; order Columbiformes; family Columbidae; genus Patagioenas; species Patagioenas fasciata. The sequence goes on from NC_092532.1 coordinate 11,917,885, forward strand.
CAAAACGCAACCCCTCCTAGTTTCCGTCTTTTTCTTGCTTACACGACTACGCGTTACTGACCCTGCTCAAGTCACCTATTTTGACCTCCAAAAGTAGGAAATTTATAATACACAACCTTAACTCTTCCCTTGGCAGTCACACATGCACACACAATTTTTGAAGCAATACATCGCTTGATGTTCTTCAGCCCATTTAAGAGCAGGGAAATGAAGGACAATCTACCTTCTCATGCCCCTTTCAGGTCATGCTTCCAATGGATTTCTTCTATAGCTTTGGATATAGTAAAAAACATTTATAATGTAAGATAATGTAACCAGAATTATAAGAATTGAATTTTACTGCTATACAGTTAAGGTGAGGTTAAAGTTTAATTTCATTCTTCTTAAACTTGCTGGTTTTTTTCATCCAAATAGGCTATGACTATGTGATCCTTCCAATAACCTTCTGCTTGGCACAGGCTTCATTCTTTTGCACAGAGCTAGACAAACTATATTCAGTAGTCCTACATACACTTTTATAGCTCAATATGGTACATTGTTATGCATTTTACCGCATAAATAAGCACTCACTATTGAACATCAAAGGACATGTATGGAAATGCATCATATCCAAGAACTGAAAATAATCACCTACTACCAATGCAGTCTAAAAATAGGCAATTTTTTGAGACCTGAGAACAGATATGTTCTCTCACATGCAGACAAGTGTAACTCTAATTTATCACATCCTCTGAACATCTTTATACAGTTTAAATGACACAAAGAAAGAACAGCTCTTTTCTGTTAGCCACTCGTACTACTGATATAAGGGGAAAAGAGATGAAGATGTTAAAACCTAGTCTTCATCATATCTGACAAGGAAATAGCACTATTACATATTCCCAGCACTGTGCCACACGCGCAGCAATGCACCAAATCCAGCATGAAAAACACCACTTCCCGTAGGCAACGCTTACTTAGGAACAGGAATGGGGAATCTGGATCAGTGGACACTTTTCCAGAGACATTTGTTAACTGCTTTCCCTGCATGGAGAGTCTTACCCTAGCAGGATATGTGTCTAGTACTAGGACAGATCTGCTGTTAAGTTCACATCAGGAGACCCTGTTGCATTATGATGAACAGACAGAACAGCACTGACATAATCTGAAATGAAAATACAAATTGCTGAGGTGCAGTAGCATCAAAGAGTAACAGGCTCTTTAAAGGTACCTGTGTGGCACTAATAAGCAGGAGTAAGAAACTTGTTTAACAGCACAGCCGAGGCAGACTGGAGGTCTGTGTGCAGCCCTGGCAGCCACGGCTGAAAAGGATATTGAAAAATCATGAAATGATGGATGAGCTGTGTCTGGTACCCGGGGTTCTGCCTGACTGTTGCGTGGCAACAAGGGCCGCACGCTTTGGGCCCAGCTCCTGTTCCCAGAGAAACGCCTGGGAAGGGAACAGATCTGCCAGCTGCAATCTTTCCTACAAACCCTCCTCCATCCTCTGATCTGATCTACGGATTGTCACAGGCAGGCTCAGGAAAATGGTGAAAAGTTCTCATTCCTCCTGCAGATAAAAGGAAGCAGCTCAAAAAAGAGACAATCCAGGAAAGTTATGCTTACCTGAGATACTGCCTATAATTAAAGCAGTTCTTTTTTCTTTGAAGCACTTCATATTGCCAGTTATGAAATGCTTGAAGAAGTACTTATTTTTCACTACTGGTATTTCTAGTTTGTGATAACAATGTTCTGTATTTTTTTCTATTGAAGACACTACAAGTCTTTCCTGAGCAAGAGACTAAAACAAATGATGTTTTTCCCAAGTATTAGAAGAAAAAAAATCCAATCTCCTTTGTGCTATCAGTTTTTACTGTGTGGTAGAAGAAATGATACATATGAGGCTTCCAAGCCACATTTACTGCTTGAGGAAATCTCAATCTCAAGGCTTATACTCTACAGTACCATTTTGCCATTTTTAAACACACAATCTTCCCTTCCTGCAGCAGGGGCATCAGGAGCACCCCTTTCTGCTCCACTCCAGCCCATTCCTCAACCCTCGACTTCAGAGCTGAAAAAATAAACCAGTGTCCACACTGAGGCAATGGATACAGTTCATGTATAGTGGCGGCAGCTCAAAGACTCACAAATCCAAAGTCAGACTCCAGAATCTATGAGATGCCCCCAAGCAAGGCATATTTTATCAAAAAAAAAAAGTTACGCTCATGTGCATAAATGTATTGTGTCCTTCTGCCCCACTATCTATTGAAATGGATCTGTGTGTGCCCCAAATCCCACCAGGGTTACTGGAGAGACCCATTTTCCTTCAGTGGTTTCTGATGTGGATTCTGGTGAACACACTACCTTTTATTTTTCTGATTCCCACTCTTTCTCTCCCCAGTCTGATCTAAACCAGCATAAGGGCACGGAGTTCACTACATGATGAGGATTAATGCCTCCCTTGGGAGCGCTGAGGACAGGCTGGGGGAAGACGATCACATTATCAACGTCTTGAGAGGTTGTTTACATCAGATATAGCGGCTGAATTTCACTTGACATGTCACAAGCATCCAGTCTGTTGGCCACAGAATAAAGTGAATAATTGAGCAGGGAACTGCTGTATGCCAAGCAAACAGGTTGTAAAACTGTTCTGCACAAAATCCGGGGAGCCAGATGTCGAGATCTGAGGCACAGAATAGTATTTATTGTTTATGCATCATGATGAGTTGCTAACAACATGGCCCAAGATTAGGAAAAGGATGATGAACATGGAGGAATTATTTCTTGTTGTCCATCATCAAAAACTCTTTTAGCTCATGGACAACTCCAGGGAACTGCAGGCATCACTTTTAAGGTTGCTGACATTTAAAGACATGTTTACTAAAGCAGATATATTCATGTTGCAAACAGGCGACTATCACAGTCTACATACAACAGACGAGACAACTGCAGATTTTCATGTGACAAGAGCACCGGTGCACAGTTTGGGCAGGAAACAAAGAAGCCATTGTAATGAGTAATTTGGGAAGCTCAACACAGACCCATATTTGCCTGGATGTTGCAGTTAGAAAATGTTTCCATTCCTACCATGACATTGAACAAAGAAATGCTGGTTTTATTCATTCCTCAGTGGGTGGATTTTGCAAAAGAGCTCAGCATCCACCTAATTGTGATCATGCCAGAATCACCAGGAATTTAACACTAGATTCAGCCGGAGCAGGAACTGGTGATCGCTGCCCCAAGATGTCCAGATTTACACATTCTTCAAAGCCTTTATAATTAGCCCATTCTACAGAGTGGCTGCACACCCAGGTGATTTCCCCGGTCTCTGGTCTGGCTTCCCTGCTGCCTCCCACAGTCGCCCCTTTGTTTTCCAGGTGGCACGTCTGTCCATCTACAAATGACGCCTTTCTCCTGGCTTTATAGAATTAGAATTGGAAGGAAACATTTCAAATTTGAACAAGAAAAAATTTCAAACGTCCCTAATTTTAGACTAGGATATGTAGTTGTAAATTTGTGATTGATTTGCAAAACTTCTTTTAACTCACTAACAGAAGGAAAAAACATTTTACTGACATGTAGAATAATTACCTATTCTCCTCCACACATGAAGCATTTATAATTAAATACAGCCAGCTTTGTCTACTTGAAGATGCAGAAATGCGAATGAATCCTTTAAGAAATATTCAAGGAAATGTCATCCTTTAAATTTCCAGGTAATTCTGAGTAGATTGTCAACATTCAAAAGGTAAGATATATTTAAACTTAACTGCTCATCCAAAAGAACTCCACAAATAAAATAAAGGAACATTTCATAAAAAATAAAACTGGAAAATAAATCATTATATTATCTTTGTGGAAAGAAATTAAGACTTCAGCAAACATGGAGATATATTAAACAGAGATAATATCTGTAATTCAAACAAAAATGTATAATCATTAGAGCAGAGAAGCTCTTTTAATAGAATGACAAACATAATGAATAACCATACTGATGTCTCTTAGAAAACTCTAACAATTAACAATGATAATAATTTTTCAGGAAAACAGGTGAAAGAATCTTATCATGTAGCTATTGCCATTGTTCAGACACAGTTTACAGCACTCAAGCTTCAACTGTCACTGGATGGAAATTCCCTGATCTGGAGTCTGTGACCTCCAAACCACTTCTCTTCCCACACCCCATGCAGGATTTCTACACGAGAGTAAACCAACATAATTTGTGTCCTTTCCTGAGGTTGCTTTTATAACCCTGTATTTTTTTTTGGGGTTTTTTTGGTTTTTTTTGTTTTTTTTTTTTTTTTTTGTTTTTTGGACTTTCAAGATGAGATTAAATGTTATCACCTCATTTGTAGCCCAAACATCTCTGAGAGCACTTTTAGTATTTAACCAGAAACTGGCCAACGTTTAATTAGTGTCTGGCACACTCTATAACTCACGGTGTCTTTCCCAAGGAAACAAATGCAGTTTTGCAGGCTGCGTTTTTGCGACACTGATCCAGCCCTGCACAAGACGCGTGGTTCAATCCTGCAATGTCCTGAGGTGCTCAGCACCCGCAATTCCATGTGACAGTGGGGGATAATCAGTAAACTGCAGGATCAGACTCACTGCGCATTCTTTTTTTGGCAAAGCACTAGACAGGGTAAAACCCTAACAACACAGGCTTATCTGCCTATGAGTTAAACCATAAAATGATTTCATTGTACAATACCCTTGTGAACCTTCAAGTAATTCCCTGGCTTGATTGATTAGACTCAAAAAGCAAAGCCTACAAAAACAGCATTCACTTGTTCTATTTGTTCTGATTTCAATTTAAAACTGCAAGTAAACTAGCTGGCTGTCCGAGTGTAATTCCAGTTCCACTAGCTCAGAAAATCTACTGCAATATTAAATACATTATTTAGCATTTACTGACCAACCATCCTTTGCTTAATTTGGGAGAGTGAAGAATTAAGACTGCATGTTCAAACTCAAGTTTGAAATAATTTGGCTGCGTCTCAAAAACCAACACATTTTCAGTGAAGTGGGTCAGATGTTATTCGACCTCCGCCCTTGGGCGCCCAGCAGCAACGCTCTAGTACCAACCCAATGTCTGCAGATCAAGCACGCAAATGTCTCTTGATGCAGAAGTGTACCTCTTTGTGGTTAAAACCCAGTTCTTCCCCTGCAGTACAATCTCCAAAACAGCTCTAAAGGTGCATCACCAGGAAATGCCAGAATTCAAGAACAATTCCTTCCAATGATCCTGGACACAAGTTTCACAACTCACTGGGGACTTGCATCTCCCAGGTTTGGATGACGAGAGCCCCTCCACTACCTCTGAAAGCAGCACATTGGTAACCTCAACAGAGGTAAAGATCTGTACTAGAAAACTAAAACACATCAAGAACAACCACCTGCACCACAGCCAGACCCAGTAAAGTACAAAACACTTCACTGGCATCGCTACCTGGAGGAGGAACTGAACCTCCATTAAGAACTTGTCTCTTTCTGCACTGCAAATTTCCTTTTGCCACAGAAAGTTCCAGCCAACGTTCCAACTAATTATTTGACTGAAAAATCCAATCACTTACATCTAATTAGCACAACAAAATTATTCCTGGTATCTGCAGCAAGCTTGCTCTTTTCAGGTACCTTAATGAGATGCCCTCTGGAATGCTTATAATTGAAGGAGAAAATGGACTCCAGGTCTAAAAATGAAGGTCTTTGGGCACCACAGGTCCTAAATGTCAATGTATGTGAGCAGAAAATATTTCATTTTTGGGCATGGGCCACACTGCACATAGCCCCTATGAAAGATTCATATCTCTACATTAATATTTTACCTGGCAGGTACTGGGCGTCCACGAGCTCCTTCCCTTCCACCGAAGCTGGACTCTGTGACTCTTCACAGAAAAATCAGATGATATTTGGTGCTAAGGGGCAACAACTCAGGGATGGCCCTGAAACTGGCAGTGAAAGAGAGTGGTGTCAGAGACTGTTATCTCTAGAATTGCCCAAGGCAGCAATATTGTGCCAGCAGAGTATGGCCCTTTCTTTTGTCTCCCCCTTGCTGCAGCAGCACTGAGGCAACAAGCAGCTCAGACAACTTCACACTAATAAAAACTTCCCCTTTTCAACAGGAATTTCTCCTGGTCCTTTGGCACTCAACTGAAACAATCCCACAGTCCAATTTTTCTTTCCTGTGCAGACACCCATCAGAAATAATGGGATTCTGGATTCAGTGGGCCTCATGAAAATTTTATCAAGGCAGAGTTAGAATTGGAAGGTGAAGTTTTAAAGACAAGTCTCTTTTTGAGCTCTACCTTTCCTTACCTCTCGCATCTTGCAGTCTTTTTTCATTCTCTATTTAAAATGTCCCCACATATAAAATACCAAAATTCAAATAGCTTTATAAAGTTACAACACTTTTTTGCTCTTGTCCAATCATGCATTTCTCTTGGTGACCGTAATTACTGCATTTAATGGACCGCTACCAAATGAATTGTACACGTGCTGATCATGTGGATAACGTACACATTTTTATACATGTTCTGGTCATGGATTCTTTCACCAACATCTACCAGAGGAGAGATGACTATGGGAAGCAAAACATATCTAAGTAGTTTGTTTTAAGGCTCACTTGTTGACAATGAGAGTCTCTACGTTTAGTTGATTTTTCTACTTGTAAAATGTTGATTTTGTACATATGACTTGTCCTTCTCCTTACAGAACCACTGGTTCCACTAATGACAACACAGCATAACCTCATATCTCTTCATTGTCCTCTTATAGGTTGTTCCTGGAGCACAGTTCCTCTTGTCCTGGCCCTGGAGATTCCAGTAAGCAATACCATACACACCCCTGAATTACAAAGCAGTTATTAGGCCACTGATATTGCCATGCCCTGTCACACTCTGGCATTCTTTCTGGTTGCTTTCTGCTCCTGAAAGCTTAGAAAATCGAAAGGAAAAGCAGTGTAACATCCTTCTGCTTCTGGCACCTAGTCAGGAGTTCTGGAAAGGGCTTTTGGCTTTGTGGTCATTGACCATCGGCAAAGCTTTCCCTTCTAAAGTACAGAATACAAAAGCTTTTCTTCTCCCAGTCACAGAGAGGTTAGTAACAACACTAAGGAAGGAACATTCTGAAATGTCTGTGTGCAAGAATGAAGTGGGAGAGCAAGGAAGAATGAGACAGTAAAAGGGTAGGTATGGAATATGATAAGATCCCTCAAATCTCCATCTCTTACCTTGCTCACCTGCCTCTGGCCCAGCCTCCTCAAATGAAATCTGTCTGCTCTCAATGGATCCCTGCTTGTCTTGCTCTTCCCTCGTGTGGCCCAAAAGATCTGAAGCGCCCACGGATGAACTCCTTGATCAGTTCAGATGGCAGGTCACTGATAATCAAAGACTGAAAATGCAAAATATAGGATAAACTAGCAGAGGGGAATAACTATCACAAAAAATAACATCCTTTTCTAACAGGAGTTAACTTTATGTGACAACTACTCATACAAAAGCTGTTTGTTTTAGTTGCTGAAGAATAATCTGAAAACAGCACAGTGAATTGTTTCTGGCTTAATACAGATCTGTTTCACATTTATTCTAGATGTGGTTTTGCTGTTTCCATATTTTGTGCTTTATCCAGTTAAATATTCACATGAGTCATTATATTGAATATTTACTTTTCCCTTGACCGTTGTTTTCTAAGCGCAGTTCTTTGTTTAATATGCTTTGACCTCCCATATACTTGACAGCCTGTAAGGAGCGTTATTCCTCTGGAAGTAATAAATGAGTTCTATTCGTTACATTTTTCTCCAGAATTTCTGCCATGAGCAACTCAGGTTGCAAGTGAGATATTAAAATTTCATTTTCAAGATTTCATTGAATTTAAAAAAAGAAATAAAAAAATCTGTGTCTTTACATGCTGAGTATCTCATGAATTCAGCACATTCACATTAAAATGAGGGAGCAGACAAGAACAGCTGCAACAATTTAAGTGCACATTCCTTGTACAAATAATACTCAGAACTACCACAATTATCTGAAAGTCATCAGGGAGCCCAAATAAGATCTGATGGTCGAAGCAATTAAATGATTGTTGCTATTTATTGCCTTGTAGAATATACAGACATGATAATATCATCTTTTCTAAACTGCTAGCACTGAGCTAATTCTACCACAGACACCGTCCTCTGGAAGAGCTGCTGTTTAAAAAATGTAAATATAGAACTACAGCTCGTTGAGGTCATTACGGAATCTGCACCAGTGGTTTTGGTAGGAACAGGGTCTTATGCAAAAACATCTCTCTTGGCAAAAATTGCCTTTGGGAAATTTTATTCTGCCTTTTTAATTTTAAATTTAATGCGATGCCTCCCAATCCCTGTGTTAGGATTACTGGAAAGGAGGCCTAACCACAAATAATACACAATTAATTCTGCAGCATTAACTACTTAAGGTGATTTAAGTATCAGCTGGCACAAAAAAAAAAGTTAAAATTAACAGCCTTTTTTTTTTTTTTTTCAAGTGGTTACTTTATAAGGATGATATTGAGCCCTAATCCCACATCACCAAAGGAAACAGGAACTGAATCAGACCTAAAGACGCCAGAACCAGAAATCTCTGTCGTGTTTCCACAAAGGCAAAGTTCAATTTGAGTTCCCTGGAAAATTGAAAATGTGCCTGCTTTTGTACAAAGCCTGACCATGACGTACTGTATCTGAAGTCCAGTCATTCTGCTTTGGAATTACATTCCGTTGCATTTTAAAGGACTTTCATTAACTGTTTCTAAATTAGTCTTTGTAAATTTCCCTTGATTTTAAAGACAACAAGCCCTTTGTAAATTTTTAAAGTCCTCCTCTGTGTACTTTAAATTAAGACTTTGTCAGTAAAAAGCCAGCAATAGAATTCAGCCTTCTATAGCACCATACATTTTAGTAATCTCTGAACACCAGTGTGAAAGGATCATTAATCCTACCAGTCCTCCTTGCGTAGCATTTTCTTTCAGTCCCATCTCAAACAGGAGACAAAACCCTGCACATTTGAAGTCAGTCATTGTTTAACTATGCCATGCTAGGAAGCAAATGAATAACAAAAATGTTTTATCCTGCTATGGAAAAATAAACCAGCCCTAAAGTTATGAGAGCAAGCGTGCAGCCATTTGGTGCTTATTAAAAGTGTTAATAGCCTGAGGAGTCATTTTGTTGTTCTGGTCTGAATCCCTGCATAACAAGGACTGTTAGAGCTGTTTAGTGGACAAGGATTTCAAATGACACGTCAAAACCATCCAGGGCCTGTCCCTGCCCTAAAACAGAACATGGTATTGGGATGTCTGAGCTGGAGGAGGCACCAACTGAATCTATAAAGTGTCTTACCAAAGCTTGCCACAATTGGTATCAGTACGGTCACAAAGACGTGAAGTCAAATCAGTAACGTCTCACTCTCAAGGTCAAGGTGCAACAGAACCATCTACAAGAAAAAAGCTGGAGAATCAGGCCAATCCATAATTTTTTTCTTGTTAAATGATGGAGAACCAATAAATGGACGTGCATTGTCACCTGTGGAAACTCCTGCAGCCTTGACATGCCAGTCAGGAGGCTGGATGGGACCTAAATGGCCTCCAACAGCTCCATACGTCAGGCAGCTTCCTGAGACCCCCCTGTTTTGCACTACCTAAGAACAGCAAACACTACAAAGATAATGGGGCACAGCAATTTCATTTAGCAGGAGAACATGTAATGGAGTAAAGATCCCCATGAGCTTGGAGTGAGAGGACACCAGCACACATGGTCGAACTCCCTGGCTCTGTGCTCATCTCCCCGACTCTGTCCATGTCGTCCCGGCTCTGTGCTCATCTCCTCAGTTCTTTGCTCATCTCCCCAGCTCTGTGTGTGTCTCCCCAGCTCTTTGCTCATCTTCCCGGCTCTGTACTCATCTCCATGGCTCCGTGCTCATCTCCCCAGCTCTGTGTGGGTCTTCCCAGTTCTGTGTGTGTCTCCCCACTGCTTGTGCATCTGCTGGACTCATTGCAGAAAGCCATGATTGCCTGAGCCGTCAAAACTTGGTGCCGCAAGTTTGTCCCCATTTGTGCACACTGTGTTGCCTGCCTGTACAATTTTATGTCCAAACGCTGGGGAAGACACAATCCCCGACTCACACTGCTGTGCCACATCCACAGCCCCAGCCGTGAGCAGCACGACCCCCACCAGCACTCGGGGAAGCGGCGAGATTGGCACTTCAGTGTGCACACAGAGACCAGATACAATGACCTTTTCAAAACAACAGGTTATCTGACTCAAATCCCAGTCATGAAAACAACCACCTTTTGTAAACACGTCAAACAAACAAATGGGAGTCAATTTCTTCGTATATTTCAGAACTAGAAGCCTTATTTGCTTTTAAACACACAACCAAATTTCCCCAAATCAGCACTAAATGTTTTTTTTTATTATTACTGCAGTGCTCCAAAAAGCACATTAACAATGCAAATGCTCTCCATCCCACATTTGTTACTGGTTATGGGATCAGGCAGAGTGTGCTGGAGCATCGTTTTGGCTTTTGGGCAAAATGAGACATTTGAGAATCATCTGCTGCTAATGGGAAACGTTCTTCATTCACAAATTCATATTCAATGTTTGTGTTAACTTCGGTTTAGATCTATCTCAGTAAACAATAACAAAGCCATGTAAACATCAGCTCATTTTACAAACGAAAAGTACAAATGAGCAATTTTGGTCCAAAGAGCCTATAAATTTACAGTTAAGAAAGGTTTTTCCTGCATCCATCCTCACCACGAAAATCCATCCTGTGAAGCTTTACAGGATCTTAAAACCATGTCACTAATCTGTGGCAGGCATGAATTTACTCTAATGCATGCAATGCTGTTATTTGTACTTTCTTTCATGAAGACAATATGCCACAATAATATACTTCTTTTAAACATCAATCCACTTACATAACATTCCTGAGTCCCAGCACTAATCCGTTAACGCCGCCTTTCCTGCCGCCAGCCCCGCTCTGAAGCCAGATTACCTGCAAATGTTTGCCGGCCGGGCTTAACTGCTCATTCCCCTCTAAATTAAACGATAAAAAGGGAGAAGAACTCTCCAGACAGCACCATTCCTCCACCTAGAAAAATATATTTGTCATCTCCCCAACTTGCAGAAGTTATTTCCTAAAAGCATGAGCAAAACTATTGAATCTCACTGTGAGGAACACTTTCATTCTAAGTATAAGATTAAATGTAAGCTTAGGGGACAAAAATATGTTTTAACACCTTCCCTTCCCATAGCACTGTGCCAGGGCTTTGGTACCAGACTGTGCTGGGTGAGTGTGTGTGTGTTGGTGGGTGAGAGGCTGGAGCACAAGTGTGATGGGAGCGGCTGCGGGACCTGGGGGGTTCAGCTGGAGAACAGGAGCTGAGGGGAGACCTTCTGATCTCTGAACTGCCTGAAAGGAGCTTGGAGCCAGGGGGGGGTCAGGCTCTGCTCCCCAGGAACAAGTGCCAGGAGCAGAGGAAACGGCCTCAAGTTGCATCAGGGGAGGTTGAGGTTGCATCTTGGAACAATTTCTTCCCCAAAGGGCTGTGGGGCATTGGAACAGGCTGCCCAGGGCAGTGGTGGAGTCACCATCCCTGGAGGGGTTGAACAGATGCAGAGATGAGGTTCTCAGGGACACGTGGTAGTGCCAGGGGTGGGGGAACGGCTGGACTTGATCTTAAGTGTCTCTTCCAACCAAAATGATTCAATGATTCCATGTGTATGGCTACATGGGTGTAGGAAACAATCATTTTGCAGATATAATAGGCCCAGGCAGGATCCCTCAGCAAAGCATATTTTAATGATTTTGCAAGACCTGGTGTTCTACCTAAAGGCAGGCACACCTAATAGGACAAAACGCTCCTGCTTACATACCCCCCAAATCCCGGCCGCAATTTCCCTTCCCCATTTGTTGGTACTTCAGTGTTTACAGACTACCCTGACACACACAATACCCTTCCCCTTATCAATATGGATTCCTGGTACTTTGGCTACTCCTAAATTATCTTGTAAATACAGGTATATACAGGTAACAGTATATATTCCAGAGAGAGACTGTGTTTTACATTAAGGATTCATAGTCTGATGTTTCTTGGTCCTTTTCCCCTGCTGGGGTCAGGCGCCAGGTCCTCAGTTATGTAAAAACAACGGTTCTTCGTTGAACGTTCCTTACATGGGGACACCCACTGCTCACACCCCGCAGCCGGCGGGGCCAACATGTGCTGTGCAGAGGAAGGGGTCGCAGCCCGGGCTGCCCCCAGCCCAGGGGACAACACCCTCCCGCCCGGGCAGGCTGCCGAGGTGCGAGCAGCTCCGAGGCGCCGCGTTCCTCTCCCGGGGTCGGGGCTGGGGTCCGGGTGCGCAGCCCCGTGTCCCGCGGCCGCTCCCCGTCCGCGCCCCCAGACCGGACTACACTTCCCACAATGCCCCTCGCGTTAGTATCTTCTCGCGAGAGGCGGCGGAAGCGGAAGTATCGGGGCGTACTCCGGTAGTGCCGCTGCCCTGGAGACGGGACCCGCCGAACCGACCATGGCCGAGACCGACCCCAAGACCGTCCAGGATCTCACCGCCGTGGTGAGGACAAGGGCCCCGGGACAGAGCGGGGGGAAGCGGGGAGAGCCGCCCCGGAGCGGCCGCAGAGCGCGGGGTGGGGTCCGCGGCCTCCCCGAGGAGAGGTCCCCGCAGCCTCCGGCCTCGCCCCGTTCCCGGGCCCAGCCCAGCCCAGTTATCCTCGCCCCTTCAGGGGCTACTGGGCTTGCCTGGGCCTTTTGTCCCGGGGCTGATGATAAACCTCGTCACTTAGAGCTGTTTCTGCCGAGTCCCTCAGGGGTTTCTCAGCTCAGGACGCTGTTACAGTCGCGTTGCCCATCGCGGCATTAAAACCGCTCACTTATACAGTCATGGAATCATTTCAGTTGGAAGAGACCCTCAGGATCACCGAGTCCAACCATAACCTAACGCTGGCACTAATCCATGTCCCTAAGAACCTCGTCTAAACGCCTTTTATACCCCTCCAGGGATGGTGACTCCACACTGCCCTGGGCAGCCTGTGCCAATGCCCGACAGCACTTTCTGGGAATAAATTGTTCCCAAGATCCAACCTCAGCCTCCCCTGGCACAACCTGAGGCCGTTTCTTCTTGTCTTGTCACTCGCTACTTGGGAGCAGAGCCCGACCCCCCCCTGGCTCCAAGCTCCTTTCAGGCAGTTCAGAGATCAGAAGGTCTCCCCTCAGCTCCTGTTCTCCAGCTGAACCCCCCAGGTCTCTCAGCCGCTCCCATCACACTTGTGCTCCAGCCCCTCACCAGCTTTGTCACCTCCTCTGCATTTTCTCTAGTATTTCAATGTTCTTATGAAAAGGGGCCCAAAACTGAACTGAAGTGCTCTGGTAGTGCAGGGGCTGCCAGGGCAGCTGAGGTTCCTGTGTGAGGAGGAGTTACCTGTGGCTAGGAGGGATGTGTTTGGGATTGTGGAGAGGAAGGTGGTTATTCTGACACCGCAAAAAGTGTCACCGTGTGATTAACGTAGGGTGCTGGAGGCATCTGTTGTGGCTTTAGTTGTGGTTGTGGAATGCAGGTGTTTTCTAGTTCTTAAAATTGTTTACTGCCAGCCTCAGTTCTCCTGTGTGTACATATATACGTGTGCAAAAGTATGTTGCTTAAACATGGAATTATACTGCAGTGTTTGTGCACAATTGACTTCAACAATGAAAAAACATTGTACTTACCTCATTATATGAGATCATGTGCTGAAACAACCTCTGTGATGAAAACAAAAACAGATTTTTTTTTTTCCTTTCTGTTAGGTGCAGACATTGCTTCAGCAAATGCAGGACAAGTTTCAAACCATGTCTGACCAAATAATTGGAAGAAATATCCTTTTTTGAAGTTAAATATGCACTATATGCTACAGATGCGCAGGTATTTTTATGTATGGTTACCAGTGGGATTTGGAAGATACATTTTAAGTGACCATTAGTGTTTGAGCAAAGCAGTAAAAAAACCCTTAACTCCAGTGAACTCGACGACATGAGCTGTCGCATAGATGACCTGGAGAAGAACATAGCAGACCTCATGACACAAGCGGGAGTGGAAGAGTTGGAAGGCGAGAACAAGACCCCGGCCGCTAACAAGAGTTAAAGTGAGCCAGTTTCTTGCTAGCGTTGAAACAAATGCTTGAGTCACTTAAATTACTGACTTTAATATAGGTGGAATGTTTCCTTTTATTTGTGAGGTAGTCTCAAATTCATTCAGAGCAGCTCTGTATGTTATAATACAAGAAGTTTTAAGCAGCTCTCCTCAGCTGGCTCCTCACAGTCTCTTCAGCAAGGAGGTTTTATTCACCAGTACTGGGCGGAGAGTTATTTCTTCACGCCTTGTTAGTTTTGAGAGAGTGCAGTAGCTGCGCTCATCCTCTGTTACACACTCACCCTCATACTCCATATGAGATCTGAACTAATGGCCATGTCACAGGCACCTGTGTTTCAAACAGGCTTGTTAAGGCACCTATTTTTAGTGATACTTTGACAGAAATAGAAATTATTGTGGGTTTCATTGCCCCTATTTCTAGTTCCTTTAGCATGAATCCCACAAATTAAAATCTCTGAGTGTTTGTCTCTTAATTCTTTTCAAGTGATATATTTATTTTTTTATTGTTTTTCCCCAACAGGTTGCCAATAACTGAAGATGGATCCTGGAAGATGACTTCCTATTTTTTTTTTTCTACAAGCCCTTGGAATTACAGAACAGCTTTTTGCAACTACTGTGTGTAAAAGCATTTTTATATTGTTACAGAGCTTGCATTCCTAATGTATATTGTATAGTTAGGGATAGGTTAGTTTATATTTTGATTTGTGTACTGTAATTTCACTTTTTGAATTCTTGTTATGAGGATCAATTAGTCGTGTTATTAAAACACAGATCTTATGGATCTCAACTACTGGGTGTATTTTTTTTTTTGTGAAGTAGTTTTTTTTCTCTTTCTTATACTTTTTCTAGACATCTCATTTTTGATAGATAAACTTCTAGTGACTCCCATCGAATGGAAATCTTAACTTGTCCTATGTAACTTTGTGGTTGAAGCACAAGATTAAAATTCAGCATTAACCTTAGCTCTAAGCATCAGTCACTCAGCCAGTTGAAGACTACGTGTTGTTTTCTTATGAATGTAATAAGGTGATTTTGGAAACATAAGACAGCATCAAAATCATATCCTGTACTCCTGGTATTACCTCACCTGTGTATTCCTAGAACGTGAACCAGAAATAGAGATTTAATGTTAGAGACACCCGTACACAGCTGAGCAACCACTGCCATTCAAATCTGTTCTATTTAGACAGACAAGGAACTGTTAACTATGAAAAAATCTCACTGTGTGATTTACATTTTTTTAATACTGTAGAACTCTACTTTGAAAGTGCCAGTGTGTCACTTAGCATCACCTTTGAACAATAATTGTGGTTAAAATAGTGATACTGGACAGAATAGGGAGCGTTTGTATGTGGTCTTTCTGTTCAAATGGCTGGCTTGTTCTAAGCAGTTTGCTAACGAACCAGTGATATACTGAGTAACAAAAAAAGGAGAGAATCCAGTAAGAATTGTAAAGCTTTGCTTCTGTTTGAATAACAACCAGCCAGAACTCTTCAAAGGATTTGATTTAGAAAGGTGTTTGTTTTTATTGTCATATCCACATTTATGGGCCTGGAGTTTAATGGATTATGTTAGAGTATTTTGGCAATGAAAAGTGTATTTAGAGTATGTACTATGCGTGAAGAAAAATGCCCGGCGTCGGATATTACTGACAATCATTGTGATGCTCCTCCAGCTTGAAATGTAAATTTAAGCAAGTGCCCGGCAGTGACGTGAGGACCACACTTCAGACTGCGCTTTGAATGCTGCCAGAGCAGCACCTGTGCCTTATAAAGGCAACATGGCAGGTCATTTTTCAAAACTGAGGGGAAATGGTAAGAAAAGCTCAGAATAATAGAGAAATTTTGTGAACACAGGAAATGTATCGATATATGTTGTATTACCAGCCTTAGGCTCTTTGTAACGTCATTTGAAAAAAAAAAATAAACGATTACGTGGTAACTAATAATCAGGTCATACATATTAAAGCAAAACGCAGCATAAGTGCATCATGTTATGTGAGATTGTATTTAGTTATAAGTTATGGAAAGACTTTAGCACAGCCTCAGCTTGTAGAATATGGTCTAGAGTATATGTGTGCTGTGTATCATAAACAGGTGAGCACGATTCATGCCCTGTCCAAGCTGGATTTTACTGGGTTACAACTATAGCTACATTTATAGTAAAACATATTAAAGTGAAGGATTGTTTTATATGATGTTTATACAATTATAAATTCTCATCTCACCTTCTTCCTCCTGTAGGAGAAATGGTCATCCTTGAATTTGCTTGCACTGCCCTATATACAGCAGCAGTAACCTGCTTTCCTGAAGTTTATTTTGTCAGAACAAGTCTGCACCCAGAGAGCCCTTCAGTTAACACCTTCTGGTGCACTAAATGAAGCTGGTTATAGGCCAGAGAGGCACACTAAACTCCAACACTCACTGTCTGCAAGAGGTTCTTCCTCCAAACTTGAAAGCTCATTAAATTAGTTCCTTTGTATTGTAAATACATTTGACACTGTGCCTTCAAAAAGCAAATAATTTTGATTCCATATGCTGTGAAACACCTGTAACCAAAGCCAGAGACACTGTCCATCACTCTCTAAAATTACAAATATCTGCAGTTTTTCTGGAGGTACGCACATGGAATTATTTAATGAAGCTTTTTTACTTTTCTTCGAGAATATAACTCTGGCAGATACTGCCTTCTAGTGGGCACACTCTTGCTAATAGAAGGAACGCTACTCAGGTTAATTATTTGCTACTTTTAATGTACAAGTTCAGATGTTAGGACTTTAATAAGCCATGTGGTGTTTTGAAATGTGATTATCGCACAAGACACTGAAGCTTTGTTTACAAATAAGAAAGGTAATGGGATACACAAACCCCTTCCTGAGCTTTCAGCCTTAGTGTGTTTTGAAAAGACCTGATGTTTCCTGACTCCGCTACAGAGTTAATGAAATTAGGTCATTAGGAAAATAAGGCATGAAAATAGAGACTTTACATTATATGAGCACTCCAAGATAAGAATGGTTAAACAGGTATTGTCTCACTGAAAAATGAACATATATTAATAGAAAGTGTGTTTTTATGCTCTTTTGCTACAGACCTGATGTTTTTATTTATGAAGCTCTTATTGTTAGATACATATGTAAAATCTTCTTCAGTTTGCAAAGCTGTAGAATATGCAACCCTTGGTCAAGAGATTGAGTCCTGTTCGAAATAGCGACTAGAGAAGTGATGGAATTAAGTATTTCTCAACTCTCAGATGTTCCCATGACAAGTCTGCATGGAACACTTGTGACTTTTGTGCAAGCAGCCGCACAGATATGAAAAATACAGCAAAATAACCCATCCTCTTATGGACAAAATGGGGAAAGCAGGCAAGGATCTACCTGGAAACTGGAAGCAGAAGAGATGAAAAAAATTATGGCTTCACAGCAAATCAGTGGCTGAGCCAGGCCTTACATTTAAATCTTTCTTAAACAACCTGCAAAAAACCACTTGAGACAGACTAAGTAGCACTTGCCTGTCTCCCCAAGCAGGCAGACAGATGTACTTGCAGAATAAGGGTCTGCTCCTTCACATCTGAATTCCCATAAGAGTTTAGATCAGAAGAATACATGTGTCCCAAATTTGGGTGCAGCATAGCATTCTGTTAGCTGTAGGTGCCAAGTGGAGAAATGTTTGTCCAAATAACGTCTCACAGGCACATCGGAGTTATCATCAGATCAGGCAAGGTGGATTCCTGACAAAGACCTATCTGATATTCTGACAGATGACGTTTCCAGCCACCCTGGCTCAAACTAATTCACCTGCAGGGCACCTCAGTTCTCACTTGTAACATTCCACCTCAGTCCGATTCCTCCTTCTCTAAGAATATGAATTTCCCAAGGGATAAAAGTTTCTGATTCTCACACAGCTCTAAGAAATATTTCTCTTATTTCTGTTGCAGACCTGTTTGGTTTTGAAGACAAGATCACTGTCTCTTCAAAGCATATTGGGGAAGCTTTTTGCATTTTAACCTGCACCAGTGAAGGAAATCACTGAATTCAGCTGTTCTCAATCCATGGGCATAGAAATATCAGTTCCTTAGGAGCAACACAGGAAAGTTTCCAGAAGTTTTTGTTTGTTCATTTATTTTTACATGCACCTTGGGAAGTCAGCGGGCCAGGGCTATCCAGGACAGAAACTGTTATTAAAGCAACTGAAAACACAGAGGAAAAAGAGAGACAGCCCAGTGCCAATAACAAAGGAGCATTTGTTAGCTTCCCAAGGGGCTGCTCAGCAGCAGAACAGCAATTCAGTGAATTTTCCAACTGCCATAAAACAGAAGTTTCGTATCATACCACAGGTGCCCAATTCAGTCAGACTGAAAGAGGCTGAACCTCAGCCAAATCCTCTCTTCAAAACATCTTCACGCTAAAACTTATTCTTCAGAGCTAGAAGGCAATAAAAATCAAAGAGCGCTGCAACGGTTAAATATCTAAGGCCCAAAGGTGCAAATGTTGTTGATCTTTGCAAACAGATTGATTCTGCAAGGATTTTGTTCACTCATGAAGTACCAGAAAGAAGATACTTCAGGATAATTAACAAATCCTTCAGGAAAAATTATGTGAGTTTCCTCCTGGCTCTACAGAGCTGTAGATTTTTCATGCAAATGAGTAGTCATCAAAGATAAACCAACCTGAGTGCTTGCTTACCCAAACTCATGCTGAGAACACAAGTACAGGACCTCAGTCATGTTACATTTTAAAAAAGATACCTGGTTCCAACAGCCGAAAGAGTCATTGTTAATGAATATTAACATGACATAAGGGGGGGACCAAACCAAAAGCTTACACTTTTTTTCAGTGAATCCAGTGCTCCTGCTTTTGACACATGAAACAGTATAAATCAGACCAAAACTTCTTAAAAAAATTAATGGGACTGGAAATGTTAAAATTAATGACAAGTGCAATCGCCATTTATTAGAAGGGACATCACTGGGATCTCCAACAAGTCAGGCAAAAAATTTAATCAGGTTCTTATCAGAGGGTTACAAATAGATGTGTCATTTTAATAAATCTGACGAGTGTACCATGCAACTGAGAATCGGGTGCATCTTAAAAGACAATTAATGGCAGATTCTTGAATAGGATTCGCTGCTCTGGAAATTCTTTGCAAGTCCGTTTTCCAAATTATGAGAGTTATCCTGTCATATGAGAGGGTGCAGTGTTGTGTTCTTCTTCATGAGAAGCCCCAGTTCTTGTCTTATAACTGAATACTTTGATAAAGAATATATTCAGAACCAATATGGAATCTATAAAGCAAGAGCTCTTCAACTCTCAATTCTGTGAGTGTTGCAGGTGGCAGTGGAGGAGATGATTTGATAATCTGGTTTTAAATGTCCTTAATTTCATTTTTATATCAGGTCTTTATTTAACATTGTTTTTCTTCCAGGTCAGTACCACTTTTAAATGAAAATCAAGGCAGCAGTTTGAGTTGCTTCAGGGATCCCAGACACGACCCAGCCCTTCTCCCTACATCCCCACTGAAGATGCTCTTGGGGATTCAAGGTGATTACCAAGTTAGATTATTAGTGGCACTCATTAGCAAGAAATGCAGTAAATTTAAGGCCTGTTACTTGCACAATAAAGCACTTAAATTCCATTTTAAGCACTTCTAAAACAACAGGCAACAGTAAACAATATTTAGCAGAATGGCACCATCTGCCATTTATTTTTTTGCATCATATTTCTAGTCTTTTAAGCAAGAATTTGGTTATAAATACTGACAATTGGCATTATAAAGTATGATTTTCTGCTCTCTTAGTGAGTAAAAAAGAAAAAATAAAGTGCAGATGTAAGTCTCAGTTTTTCAGACATTATAGAGCTTGTGAGACGTGATTCCAGATTAACCCAGATCTGCCTCATGTTCACGGGAGGTGATATGGACACCACTGAAGCAAATTCAGTGTGGTTCGTAATTGGTTCTGCAGTTGTTTGGGCCACCTGGAACAGTGATAATGACCGAAGGAGCAGAGCAAGATACACCAGTCAACTTTGCATCTTTATTTGGTGACCCTTTATGTCCCAGTGCTGTTCCTGCTAAGACTCAGGCTATCACAAGTGTCCTGTTCTTCCAAACATTGCAAAACTCATAGGAGCTCTGTGTTCTTTTAGTGATACAAGACAACAAACAGAATGGAAATTTCTAATGTCTTCACGCATTTGTAGTCTCGTTTATCTGGAGTGTTTTATGCAATCCTGCTCCACCCCATCAAAAGCACTGAACAAAATCACTGTTTCACACATCACAAAAAATTAAAAAACAATTTATTGAACCTGAGGCCTATTTAAAAATCAGGAGGCTTTTCATGCTGTAACTTTGTTTTAAAACATCTTTGAAACTACACCATAGACTGGAATTAAACAATTAAAATGCATAATCACATTTAAAAAGCAGCACCAAAAATGTAAGTCATTTTGTCACAGAGGCTGCTCCAGCATGGTTTGATTATTTAACGTTATGCTCTAAAACCAATTTATACCCTATACCCTTGATCTCTATTTCAATTTCAGGATGTTAATGCATACGCCATTGCTGTATTAGCTGATAGGGCAGAACAAATACTTCAGGAAAAGTCACGATTAGAATAAGAAATCTCTCCCAGCCATGTTTAATGCCCAAACGTACCCACCTCGCTGGCTTTTCCTGCAGATTTTCCCCACTGGAACCACATGTTTTATACCTGGAAGGAACAATTATTTAACATCAGTAACAGGCGAGCCTAGAACTCTACAGGGAGCATATAGGCATAGTCACTCCTGCCATGAATGCTAAAATTATCAGGCATCAACCAAAACAGTCACCACATACCATGCTACAGAAATCTTGGGATCCAGATAGCTGAGTCTGAAGGTGTCAGAGGCTTATTTGCTTGTTTCTCTGACTTTGTTCCGCTGCACAACCCGGCAAGGAGAAAGTATTAGGGGGTTTGGATCACTAAAGCACATTGCCAGTTTTGAAGCCTCCAACACGGCCCTGAGTTCCATTCATTCGCTACTAAAGGAAACAATACATCAGATAGATGAGGAGACAGAATCAGTGTTGCACCATAAATGATTTTGTATTCTGAGCATAGGCAAAGAAATAAGTGAAATTTGAGGGGAAGGTTATGTATAGGAATTTAGCCGGCAGGCAACATTAACACAGGGACTACCATCCCCTGTATTAACACTTTATTAATTGCATGCTTACAGCTGGTAGAGTGATTCATTACCTTTTCTTGTTCAAGACATATTGTGCATAAATATAGTCCACTATTGGAATGTACAGTCCCAAGCATCTCAGATTAACAGTTTGTCCAGCAGAAGGATACAACACATACTTACGCTCTTTGCAGAAGGCACAGGGGGACAGCTGTTCACATCATCCCCAAATTCCTCCGAGACAGGAGGGATATTGCAGACGATTTCTTGAAAAGCTTAGGGAGACGGAGGCAGCATAGGACACGTGTATCCATGTCTCAAAACTCACTTGGCACAGACGTAAGTCTTTGCCCCTTCAAATGGCCGTGTAGATATGATTCAGGGCCAGTTGCCATTTCAGGTGGCCGAGGGACTTGCACTGGAACTGGGATTTACAAGGCTGGGCCTGCCTTGGAAAAGGCAGAGCCGTAAGGTCACGGTGGCACAGCAAAGTCTGTAGCAACCTTTTCTGTGTCTGCAACAGGGTTGTCTCAAAAACCCTGCTAAATAAGATTGATTCCTATAAAAAGGAGCAGATAATTTGAAGGCTTAGAATAAAGCGAACAGTTATTTTCACTGCACAATCCAAATTCGTTGTTAAAAATCTGCCTGGTGTTTGTGTGATGAGTCTTTGTTCTGAGGACAGAAAGCTTTCATTTTTGGAATCAGTTAGTCTTTTTCTTACATTCTACGGCTTGTCTCAGAAAATGATGGAAGTCTCTCCCTATAGCAGCCTCTTAAAAAACACAGAAACAAGCGGCTCGTTCTTGATAGCAACACCCATATATTTTCCGAGGAAGGTTTACTAAGCAAAGGCACTGTGATACTTTGCAAAAGTTCTGCAGTTTTTCTTGTACAAGATAGGAAGGAATGGTAAAAGTAGAGAGTTGTCCTTCAAGTGCCCTTGCCTAAGCAAAATGAGCAGCTTGAGTGCCTATCATTAGCAGGCAGAACACCTCTGCGGGAGGCACGCGGCTAGAAACCCGGAGAATTCTGCATGATTACTGCAAAGTAACTCAACAAAATCAAGCAGAAAGTTTTCCTGGGGGAATTTATCTCTGAAAAACTGTTTACACTAAGGTTAGCATGTATTAGCTGGGGCTGAGTAGAAAAAAATTGTTATTTGGAGATAAACAGGGAATTTCGGCTCTCAGAGGGAGGAAGGGTCGATGGCGCATGCTCTGACTGCAGGGACACCGATGATATATGTGTCACCTCAGGGTACCACAAACAGTATCTCCAACTCCAAGGCGAAGGGTGAGCACCATTTCAGCACAGCATAAACATACAATTATTGGAAATTTTCTTTAAAGATGGAAAACGCTACACGCCACACAACGCAAGCCTACTAGAAAACTGTTTCTGTTAAATGGGAAATTGGAACTGCTACCTACAGTTATGCCACATCAAGGTTTTTCTCGCTCTGTTTTCTGTGATTCCACCTTTAGAATAATAGAAAAAACTAGCACGTACCTTGAGAAGTCTGCCAGCTCTCAGTCTGCACCAAAGAATAACCATGCTATGAAATCTGATGGATTTAGTTTAACTGTTCTTACAGATGCTCGGTGATAAAAATTTCAGTGGAATTTTGTGATTCTGGAGCACTCCCACTTGACCGTTCACTTAGCCCAGCCTCAAGGATGATGCTCAGCCTGCAATTCTTTGGGCTTTAGATAACACAGGGCAAGATGGAAGCCCAGAAACAGAGAGAACAGGTCAAGCAGGTCAACTTTTTTATCATAAACAAGACCCTTGTACTTGTGTAGGAAGAGATCCTATGGTTTAAGCTTTATCACAAACTAAATACACATAGTATAATTCCTCTGAATTATTGCACAAATGTCACTAGAATTTTTATTTAACTAAGGAATTTGGATCCATGACTAAAAATCCTCTAATCTTCACCCAAATATCTATTGCTATTTAAATGTCAGTCCATCTTGTTACAATGACTGTTTGGTAAATCCTAGTCTTATAGTAATGTAAACTGATTAGATTCCCACTGGTCTCTAGTGCATGGAACTGAATTGTCAACTGAGTGGCAAAAATCTGGAAGTCTTGCTAACAAAGAAAATACTTCTATAGGTTCAGTAGCAGAAATATGTGTTTTGTTTTCTGAGCAGATGTCTTTGGATTGGTGCTACATTTCTATTATAGAAGCTTATTACAGCTGAAATTTTGCTTCAGTGTGAAATTAGTCCAGGTTTTTGAAAGTTCAGGTGAATTGGCTTGCATGGAAAAATACATAAATCACCTGCTTCAGCCATTGCTTTGATTTTACCACTTTTCATGTATAATTGTTGGAACGGATTATCTTCTGAAGAGATCACATCACTGAGCAGACACATCGGCCAGACCCAACCTAGCCCCTGAATTTTGGTAAGATTCAGAGCCAAACTTCATTGTCTCCACCACCTTTAGCAAGTTCAACAATCTACGAATCCGCAATTGTTACACTGAAGTCAGAGCATTGTCATGACAGTGAGAATAATCCCTTGATTTTTCCTGTTCCAAAGAGCAGGAACAGATTTATTGCCTGAAGGGAAGGAGTGAAGCAGCACTAAAGTATTTATGACTGTCAAACCTGGAGCCTGTGGGATAGCAAACCTCCCAAGTGACATGAAAAGACCAAATCTCATCCTTTTTCCCCTTAGATACTGAGTGTGTATAGCCTTCAAAAACACACAGGACAGTACTATTTAATTCATTAGCTATAGAAAACTTCCATGGTTATTTGAGGTAAGAATCAATCTTCATTTACTGTAGGATTCTGACCCACCAAGTAGATCCCACATTCCCCTCCTCCCTCAGAACAACTGTGTCCTGCAGGTTTGTCAGTATAACTGGCAAGCTCTCAAGTATGTGGCACATACAATAATTGTTCACAAACAGCTAAGAGTTCAAGAGCTACACAACTGAAAAAGAGTCTAAAAGCTGATGGAAAAATATGTGATTTGGATAAAGATTATGCATTTTCTATGAAATCTGTCAAATAACCTTCAAATTGACACAAAACCCATACAGGAAAGTGGTTGGAATAATGTGATTTCAAAATTGCTTGTGTGAGTGTTCTGTAAAACTGACACTAAGTTGTTGTCTATTATTTACTGTTAGTGTATTCAGCTCGAGACAGAACATACAGGAGGAGTCAGACCGAACTGAAGGACCGAGAGCGCTGCCTTAAATAAATGATCAGCGGTGAGCACTGGGATAAAAATCAATAAATGTACAAGACTTTTTCACATTTTTAAGGAATGTACAAAACCACATTGTCGGCCTGACTCAGTAGATGGCAGTCTCCCCTCTGTAATGAAGCCATGCTTCAGCACAGGGTTAAGGGAAGAATCTGTCCTGGATGAGAAGAAACACAGCTGAGATCCTCACTCCTTGTAGTCATTAGATGCTCACATACCGTGGCGACAAGTGCCACTGATAGGCCTGAACAGATGGCAGAATCCAGGGGGCTTTTCAACTCCGGGCTTGATAGCCCCATGACCCAGTTCTAGACTGAGTATTGACAATCTGCCTCCCAAAATTCCGGTGAAGTTGAAATTGGGCATAATGGCATCATTTATTTCCTGTCCTGAACTCCTCGGTCTTTTCAATGCCACTTCCCAGCCTGGTAGTGAATTGTATTCCAGCCTATGCTGGATGATTTCTGGATGGGTAAGGGTAACACTTATTAATCCACTGGAGACTAAGAGACCTCTCAGACAGTAAAGATATTTTGCTTAGGCTTAGGGAAGGCACTTTACAAATTACATAATTAAGCAAATGAAGACACAGTCCCTCAGTTTTTCACAGCCACTCTACTTCATGGTGTGTATCCCTCTCTTCAGCTCTCTCTTTGCTAAGGGAAGTCATTCGGCGACCTCAGTTTAAAAGAGATGGACCCATTTCAATAACCGCAACTTTGTGAACGTGACCTCTTGTTGCACTATAGGGTCGGACCCCAACCACATTCCCCATGATGTTAAAACTGGACAGAATAGTGTCCTTTACATCATGTCTTACATCTTTGCCGATGGCAGTTTTCCCATCCAGTACCCAAGCTGCATATCAACAATGAATAAAACCACATGGACACACATGTACAGCATTTTAGGGATATAATGGGGGTGGGAAGGCACTGAAAAATTCAGCACAAGCATTACAACCATCAGAAGGTATTTTACTTACTGTAAATTTGGTAACGGAAAAACGAAATAAGTCAGAAACCTTGCAATAAGGTTGTGTTGGTGACCAAATAGGAAGCAGTGTTTCTGGCCCACTTTCTCCTACAAAAATAGATAAGGAAGGTTTTAAATATCTTTTTAAGCAAAGTGAGAATCTGTAGAATCCTTGTGTTCCTTTACAAAATCTCATTCTCTTTCATTATACCTGCACAAATCAGAAACAACTCGCTTCAATGAGGCAGAATCAGAATCGTGTGAGGAAATAAATCTTCGTGTTCCCAAGGGCTGGCACCATGCAGATGAGATGGATGGGTGCATCCCTGATGTCCTCCTCCTCCCCTCAGCTCAGGTGACACTTTGGAACATTAAAGGCCTGTGACTCTAGGGATGGTGAGGCAGGGAATCCACACATGAAAGCCACAGATCACACTGTTATCTAACTTTTGGATAAGAACAACAACTCTGTTTTATATTCACTTGAATTTCAAAGCTCATCACCACAAACACAGGATAAGCACAATTTCTGATTAAAGCAAAGGTCAAATTTATGTAGTACTTTCATGCCTGCACTGTTCCACTCTCATCAGAGAATATGCAGTTAAGAAAGATGATGTTCCACCCGTCATGGTGCTCCCATCCCTCTGGCAAAAAGAGGAAAGAACAGCAGATTCAGCATCCTTCTGCTGAGAATTCATCCCTGTCCCTCAGTGTTTTGGTGTTTCAGACCAAAAAAAAAAAAAAAAAAGGAAAGAAAAAGAAAAAGCAAGCCTCCACTTTACTTTTGAATAGTGATTTTTCAAAATGAACTCATTCTGCCATGATTCTTCTCATGACACTTTCCACGTTTTTTTCCACATCAGCAGCTTTCTAATAGCAGCAGAGAAGGAAAGAAGAACTCCATAAAACAGTTTTAAACAAGGAAGCTCATTGGTAATTAAAATGGGAATGGTGATAAAGGAACACTAGGTAAAGCCTGCTGAAATGCCTCTTTGGGATATTTCAAACAAGTTTTTTGAAATAACATCTCTGTCTTTCTAGAGCTAATTATACATTTGCTGCACACTAAGCAGAAGGCTAAATTAATTGGAAGAACAAAGGTAATTTGTTGCGTGTTGGAATGAGGCCATGGATGCTTGTTTCCCTTGTGGGAGAAGAACTGCTGACCTATCCCAGGTTTGTCATCGACAGAACATGGGATGCAGGAGCAGAACGTGCATCCATCCCGCCCAGCCCGTTGTGTACCAGTCCTACCCTTCCAGCCTCCTCTTCATCCCTGGCTGTGCCAGCCACTGTGACTCCTGCCTGGGTAGCAGCAGGTGGAAAGTCCCTCTGCCTCTCCTTCAACCTCCTTCCATTCTTGCACCATCTGGCAGTAGATTGCTTCGTAAGAGCTGCCAAATTGAACACGTCAATATTAATCACCCAAGTCACAATGGAGTGTTTGTGAGGCCCACACTCATGTTCTGCCTGTCAAACAGATCATCTCCTCTGTGCTGGTTCTTTATAAACAGCTGGAGATTTTTAAACACCTTATTAAAATAGAATAGATCCTCAGCAGCTGGAGCATTTCAGAAATGAATGGGATTTGTGCCAGTAAATATGGTACTTGCCAAAAACCAGGTGGGACCTATAACTGCAGAGCCCTACAAGACGGCTGCCCTGCCTGTTGTATGTATTGATTTGGACAGGCGATACCATGTGGGACAGGTATTGAATACCTACCTATTTTTACGAGGTTGTCAAAAGTTGCAAGTATGAAACATGCATTCTCAGCCTCAGCATGTCTGCTTCAATAAGAAGCAATTCAGTAGTTGTTCTTTTCTGATGGGGGGAAAAAAGTATGATAAAAAAATCTGCTGAACATTTGCAGAAAATCAATTTCTTTATGGCACAAGAGAGTCTATATTGCCAAACCTGGAAGCCATTCAAAATCGTACATTTCAGTTGAGGTGTTAGTACTTTTATGGCAAAACATACACATGCAGTTGGTGTCTTTAAACTCAATTTTATTCCCCTGTGAGAAGGATTTAATTGGCTTCAAATAAGAAATCACTGTTTTACATAGTACAGTCTTTCACTTAATACCCGAGAATCCATGTCATGTATTTAAATTACAAGTAAAATACTTACTAATGAGCTAATGTTTTGCAAACACCCACAGAAATATTTGAACTTAACCACTTTCCTTTTAAATAGGACATGGTGTAGAGCAGGAAGTAGCTTTCTTGGGTAAGCACCGTGTTGGTGAGAGAACAGAGCTGTTAAACGGAATCGTGGCCCTTCATTTTACTCCCAGCGTTTCCCTCTAATTCACTGTGTAACTTCGGGAAAGACACTTAACCTCTATGCGCTTCAGTTCACCCATCTGTAAAATAGTAGATAAGTCACCTAATTCACAGGGATGTTATGGAGATTAATTAACTAACGTCTGGAAAATGTCTCAAGATCCTTCTGTGAAAGGCATTATAAGGGCAAAGGATAGTAGTATAACCACATGCAAAAGGTTTTATCACTTGGCACAAGACAGTTTGGTTTTATCCTTTTTCCCTCTGCAACATCACTGAGCATTTTTACAGGGACCGTTGACTAATAGCAGACTCACGCAGCTTTGCAGAGAACCATTAGCTTAAGTCAAAGGACATGTTGTTCCAAGCTAAGTAAAACTGTATTTAGTCAGCTCCTGATACTGCTTCAAGATCCCCAGTGAGATCAGAGCCCTGGCAGGCCAGGTGCTGTACACACGGTCCTTGAACATATAAGAAAACTGCACCGATGTAATAGAAGAGACCTTTTTAAGCTAATTTAATTGGACCGACAAATGTTTTTAGCAGGGGTGTGTTTTCGCAGCCAGCTCCAGGTACAGGCTCTTGCCCTGAGCTGCTGTGAGCAGCAAAAGGGCCATGGGCCTCCTGCCAGATCCATGAAAAATCTGACAGTTGCTTCTTCCTGACAAGAGAAGAGTTCGGATGGGCTGAGGTGTTAGTGACCCCTCCTACCCCCAAAACCAGTGGCAGCAGGCTCCCACCCCTGCCCTTGCTTTTCATTTGCCATTCTGAACATGCTGTTTTACTCAAACTGAAAGAGCAGATTGCAGCTCTTTGACATGGGATTGAGCCAATAAATTGATCTGAAATCAAACATTACATTAATGCACCCGTGCAGTACCCACCGTCAATGCTCTTTGGTGCTTGGACATGAATGGGGGGTGAGGAAGGCAAAGCAGAACAGGGATAGTGTGAGGAAATTATGTGTTCTTCAATAGCATAGTCTGAAATAATTTCCAGAGCCCCTCGTGCCTAGTGTCCTACCTCCCATGTCTAGCTGGTTCCTAATACATGTTAGTGATTTGCCTTGGTCTACCTGTTTTTCCATCAAGAATTTTTGTATTACTTGATAGAGCTTTTACCCAGGAAACCAAATTCCACCATGTCTTCTCCACTGAGCTCCGCATGCAGCTCGACGTGCTCCACTCCCCTTCACTTGTTACTTGCTATAGGAGCCAATTTTAAAATAGAAAAGTACCTGTCACAATCACATTGCTTTCAATTACAGCCTGGCACACTGCAGTAAATTTTTATATTAGGAAGAGAACTGAAAAACTTTGTTTTAAAGCAGATGTTCATCTTCCTGAGCTATTCTGATTCAGTTTCCTCTTTGAACAGCAGACCTAGAAAGGCAAGGGAATGAGGTGAAAGTAAGTTTTAGTCACAATTTAGAGTCATTTGTTCCTGTCAGAATTTATATGAGCTAAATCTCAAGCCTGGACAAGCCTTAATAACTATCATATTTAAAGTTCAGCTTTACAGGAGATGACTGCGTGGCCCAAGGGAATAAGTAATAGAATATAGAATAGTTCACCTTTCGTATGCCCATTCATACCCAATCCAGCACGGACAGGCTGGTGCTGGCCTTTCAAATGCATACATGACATGAATTTAGCAGTCTCCAGCTAATCCCATTGGACTAAACTACTGCTAATTGGTGTGCTTGCTGGATAAAGTCGCTCAGCAGGTCACTGACAAAGTCAAAAGAGTCAGCTTTACAGCTAGTCCTGTGCTGGAGGGATGGGAAGCTTCTACTTTCTCGTGATAAATGGACCCACTCAGACAATTTTTAATGTTCCTATACATACTTTATTATTACCATCACACAAGGTTTGTTTCGGGAGAATGCACTCTACCGAGACTAATCTAAAAATGAGAAAAAACATCAACACGTGGGCAGACAGGTTTTCTGTGGAGTGAGGAGCACTGTGGGCAGTAAAGGCAAGAAACAGAGCCAAAAAAATAGAAACATCCTCACAGAAAACTCAGAAGTGGCTTCAGCATATTTTTACCACTGCAGACTGCTAGGAAATGAATGAAGGCAGAGCAAAGCAGTAATCTGCCAATTACCTCTTCAGAAATTGGCCATAAACAAAGATGTGTCTCCCATTGTCAGCCTCTCCATGCTCACAGCTACCCTGCTCAAGATTACAATATTATTGCATATGTTCTTGTTCCAGAACAAAGGAGATCTAACACAAGCAGTAAACCTTTACCAGAAATATATCTATTTTAGTTGATAGAGGCCAGTGCTTTCTGCATGGAAGGTCCCAGAGCTGGTCCCTGCTGACCTGTTGCTGGGAGGTTTACGATCAAGAGGCATGAACAATATTGCTGAGAAATCCCCGTGCTGAAATCACTTCTGACCCTAAAGCAGAATTCAAAGTGAGTGAGTTCAGCAGTAACCCGTTTCTCGTTAGTGGTTCAGTCACACAAGATATCCACAGCAGCGGTCAGCTTTCCCCATGGAACTTACTGGAAGAGGCAGTTGTTGCAGATGGGTGTCTTTTCAAAAAGGGAGTGAGGTAGAGTAGGAGAGAGAAAAAGAAAAGGGTAAAAAAGGTAGTTAGGAATAAGTTCAGCTGGGCAACAACCTTGGTGGGGATGTGGATGAATGCTAATGGGCTTGAATTATTCATGTGTAACCTGGTGGGAAGAGGTTCAGCCCAATGGCCTTTCGTGGTGTCTGTCTGGAGCAGGAAATCTCATTAAAAACAAGGTCTAAGAGAGAGACCGATCTGGTGAGAAAACAAGAGCAAGAGGATCCTCCCATAACAGCTGTAGCTAGAGAAAACACATTTCCCCAGCACTAGAAGCTGACAGCTTTCCCCAGCACTAAACTTGTTTTTGGTAAAAGGACAAACACAAAGAAAAGGTCTGACACTCTGCATCGAGCCTTTAACCTCTCTCCCCGCATCTCCAGCTTCTGCATGTCAGGCAATACAGAAATACATCAGGTGAATTCTGATGGCAGCTCCCACACACAAATTCACCTCACCACACTGTGCTCTGGACACAGCCCAGCCCAGGAGAGCCAAGGCTCGTTATTTGTAATTGATGACCAGAGAACTCCCTGTTTGTCAGCACTGCCAACACTGAGGAGCAGCAGCAAAGGCCGAGGTCTGCAGTGCACTGAACCTCGATATTGGCTACAGCCATGAGACTGTCACAGGGGACCAGTGACACTAAAACATGCCCGTTTTATTAGTCTGTTCTTTGCAATTCTTGCTTGAGGGGACCCTCTTTGTATCTCCAGGTATAATATCCTTCTGGTGAAAGGTGGGACCTTTGAGGAGATTCAGTGTACAGCATGCTTCAAAAAGATGGACCTAATTACTTGATATTCCTGTTTTAAAATTGGGTCCATCTTTTTTAAACACCCTGGATAATGTGCTTCCTATTAATAGGTGTCCACAGTGAAGAATATGTGTGAATGAAAGAGGAAAAGAATGTTTCCTTTTTTAAAAAAATCCATCTCTTGTTTTAAATTCTGTAAGTTGAAGCTGAGGCCAATTTACAATTGGTAACACCAGGTTTGCACAGTAGAGAGAAAGAAACAGCTCTAAAATTAGAAGACTAAATGATCTTGGGTTTAAAAGCATCACAAATGCTGGTCTTGTAAACACTTTAATCAACAGAAATATGAGTATACTTGCCATGTAATTGCATATTTAAAAATAATACGGAGAGAACATTTTGTAAAGAAATGCAAATTTAGCACTTGTGAAAGGTCCTGTCTGGACAGCCTACAGAATGGAGCTGCTCTGCTCTCTCCCTAAGGACACAGGTCCTCAAGGCAGGTCCATCTCCCTTCAGTTCTGCTCACGATAGAACAAAATCGGTGCAAACAGCCCCTTGGTTACACTTGATGTTCCTGCAGCTCACTCTTCTTTCCCCAGAGAAGGTTTCCAGCCTTTTCGTACACCATCACAGGGTACCAGTCCACCGATGAGCCATCTTACCTCAAGAGACTGCTTGTCAGTCAAAGACAGAAAACTCCTTGCTGTCACGACTTCATTTTCTGAGACCTCCAGGCTTCACACCATTCAGACAAAACCCATGCTATGTCTCTCTGACTCCTGGTACCTCCATATTTTTCCAAATCTTTTTCTCCCTGAAGGAATAGGGATAGGGAAAAAACATTTCAGTTTGAGGGGGAAAAAGCAGTTACAATACCTCAATTTTCAAACATGCCAGAGGTCTTGTGTAAAGTAAATCCATCTCTAAATATCTCTAGGGATTCTTGGAAGTTCAGGATCCAAATATTAATTCAAATAACAGTCACTCCTGTCTCTTCAAAGTTGAATACATTTCAATTATTATGAAACTGAGACATCGCTGTTTCAATTATCTAAGTCCAGACACTCCTACTGGTGACTGCTCAACCTTCAGACGCAAATACTGCAAATTTTGAATTATCTTCAGATTTCTTCACACTTACAGACAATGTTGAGTAAGGGATGGATCTAGAGAGCTGCTTCTAAGCACTGAACAGAGGCATATTAGGAGGTTTCTTAGAAGATTTTACTCTTTATCTTCAATGACTCAAAAGGGCATTTGCTAAAATAAACTAAAACGTCACAGTTTTAAACCTCTGCTCACAGCTTTCACACAGGTCTAGGATCAGCACAGAGCTACCAGATGTATCTGGTGTAAAGAACAGATTTGCAACTCTTGCAGCACATTCATATACAGACATGTTCTTCAAATAAAATCAGAATCTCTGCTATAATCAAAGGATATTGAGCAGTACATCATGCAGCTTAAAAATAGACCCAGAGACAGGTTGCACCAGTTACTGTAATTTTAATCTGCAAGAAACTTTTTTTTACTGAGGCGTAGATAGTGCCTGTCAAGAGCATAATACAAATCCTATCTGGTAAACCTTAGCATTTAGATCTCTTTTGAATATATGACCTCATTTACAGTGTGTAAGACCCAAAGCGAGTCCTGCTGAACAATGTTTTTGATGTTAAACTTGAGCACTATTCTTCCAGGCTCCTTCTAGTGAAATATGGGTTTATCAAGGGAAGCTACAAAAAGGGATGGATGCATTACACTTTCATTTACTTCATTCATGTGGTGGAGGCATTTTTAGTAAGCACGAGATGGAAGCAGGGTGGCAAGCAGTGTGCTTTGAAAAGGCACTTTGAAAATACTTCATGGGCTCTAGATTTCTAATGAGGTTCTGGTGATAAGATCACTTGTAATTCTGTCTCTGCAGCTGCAGCCGTCAGCAGTGATAGGGCCTGATAGCAGCAGCAATGGAGGTCTCCAAGTGTTTCCAAAAGGAATGATCCATTTTACCACTTCCCATGTGATATTATGGGCTTGTAACAGTGCCAAAAGACTTCAAAAAAAAAAGCTGCCCTGAGGGCCTGCCATGCTAAATTCTCTAGGTGTACCTAGGAAGACACATGCCCTGCAGAACTCAGTCTTATTTAGCCTTGCTAGTATGACATGCAGTATTTGTATCAGGAACAGTAACGCAGGGTGAATAAGGACTTTTTACTGGCATGAATATGAGCTGACCATCTTTTTGAACAAAAAAGCAAGGTTATACATAGCTTAGAGAGTCTAGCAGAACCTACCATGATTAATCAGGATACAGAGAAGGGGCATTCTCCTGCCTCCGGTAGAGGTTAACACCATCCAGTTAATGACAGAGAGCATCCCGCAGAGTTCAGCCACCTCACCCTTAAGGCTCTTCCATTCAGACACATGAAACCAGCTTCCCATTCTGCAGCACAGACACTTGAAGCAAAATTCATGAGTGATGTTCTGCCAGAGTGTTTGCTTTGCGCTAACAACCAACGCGCTTGCATCCGAGCTCAGATCAAACGTAGCGCAGAGTATATGCACTCTGAGGATTAATCATCAAAATAGGGCTGGAAGAGAACCTCAAAGGTCATTCAGTCTATCTTCCTGCCTAAGGCAGGCTCAGCTACACAAACTGTTCTTGACAGACGTTTCTCTAATCTGTTCTTGAAAGCCTCTAAGGATAAGGACTTCACCACCCCTAAGGAAATCTCTTCCATGCTTAACCACCCTTGCAATTCCAAAGTTTCTCCTAGTAAGTAAAAACTCTCCTGGTTTAAGCGACTCACGAAATAGTGAAACTGTGCAAAATCAGGTCAGAGAGACCTTCTTGTCTCCATCTTGCAGATTTCATTGCAATTTTTTTTTTTTTTTTTTTTTTTTTTTTTTTTTTTTTTTTTTTTTTTAAGGAAAAGCAGATGGCCATGACATGATTGATCAATTCCTATATCCCGTCTGTTCAAGACACCAGCCAAGTGACAGGATTGTGGCGACCAACTTCTTTCCAGCTGTGGCTTTATCTTTCAGATTGTAATGGAACAACAGAAAAAAAGTTTAAAGTAGGGCCTGTAAAAATTGTGCATCTATGAACTGAAATGAATTTAAATTTTATCTTAACCTGATTGCGAATTAGACTCTTTTCACATTTAAAAGCTTCACTTTGTCTCTTTCTGCTTTTTCTGTGACACAGGCATAAGACAACATTGATTCAAAAGAGATGCTTTTGGCAATCATGTTTACATGCACTCAGTGTTTAAAGAAAACTTCTTAAGGTTTCCTTGGCCTGAACCAGCATCAATTCCATCCACAAATCTTAAGTCAATGACATAATCTCGTATTGGATCAAAATGAGGTCCCTTTACGCAATTTCTTCTTCAGATATTCAGAGTGTTTCAGAGGGACTTGCAATTTGGTCAACGTACACAGATTTTAATGGTCAGAAAGCAGCCCAGAAAAATGAAATTAAGGCCAGTGCAACTAAATAAGAGCTGAGGAAAGGGAACTCACTGCAAGGATACAACGAGTAGCATGACCATGCAGAGAAGTACCCAAAGCCAGACACGAAATGTGAGGAATTCTGAAGACCCTGCCCAGCTCTGCTACTAATGAACAGGTCAGAAGACCCTGCCTGCAAAAGCAAGTGAAAATAGTCCAGAGATTGCTGCTGCATTTGCTAAATAGACAACGACAGCACGTCCTGCAGCAGGCACAGGTTTACAAGCCCTCAGTTCTCTGTAGCGATCACCCCCTTGGAGCAGAACGTAACTCGACCGCAGTACTCCCAGAAATGGAGAGCTGTGACATCCAGGAGATGGTGCTCTTGGGTAAAGCACAACTTCTGGACAAAAAAAAAAAAAAAAAAAAAAAGTTTCTTTAAGATTCCCTTGGCTTTCATGATATAGCAAGGATTCCTACATATTTTGTTCTCAATTCACAGAGGAAGCCCCTGTAGTAATCACCAAGCAGCAGAAAGGACAACATAAGGAGGCAGACAGATTAATGGAAATAGCACTGTGCCATTGAGAAATCCCCTCACCCCTTGCGAATACACACACACAAGCCATAAAACAGCAAAAATAAACAATTTTGCCAGCAGCTTGATCAAGATCTATTCAGAATCAAGGGACTACTTGGAGTTCTCCTTTAAAACCCAGTGCAGATCTGGCAGAAATTGTGATGGAGAAGGAAAACAAATAAAACAAGATGACCATGTCCAGCAATTCCCTCAGTGACCACATCATCTTTCCTGGGACACTCATCAGGGACTCTGGTGTGCAGAGCACCACCTCTGACTATTCCCCACCAAGCAGGAGGGGTCACTCCCCCAAGGAACCGGCTGCATTATGAAGCCTCATGAATCAGTATTATTTAGCCAGCGTTTCATTTTTAAATACATCTATCAAATAAACAGCATTTTATCTCAATGATCTCCAAATATTTTACATCAGAAAATAAATATAATTATCTACATAACAGAGATTGAAATGGAATTATTTTCACTGCCCAGGAAACCTGTGTTCCTTCCCTTTTAAAAGGACAGATCAACTATTGCACTGTGGAGATGATGCATTGTTGTGAGCTGCTGTGCCTGGTTCCTAGATTTCAATACAATGTACATATGCTCCAGAAAGAAAAGAAAATATGTATTTATGCAGATAGATATCTGAAAGCTTGATTCACAGGGGATCTAGTTGTGCTAGCACCTGAGGTGTAGTGAAATCAAAAGCAGACAGAAGACTTAATGGATGCTAAGGTAAACTTCAAGGGACTTGCAAAGTGAGAGACTGAATTTTTGGTAGTGCCAAGAGTAGGGTGTCTCACATTCAGCTGAACCCTCACTGTTTTTTGGGGGCCTTGCCTATTTTTTTTAATGAATAACCTTGTACCTCAGTCCTGGGCTGGAAGAAAAAGACTTCACCAAAAATAAATTACGACCAGAGCAACAGGCTCAGAAACCACTTTTCCCTAAACTGAGTCTCAATTAGTTATAATCAATTGCATGAAATTAAGGAAAACAAAGTCACATGGGCTTGGGAAAGGAAAAAATGATAAATGAGCTACCACTGTAGTCACTTGGGGAAAAAATGTCACCATCAAGGAGAAAAAAAAAAAATTGAAGCAATTAAAAGCTTTCCTTATTGGAGGGAGACAAGGGAATGTGCCAGCCCCACAAGGTTTTTGTCAAGACTCTTCAATTCAATTTTTGCATCTTTGCTGGCGGTTTCTGGTGGGCTGTGGAATGTACTGGAGCCGTGGGGCCCAGAGCCCTGCAGAGTGCCCTACTTTGCAAACCCAAGTCTTGCTGCCATCACTCGTGCTAGCACAGGTCAGATGCTCACAGTTGACTTCAACCCAAATGTTCTGTCCCCGTCACATTTTAAGAATGTCCTCCACGGACAAGGAACAACCCTAGAGTCTACATAACTGTCAATGTGAGAAAATTCATGGCCAAGAAAATGACTAATTAGGCTCTATGGCTGCTCTACTAGCTGCATTTAGCAGACTCCAGATAAGACCTGGAGAGAAAATATTTTGGATGAGGCATGCAGACCGCAGTAACAAGAAGCTCAGAAAAGTCCAAACTTTCCAGGATACAGGGCATCTTCTTGATGATACCTTTGAAGGCTGCACTGTCCGGATTTAAGTCCAGACAAATCTGACAAGTCTGGTATTAATACATCTCACTTTTAACATAGATGGAGCTTCCATGACACGCTGCCAACAAGAATGTCAATGAATAGCAGCCTTGGTGGTAGGTTTCAAAATCAATATAATCAGCACGGTGTTCTATTCACAGCTTATAAATTGCTGTCACAGTGGCTAACTTTGCAGCCCTATCGTTTCCAGAAGCCTTGTTAAAACTGCCTGTGAAGTTTGCTGGACACACTTTTGTCAAAAGGTATTTTGCCTGCAGCTTAATGTGGGCACGCCGCTCGGTCTTTGTTCTGAAACTGCCCGTGTGGCACAGCAGAGAGGCCATGGGAGAGAAAGAAAACACGCAGACAAATTTCAAGAGATAAGGTAGGAACAGAAGTTGTATATTTGGAAGAATAAGTTGTTTCCCCCACACCCCAAAGAGGCATTCTTAACGGCTGTGAATTTGGGAATCTTCAAAACAGAAGCAAGAGGTAGGAAAATAAAGTAAATATCATGTAGTGTTTTCTACTTCAGCAGTTCACATTAGTACCACAGACTTCCCGACACCTAAAAGCACATGAAGGTTGAAACAGGTGATTTTTCACCACAGGACAATCCTACACTTGCCCACAAGGCATATATCCTTTCAACACAAATTCACATCATTATCAAACAACTAATTTAGTCTTTCATCTGTCAGGTAATTAGGTGAAGATCTCACCACCCACTTTCAGTAAGCTCAAATATTATTTCAGGATTTCTGTGCTGTGTGCCTTGGATCTATATTTCACAGCATTTCCTAATCTTTCAGCCACTACTCCAGAGGTATCTAATTTTTCAAACAATTTGAATAAAGCAATTCTTGGTATAGCTCCCTTGATTTCAGTTGAGTTACATCTTTCAGTTTCAAACTTGTCGACATATTCTTAATGTTTTGAAGAATGAAATTTAGTTCTTCCCCCAGACAATCCCTTGAGACCGTAATGTTTCGTCATGACCCTTAGTGATGAAGTGTCATTTATTAAAATATTTTTGCTCTATTGTATGCTTTATCCTGCTACTATTTAAGATCTTCAGAAATCAAACCACCACCAAAATAAGGTGGAAAAGTACTGTCGTGAATCTACAGAGAGTGAAATAGGTACAGACATTAAGCGATTTGCCTGAGACAGTTGAAGAAAACTGTATCAGGGCTGGGAAATGAAGTGGTGCCCCTTGGCTCTTCATTCAGTGCTGTGTATTCTTGGGATCACCCTTCCCTTCCTCAGCTTCAACAGCCTGGAAAGACAACATTTGATGCCTTGGGTGGTGTCATCTTCTTTCACTCAGCCCCGCAGCTCCTACAGCAATGACAGGCTCAGAAAGCATGAGGTACTTTCACAGACCAAGCAAGTTTTTGCTTTCTAACAAGAACACTTGCCTCAGTAATAAGTTTTAGTTTCTTTCTTCCCAAATCATTTCAGGAATTTTAAACCACAGAGATAAACCTACCAACCTTTGGATTTTCTCTTTTCTTCACAGCACTGTTGTTTTCAAGCTCACGATACCAAAACACCAAATTCCTACAGCTATAAGCTTTATAAGGTAACTTGATGATATTTCTGCTAAAAGAGATATATCATATAGGAAACACCCAGTATTAAAAATACATATACATATATATAATTTTTTAAAAAGTATAATATATATAAAATGTCAATACAATATCATTTAGATTCTTAGTGTATGAATTTGGGAGTTAGTTGGTCTTTTTTCCATATCTATAAGCAGAAACACTTGGGGAAGTTGTATAGAAGTACAAAAGCAGCTTACTGGAAAAAGGAATCACAGATCACCATCATCTTTCCTTCCTTAAAGGGCTGTAAACATACGTGGTCCTTACTGGTGATATTCTACTCTAAATGGAGGAACATCTCACTTTCTTTCTCCCCCCTGGTTTGTTCATGGGCATCTCTCACCCGCAAAAGATGGACAAATCCTTCTCTGCTTGTACTTAACTAAATGGAAAGATTGCAAGTGTCTGCCTCACAACCTGACTAGAAAGCTGAAAACCGTATTTCCGATTTTCACCTCTTTCATCTCATTCCTGCACCATCTCTTATGAGCTGTCACATATCTACTGTGAATTTTCTTGTATACATCTGCTTGAACTTTATTTTTTTCTGGAATATTTTGCCGTGGTCAGAATGGAAGTCACACGGGTGCACTTTGCTCAGATACTCCTCCATCTCTTATCTCATGAACATCAGCAATAGACTCTATAAAAATGCTTTCAAACCTCAGCTGTCACAGTTAAGAATACTAAATCAGATGAACAAACAGACCTTGCTAGATTTTTACCACCCCTTTCCTCTACTATCCCCACCCCTTGCTCACATATCTATAGAAAGATAGTTCTATTTAAAGATAAATCTCCACAATTTCTGCTATAATTATCCCACCCTTCCCAAAAAATACAAGTTCTCATTACTTCAAGTCATATTGCTGCTCATTTTCAGTGTGCTGGAAATATCTGTCATTAAGGTCTTTCAAACAGACCTGGATTTAGCATGGACAAAAAGACGTCTACATTTCAGCCTCACATTGTATCTGCAGTCACTATCCGGGCAGAACCTTTTCAACAGAAATGCAGGACTGAGTATTTTTTTTTCCCTACTGAGTATTATCAACTTTGCTGAGTTACTCATACCATGTAGCTACAGATAATTCACTTCAAGGGTACCTTGTTGCATGTTTGAACTGAACCAGTAGTCAACCCTGCAGCTGCAGGCAGTGATAGATGCTCCTCACAGACAGATGTTTGGGATCAGATTTTGCACAGAGGTGGAGCTACAAACTGCTAATTTTTGGTCATACAGGTCCAAACTTCTACTCTGTTTATGCTCATGAGAAAAGCTCATATACATCCTCCTACTCTCATCTAAGGCACCAACTTCCAGCACTATCTTTTAATCACTACATGCTTATGAGCCTGCATGCAGAAAGTCTTTCTTGCTTTCAAAAAGAAGTAGTAAGATATCTGCTTTTCCTACATCCTACACCTCCAAGGGGGCTTCTAAGCATTATTGGAAGGTATGCCAGGAATGCATATGAAACTGAAATATTTGAAAGCTTAGTGGAACTAAATTCTACCTGAAGTCCTGGTTTGTTTGATTGATTACTGGGAGCCCTTTTCAACACTGTCTTCTCAAATAGTATGAGATAACCTTCAATGTCTCCTTAAGGTGAGATTCAGCTCATCTGTTCCACTCATCCGAGTTGGGCATCCAGCCTAAGTCAGTCATCTGCCTCACAGCAAGAGATGCAGAGAGGCCTCCAGGGAGCAAGTTACATACTCTCAGCATGGAATAATCACTTACTGGCCATGGTCCATCTTCCTGTTTACCTATAGACAGTGAGCTTAAAGATGACACCTATCTGAGGACAACTAAAGCGAGCTGAACAACTCCACCCTTAACTTCACTTTCATAGTTTGCTAAATATATTTCACACCTTTCTGCAGCAGTGGACACATGATAGCTTACACTGACATCATATAAAGATCTGTTTTTCCAAAGAAGTAATTGGGGTAAAATAAAAATCAGTGTTCTTTTGCCTGGTTTCTGCTGCTGATTGTGTTTGTCACCCTGGGCAAGTCACTTTATCTCCCTTAGCTAAGTTAGTTTCTCAAGTGTTCCACATAAGTGAGAGTAATAAGATTGCCTCACAATAGCAGTGCCCAGTGAAAAATTAATGTTTACAGAGAACATTCAATCCTCCCATGAAAGAGGCAAGATCAAGACATCACTTACACAGATATTTTTAAAGAGGCAAAGGCTATAAGGCATCTTATTCCATTTGGCAGGTATCACAGATTCAGATGAAGTTATCCTGGATTCCAGCACAGCACTTTTCTATAATTATGTAAACAACTCTGGTTACAACCACTGGATATATTCACATAAATGATCCTGATTTTTCAGAAGCACTCCTCTTTTTCAGGTGTAATTTTGCATGCACAATAAACTGTGGATTTCAGAGAAGCACTTTAAGCATCTAAATATCAGGCTGTTCCTACAAATTGTTTAGACAGACATTTTAATACTGTAATTTGTTACTGTAGATACTTAAGTAGGGAAGACTGTATGCAAGGAGGCAGTAAATAATTAAGACCAAACTGGAGCCTAGGGTACCATTTTAAATCTTTTATCTAATATCTAAATTGGGCAAGTGGAGGGAAAAGGTGCTTGAGGAGAACACACATAGACAATCAGCACATAAGCCTCCCATTGCACCATCCAATCTAGTTTCGCTTATTGCTGAAGATTATTTTTGAATGTTCTGATTGTAAAGTTATCAAAATTGGCTATTGTAAGTAGTTGATGCTGCTTGGCTGTTGAAAGCCTCATCAAGTTTCTAAAAACACAGATGGCTGCTCTACAATAAAAAGGAATCTACCTGCAGTGATGCATTTACACCGGAATAATCAGGCCGTAACAAGAGAAAGAACAAGCCATATATTCAATATGGAAAGTTACATTCATGAACTCCAGTGCTGTCAGTATAAACAGGTGCTATGAGGAAAACGTAAAGCCTCATTAATGCATCATTTAATAAAATGCCCCATTTTCTTATATTCCAGGTCTCTTTACATCTTCCATAAAGATTTGCTTTTCTAAGCTACTCATCTCAACCCAATGATGTGATAGATCTCAAATCTCAGAAATGGTTCTGACTACAGCAGTTGACAACATAAAAAGCCGTACAAAAGAAATGATAAAACCTTTATGCGTGTGATTAAGGCTACTCAGAATACTCCATCTATAGCCCTGAAAATAAAGAGCTTCTTGCTGCTTGAAAATGTTGCTCTGGCAGCATTTTAACTCAACAACAGTGTAGGAAACACAAGAGACAAAAAGCCTTCAACTACCCCCCTTGCACAAAACCCATTAAACACAACAGATTTCACAACTTCATATCAGTAGCTTGCAGTTTTTTCACAGGCTCGGTATTTGTAGTGGGAAAACTGTCCAAACCGACAGTGTGTTGTGAGAGGGCCAGGAAAACCTCGCAGAATCAGTGTGGGAGAAATCCTGGAGCCAAAGAAAATGAGAGGCAGGGGGGTGGAATTAAAACCACCATTTGAAAAGTCATCTCTGGCCAGCAGAGAAACCCCTTTTGAGTCAGCAAGTTGACAAAATGCTGTCTTCTCTATCACAAGGAGGTGGGCAGGGCGGTCTTTGCTCAGGTATGGGCACAGAAACGGATTTGCAGCCTCTGGACACAAGGAGGAAAAAGACAACTGGGCTGCTCTGACTGAGACTGGTACCCAGAAACAATTGATCTATCCCAAAAAAGTGAATTGCAGCTTTAAAACCTTAATTTTCCCTCACCTCCTCATGTTAAAATAAGCTTCTGAGATGCTTCTGGATTTCTCAGCTTGGAAAGTGTGATGCAGAGAGCCCCAAGGATTTCAGATCTTTAAACCGGAATTTTCCCAAGAAGTCTCACACCTTTTGCAGTTTCCAAAAAATCTTTGTATTGAGATGATCTGTAACTTTCTGCAAGTTTACAAGGCTCAGATTTAATTCCCTGGTAGAAAATTCAAACTTAAATCCTGCTCTGGATTGTGTCCCTGTTCCTGTAGAGCTGCAATACACAAACAGGACCTCCTCTTCGTTCGTCTCTTGCTTTGTTTTTCTATATTCCCCTTGGTGGCCCAGGGCTCCGCACAGACCTGATACATGGCAAAGCTGGACTTCTATAGATTCTCACTGTGGTCATGTTTCTTTTCTCACCCAAGTTAGACGTAAATTCCCCCAAGTTCATGTAGGAGTTATACTACGGACATCTTCAAATTCAGATGCAGACAAAAACAACCAACCCAAGGAAATCCAAATGCTTCAGAGATAAGTTCTGCAGGAGCAGAACTTTGGCAAGATATCATAGAAAGTCTATATAGAATTAATAAAAGCAGCAGATATGTCTGTTGTATTTGCATGCTACACCCTTATTAATAAGCAGAGATTGATGTTAAGCTGTATTCTTACAGTAAAAAGTCTTCTAGAGACAAGCATACCATTAACTCATATGACAATACTTAATTGAAGAGTCTATTAAATATATTAAGTGGGGGAAGCCAGAGAGTTACCATTTGCAAAGTATTCAGAGATCTGAAATGCTACTGCATTAGTTCAAATTTTGCCAGCCAAATCCGCACACACCCTTTGATGAATGAAACTCAGCTAAAAGTTGTCAGATTTTGTACAGCGTGCTTGTCACGTTTCTCTACTCTGAAGTATACCATTCCCTTTTATCTTCACATCTCAAGGTAAACATAAACAGAATTCATACACCACTCACATAAACTTTCCTTCTCTGATAGACCAGGTATCCTTGGAATATTAGCACCCACTCACAACAGCTCATAAAAATATCTTCAGGAAGCTTTTCTGTTTTTTAAGCATTACTTAGAAGCCCCCCTTGTCCTCAAAACAAACCAGGAACATTCTATGTTAAAGTTACCAACCTTTTCTTGA
Organism: Patagioenas fasciata; assembly: GCF_037038585.1. Classification (NCBI taxonomy): domain Eukaryota; kingdom Metazoa; phylum Chordata; class Aves; order Columbiformes; family Columbidae; genus Patagioenas; species Patagioenas fasciata. Next base: position 11,961,210 of record NC_092532.1, read on the forward strand.
TATTGACCCAGGACAAATTCTTGCACAGTTTTTCCATTTGCTTCCTTTGTTTCATTAAAGAAAAGATAAGGGGCATCTTTAGCACAACTGAAGCCAGTCCATAGCAATGTATAGGAGACTCAGTCAGAATCAATGTTAACAAAACCTCATGAGTCCTTAGCCCCAAGGAGCCATATCAGAGGAAAAACATGAAGAGGAGAGGGAAATTGGATACACTACAGAGAGATCTAATATGCTTGAAAGAGGAGAAAACAACATGATGCAAGAGCTTGAGGGCCCCTACAAATATTTCTGGGAAATCTTTTCGCTAGACAATCCATGAACAGTTTGCATCTATATTCCAGCTTGTAAGAATTGCTTCGGTCATAAAAGAACCCAAAATTATTCACCCCATTACCTCTGCAGGGACTTTCTGTCATGTCACTGCTGACAGAAAAGGAAAAGAGAGACAAGTGTGTGCTATGCAAAACCCATTACTTTAGATAAAGTAGCAATTCTATTTTAGCATGAACCATTCATATTTTTCAAATGGAAGAAAAGATGTTTCCTTAAAAATAAGGCTCTTAGAAACAGATAGCTGACTTACACTTTGGTTGTGACATTTCTGGGTGAATTTCAGAATAGAGATAATTTCTACATTTTGGCTGAAGTATTTGGGGATGGGGAGAAGGAAATGAAACGTCCTTAATGCTGATAAATCTTTCAAGTAAGAATAGCATGAGCAGAGCTGCAGGCAGATGTCAGCACACAGACGAGACCCACACCAGAACAATTCCTGCTAAAGTGCAATCTTTGATAATGACTATTAACAGCAAATAAAACAACCAACAGGAAAGGTTAATGCCCCCCTCCGCAAGCAGTTTTCCTGAAGTTTATCCTTTTGCGCAAAATGCTTAACTCGTGCTGAATGCTATTTTTACTTTAAATATAATCAGGGAGAATGACAAACTAATATTCTCAAATTGCAATTATGAAAGAAAGTATGTAACATTTCAGATGCTTCATTTAGAGAACAGCCCAGGTCAATTACATTATTTTTCTAGTGAAGATATTTCCATGAATACTTAGGATTGTTGCATTCATCTCATTTTGTAATGAATAGATTGATATGCAGATGATTTCAGCATTTCATTAAAATAGCTGCAGAATAAATGCTGAAATTCATTCAAGTGAATTGAGAATGCTAGTTCCAATTATGCTGCTTCCCAAGCTTAATTAATAAGTTGCATTGTTACAATTAATCATAGTCAGATGGTTAAGAAAAGTGAGGTTTTATGATCTAAATGCTTTCTAAATGCACATTGTGATACATCTATATCATTAAAGTCCACGTGCAGTAAATCAAGCAATATTTACAATAACATCTAAGTATCTGGCATAACAACCACGAAGATGCTGTGAAACTCTTTATGTTGAACTATACACTAACCTGCTTTTTGGAACAGCTTTATCTAGATAAAGCCTTAATGATGTCATTTACTGTAATAGGAATTTGTGTGTAAAACAAGCAGGACTGGGACCCCAGGCTCATCTCCTGCCAGAGCAGGATCATAGAAAACAGAATGCAAGGTTTGAAGTATCAAAGAGTAGAATAATGTATTTGTACATTTGTATTTGTGGCAGGAAGATGTGCCAGGGGAGGTTTAGGTTGGACATTAGGAAAAGGTTCTTCACCCAGAGGCTGCTGGAGCACTGGAACAGGCTCCCCAGGGAGGTGTCACAGCCACAGGCCTGACAGTGTTCAAGAGGAGACTGGACAACACCCTCAGACACATGGTGTGAACTGTGGGGTTGTCCTGTGCAGGGACAGGAGTTGGACTCAATGATCCTTGTGGAACGCTTACACCTCAGGACATTGTGTAATTCTGTGTATGGGCAACTCCTGACACCAGTTGTTTAAGTTGGCCCCATTAAAAACAGATCTATGTCTATTTAAAAGTATATTTAAAAGGATTAAAATGCCAATGTGTGGTTTGTAGGATAGAACCAGCCCAGGGCAAAAGGCTGAAAAAGAGAGAAGTGGTCACAGGTAGTCATTTGAACAATAGGACTCACACATTTAAAAACTTAAAAAAGATGCATGAGTATTATTGTCATCTGTTTCCCACAGAAACATTCACTTTACAGATGATTAAGTATATTAAACCCAGTGTCTTTAAGTTAAAGTTTCGTGTAAGCTCTGCTTAAACAGCATCTTCTTTGGCCACTATGAGAGGCAGAAAATTTTTAGGGGACCAGGCAACTTGTATGGATAATACTTGGTAAAGGAAACCAGGAACTCTCCCAAACCGGTTTAATTTCTATTATTTTCTTGATGTGCATGAGGAAGCAGAGAATTTGCAACCTCCTCCCAGCATCTGCTAAAAATCCTGGTTTAGCAATACAACCTGACCATGGGCAAGGACGTCCACAGCTGCTGCTTCTGGCCTTCTGTCTTTCTTAAAACCAGCTCTTCTCACTGTTTCCTACCTGTCTGATTTCTCCCCTCCCTTTAATTTATATCATAGCCATAAGAGTAGTGAAAGCACTTCAGAATACAGTTTACATTGACACCCATCACTTCCCTTGAACTGGAGCAGTAAAAGTCTTACTGTCACTCTTGATCGAGGGCTTATTTCTAACTGTAAAACAAGTGACCTTCTTTTGACCTGCTAAGAAAGCATTTGGTTTTCTACTTTACCTGGTTATTCTCCAGCTTTCAAGCCCTGCATCCCTTAAGGTGTATTAAAAGAAAATCTCCTTTTGACACTGCATCTGAAAATGAGTTTTAAGAACTTTTTGCTGATAATAAAGCAAGGACCTGATCTAAGGGCCAGAGATGTCAACAGAAAGACTTCCATTTGTCCATTTCAGTGGGTTTTACATCACAACTTTGGTTTACCAATAGGTTTTTAATCCTTTCCACATGCACTTTTGTCACAGTTCTGCATAAGTGAGGGACTTGCATCGTGAAAAAAGAACATTATCAAAATTGGAAGTAAAAATTTGTTGACTTTTTTTAAGATTTGGGTCTCCAAGAGTAATACAACTGAAAGTGATTATTTCAGATTCCTGTCCTTTTTTATTTGCAATTACAGTTAAGATATTAAATAACACTGAACTGCAGGCTCTTCTTCAGATCAAAGTTAAATTGCTTTCTCTGGATTCTGATTAGTTGAATACAAAACCTGTGCTAATGTTTACACACACCTTTATCTACAAAGAACACTGAGGTTTCATTTCTATACCAGAACGATACATGGTTTCCTAATAATTCAGAAGAAACTACATCATTTCAATGAAATTTCCAAACTGTCATAGTCCTGGTCCTGTAATTTCTTGAAGGATGATCTGTTAGCAATGCTTTGTTTTGACATGCTATTTATTTTGGAGTGGACTTGGAAAAGCAAAGATGACTTGAAGAACTAAGCTGAAGTTATTACCCGATAACAATTTTAGTTTGAAGGCTTAGGCCAAAATTAATTTTAACAATACTGTGATTTATTTCTGGATGCCTTTTTGCTAGATGTGATATTATTTCTATAAAATTATTTGGTGATGAAAAACAAGTCTGATTTATATAAATCAAACTGCCACTGGCAACTTTTCATTCTGGTCAGAAATTATTTTAGATAAATTTTAAATATTCTTAATATTTAAATATTCTTAATTTTTTGTCTCAAAACTGGCTATTGAAAAAGAAATGGAGAACACAAAAGGGTTACTGCTTTCATAATAATTAATAAAAATTTAAAAAGTTACCTAGGAAACATACTGATTCTTTCATGCAAAACTTTAAAGAGGAGGAATATAAGAAAAAAAACCAAACCAACCCTCCCGTCCTTTCCCCAAGCCTGGCTGGATATACGTGTTTTATCTACCTTCTTGTTAAACTGCTCGAGAGGTTGAAATTTTTGGCCCATGTATCATGACTCCTGACAATACTTTGCAGACCATGATGTGATCATCTGAAGATCTCCACAGAAATGCTACTGAACTAACCAGTGTGCACAGCAAGATTTTTAGTCTTGCAATCCTCACAGTTCCCTTTGATCTTTTCTGGAATCCTCATATCAGACAAGTTGTAAGAGACCCAGCCAAAGTGAGCCTTTTAGAAATAAATGCTCACTTTAAAGTCGTTAGCGTATAATTTAAGTTCCCATTATCAGATTTGCTACTTGAACACACCTAATAGGTGTCTGGTTTTGATATTTCAAACACAGGTGTGAAGGTCAAACTAGAATATTTTAAAATAACTTTAATATATTCTAAAGATAATTCCTTGGCTTAAGTACCCCTACCAGGATTTCTAGATTTAAGTGGTCATTCACAGGAGATTCTAGATGAAGCATTACGTAAGGGTTGAAGAGGCAGAAGACATTACAATAAGACCTCAGTTTAAATAACCACTCAGTCATAAAAATACAAGGCAGGAACAATAACGACTTCACTTCTAAGAGGTGTCTTTTAAGACAGTTGGGAAGCAAGTGTTCGGTAGAATACTCACCCCACTTGGTTTTGCCTAGGCCCACGTTAGATACGCAAAATATAGGTAGTTTGGCAACAATGCAAGTTTGCTTTAAACATCTTTCACCCACAGGAAGGGAACTTGACATTACAAAGTTTCATGGTATTGCCTCATCCAAGAAATATAGTTCCTTCCCCCTAATAAACAAGGGCAGCACAGCAAATCCACCACTGACTAAGATGACTGGTCTTTAATAACCACTTGTCTACATTTTATACAAGGTACTGGTGGCCTAAGATGCACAGCTGAGTTCCAGAAACATTCAATCAAGTCCAGGAAGCACCTTGGTCATACCAAAATGATATAAACTGAGAATTTACTTTCTACATCAGTCCCTGTAGGTCATTTATGCTAAAATGAGTTCCAAACCATTAGCAGAGTATATGAGAGGAGACCTACGTTTCTGGGAAGTTCCATTATAAAAAATACAATTTAAAAAGTGATCGTTTTGTGAAGGCTTTCCACCTTAATTGGTTAATGTAAAAAAGGATGTGCAATCAAACCACATCACAGCACTATGATTTTTTAATTAAACAATAAATTAACAGTGTGGAGATCAATATGCAATTCCATTTGAAAATGCCAGATGGGTCCAAATTTAGAAAAGGTCACACACGTTGTAGATTAGCTCTCCCGAAATAATTAGTAAAAGAAGATGCAGTCTAGCCTCCTAATTTGGAGCACATTTTGAAAAATGTGAGTAATTACTTATTTTCAGTATTAGGAAATTAATACAAAGATCATTGAAAGGCTGGAAATTTTACAACAGTTTGAAAAATGTGACCTGAATGTTGCAAGATGGATGCTGCGTTCACAGAAAAAATTTAGAGCTGGCTGGGCAGAGGTGGGAGAGGGATGAGCTGTTTGTGCTTTTGTTCTGATCTCCTTTAGAAATGCCCAGCACAGACATGTAATTTCAAGACCTATAGAATTTCTTTTTTGCAGAAATGAATAGCCAAAACCAAGTTTATCTATTTAAAGAAAATAATAAGTAAGTAGAAAAATGGAAGGAAGCTGAATAAAATTACAAACAAATACCACCTATGGGATCTCAAGTGATATGGCTACCTTATTTTTATAAATATTGAGATTGAAAATGCAGTTCTCCTACCTGCTACAGTGTTTGATACGCTATATTTTACTACGTATATAATGGTTACAAGGAAAATCATACTCCTAACATCAGTTTTCCCATCAACCTGGGTGTCCGGCACTCAAACAAAGCTGTGATCCAAACTAAAGATCATTTGATCCAGAGACGCCAGAGCAAACTTATACCAGATAGGAATTTACTCAGGTGTCTTCTGACAATCAAAAGTTTGCGTGGCATTGTACAGTTTGGACTGATTTTCTGATTGCTGTGGCCAGCTAAGCCCAGCTCTTCCTGCAACAGGCCAAGCAAGACTAAGCCTTGCAGGAACACTGCAAGGGAGATCAGGACCAGGTGCAGCCGCGGGCAGATGCAGCACTCGGGTGTTGCTACAGGGGAGAAACAGATGAGCATCCATCCCAGGACAGTCAAACCTGCACAGTGAGGTTTCCTTTGTTCAACAGCCAGTTCGACATTATTATGTTTTTCTTCAAAATCCTGAGCAAATCAGTAAGTTGCTCTTTTAAAAGGAGAGACCCAAACCATTTACCCCAAGCACCCAAGTCCAGATTCTAGTCCCCTGGAAGAGAGGCAGGTTTCTGCATTAGGCATTTTGGAGCATGAGCTTAACTTCAGAGTCCTGATCTCTATTTATCATAATAAGAGATTAGTTTCTGTAAGCTTCTAATATATATTGCTAAAATTAGGCAGTACTAATCTCTCTGCCTTTCCCCATTCTCCCAACTTTTCCCTGCTAAGGTCTTATATTACTTACACCTCATGGATTACAGGCAAGGAAGACAGTCTCATCCTAGTGAAAAGTTTCACAGCATAACTGACAGAAAAGAGATGCCTAATTACTTTAAGCAGTTGTGTTAATGGGACTACACTCCAGGATATGAGCAGGCTCCTGAAGCTCAGGCTAACCTGGGAGGACAGCAATTTACTCATATTAAGAACCTAGCTCAGAAGTGCTGAACATAAATTAGATTTGTGGCTTGAGATTCCTTATGTTATCAGTAAAGAAGATACCATAGTCTTCAACAGACCTTAAAAAAGGTAATAAATGGAAATGGATATCCTGTAGAGGATTTCTTATATTCCAGCAAGCTAGAAACACACCTTCAACCTCTCAAGTGTCATTCCCTCAAAATGAGAATGAACTCCTTACACTTATACCTTGTATCTCTACCCTTAAACATAAACCACTGACCAAGTCTGGGACTAAGATTTTCTCTAGCTGCAACTAGGCTCCATAAGGACTTTAGAAAGTAAAGGGGTCCATTCTGAACCTCGTGAGTCAACGAGAGGGTTTTCCTTACCCTTTGCATCGAGTTTAACTTGATATTCCTCTTTTGAGTGAGGTGCATTCCACTCACCTGTGACAATAATAAAAGAAATATAAAGCTGTAACCAATCCTCAAAATGTGAATGACTAACTTAGCAATAACCCCATCATTAGTACCCTGGTAGCCACAAGTCCTGATTACATCTAATATTTTGTAGTCTATTAAGTATCTGATGCAGTGTTGAAAGAAAAGTGCAAAGAAGGACACTGATGCCAATGAGCAAACACACAAATGAAGCATGCATCTTTTATGAGAGCTTCTTTTTTTGCTCTTTACAAAGCAAACTCTGTTCTACAACAGATTGGAAGACTGATTTCACACAGCAGCTGATATACTTTTTTTTTTCTTCTCAAAAAGAAAGTGCTATTCAACCAAGAAGTAGGTGCCAGTCTGTCTGACACCTTTGGCAGAATAAGTACTCCCCTCTCTCTTGTACCTTTTAATGGCCTGAAAAGAAAGCACAACTTTCAGGTGGGAGAAAGCCAGAATGAAAATGCATGTACTCACCTAGAAAGAGCACAGACTTCAGTCTAAAAAAAATGTGTACAATAATTCCAGTTCTTTAATTTGTACTGATATAACGAGGGCTTGAAAGAAAACACTTTTACCCACAGGGCACAGTGCCATAGTATGTGAAGGAGCTGAAATCCTTCTTAAATAGAATTAGCATTTAAGAAAAATAGCAAAAATCCTTGAATTCAGGTCCTGACAAACTAAGAGAACTAGATATTCCTCTGTCAATTACAAAAAATACAGGCTTTTCCCTCACCTTCATCATATTACTTCAGTGGTATTTAGCGAAAAAATGTGTTGGAAATTGCTGCCTCTTTAGGGATAATAAAAAACATAAGTAGCTGAGCAAACAGGAATGTTTGGGGAGGGGTAGAAGGAATCTCTGCATCTCACCCAAGTAACATCAGCACAGGCCAAGCAAGAATCTGAAACAGGGTATGTCAGACTTTACATTTCAATTCAAGCTTGTGAAAGGCCAATTTTCCCTTACAATTCTGTCTCTAGGTAACAGAATCCCTGTCACACATAGCTTTCCACATTCTCCCAGAGGACCCTGACATGAGCAGCGCAGAGACCACTGTTATCAATAGGTAATGCTATATCTTTATCTTTTTATAAAATGTCACAAAAACATAACATTACATTGTCACCTATGACTGGGGGTAGAACAGACCTGCATACGTTCCAACAGCTGGGTGTGCACTGCAGCAAACCTTTACATTTCTGTAAAAGCTCTTCACAGGGCAGGAAGGCAGCAACCCCAAGATCTGCAAAAGCCTTCCTGGTTGAGGAGAAATGTGCTGTGACAATGATTAGCCTGAAAGCTGTGAATGCCTGGCAGACTTTGAGCTATTGCCATCTGCAGAAAGAACAGGCTGATGAGAAAGCAGCTCAGAAGCCAGTAATCGCTTTGTGCAGCAATGCCGAAGTCTTGTAGTAGTGGCTTCCTAGAAGGGATGATGGTTCTTGCAAACAGTTACTCCAAACCAGAGCAGTGTAAGGAATGGTCTGTGGACAGCAGATATGGCAAGTCAGAGGAGGACAGACAATTGTAGGTTTTGGGGGGTGACAGATATGACCTTGTAGTGTGCAGAGAGCAGCATCACCTTGGCTCTATCACGGTAGAATCAGGACATTGGGTGGTAATGTGACATTCCTCCAGCTTCCCCATGCACACTGCTGCTCACACAGTCCCTTGAGCACCTTGAAATATTAATTCCAAGCCCAGCAGTGGTATTCATGCCAGATGCAATATGATTTTTGAAGGCCTTTTCGATGAGGCTTCCTATGTTCTCCATAAAGGCCTCAGGACAGATGATATCAGCAAGCTGACAAGTGGAAGATGGATACAGACTATCTGTATAGTTAAGAGTTACAGGACACTACTCTTCTATTTTTACTAAAACCTTTTTAACCTAAAATGAAAATAGTCAAGAAAAAGAACTACATGTCAACCAGGAAGGAGTGCTGGGAGGCATTATAGCGTTTGATTGCTTTCACCTAAGCACCCTCAGCAAGCTCTATAATTGTTCAACACAAAGCAGTTCCTCTCCTACTCTCAAGACAGTATCTCTTTTAATACTCATTTTTCAGAGAGATGCATCAAGGCACAAGGCAGTAAAATAATAACGCAAAGATTGAACTATTCAGGTAGAGCTTAGACCAAATGTTGGAGACATATTTTCTGGCAAATAACACAAGATTAAAGAAAATAAATTTAATTAAATATCTGAAACATACAACCAGTGAACATTACTAGCAAAGAAGTTTGAGAAGAATCGCCAGTGCTTGATTTAGTTGAAAATTTATATACCACAAACAAACAAAAAAAACAAACCAAAAAAACAAAAACACCACACATAAGTTTTTAACCTCAGTATAGAGACTTAATTGCAATATCACAGAATCACAGATATCCTAAGCTTGAGGTAAATGTTTGCTAAGAAATTATAACACCGTCTAAAAAAGCATCAGAACTGGGTCAAAGAGGTTCAATGATTTATCGATGAAAATTACATCCATTCAAAACCAATTCCTTTGCACTCAAGTCTGCATAAAAAGCCCAGGAAGCCATCCTTGTTTTTCACAATCAGGTGGTTAGATTTATTTTTAAATACAGACAATGCAAGGAATTTATCTTAGGGTTCTTGACATCCACTTCAAAGTTTTAAGGCTCTAGCAAGTAAGAAAATCTCAGCTGCTCTCACCAGTGGTGCTCTCTCTCTCTCCTGTGGATTGCACCAAATGTTTGGTGGTTGACATATCAGATGATGGCTGAAAGAAAAGCTGAGAAGTGGGGTGGCATTTCAGGCTGAGTGGAATAGACAGATTGGCTGGAATAATAAAGCTGCCAAACTAAATGTGGTTTTGAAGAAGCCCTCAGCTTGAGACAGCAGAGAATGGAGACATCTGATAAAAACAAAATAAATTTGACAGGGAACAAGTTGACTGACCACTATATTATTCAGTTTGCATCCCTTAAATGTATTAAGTTGCAAACAGGTTGCACAGATTGACAGCAGCACAGCCATGACAAAATTTGGAGTCAACACAGACTGTAAAACCTGCTGACCAGTTTCGTCAAACACTGAGACAGCAAACAGTGGTGTTCTCCTGTGCTGCAGAAACCCCAGTGCTCCCCAGGCCATTACCAGAACTGACCCAGCTCCCTTCCAGCTGTTCTGTCCGGCAGGATAACACTAATGTTACTACAAGGTGACAAGTCTTTAGACAGGGAAGATTCCACAAACACACATTATACATTAACTGCAGTCGTAGGCAGCACCCAGCTTCAAAGTCACAGTTCAGCATCTAGATTTCACAAATCTGTATCAATAGACATTGTCTTCAATTGGACCCAGGAGTTGCTGAGTACACAGTTAAAAAAAAACCCTAATAATAATTAAAAAAAACAACCCACAACAAACAAACCACAAAAACCAATGAACAAGACCATGGATATTACTAAGAAAATATTACCTTTAATTTTATCTATACAGCAAGTTATAAAACAACTCAAACCCTTTTAAAACTAGCAGAACAGTGAAAGGTACCTTTAAAGTGCTCTTGTAGTAAGAGCCTGGATTGGATTCTTGAATTTTCAGCTCAGTCACAGCCTGTCAGACATGTTTCCACCTCTTCCACCAACTGTTTTATTGATCAAGTTTGTATTTTCCCAAGATGGGTATCCCTGTTGTGGCCAGATTTCTGTCAGAATATTCACATGATTCTGCTGCAATGATGACAGAGCACATGTGGCACCTGGGAAAAAATAGTGAACCTTATGCATCACCAAGAAAGAAATGTTTCAGCACTGATGTGCATTAGAACACTGATTCCCACCTGCAAGACTAGTGGGGAAAGGAAAAAAGCTGAAAGAGAGGATCAAAACTCTTGAATCAAAACATAACACACTTCTTGCACTTTCTGTTTGAAAATGTCAGTTTGGAGAGCTTCAAAACTCTTGCTGAAGTCCAGACAGGAAATCGCCTGGTTTTCCTGTAGCCACAAGTGTTTTCTCTATCAAAGAAATAAACCGGATGGATTTGTCAGACAGAAATTTCAAAACAGCGTTGATTCATACTTATCTCTTTCTTCTTTTCTACTTTCACAACCATTTGGTAACTTTTTCACCACTTTTCTGGGAACTGAAGCCAGGTCGAGTTCCTCTTTATTTCCCAGAGCCCTCTGAGTAATGACCCTTTTCTAGTTTTTAACACCTCACCCATTCCAAACAATCAGTTCTCAAACAATCACTAGCGCTAACACCACATTGAACAACAGTTCTGTCATGCCTGTCTTTAAGATTTCAAAATGATATAAATATTTCATAGTCTGTTCTTTGCCAGCTTATGTGGAGGAATTCTGGCATTAACTGAATTAACAATCTCATTTTAAGTCACCTTCTTCACAAATAAAGAATGATGCCATCTAAAAATGCACAAGTAAGAAAGTTTATTTGTATCAGTTCATAAGTCTACCTTTTTTTTTTTTTAGTCAGTAGCAGGCTAACATTTTCTTTGCTATTTCTCTTATTACTTATGTACTTTACAATGATCAAACTAACATTATGTATCTACCACATTTACAATGGACTATATCTTTCCAAGTGGTCTAGAAGTCAAAGTTGCAGAATTAGAACAAGCAATCTGTTTCAAAGGTTTTAAATTGCTGGTGTCCTCCTCAAAGTTTTGAGATCCTAACACCTTGTCATGCCCCTTCACACACTTATCCAGTTCTACATGAAGCTTCTGTTCTCCTCTTCAATTATCTCACACACAGGCAGGATTTACTACCTTGGCAAAGACCAGTAAGGTCCGCTCTGCTTTAAGAGACAAATTCAGAACAAACCCTTAAGACGTTGATACCTATAAAAGGATTGCGGGAAAAGTGATTTATGTTGTGTCTTCAAATTATTCAGTAAAGAGTGTGAAGAACACGGATGCAGAAGCTAATACTGAGAAATATCTGGACCAGATTCAAGTTTGCTCTGTTTTGTTCCTCTAACTACAGAAACCAACGTGATATTTAAATAAAGTTTCCAACAATAAACAACTACATTCTCAGTCCAGAGAGATTATTTATTGGAAAACAAAGGTGAATTAAAAATGGTTTCAGCTCCTCAAAGCCTATTCATTTACTACCATAACCATTAAACTCACAGAATATAGCAGATTTATTGCTTGCAATTTGTGTTTTCCAGCCCCAGGGTTTAATGTGATTTTGTGTATGCATCACTACAAATGAAACGTCCATTTTTTAACTCATGTGAATTCAAGGCATGGAAAGGTGCTTCTCTGGCAAAACTCAGAAACTATTTCTCTGTTTCTGCTAACAAATACTGAAAGCAACTCATCTCATGGGTTGCCTGTCCCTTCTCATGCCACATTAAACAGAGGTTTAACACCAAAGCTGTCAAAACTTCCTGCTCTTTCCTTTTCTTCCATTAGAACTTAAATTCATGAAGATCAATAATTTTTCTTTTAAAGAACGGATACCAATTTCTTGAGTACTTCACCACCACAGTGGAGTATCTGGCCAAAACATCCAATAATGCCACAGTTCAGGAGATAAATTAAATTCCCTGTTGGACCAGACTGAGCTCAGAACCTCCGTCTCCCATATATCAGCGGAGGGTCCAGACTATGGAATATTCACATTTCTGTTTTTCTCAAAAAAGATAAGACACCTCATTTTGGTGATTGCCTCAGGCAGCTGAATCAAACTCATTTCAGACAGTCTAATCAGAGGTTATGGCAACTTCACAGCTGTTCCAATGCATTTCTCTCTAACTATAAATTAGTGAGTCCAGTAATGAAGGATTCAAATTATATATGTGTTTCTTCCACCCCTGGGCAGACTTTACACAGGCAAAGCACAGATATGTGTCACAGGTACATGTCATATAAAATAAACAGGTGAGGGAAGGTGCAGGAGCAACATGTGTCATATAACAGTGTGTACACACTTCATGTATAGAAAGGAAATTACTGCAACATGTTTATAAAAGGACTTTCCTTTCATGGTGGTATCAGATCAGCTTGGAAGTTGGGGTCTAGATGCTATTAGTAGCATTTGAGTTTTCTTAATCCTAAAACTCTGAAGCTATAAAAAGTATATATATTTTAATCAGTATGTTAAGCTAGGGAGTATTTTCTGCTGAAACTATAGAATCATTCCACTAGCTGTCCTTACTCAGCTATACAGTGGCAGCAATATCATTTTGTCAATTGCCCTCTTTTTTTTTTTCCTTAACACAAATCCATTTTTTAAACCTATCATAGGCTTTATGACACACCATTCTAATGTGTCATTTACACACTACCCACTTGTTTCAGCCTTTGTCCAAGACTCCAAAGTTACATGATACTCTGTTCGATCTCAGCGCAAAGCAAAATAATCCCATTTTGCTTACACAGGAGCAAACAGAATTATTTACCTTTCAAAATAAAATATAAGTGTTGGAGAAATGCGAAAGAAATTTCCTCCCACAAATTTGCTGTTTAATAGCTTACAAAAGAGAGTTCTGTCCCACTGCCACCGAACTGTACAAATTCTGGCTGCAGTTCAGCAGAATGGATATCACACATTTAAATCCTGCTGATTAATATGGGGCTTATGTGCTCTGTCACATCAAGATCTATGTAAATACAATAAAGTTATTAGTACCTCCCGATGCTTCACACTAGAAAAAGCAAAAATCTGATTCCAAGCCACAGACAAGCATGTAGATAACCAGCACACAGACAACCCCAGAAAATACACACATATGTATTTCTATAACTCTGAAATCTTTCACACGAGCCAGTATTTGGTGGATTAGTGTGTTTTTGTGGGCTGTTGCAGCAACAGCTGGGCAAAGCCATTTATTTCATCACATAGCAACAAATGTGCTTAGAGTCAGCTGCAGTTATCCTTGGGGAGCAATAGAAGCCCCAAGTTATCTCAATTAAACCAGCATCAATTCTGAAGAACCCCAAAGAATCCAGGCTGTAAGTGGAGACGGCATCTAGTAATTTTGATACAGGCAATGCATTAATAAAACTTGCAACATTCTCTCTTAAGAGAGAAAAATTTAATAAAATTCCAGGACAGTTCTTGTTAAAAAAAAAAAAAAAAGTTTTAAAACATTATTTTTCTTACAATACAGTTTTAGTTGGAGCTAGGAAAAAAAAAAAAAAAAAAAATCAACATTTTAAGATGATTCTGACATGTCCTGAAAAGCCACTCAAGTGTAATGATAGTAATAGGACAAATGGTACTGCTATTCTGGAAACACCACAAAGCAGTTTTAGGAGCCTTTGGTTTCCCACAACATCTTTTTGCTTTTAGTCCCAGTCACTATTTACTGTCCCTGGCACTCAGATATGGAAACACAAGCCTAGCAGAGATTATTTTACAGAAAATTCAGAACAGGTACCACATTATTTATTCAGGTTGGCACCCAATTCTGTGCTATGTACATAATGTACTCAGAAAATGCCTATATAACAACTATAAAGGAAGTTGTATGTTCTTTAAAATAAAGTCAGATTATTGGTTGGAAAGCTTTTTGTCATTGCTCCTATGCAGAGAAATACTGTAACGTTTTATTGCTTTTTCAACAGCTGAAGAAGGTCCTGTTCCCTCTGCACTTTCTAGTGTATTATTTTTCAGATTTTATGAGGCATTTCATTATATGAATTATGGGTGGTAGATCTGACCTTGTTGCAATTTAAATTGACCAGTCATGGATCAACTTTTGCAAAAAATGCTGAGCATCTGAAGTTTATATAAATTTTTGAAGCAAGTTATAAAATAATAAAATTAGTCAAGAATCGCAGCATTTTTTAATTCAGGTTGAAAGATGGATAAAGTGGAAAATGTATCAGAATTGATGCTGCTGAACCTAATAAAATTTTAATTTCTTGAATTTCTCTGCACAAGCATCACCTCTTCTTTAACTTTGAATCAGTCACTAAGTTCATGCAGAACTCGAGGGATACACAACTCCAACACCTGATCTGATAAATGCTCAGAACTGGAACTGGAAACTGTTTTGTATAACAACACCTCCCATAAGCAATACTTTTATATTTTACTTATCAAAAGCCAACTAAAAATGCTGTAATACATATTCAGAAGCTATTTTGACAGAGCTCTGACATTAAACTTTATGCATTCATTTATTTGTCCATCTGTATGAGGATGTATCTGCCACATCATTAGACATGGGGGTTACCCTAATGCAAAGCTCAGGGATTCCGTCCACCTTCCCACCGCTCCTCAATTCTCTCCACACAAACCACCACTATTACACAGACCCCATCTAAAGCCAATTAGGATAGTAGATATATTTCAATTATTCTGATAGGCTTTAGATCAGAATTGGGTATGCACAGTTGTGCCAGAAAACACTTGTTGCAGGGTTTATGAATGAGCACTATTCTAATTTTAGAGGAAGGCAATCCAAAGGTCATTTTGAGAACCTTTAAAATAAGGTGTTTTCCTACTTGTTTTGTTAGTTGTTAGGTGGTGGTGTTGGTTTTTTGTTGTTATTTTTTTATAGATTACTCTACAGCAGAAAACAACTTGCTTGGCAGAGTTAAGGTATTATTTTTATTCATGCAGTATCATTAGTTGGTTCAGCAGTTGGATCTCTTGGAAAAGATCACTTATATAAACTCCTAAACTTGTTTCAGTGCCCACTCTGATATCAAATGAAAACTCATACTGAAACAATTAGTGCTCGCAAGCTCGTTACATGAGACGTTAAGGCCTATCGATCAATAATCTCATCAAGTAGATGATTATCATCATTAAAACCCTTCAAATGTCCAGGCAGCCACCATAGACAAAAAGCTAGAGAGAACTTTCTCACATTAACCTATTACCCAGGCTACCTTTAATAGCAAAGGAAATTGTTCTCACAACATATGAAATAATGATTTCTCCTAGACTCTATAATTATTGAAGCATAAAGTCATTGCAAGTTTTGTCTCTGCTGCTTGGTTTCAGAACTGTCTAATCTCCACCCCAAAATAAAAGCAATCACTTCTGGCACACACTATGCTTTACCACCACTCTGTCAAATTCAAAGTTTTGTATGCAAAACTTGACAGTTTTTTCATCTCTAAAAGCCTAAATATTGGTTCTCAGAAAAGTGGATATTGAGAAAGCTTTACAGAAGAGAGAAAATGTATTAGTCACTATGTTAATACAGAGAATCAATTCTCCAAAATGACCTGTTTCAAACAGAGCAGAAAATCACAACTTCCAGGGTTATTCCCAGACCACCAAACAATGTCTTTTCATGAAAAGTGAAAAAAAATCTGGAATTAATGTAACCTAATTCAGTAGCGTGGCATTAATAACAACTTGTCTATGATTTGACAGTGATGTGACTTTTGCAGCTGTTCCTTTCACCAGGCAAACGATGCAACAGAACTTAGAAAAAATGTTCCATGAGAAACACAACCTGTAAATAAGTTTTACTCCTTCGGGTCATGCAACAAATCAACACTCAGAGCACTGTGATGCCAACATCACTAAAGAAATTTTCCTCTGAAATTTATTTTAATGTGCATAGCAGAAGGTTAGCTAAAGACAAAACGCCCACTTAAAATATAAAGCAATTATTAGGACAATAGCACAAATAAAGTTTTATTCTTGCATAAGTGTAAAAGCCCTGGAAAACTCTTGGGAGCTGAATTTTTCAATACAGAATATTCTTAAACTGAGGGGTGGTTTTATCCTGAGCTTATACAGGATGAAACACCCCAATAATCTTACAGCATCATTAGGCTGGACTGGACATCCTGCCTAAGATACCACAGATATGAAGTGATGATACTGATTTATAAACAACTAAGAGATCGAGCCATATGGACCAACCCAATCTAATTCTAACAATCATATAACACTTCAAGTAATAATAACCTAATTAAAAAAAAAAAAAAGGAATTTAGTTTGGAAGTTACAATTCATTTATATGACAGTCATCCATGAACTAACTTCATAAAATTTAGCTTTTTCTTCTACTTGATAAAAGCCAAAGTAACCATAGATTTATTTACATGCGTCCCTTTGCATGCAACAGTTAAACTAAAACATTATTTGTGACCTCTGAACGAGAAGGCAGAATCATGAGGGAAGTTTACAGATACAGAGCAGGGTTTAATTTCCTCATTTTCCCCATATGCAGAAGAGAGTGCAATACGCAGATGTAAAATGTACACAAAAAAGCAGATTTAAACTGGCAGAGCAGTACTATGCAGCCAAACAAAACCCCCTCATCATTACTACAAACTGAGGCTCTAAACATCTGTACAGTGCAACATGATGTTCCTTAGTAACAGAGAGTAGGAATGTGGATACAATGAGGCTTGATAATCCACAGGGGCTAAGTAATTTGAAAGGTTTTGCCATTCCTTGAGGCAGTAAGTGTAAAGTGGTGCTTCAGTACAGCCCAAAAATTATTGTTAGCGTAAATGAGGCACTGGTACATTGAGGTGAAGGCAGATGGAAAATGCCATCATGTTTGAGAGGAAGAGGAACAAAACAAAGAAAACTGCTTCCATCTTAAAGCTGGAAAAGTTTAACAGCTAAACAGGAAAAAGCCCTTCAGGTTAAATAAGAAATCATAGAATCATTTTGGTTGAAAGAGATCCTCAAGATCATTGAGTCCAACCATAACCTAACTCTAGCAATAACCCATGTCCCTAAGAACCTCGTCTAAATGCCTTGTCAATCCCTCCAGGGACGGTGACTCCACCACTGCCCTGGGCAGCCTGTGCCAATGCCTGACAACCCGTTTCATGAAGAAATGTTTTCTAATGTCCAATCCAAACCTTTCCTGGTGCAACTTGAGGCCATTTCCTCTCATTCTGAAATTATTTTTTATTTGCTCATTCAGAGCTCTCCTAGGCCAACCATCTTGTAAAGAGCTGTCTTTCTTCTACAGATGTGTGGGGACACAGCCACAGAATTTGGAAGCTCAGATTTGCTGGATCAGTTCTATCTCCTGTTTCTTTCATCATTCAAGCAAGTCACACAGTGCTTGGCTCTCTGGTTCTCCCCTCAACAAAACCCCCAAATTTGGAAGGCAGGAGGGGAAGAAGCCTATACATGAACAAAATAGCATTTTTAAAAGGCAGGGAAAAGCCAAACTACTTTCAGTGTCAAGCATTAGGAATTCTAAAGCATTTGGGACCCAACCTCAATTACTGGGTTTCACAAAAATCTCAATCGCAGGAAAAGCTTTCATCAGAATCTAAGTGACGTCTCCATCCTGGGAAATATATCCCTCAGAAAAGGTCTTCGAAGTGTAACTGGAGTTAGATCAAGGAGATGAACTCTTTTTCCTTAAAACTGTAGGAGTTACTTGCAGCAGAAGAGTCAAGGGCAAACATGAAAGCAAGTTTGCTTCCTAACTGGGCGATATAGCTTTTAGCTACGTTCACTGCCAGGCCTGCGACACTGACCAGACAAGTTTAGGAGTAAATAAAAGTGAGTAAATGGCCCCTTCCCAGCCTCTCCAAGCCTGTAAAAATGATCTAGTATGTCACATTTCAGAGTCTTTCTAAATAAATACAAAATGGTTAAGCATCATGTGCTGACTGTGCTGGAATCCAGAATAAAGTATTAATAATTGTACTTTATAGCTTTTGCACAAGAATCAGGAAATTTGCTGCAAGTAAACAGTTTGTAAAAGTGACTAATATAAAGCTGGTACAGGAATAAAAACATCCCTTTGTCTTCCTCAGTATAATTCTGGGACCAAAAGTCCAAAAAATTGCTATGTGAAAACTTTGCCCATACTGAGTTTCCAGGAACTCATCTGCCTTATACCTATCAGATTTGAAATTGAATCAGTAGAATAACCTGTATTTAATTCAAAAAAGTGGCAGAACCAGTCCCTTTGCCACTCTGAAACAGTAAATAAACTATATCAAAGCGGAAATCCTCTACTTTGCATCTTGTCTGTGAAAATAACTTGGGATTGAATACCTACTGAATACTAACTTGCTCTAGGGAAGAAATCCAAAACAAATAAATACAGATGGAATGTTATCTACAGCATGAGAATTTAAAGGAATTCATAAATCTGGGGATCAATCCAGGTATTAGTTGCAAATAGCACAGATCAGGAGAATAAACATTATGAAACAGATGCAAATATGTGAGTAGCAAATGTGTGATAAAGAGCAGCCTTCAAAGTAGCCCATTGTGTCTCGGTAAAGCTGCAGGCTGATAGAAAAAACTCTTCATTTGGGAAACAGGCAACTTTGCACTTTAAGAAGCCCAAATACAGACTAGGCATATTACAGTAGAATCAGCTCTTCTCAAATTCACCTTTTGCAGTGACTTTCAGAGTTTGGCCCAAAATACATCCCTGTGCTATTTGACTTCAAATCCAGAAATCCTGGTGAGGATGTTTTAAAAGTCAAGTTCATTAAAAAGTGGGAGAACTTTCCATTCTTTTTAAGATCCCTTGGCACAAAGCACATCAAAAGAAGAAGTGCTGTATACATGAAAAACTGGGAAAGAGGATTCTTATGTTCAAGTGATGGAGTGAAGCATCTAGCAGTGTTTGGAAATAAACTGATAGCATAGCATCACATCATTCAACTAGTTGATAATGCAAAAAGAAGGTGTTTACAAGTGAGTAATCCCATTTTACATCAGTAGTACAATATCTACTAACCTGGGAATGAACTCTGGTATTTATGGGTAATTGCTTTGTGCAAAAAATCAAAGCATATTTGCATCGATTGTGGGTGCTGTATGGGGAACACAATTCATTTCAAGAGATAACTGCAGCAAGTAGCTGGAAAGAAGAATTTTAGTCTGCTTCAGTGGAAAAAGAACAAATAACTATAAGTACTGGAGTAATGGAGGAAGCAATTTGCAAATGCCTTTATGATAAAGTATTGCAAATTAATGCTTTCTGTACTTACATTTGTAATGTCTGTTTAAATATTTTCTAATAGATATTAGTTTGTCTGGAAGCTTTTATGAACTCTGAAGCTGCAAGAATGATATTTCATTTGAAATACATTTTAAAAATGTGCTTTTCAACTTTCACTTCTCTTTAAAAAGACTCCACAAGCCAAAATATAAAACAAAGACCTCGTGAACTCAGTTACAAGTCACACAGAAAAACCCAACACCCCAAAGTGGTAGTTTGGCCAAAATTCATTGTTTGAAATTTATCTGTAAATGTTGTCAATTAACGAGAAATATAATTTCATACTTCCAGGTTTCTTTGTCCTTATGAATAAGAACGTGGAAGGCTCGGAAGATAAATGAGTACATTAATTATTAATTTATTAAGCATGATGATCTTTACTTCTCTTGCTCTAACACAGGTCAAACCCTTAAAAGTACTTCTAGATGCTACAGGATTTAACCCTCTCACTGACTGAAAAGAGACACCTTTGAGCAGCAGGAACAGAGCCAAGGAGACAATTTATAGAATCACAGCAGCTTGACCTGAAATGACCATGGACACATTACTCCAAGGAACTGGAAACATAATTCCAAAGCCAAGTAGTAAAGGTCCCAAAGCTCATTTCCCTCCTGCAGAAACCAACATTAAAATCTCTGCCAAACCCCTCACGCAGGTAGATTTAGACCACCAGACCTCAGAAGATCTGCTAGTAAGAAAACTAGAGATTTAGGTGTCCTGGATAGAAAATGTTTGCAAACCATGACCCAATAACTCAAGTACACGCAGTCTAAGTGTGCTGCGTTTGAGCTGCTGCTCTATATCCAAATCACAGGCCTGAAATCCAGTAGAATTTCAGCATGTTGATAAAAACATATAATTGACCTTGTGCCTATGCATTAAGGCTATGCTGTCTGGTTTAAAACGAGCAGATTCTAGCGTGAGTAATCTTGACTTGGAAATCTCAGCAACCTCTAACACTTTCTTATAGCCTGAAGAGTCGATTCAAACTCTGCACACTAAAGACAGATGAATTTCTGTGGTGTCTTGGGGTTGGGCTAGATGACATTTAAAGGTCCCTTTCCATCCAAACTATTCTGTGATTTGAGAGTTTCTGTTTAAAATTACTAGAGCAGCACATGCAAGTCTTGGAATGGTAGATAAGAAGAGAAAACGGAGCACTCAGTAAAAAGTACCCTAGCAAGGTTCCCAGCATTCATGCTGAGTTAGTGCTGAAGAACATCCAGCCTTCTGAAGTGGAACTACCTGAAGAAAAATAATACGCTTTTAGGTATTTTATTTGCAAACGCTGATTTGAGACTGATCAATCTAACACTAGAAAACAAGGTTTTCCTTCGTCTTGCATTCCATATTTTGATACCTGCTTTTACTCTACAGAAGGATTCCACATTACTCATTTATTAATTATTTTTCTCCATGCTGATGATGGTACCAACAAAATCCTCCTCCAGGAACCAGGTGCAATACTCCACCAAGTCAGTTTTCTGCTGTCACACCTGGTGGGAGAGGCTTTAAAGTTCCATTAACCAATGTTCTTTCAGAGGCCTTGGCCATTTGCAGACATCGAGCCACCCATTAAGGCAACTGGAAGCACAAACTGATCTTCCCACTGCAAAGCAGTCAAAAAGCAGCAGCATATCCTTTATTCCAATGCAATTATCATAAAAGTGCTTGGTGTTTTCTTTTTTCCCACAACAATCTGAATGGTTTTGATTAAATGACATTTACTAACTAAGCACTTTCTCACTGGATTGTGGCATGTTTTCAGTGCAGCTACATCTGCAGAATGTTTTCAAGTTATTCTCTTAAGTAAACATAAGACTATAAAATGTAAATATAAACATAACAGTTCTATAGCAGTAAAAGCATAATTTGAATAAATAGGGAAGCTAATGAAAACCATTACATGTAAAAGACTATCTTCTCCCTCTATGCACTAAGCAACAAACTTGCAACTACGAATTCAGAAGTAAAGTAATTCATTTGGCTCAATCTTTTGATTTTTATGAGAGGCGCAAAAATTTGTTCCTATGCATTAGCCATTAAAGCTAACTTGCCATTTTCTTATTGTTATTAGCTTGTCAGCCCTGACTTACCAATTGAGAGCAGATATAGCAAGTGAACCTTTTACCAGTAAACTAACAATCAGGACAGTGGAAATTAGCAATTAGTAATCTGAACAGGCAATTAGTACAAAGGTAGCAAAATATTTTCAAGGTGAATATTTAATAGGTTGTTTGGCATTGTCAGACATCATCTGTCATTGGCAGGACAGTTTTTTTGAGAATGTAAAAGCAATGAAGTAAAAATGTGTGACTTTGTAAAAACCAAAGCCACAGATACACACTTTTTAAAAACCTTTATAAGTGATCATTTAGATGCATTGGGGTCACTCTGATTTGAATATAACAGTTTCATTTGCTATCCTTTAACATCTAAAAAACTTCAACTTTAATTTTGAGCCAAGATTACTTTTGAACTTTCCTACCTTAAAACATAAAAAAAAAAAATCAGTGTTCTCTACTATATATTTTTGCCTTTAGCTCCAGTCACTTAGTTACAGGCAGACCTGAAAAGTGACATCTACAAAATCATCCAGCATTATAAATTATGTCTCCAATAATTCTGGTATTCTTCAGGCCTCAGATCAGTCTGGTCTAGGGTTTTGATAGTTCTGTTCCTGTTTTCCTGGACAGAAAACATTAATCCACACTGTGCAGTAGAAATGAGCTGGAATATTCTCCTTACAAGAAATTATAAATATGTGAAAAGCATCAAAAGAACAAGACATCTCACTCTATAAACAAACCTTTCAGGATTCCCTGTTACTGTGTTCTGGTTCTGCTTACAAAGCAAAGTGGTAGAAATCTACTGGTATGGGGACATTGGGGGCTGCTTGGAAAAAAACCCCAAACAATAACAACACCACCACCACCACAAAGAAAGCACCCAAAAACCAAACAAAACCCAAAAAACCAAACCAACACCACACAATAATTTAAAAACAAAACAAACACAAAAGCAACAAAACACACACACAAGCCAGAAAACACTGCTACTTCCAATTAGACAAAGCAATGTAAATCTGTAGAAACAATTAGACATGAAGTACTAAATAAAACTATTTCTGCCACTGTTTCAATAGCTTTTATCACACGGTACATTTGAATAGAGGTAAGTATACTCAAATGGTTTTTTTAAGTGTAACTGCGATTGTCAATTAAAGAAGATATTATATTGTCAAGAAAAGACAACAGTGTCTTTTAAACAGCAGTTTGCATCTGTTTGTCTCGAGTACTAAAGAATCTGAGACTAGATTTTCCTCATTTGGGTGTTTTACCGTTAAACCAAAATGTAGATTCTAATATGTAGTTACGATTTTTTTTGTTGCTCTTTCTCCCACTTCAGTTTCAAGACAGAAACATTCTCTACTCACCCCTTGGCTTCTTTTTTACTCTTTTAGATAACTCCAGTCTCCCTTTAAGCACAGACATACACACCACATAAGGAAAACCTCAGGAAAGGAAAATGTATTGTGCTGCCTGAAGCCATCTATCACACAACCACCATAAAATGTATTGCTCTAAAAGGTAATAAATGCAGCTTTGCTTTACAAAGCAACAGTGAGGATAAACCAGGAGCTATAAAAAAGTGGAATCTTTTGCTACTTCATCCTCTTTGCAGCCTTGATACATTAAGACCAACTTAGGATAGTGCTTTATTACGGCATTCTGAAACGTGAAATGTTTGGTGTGTAAAACAGGAAAAGGGTCCTAACTTTCTGAAAAGTAGAAGAACAAATCAAAACCAAGAGTGACCATTGTCTTTCTGCACTGAGAAACAAAAATCTTTCCAAAACAAGAGAGCCTGGGTCTCTGCTTTCACAGGAGTTAAAACTCTGAGCTCCTCAACTCAGACATTAGGATTTCAGGCTGCACACAGAGAATTTACAATTGCCATTATGTATTGATTATGTGGGCCATTATGTATTGATTACAAAGAGCATCTCTTTCAACTTTCAAGTAAAAGGAATAACTTTCTTTTTGAAGAGCTCTGAATATTTGTTCAGAGGAAACAAACTACAGCCAACACACTATGGCTGTTGGTTTTCCCACTGGTTGGAAAGTAAGGAAATCTGTAAGACATTTTTCGTACGAACAATTCCTGTAACAGTTGTTTCTCCTCTTTTTATGCTTGGGTGACGAAAGTGGGTTATTTAAGGGTTTGGTTTTGTTTTTTTTGCTTGCTTGCTTAGTACCACTATTTCTACCCTTTATATCTTCTTTTGTTGCAAGATTACTATCCTCTGGAGGGAAAAATTATAACCCTCTAGGTCTGGTGCTAAAACACTTTATGTAAATTGAATACAAGACAGCTTTTGTATTAGGCACAGCACTTTCTGCAAAATTAGAGCAATCACGAGGCAAGCCTTTTATAACACACTTGGCTTCACTTCCCTAGCGCTCTCAGGGATATTATTATTTTTATTAGTTTTTTAAACTCTTGAACGTTACGACCATTGAGGCTACTGCTCTCCAAAACTCTCAGTAACCAGCCCCTTGGGAGAAAGGTCTCGTGAACACTACAAATAACACCAAATTGAAGGATAGTTTATTCCCTCCAATTTCAAACCTCCATAAGAAACTTCTCTGTATCTGCATGTCCCATACCTGTTTGGTTGGAATTTTAAAGACCAATGGGACATAAACTGGCATTGTAAACATGATTTTATGGCTGCATCGGATGTGTCTTAAGAAAATATCACTTTTCCCCAGGAGAAGTCACTGAAGCTTCACCTGGGAATTCTTGTGATTTACTCACATGCACTTTCCATGTTATTTTTCCTTCTGGTCCCAGTCAGCAGCAGTTCCTGACCAGACTCCTAACAGACCAACAATCATCTGCTGCCACTTCATCATTCCCTGAGGATGTAATTTTTTCAGAGCAATATATGCAACTAGACCTAAGAACTGAAGAGCAAACAACTCATGTAGTTTAAATAGACTCAACAAACTACCATATAACTTTGGTATCAGCTATGTGAAAGCAAAAAGAATGGAAAAAAAATCCTTGTTTTTTTCCTTGGTGGTGATTTTGTTTGAGGTTCCCTCAGCTGTGCTTTTCTCCTGAAAGTCTTGAACTGGAGATTGTTCTTTTTGTGCAGCCATATTTAAGGTGAATCAATAATCAATGATAAAATAGCATACACCAGTTCATATTACCCCATCACTTCCACTAGCAGAGTGTGTTTTTCCAGTCAGAAGCGATTCTGCTTCAGCGGGATCTCACTTCAGCTGAACATTAGGGAAACACCCATATTATTCTTTTTATCCAAAGTGCGCATTAGAAACTTAAAGAATTGGAAATTCAACTGATGAACAGAGCAGCTACTAACTTCACAGTGCAGATCAGTGGCATTTTCACCTTCCCTGTCTTTCTTCATTATATGCAAAACAAGTTGCAAAACAAAGAGCTTCACAGAAAAGAAGATACAAAATAAAAAATATTTTTACTAGAATTTTCTATGCTATATTTGACTTCATCAAATCTCAGTAAGCCTAATCTGAAGAATTCATCTTGAAATAGTATCAATGCACATTCTCCTCTATGTTCTATAACCAAACTTGGATTTAAACTGAACCCAAAAGCATTAGAGCTGTTTTGGTGCCCAGTGTAGTTGGCTGGCCAAAGAGTTTATTCCCTTGCTGGTGTGATTAGCACTGTATTAGTGGCCAGGATTACAGCAAGGACAGAGCAGCTTTGGCAGTCAGGGGAGTTCTGACTTCACCCGGCCTGGCTTTCCAATGCTTAATAGAATATCTTATTGCATGCGCTTAATTCACTCCAAACGTACCAAATGTTCACTGGCAACGATTGTGACAAACCTGGCAATCTATGTTTAAAGGTTTAACCTGATGACACAGCAAGATATGAGCTCATCCTTTTTAACAGGTCAAGAACAAGATATTTTACAGCGACTTTAAAAAACCAAAATATACGGTTTAGTATTAGTTCTGGGTTCAGTGGTTTTAAAATATTAAGTACTTAAGTACATGGTATTAGACACCATGATAAAGTGTTCATACTTGAGGTTTAGAAGGGAGAAAGGCGTCAAAAATGGAGATAAAAGACTAAAGACAGAAAAAGCAGTGGCTTTCTGACACTGATGTCAGGTGGATTTGCTAAGTGTTCTTTATCTCCCATCACTGAGTGTTCCAGCCACCCTTTGCATCTTTTCACTCCAGCCTTATTCTCATTGTCCTGTGTGCCTTGCTTTATCCTTTCAGCCTTATTCTGTTCAGCAATATGTCACTTATCTCTTCCTGTTTGACTTTTTTTTTTTACATATACACCTTGATATTCAAGATGTGAATTTCACCCAAAAATAGCAGAAACACCTGAGAAGCTTCTATGAAAGTGTCAGATACTCTGGGGTTTTTTTTAGCCCTGGTCAAAGCCACTAAAAACTTCCATCATGAAATCAATTTTCATCCCAATTCTTTAAGTTTGTCAATTAGAGTTTCCTATAAAGCTAGCACGTTAGTGATTTTGTGTCAAGAGAAAGATTTTATTTCAGTATTATATTTTAAAACACATAGTATAAAAGTTAACACGCTTTAAAGAAAGAAAAAACACACCCCAGAAGTTCTGTTTCAGAAATGTTTTGACAGTTATTGAAATTACTCACTTTGACTTCCTTTTCCCAACGACATTTTACTGAGGATGGTACAGACTTGTGGAAAGTTTCCATTTTGGCAAAACTGTTTTCTTGTGAGAAACTGTTCTCTGGGAGAAGATTCAAGTGGTGATAATCGCACTATACAGCCACTTTTTTCTTCTGCTCAAGCTCCTTATTTGGATTCCCAGCTCTGAAGCAGCTCTTGCTTTTGGAACTGAGTAGCCCCAAACCTCACTGAGGCTTGAAATATCATGCTGATAAATAAATGACCATTTTGTAATAATATAAGACTAATGGATAATGAGATGGGTTTGAAACCAGTTCAAGATTGATGCTTTTACAGGAATGTATTTTAAAAGAGCCTACACAAAATCAGACTATGGTGGTAGGAAAAACAGGCGTTGTACAAATCTAGAGCAGTAAGTTCTTTCCCCAAAGCAACATCTGAAATAAAACTGCAAGAAGGAATCCGTACATCCATAATTTTGCTGAAACACAGTATCTTCAGTTTCACCCTTGTATTTCAAATAAAAGTGGTTAAAGTTGCAATTGCTTATTCAAGCTTGAATACTTGAGTGTTTGAAGCACTTAGTGTTTTAACACTTAGAAGTGTTAGTTTTAAAAACCGCTAAGCAAGTTCTGAGTTTCCCTGTCTATAGGAATAGCTTACAGACAATATGCTGTTTTCATTATACGTTGTTGATAAATACCATAGAGAGCATTAGCAAGGGAGCCAGCCTTTACTTTAAAAGAATAATATAGTGGGGTTACAATATAAATAAACAAAAAGCCAGAGGTAATGCGTTGTTTGCTCCATTGGCTATTCTGCAATCACAACATTTCTCTATTTCTAAATCAACAGTATCTCTTAATCCAATAGAAAAATGCCTGTGGATAAATGCGTTTATCACATCACACAAATAACACATTGTCTGCAATGTACTATAGTACCTCTGAACTCCCAAATGCCAACATGTAATAAAAAGAAAACATTTTTACATGAACTAATGCCTGTCACAGCAAGAAGGATTTTACACTAGATTTATGTTTCTCAGAAAGTTCTTTTCATGCAATTGTGCAGAGAAGCTTCTTATGTTATATTCTTATTAAGAAGCGCTTAACTGGAGGAGTTGTGTCTTCTCTCAGACATATTAACAGTCTCACGATTCTTCTCTAACTACAGAAAGCAGCTCTGGGAGGCTGTTGCCTTCCGCTCCTCCACAAACCTACAGAGGGAAAAACTCCAAATCATAGCAACAGTCAAAATAAGAGTTACAGCTGACACTTTTGCAGCTCTCTTTTGGCGACAGTCAGTGCCCTGAAGACAATGTCTTGATTACGAAGATCTGACATACACTGGCATTCGCATGGTCAGTCTATGGCAGCTTCTGCTGCTACAACAGATGGGATGTTGTTCTGTACTGGGGCTTATTTCGGACTTCAGTGCCACTAATCTTCATGTGACATTTATAAAAACAACAGAAAAATACACTAGGAAGACTAGAATCGTTCTTAGGTTTTGCTTGAAGTTTTTTTCAATGTCCCACAGTCTCACTCCTCTTTTTTTATTACCAGCTGCAACTCTAAAAAAACTAATTTTCTGATGATATTATAGTGCCACACTCATAGTTGTCTTTCACAGCATTTGTATTTCTTCTCATCTGGCACAAAGTGCAGAACATACTGACCTCTTTTATTCACCTATATGTATCTAATAGATAATCTGGACGTGAACTGGAAAGATTGATGGCGATTTCAAATTAACTTACATGCTTTTCATCTCTGAAACAGCCCTTGGCTTCTTTTCTCTTTACTCTCTTTGGACAGAGGTGAACTCAGAATCTTCTGTTTCTTCTTTGATTGGCTTTGAACTGGAAGAATTTTAAGTTTCGACAAGAAAGGAAAAAAGAAAGAAGTCCTTTAAAGTAATAATTCTGCACTTCATAAGAATCAAACTCTTAAGATTCCTGCCTGAAAAAGGGAGGAACACCACAGCAAAGAACTGAAGTAATGAACATTTCTGTCACTCACCTTACAAACTCATTTTTCTTCTACATTTTATTAGATGCTGCTTTGCTCTCTTCCTTAAACACAAATGACAGATTATATTAGATGCATAAATTATATGGATTATATTTCTGTCACCAGTAAATTAGCTGTTAAATTTAGTTTGCGTGATGCTGTTGACAGGACCATGATTTAAGAACTTTTTTTCCTTTTAGTAACTTTTTCCACCTTTTCTTCTTTCCTCTTTTGTCGTTTTGGAAGAAACACATTTTGGAAGAATCCAGTACAAGTTTTATAAGTATGTCACAGACTTACAAGGACAGAAAGGGTATGTTTCTTTTAAAAAGGGGGGAAAAGAAGGTTTGTAAATTAGTACATAAATTAAGTATATAACACAAGCATACCGGCCAATAAATGCAGCCCTCAATACAGTTAAATGTCTTCATAGACTTTCTTAATTTCTGTGCAAATTTTTTTTTAAGACCATCAAATGTTTCTGTTCCAAGGAGGATTTTGCTTCCAGAACTCAGGAAACAATCTTTCTACTATGAAACCATTTCTACATTTCATGGGCAGCTGAAAAGTTACAGCACAGTTCATTCAAGCTCTGTAGTTGCAAGATTCTGCCATGTTAAGTATTGATACAAGCAAGTCTCAGCAAGGCACATTTGCTTCAGCACAAGGTGTGATCCAGATTGATCTCTAATGGGACTTCAGCTTTATAAGTTCAACAAATACGTACTCATACAGTTCACTGAACTCCAGCACCTTGCAATAGCACATTGTTCAGACACTTAAACATTCAGTTCACTCTGCATCCCAGTATTTCTGGGCCGAATCCTCAAATCACCTCCCCTTTAATTAGATTGTTGTTGTGGAATCCCCAGGAAGTCATTGGCATCATCAAGCTTTGCTGATCCTATTATATTTGTGAACTAATAGAGTTTCTATACACACAAAACTGTAACCAAAGATCAATCTGAAGATGAATAGTTTCTCCTGGGGTTCACTTTATCAAGAGTCTTAAGTATTCAATCCCAGTAAATTCAAGCAATTGACAAACTCCATGCAGCTCTTTCTTTACTTGCACAGAAATGTTTCTTCTTTCAGGACTGGTTCCTGAATTATTTTATGACCTTAAGGCAACTGTGACCTACAGTTGCATTAAAAAATAGATGATTTAATGTATGGGTTCAACTCTGTCTTCAGCATGCAATAATAATCTCAAGCTACTTCACAAGAGGGCTATTACTAGAAACAGACTCATACTATCAAAAAGTTCACAGCACTGGTGTTTCTGAACAAGAGTTACCAACTGGTCATGGAATTTCTGGGTGATATTTAGAACTATTTATGTTGCCTCTGATTTATCTAAGAAGGGAAATTCAGTTTCATGGTGCAGCAGGAAAACCACCAAGGAATTCCCTTAGTAGCACAACTTACCAAAACTAGAATTTTGCTTTCAGAATAATGATGGAAGAATCTGTGCTCCAGGGGTCTTCTTGCAAGAAAGGGTAAAAATGCATTACGAAGCCGTTAACTAGAATAAACACTGGATGCCGAGTAGGAGTCTGGTTTTAAAAGCTTTTAAATGGACATATCAAGAAATCTGAACTCAAGAAGTATTTATCACAAAAGGTTTTAAAGTTGGAACCTTAAGTGCGTTTTTGCCATTAAATAAGCACATTAAAATTTTTAAACAAACTAGCTGGAGTACTGTTGTTTTGTCAGTAACTATTCTACAGACTGTGTGATATTTGGCATACTCCGCTGCATTACAATCATCCTAACACTCTTCTAGCTTTTACATTTCTTTTTCTAATCAGAAAAGTTTCTACTTGAACTCTGAACCAGCCAACAGATCATTTTGTGCCTGCACAAAACAACTGGCATAAAACAGGGGTAACAAGTGCTAATTAAGACTCTCCCCTCATTTAGCTTCCTGATCCTTTAACATGCTTTATAGTATAAATAGAAACCAACACACCGTAGTAACCATACAAAACAAATCCCTGGCATTTAACCCTTGCAGCACAACCACCATCATCTTATTAGTGATGTTTATCCCTTTCAGGGTTTTAGATGGTTTTTTTAGGGCTACTCAGACTGTGCTCAGCAGCAGTTGACTGGCAGAACTGAACTATATTTGACAGAGAGCCAACTAAAATTATCAAAACAGACATATAGACAGATACTTCTTAAAACCCTCAAATTTCCACATTGACTCTAATATTCTTACAGTAGCAATTCATATGAAAGTTAAAAATAAAGCATACATAAACGCCTTTTGAGTCAGACTCAAGTTTTTGCACTCCCCATTTATGCAAACGTGAGTTCCAAGGGAATCTACCTACCTGGCATATGAGAAAGGAAGAGTTGAAGAATTTGGCTTTAACTGTTGACCTTAAGTACCATAAATTAAAGAGCAAAGCCAAAAGAGAATTAAAAAAAAAAAAAAAAAAAATTGTCTTTTCTTGTATGGCTACATGGACAGAAACAAACTTACAAGAAAGTGTTTAAATCCACTAAAATTCATAAGAGACCCCCATCCCCCTCAACTCCCTGCTTTAGGCCCTGTTACGAATTCTAATCTTTTAGGATTTAAAAAGTTTTAATCCTGCCAATAATCTTCTGAATGACCTTGAGCGAATCGCTTCGCCTCTGTTCTTTGAGCCTGGCTGTAAAGCTGGATTAATTCTCACCCACTCAGTGGTGTAAAAGAAATGATTGTCATGCCATATTCTGCAGCACCACAACATGCAAGAGATAAGCAAGACACATACCAGGCTTTGCATGAACTTTGCAAAGATAAGCTTAGAAACAACTATTTATGAGGTTTGAAGGGAAACTATCAATATTCTTACTGAAAAAGGTTTTTATTTTACATTCAAAATGAATCCTACCTGAAGCTCGGCACATTTTTACTAAAAGCATTTAAGACAAATATGCACATCTTTGATTTGTGTCAATAGGAGTGAAAAAAAAAAACCCTAATTACCTCATTTTCTTTTTTTTTTTTCCTTCCTTTCATGACATAAGCCTTTAGACTTAACTAGAAGTATGAATTGCTTCAACAGCATCCAAAAATCTTAACATAGACATAGCTCAATTTTGTAAGACTGGTCATGAAACCTGTTGCATGGCAGGATGCCAAATAGCACAGGACGATGGCACAAATGCCTACTTATCTCTGTCATTTTGCTACCCAGTAACCAATTAATTTATATTTTGAAATATAGTCACACACATGTTTTGCACAATATTCCTATTAAATGCAAAGCTATATTACCTAGTGTTCCCAATAAGAATTTTAATTAGACTGTCAGTTCTTTGAAGCCAGAGTTATCTAAAGACTATTCTTCTTACTGGTCTCGTATTATAGCTGGATTTTGTTTTCATTAGATCCTTGTGGTAGCTTTATTCTCTGCTCTCATTATGGGCAAGATTCATAGATCAAAATGACACTTTTGCAGGAAACTCCCAATTCAGTCAACACCATGTTTGCTCATAAAAGATACAAACCTGCTTATCAGGAACTTACTTCCTCTGAATAAATGAACACACAAGAATCACAATGACCTACAGTAGTGAAATTATTAAGTGTCAATTGTTCACATGGGCAGAAAAACAACTGTTCTAAAGGATTACAGGGCCTTATCCTTCAAGTACTTATCCTGAGAAATAACATCCATGCCCACAGAGGTGTTGGCAGGAATACAGCTTTTCATGATTTTAAGGCAATCATCTTCTGGCTTAGCTATTTGTTTGTTGTTAATTAAGAAAGCAGTTGCAATGTATACCAGAAAACCAACCCCAGATTTCCTACACGCATAGATTATATAGCATGAAACAAAGAGTTTTATCTCCTCACATCTGAGCATGCAAACTGTTCATGCGATGGAAATTCCAATAATCTAGGAACTGTCATTTCATTAAAAATCCTCTCTTAGCAAGACTTCATTCCCATTGTTTGAGTGCATTTTAACATCTATGCTCTTAACATGCCGATAGTAAATCCATGGCAGAACACTCTTAAGATGGGGTACACCCGTGATACTTTACTAAAGGAGATGAAAGAAAACATTTGTAAGGTGAAGAACCTCAGTAATCAGGCATCATAAAAATTGCATCAAAAGGTCTTATGACTAACACAGTGATGTTCCCAGAAGAGTTCACAAGATCTCCTCAGTCCCTAAATTAATATATCATTTATTTGAAAGTTCTTTAATGTGATCTTTTCTGTACAAGTCCTTCGGACTAATTGAACACAACACTGAAATCTCCTGCAGCTTCATATACTTCTTGAAGATATTCTAATATCTCAGGCAATATTGTCTGGAGGGAACAGAGTGAAGCCATCATCAGGAAGGATCTTGTACCTGCCACTGAGCTGGGATATGGGTTTACTGACCTTGGCAGCACTCAATCCAAGGGGAAAGTCTTCGATTGATGTCAGGGACATTCTATGAGTCTATGTGTTTAATGCAGCTTTTCTTCCCTCTCTAGGTAAATACTATTGGTCTTAGTGTTATAATATAATAATTAGCATGTGTATAAATAGCAACACTGGAGGCATTCTTCTTTTCCAGAAGATCTCAAAAGTATGAAGAATGTATTTCTGATGTACTACATATATAAATGCTTTCATGACAGCCCTCGAGTGCAAGCATCGTAAACCACTGAATACCTAAAAAATGATTTATAGTTAATAAAGCTGTGTTGACACAAACCGCAGCACAAACATACTTTTTGCCCAAGTTCACTTACCAGAGCTCTGAAAGAATGCTAAAGGTGGTTAAAAAAACCAAACAATTTTAATACAACTGGCTTCACAAGTACCATACAAGGAAACCTACATTTTTCAGTTATATGAGCTTGCTTTGAAGGAAAGAATATGTTTTGCTTTCCATTTGTTTTGTTTTTAGATACATCCTCGGGCTTGACTAAAATAATCTGTGTGTCAGTGAGTTACTACAATATCCTTTTTTTTTTTTTTTTATATATATTGCCGTATTTAATGGTGCCTAACAGTGTAAAAATAGTAAAGAATGGTACACATTTATGAATTGCTCCTTCCCATATGGCATCCGGACCATCTTAACACATTTCTGCCTGGACCACTCCATATCTCCAGCGCAGTTCGCCTGGAGGTCACTTGCCATCATAACCATCACAAGTGTCAAGGAAAATCACAGATCACAGTGAAATAAATACTTGTGGTGTTGTTACCATGATCTGATCTATGGCTACAATGAACATCAACACTAATGAAATATTTAACAGCCTGGATTTAACTTGGCTTGCTATAGGGCGCAATGAAGTTTTTGACTTGATTAAATATTCCGGTTCTGTGTGGGATACAGGTTTAGCATTTCTTAATTCTTCCCCAGAGCACCACACCAGGTTTTCATGTAATTAAGTGGGTACATTCCAGACTGTTTACAGCTGGGATCCCTGATGAGATGACTGTCTGAAAACTTCATGTTCTTTTCAAAACCACATATAGGATGTCAAGTTCCTTAATAATTTCCTTCGTAGTGGCTGTTTCAGAAAGTTTTAAAGGACTTATTATTAAGGAAGCCAAATAGATGCTGTGTGTCCTCCTCCTCCCCTTAATTTTTTTTTTTTAATTATTATTTTTTACTGTCTTATTTTAGTCTCTGCTATGGGTTTATAGGTCTTAATCACAGGAGCAATTGAAAAAAAGCTGAAATAGAACTAGCTTAATTTCAGGCATAGAAATGAGCCCATTTACAATATATTAATCTGTGCAATAATCAAAAAGCAAAGGAGGAACCTTTAGTTCATTTAAAAAGAGTGACTGACAAAGCTATAGGAAGCAAATTATGTTTGATACATTAAACCCACTAAATCTGAAACACTGTCATCAAAATACCCACAACTGCAAGGAAATAATCTAATAGCATATGAAACAGTTCCCTTTTTCTTTTTTTTTCCCCACAAACTTAATAAGATGGAACAGCTCTTTTATTTACAGGTCTTTGTGCTTTACCAGCCCCCTACCCCCATCACAGCTTGTTAGGATGCAGGATTAAAAAACAAAACAAAAACAAACAAAAAACAAAACAAAAGAAAAAACCAAACAACACAAAAAACCCCAAACAAATCAAATGAGAAAGAGGTTTCAAATAAATACTTCATTGAATTAAGCACAACAGTAGACAAGGTAGGAAGCTGTATATACAGCAAGTCCTAGAGTTATAAAAAAAAATCCCTTACTACCTATAATGTCTTGGTTTGGTGACACCAGTGACCCAATCAGCCAATGTTAAGTGAATTTGTCTGCTCTGACACTTTGCTCCCTTAGTATCCAGAAGCAAATACAGCAACCAGGGAATAAATCGCACTTCAAGTCAATTCCCATCAAAGAAAGGGAAACAGAAGAATATAACAAACGCTTCCAATATAAACAAAACATCCACAAAAGAATCACAACACTCAGCCTTCTTCTTTCTTGTGTTTCACATGAATAATTATACACCTTGAATAGCACTTCCAAAGATCTTTAGCAATTCCAGAGATACGCTGCTTCCTGCCAAGGATCTGAAATTTCCATGTGCTGATCCCAGCCAGAATCTCATGTAGGTAACAGTTTCAGCTGTTCTTCCTGCAACCCATCTACAGGCTAGCCATTCACTTAGTATTTTCAAGACAAAAAGTACAATTCTATTAATTATATCTATATCATACAATTAATTGTTATTCTGCAATTTAATCTTGAAGTGTTTTCTTGTCCTTAACGAATATTATACAAAGTATTACATTTCGTGTTTTTTTTAACTCCTGTACTAATCTTCATTAATCCACACAAATTCAACTTAAACTGGCAATAGAAGCTTCTGCTTTGAAGAAAACATCAAATAGTACAGCAATTAGTATGTAAAATAAGATTATTTCATTGGTTTAGCCTCTAGTTCTTATATTATTCCTCACTCATAACTGGAGCATGAGCACATTGATCCATTCACATCAAAGCAAGGTGATCCCAGGTGGATGTAAACACCAGATATGCAGGAACAAAGACCATTTGGTTAGCAATGCTCAAGCCCTCTGAACACACCATATTATCATGAATCCATTAAGTACATATTTAGTGTTAGCTTACAATCAGCTATAAACATGACTGCACATCTACATTTAAAATCCTGCAACCATAACCAGTGTAAAACTCTGAAAAGTTGTTAGCCCCAGCCTCTACCCATTGCAAAAAGGAAGACCAGAAGCACTGCACATTCTCAGCACCGCACTCAATTACAGCAGTAGAGATACAGCAGCACAGAGACAACAACAAAAAAATAACAGAATTTCTTCCTAAGAGGTGCATTCCCCCAAAACCCTTTCAATTTCTAATTTTGTTATGCTGTAAATTGAGGTTGTGGCCTCAACTTATTTGTTTCTGCCCTTTGGAGATTTCAACAGCCACCAGAACAGTATTTGCACAAAGGCATCTGCAGCATCAGACAAGTTTCTCTAAGATTCTTCTCCCTCTTGTATAACTGTATTTACTGTCATGTTAAATGAAATACACCTCTGCACAGCAGAGGTTTTCATGTTCCAGTTTGCAGGTAATGATCAATAAAAGTTTAAATGAAAACTATGAACTATATTCCAGCTGCCTTTAGACCTCTAAGCAACGGCATAACAGCACCTTCATATACATATGCATACACAAACGTATACTGTGGAGTCTCAGGGTAGAATTTGTAATGCTTACAAAACGCCACGATAGTGCAACTGAACGTCCACCATTCTGTAGTACTATAACGAGCTGCTTTGATGAGGAAAAAGTTGAGTCAATCCCAAAAATAAAATTATTTGCAACTCTTGGAAGTAAGCACACTAAAGCACTTATCTCTAAGATGCATTTTATTAGTATACAAACTAGATCAAGATCCATTTTTGGCAGGGAAAACAAATCTACTAAGCAAAAAAGTTTTAAAGGTTTAGTAACATTACGTGAGAGCCCGCTGGGCCCTGGCTGAGGGTCCAGACCTCGAGGCCCACAGCCTGTTCACAATAATTACGAATGTTATGTAAAGTCTCTGCCCTGTGATATGAAGGCATAACAGAAATAAATATCGTAACAGCTAGTTTGCTTTAGTAACATTGAGGACAGACCCCAAGATGTCTCTACAGTCAATGGAGAGATGTGAACACAGTCACTTGCTGAAGAACCCCTCTCCTCCCATTGACTGTGGGAATAAACCTGGGGAGATGAGCAGTACAGAAGTTAATCTGTATGTATTTCCCACTCACTAGTAACAGTTCCTTTACAAACAATTTCAAAAGTATAGATTAACCGGCTGACAAAGCACTAATTTAATTTTATTTTTAATTCCACAGTCACAGCAACTTTTTGCAATTAAACAAATGGTATGTAGTAAAGGCACAGAAACAACAGAAATGATCAAAATAAGCATCACCTTCTCCTCACCAGCAGCTCATACATATGAAACTGTGGGAATAATGTGGAGACACCTCAGTGGTAATTGAGCTTTGAGAGGCCTTTAGAGTTGGTGACAAATTAATAGGTTGGTATCATAAGCTTTGACATCCTTGCAGTTGATATTCATGGTTTTATACACAAACTAAACACTGTAAACACTTCAGTGCATCACCTGTAGCATCACACATGTGATCGAACTCCTGGTAACCTTATGAAATAAGAGCACGTGTGCATTTCCATTTCAGAGAGCAAGTCAGCGCGTGACAAGAGAACAGAGTCCAAGCACAACTATTCCAACAGATACTTTTCAAAAATAATTTCCTCAAGAAAACTCCAGCAACGTTAAAAATCAAGTCTCTTGAAGACAACAATGTAAAGGTGCTATTTTCATTGCCACTAGCATACAAGCAAAAGATTTTGAAATATTTTGTTTCCTGAATATTAAGTTCCATGCTGTGTAAAGCATTTATCACGTCTCTCAATTTCCCAATCCTTGCATTATTTTAATAAAACTAGTGAAAGTTTTTAGCGTAGAAGAGACTAAATAAATTTGCATAGGATTATTACAGCCAGCCTACAGTCATCCGTCTAGACTTAAATACTAACTGTAAAAGAAGTAATGTTTACACAGTAAATAACTATGTTGCATCCTGAACTGCTCCTCATATGATCTGGTAAATCCTTTAAATCTGCAAATGCCTAAAACTAAATTTGAAGGGGCTGGAAAAACACTAACTGTAGAGAAAGAGAGATGGTCATCCAGGGCAATGCCAAGGTCACTCACGGACAACTAAACACTTTACACATAATCCAGTTACAAGAAATCAGACTCTGCTTCAATAAAAAACACTTGGATTGTCAGAGTTTCAGGTCATTTATTCCCTAAGTCGTGCAGAGCCAGACTCATTGGGCTGTATTGACCTATTCATCTAATTTTTTATGATTGAGAAGAAAAAAAAAACAGAATGCAATGAAAACTATGAAGTTCCCACAGTGTTGTGTAGTGTTCACAATCTACGTTAGAGCTCAGGTGAGTTCAGCTGAACATCTATAAACCTGTCATGACAGACGAAAAGTTCTATTTCCTCCCCCAGAGAACCATAAGTATTTCTAGAAACTTCTCATTCAACTTCTTTCACTAAACACATAAAATACAAATTACTTTTCATATTCCCTCCATATTCGATTCATGCAACTTCCCGCTCCTGATGACCTCTGTTCCTTTTCCTCCTTGCTTTGTTTCTTCCCATTATGTTTAAAAATTGAATATTTTTTACAAGCAGGAAAACAGGGAGATAGCTTCTTACTCTTACATCCAGCCTTATTTCTGCAGGCTAGGAGGTAATTTAATTAAGAGCTTACTGCTTTGACATCCAAATTCATGCAAGTGTAAAAATCTGGCTCAGCAATCAAGGAGAAAAATTACTAACATCCGTTTAGGAATAACTGTTACAAGGAAGAAATTGTTACTGTACTGTCTGATTTGTGCTACAAGCTTAAGAGCTTCATGCAGAAAAGAAGATAAGCTTCATATGCTGTCCTGTAGGATTCTGTCCACCCAACATTATAGCCAGCCATAATTAAAAGTATCTGCTGAAATCTTTGGCCTCATTTTCTTCTAAAGTGACATCCAAGTCTTAGCAAGAATTAATATCAAGGAACACTAATAGAAGTATTATCTAAGAACCGAGTCATCAACTAAGACTTCTCAAAGTGACAAAAAGACCAAATAAGGGAAAAAAAAACGGTTATTTGTAAAGGGGTGGAGGAACAGCTTTAACTAACATTAACCTTTTATTTTTCATACTAAAAAAGTTAGAGTTTTGTTGCCATTTCTCATGAGCACACAAATCGGGGGGAAAAGAGAAGCTTGATGTCTGTGTGCTGCCAGTCTCAGTCTCTGTGCTAATTATAAGGATTCTGTGATAACAAGGGTGAAGTACATTTGCATATAAACACTTCTACCATATTCCACTTCTATTTACTATCAAACCCTGTAAGAGCAAAATCAAGCATCAGACAATAAAGCAAATCAAGTCAGTGTCCACATGAATATTAGCAACTTCCAACATTGTACTTAGGACCCACGACTGAAAATAAAAAAGCATCACATTCATTTTAACTATAGACTGCAATACTAAAGATATTTCTTGAAATCTCCAAGAGTATTCATCTTCCTTCGTAAAAAAATATAAAACACTTGGGGCTGAGAAATAGATCAGGTCCACTGTCAGTTATAAAGTCTTAAAGTTGGTAAAAAAAGCCAGAGTTTTATGATAAAAGTTCTGATTCTACAGACACCTAAACAAAAATCCTTCGCTTCATAACCATTATTTCAGAGAACTACTCAATACAGGAAGATTAATCACTTGAAACAAATATTACCATGATTGGATCTCAAAGGCTGACACCTGTCCTGTTCAGTACTTCATTACCCAGAGAACAACTCGCTGCAGGCAAATTAAACAAGCACTTGAAGATCTGAAGAATCAGTAATAAAGCACTGAACCCAGCCAGTCTTACAATGTAACTCTAACAAAATAGTTCAGCAAGAGCATAGATTTATTCTGTAGCCTCAGTGTACAAGCCTTGTGTGCTTAAAGCCAGCTAACTCCATAAAACAGTATCTTATTTATCTAAAATTAAGATTAAAGCTAAGCACTGGCTACAGCTCTGACAATGGAACATTGGTATCCAATTTTAAACTGGCAGCTTTGGGAGTTGTAACACAACAAGCCTCAGAGTGTCGTATAGAATTGTTTTTCTGGAGGGTCTAAATAATTGAAGATCTAGTGCAAAAGCTGAAAAGACCCTGCTTTTTACTAAGTAACTACAACAGATTTTTTTTTTCAATACCTTATGAGATTTATGAAATCTTCAAAATGGGCTACTCTCTCATTTAAAGTCATTTTACAGAGTGTTTTCCAAGCTATTACAAAACACATGTTAAAGCTTGCAAGGCAGCTCACCACTGCGCCACAACGCTGTAAGCGCCACTAATTCACCAACCTAGAAAGAAAAACGGGAAGAGGCCTTTTATCATCTCTCAGCCTTTTTCCTAACAGAAACTTGAAAAGGGCTGTTTTCAATTAAACAAATAGGTCTTGCTAATATTTTCTAGCAGATACGAAAAAACACTTGGAGAACTATGCTTATGCAGCCCATTATTACACACAAGAATAAAATCATAATCATGAATCCTTTATGATGGGTGGGGAGTAACATTTCCTTGTAAATCTCCCTTGAATGAACACTATGCAGGCACAAACATAGATTATATTGGAAATGCACAGCTCCATCTTGTTTCCTTTGAAGTTAATTGAAGTTCTGCTATTCTTTTTAACAGTAGCACAGTCTGGTCATTTAAGACACTTACCCTACACACACTTCCATGGCACTCTACACAAAAGTGAAAATATTTTAAAAAACCCAACAAACCCCAACCCAACAAACCCCAACTAAAAAAAAAAAAAAACAAAAAACAACACAAAAACCCAAGGAATATCTTCACAACTAGCATATGTCAGTCTTAATTACAGTGGAAGTACCGAGCAGAAAATCCAGGACGTTAATTTTATTTTTACTTAACATCTGAACAGCCTAAAGAGAAAAAATAATAATAAAAATAATCAGATTGACTGTCCATCTTTTATACACTCCTCTTTTTGCTTGGTGATGAAAGTTACAATTACTGAAGTGTAATTAGTCTCCTTCAATACTCCAGTTTTCTGATAACAACATTCAGTTTTTAACGAAGACCAAAAAAATGCGTTTTATAGGAGCATAATAAACTCATTCCCAAAGTTCAGCAAGGATTTTGTTATTTCAAGGAAAACAAGCTCTTGGACCTGAATAATGTGCTTATCTGCTTTCCAATCGGTGGTCCCACGTGTGTCAGAAGGGTTGGGGAGCAGAAGGGCTGGTGGCCCCTGGTAGGACAGGAGCTAGAGGTGACAACAGCCCCACCATACCTGAGCCAGGTAGCAAGCCATGTTCAACTACGAGTCCAGATTCATAAGCAGCTCTAGGGTGTAAGGTCAAGTCAGAAGCACAAGCCAGCGTCTCTCTCTGAAATGGGCTCCTAGATGTGGGAGGAGGTCCCAGGTGAGACCAGTCAGGGTCATTAAGGTCTACGAGTGCCCTCAGGTCCTGATAGAAATTCGTGTTTTCATTTATCAGGCAGCAGCTGAAGCAGATAGTAGTTTTCCCCAGGCAAAAATAAGAAACAGTAGAAGATTTCAAAAGAAACTTCTTGCTTTACAAAGTCTTATAACTTACACCACGATATTTTTGGTCAATGGACAATACAGGCAGCTATTTTTATGGCCTGTGGGTTACACAAGAGAACCTTGTTATTTTAAGAATTGTAACTGATGCCAATCTGGGAAGGCTGTCAAAATGAAGAGAAGTGACTTCTATGCAGGACTTTTAAAAACTAGAAGCATTGTTTTTTTATCCTGAGAAATGCCGACTGTTTCCTGGGAGGCTGCAAATCTTCAGCTTCCATCCCCACTCCCCCTGTACCAACATCTCAGTCTTTGTGAAGTTTCCAGGAATCTCTGAATCATATAGAAACTTAAGTGGTGCAGAAGGCTTTCTCCTAATATTTTTGTTAATTCCTTAATGCTTTGATTTAATTAGTTTACACAAAGTTACAAGAGTTGTCTTAAGACACTAAGGAGACATTAATGTGTCTTCCCATGGATATGTATGTACATAAAGATATTTAGATTTTCTTGCCTATGAGTTGAAAGCAGCTGGTTTGTCCTAATGGTTTCAGAAACCAATGGGCATTAATCAAAACTGCCACAAAGACTAACTAGGCTCGTGGAGACTTTTAGTACAATTTTTAGGCTTATGTTAACAAAATCTACTTCATGGATTATAAATGAGTTTATTATATCATCATATATTTGACAAACACAGAAGATTAAAGGTCATTATTAAATACATACAAGGAAAAATTCAATTTCTAGCCACCCTTTTTAATTAAAAAAAAAAAAAACCAACACAACAACAAACCAAATCTGCCCACCTGTTGTTAGGAAGCATTGCTAAAAAACATTTTCTTTTGGTTTTCAAATTGAAAAAGTTGTACTTGGCTAATGAATACACATTTAAAACTGCAGAATTGCTGTCTATAAACAGTGTACATAGAAAATAATGTTTTTTTTCTTACTCATTCCTCTGTCTCTGAAAACATTAGCTTGGGAATATAAGATAGCAGCTTGCTTTGACAGCCCGTTTCCTCCAGAGATGAAGCAGGAGGACTAACCAGCCAACTTTTGAGGGCTTTTACTTCTGCTGAAAATGAAGTTATACAGTAAAGTTGTTAAGGGGATTTCTGTAACTTAATTAATTGCCTGCGGGATTCAATTTTTTTTTTTTTTTTAAGTATTTTTCATATATTGTAATGCTTCTGAGTAATGCTTTCCCTCTCTTGACGATATCTTAGGACCCTCAGTTCCCCAGGGCTATACTACTTATGTAGCTTTTTCTTTTATCTCTTTTCCTCTCCTCTCCTCTCTTCTTCCAT
Organism: Patagioenas fasciata; assembly: GCF_037038585.1. Lineage (NCBI taxonomy): Eukaryota > Metazoa > Chordata > Aves > Columbiformes > Columbidae > Patagioenas > Patagioenas fasciata. Next base: position 12,003,806 of record NC_092532.1, read on the forward strand.
ATCATTCTAGAAATTTGTAGTTCAGTAGTGCTCTGTTTTTGTCTATCTCTTCACAGGCAGAGAGGGCTTGATACCCTCCTCAATTCTTACTTCAAATGTTGAGAATCAAAACCACCTTGTGCTTCCAAAGGTCAGGACAACCTGTGCTCAATTCTACTCTCACCGACATCAGTGTTACCGATGCCTTTCACTTGGTTTAATGGGCAAGTAACAACAGGAAGGACAGAGCACATGCGATGTCAAAGGAGGCAGATACATCTTCGTAAGACTGAACCAAGAGCATGTGTACGTTTAACTTTAATCACGAATAGTCCTCATGCACTTTAGAGAACTTTGAGCTCACAATTGGAATATTTAGCTACAGGTTCCAAAGGTCACACGTCTCTCAGGGCTGCGTCCTCCAATTACACAATCACATTTGTGCAATTGCCTGCACTTATTTCAGAGCGAATACCAGCAGACCTGGCATGGGCTGTCTCAGGCTGTGAGGTAACTCCTGTACCCACTATGAGGGAACAGTGGTGGGTCGGGGAAAAATGGGGGCCAAAGGTGAGCACGACACAGCAGCCAACGGGCTGGACAAGGAAGGCTCCGGAAAGTGCACTCAGGCAGAGAGAAGCTCTGAGCGACGAAAAAGCGCTAGTAACTGGGCACAGTGCCCACCCCGGGGGGAGGCGCGGCCGCTGTGAACCAGCCCAGTCACCCGTTCGGCTGCGCCACGCTCAAGATGGCGTCCAGCACCACCCCAACTCCGCCACACTCTTCTCGCTCTCCATTGGTGAGGTGGGCTGGCAGTCTGTACCACCAGCCAATCAGCTCTCCCGCTGCCGTTTCGGGGGCGGTGCCGCGGCCTGGCCTTAGAGGAGGGTGTTTTCCGGCTGTCACGGAATGAGCCACCTGGGCCCGTGTCTGAGCCCGCGGTGCCTCTTGCGTGGGCCCTGGGCGGTGTCGCGGGGGCTGCGCCGCGTCTCAGTGGCGGCCGGTTTGCGCCGGGGCCCGGCGGGCTCCAGCACCGCCTCTCTCTCGGGCATGGAGGAGTTGCTGAGCCGCGCCGTCCCGCCACTGCCGCCCTATGAGACCAAGGAGAAGGCGCCGCCCCCGGCGGAGCTGCGCAGCGCGGAGTTCGTGCGGTTCTACCGCGGGCTGGCGGCCGGGCCGCCCCGCGCCGAGCTCCTCACCCGCTTGGCTCGCGACTTCGGCGTGGACCACGGCCGGGTGGCGGAGTTCAGCGCCAAGGTGCTGCAGGCCCGGGAGCAGCAGCGGGAGCCGGGGGCCCTGCTGCAGGCCGAGGACAGGCTCCGCTACTACCTCAACCCCCAGTACCGGGGGCTGTTCCAGCACCTGGGCCGCCTGGAGGGGGGGCTGCGCTTCCTGGTGGAGCTGAGGGGCGACTTGGTGGAGGGGCTGGCGAGCAAGGCGGTGGACGGGCCTCATGTCAAGGTGAGGGCTGGGTTGGGAATGGGTGGCTCTGGCAGGGGATGGGGTTTAGGACTTGATCCTCATGGAGCCTCCACGTTGGGCTGAAGAGTGGCCCACGAACCCGATTTACTGTTGGGGTCTCCATGGTGGGACATGACCAAAGCCCATTCCCAATGGCTGTGGCTCCAGTGCAAGCCAGTTCTGCTGGGAGGGGAGCACTCCGTGGTGTGAAGCAACGGGCTTGCCAAGCTCGGGTGGGGGTGGGTGGCTGGGAAGTGCTGGCATTGGAACAGTGGAGGAATTGCCACAATGACGCAGTGTGACATGATGCAGATGATGCTGAGGCTGCCAAGCTGTGTCAGGAGCTCGCTGCAGGAGTGACGTGTAGTGGCGTGACTCCTGGGGCTGGTAGAGACATAGAATCGTTTCAGTTGGCAGAGACCCTCAGGATCACCGAGTCCAACCATAACCTAACTCTAGCAGTAAACCACGTCCCTAAGAACCTTGTCTAAACGTCTGTTAAACCCCTCCATGGATGGTGACTCCACCACTGCCCTGGGCAGCCTGTTCCAAAGCCTGACAACCCTTTCTGGGAACAATTTTTTCTTGATATCCAATATAAACCTCCCCTGGCACAACTTGAGGCCATTTCCTCTTATCCTATCACTTGTTACTTGGGAGAAGAGACCAACACCCTCCATGCTCCCACCTCCTTTCAGGTAGTTGTAGACAGCGAGAAGGTCTCAGTCTCTTGTTCTCCAGGCTAAACAGCCGCAGCTCCCTCAACCACTCCTCATCAGACTTGTGCTCCAGACCCCTCACCAGCTTCGTTACCTCCTCTGCATTCTCTCTGGTATTTCAGTGATATAGTGACATAGCAACTGTGTCATGCTAATGATGAAGAATATCAATAGGAGAAAGGAGTTGTCGTGACTTAACTCGGTGTGTAGAAAATAGGTGAGATGGAACATCCCCTCTGGTTACACGGTCCAGGAGGTGACATGGGTGTGGAAGAGGGAATGATGTAGAAGGGAGAAGGAATTATGTACTCTCTTTCTCTTTAGTAGCCGATGACAGAACCCGAGGGAGTGGCAGGAAGATGTGCCAGGGGAGGTTTAGGTTGGACATTAGGAAAAGCTTCTTCACCCAGAGGGTGCTGGCCACTGGAACAGGCTCCCCAGGGAGGTGTCACAGCCCCAAGTCTAACAGTGTTCAAGAAGAGACTGGACAACATCCTCAGACACATGGTGTGAACTGTGGGGTTGTCATATGCAGAGACAGGAGTTGGACTTGATGATCCTTGTGGGTCCCTTCCAGCTGAAGATGACAGTGGCAGGAGCTGACAGGGCTTCCCAGAAGGCCACAAAGAAAGACACAAGTTGTTCAGATGCACTGACCATAACTTGTTTGTCAATATTCAGATACAAATTAAGTTTGACAAGGAGAAGTTGTTTTTTGTCAGTGCTGTCAATTAACCACAGTCATCACATAACTGAAGTAGCAAGGGCGTTGCTAAGAATTCACATCCAGTTGGGTCATGTTAAGTAAAAATAGACTGAATTTGAAAAATTAGCACGATAGAAATGTGTAAAACAGCTGAAGGTACATGCCCCAAGTAATGTGATATGTTTAGAATCATACTAGACCCATTTGAAAGTAGGAAAATATTGTCTGCAAAACTAAAGCTTCAATAAAAGGGCTGTTGTAAACATTTTATGTTTTGTCTTCAAAGTATTTTTTGAAATGTGTGGGTTCTTCACGTAACCGGGCTTCGTTCTGCATATCTCTTCTAGTCTTTTTCTGCACTTGTTGATCACTTCTGTTTTCAAAGGTGATATATTCTATGACTGAGGGTTGGTGATAAATTGGCACATAAGCCAGGAGAGATTGAGCTAGAACTGGTTTGCATTGTTTTTTGTGACTGTATTGACTGTAAGAATTTACTGTGGATACTGTTTCTTTTCCATTTGGAGTTTTATTTAGGTCATTCTCATCTGTTTTCCACAGCAATCAAGACCTAGAACTATGTGCTGTTCCAGTGCTCTGGCCTTGAGAAAGGTGTTAGATTTTGCTTCTGAAATAAGTGTCTTGCTCAGCCTTTAGAATCTATTTGTTTCAATTGCAAATGAGTGTCAGAATAACCATGAGAACCCAACCTGCAGGAAATCTTGACAGCCTCTGCAATGGAGCTGATTACAAGCTGGCGTGAGGGGTTTGTGAGATCACATGTATTTAATTTGATACCTTAAGTCATAGGTGTGAGATGCTGTATTACCTGTTCTGAGACTTAAATGTCAAGAACACAGGAAACTATATGGCATAATATTTGGGCTATAGATTTGGGGGTGGGAGGGGTTGTTCGAATGCTTTTCCTTTTTGATGAAGGATTTGAGTCTTGAGAAATGTTTTTGTTCCATAACACAGATTTTGTGATCTTGTAGAGGACAATTTTAGAGTTGTTTTTTGCTGGTTTCCGTAACTGCAGGAGAGAGACAAAAAAAAGATATCAAAAAGCTCTGGAACTTGCGGTAGATGTTAATGTGTCAGGATTCACTGTTACATGTGATGAATTATTGTCTGCCTGAATTTCTTAAGGTCTTATTTTAAAACAAGAGATGCAAATTACCTGATGATTGTTTCTCCATTGGTTTCACTGTCCCTGAATCATTAATAAAGTAGATGATGCACTGCAGAGTGGGGCAGTGTTGCCTTCAGTTACTCCCAAGTATACACATCTTTGTAATGCCCTCAGTTGTCTTTCAGAAATCACCTCTTAAGGTGAATTAATGTTTAAAGTAAATGAAGAAATGCAAATGCCTTACTCAGACTTTATGTACTGTGTGACATGTGCCTGGCTGCACTTTGTGCCAAAATGTGTCTCATTATTAGACTTGTAAAGACTGTGAAGTCACTGAAATATTTTAGCAGTGTCCATTAAATCAGATGTCATGGTGCCGTAGCTGTCGGGATCCAACGTATGACAGATTGGGTTGAAAAAACTGACTTATGAGAAATTGAGAATAATGGTGACTACCTTACTGGAAGAATTCCATAGATCATGAACATAAACCCTGAACAATGCATTGGAAATACTTAAAATGACGGATTGTGCAAAAAAAGGAAGGAACATGCTGCAAATAAGGTTTAGTTTCTGTTTCAGTTAGTTATTAGAAGGCAGAATTGTCACCTAGAGCGAGACGGGAAAATTATGGGTGTCCTCAGTGACAAGTTATTTTGACATAGTAAATGTCTTTCTGTGGATGTGTAAAAGATGATGAATACTCTTGACACAAGTTTGTTGATAATCAGATGGCAAAAATTTAGTAGTAAACTGTATTTTTGAAGCTATACAGCCCTTTTTTTCCAAAGAGTCCACCAAAAATGTATTCAGGAGATATGGTGAAGATGAATTTTTCTTCATGATCTATCCCAGAGGTTGGTTTTCTGTTCTATTAACTATATGAACCAGTTATTACTATCATGAGCCTCATGGATAATGTTAAGGTGACCACTTAAAAAAAAACAGTACTGGCAAATAAGACATCATTTGAAAAGTTAAATTACAGTAAAGCTGGGCTTAATTCTTCTTCATGGTGCTGTTTGAATTTCTTTCCTCTTGCTATTCTGTACTTTCCATGTGTTCTGTTCCTTCTACCAAAGGACATGGACATTTTCCTGTGTCTCTATAAATTAGTTGATTTTCTGATGAGCCTTTGCAATGCACAGAGTGAAATTTGCTGCAAACCTGTTTCCCGAGTGTCATTCTTCCCCTTACTGCACAGAACCCTCTCACCTGCAGTACTTCTTCTGTGCCAGCACTTTCCTCTTGAGATTTTTTTTATATTTTGCTTGCTTACTCCATTTCAGCATTTGAAATATGGATTCTGGTGAAAATTCACAGCGTTATTATTTCAGGTAGCAAATCATTCAACTATTGCTTTTAAAATATGCTTCATCTTTCCATATGATTTAGAAAAAGTCAGTGGAAGTTTCAGGTTGCTGGCAAGAAGTAATGAAAACGATAGCATTTTTGTCAAATTGATTTATAAATAAACCTGCTTCCATAATTAAGCAGTAGTTGGAGTGCACCTGTAATCTTGTTGCGTGTGTGTTGGTCTACTACAAAGAAAGAAATATCGTAATTATTTGGGTTATTTTTCCATTAATAGCAACCACTCCTGAATACAACAAGTATTTAAAATTGGACTTTTCCTTGAAGTTTTGATTTTTTTTTTTTCTTAAAGCTTTCTGGAAGATTCAAACACCGACCTTCGTATAGTCAGGGAAAGTGGTTTTAAATTTTGTTAGAGGAATTTGAACTGCCTTGAAGGCAGAATATTTTGCGTGTAGGCTCTGCATGAGATTTTGCTTCCTTTGGAGCTTGTACCAAACTACCGCTGGTCTGCTCAAGGTGTTGAGCGTACCCGTAACACTTTCATGAAGTCAAATGTGCAACAAGAATCTTACAGCTTTTGTGTATTTATATCTGCACTGACAAGGAAATGTGGAAATAAAATTAAAGGGATTTTCTTGATGCTGGAGGAGAATTACAGAATGCATTATATGGCCTACTGAGATTTTATTTTTGCCCAAACTATCTAAAATATTTCTTAGACAGATCTTAGTTTTTACTTTGCATTTTGAAAGACCTATTAAAGCAAGGATTGCCCACTGCTGTGTTGTAAATATAAAATATTTTTCTATTTCCTCAAGATATATCAACACAGAAGCAACTTGCACTGTTAGGTATTGGTTGATGATGCATTTCTATTTTGTGTTTGTTCAAGAGATTACAGTAAAATAACATGTGCAGGTGACTGAGTGACTTGAAAATGCTTGTGCACACATTGTTTAAATGAGCAAAAGTGGAGAGGGGAGGGTAATACATTTTTTTAAGAATAAGACATCAGACAATATAAAATGAAAGAGCTGGGGAAGTTCTCAGCACTACCATTTCTACTGCAGTAATTACTATTAGCAATAAAAAAGCAGGAAAACAGTTCCCTTTTATTTGTGTCACACTACTGAATTTCATTTTACTAATGGGTGCGTTTGTCAGTATCTCACCCGCAGTATTCTGTACCTATATTTTTAAACCCATGGCAGTGTCGGAGTAGGTCTGTAAGTCAGTATGCCTAAGCAAAGCATATCAGGTTAAAAACTTCAAACATTGCAAAGCCATGGAAAAACTCAGCTCTCGGGAGGCTGGCAGAATATTTCCCTTGTAGCCCTGTCATATATCTCACCAATAACTAACAGTAACTTAACCGTCCATTCGGTGTGCACGAAGCGTTAGTTACTGCTGTTCATATTGTGGTTATACGTAAATACCTGTATATGTATTTTCATTGTAAGGAGTATTTTATTTTTTAGTAGTTTGAGAGGGAAATTGGAATAGTTCCATCACCAGAAAGGCGGGTTTTCATAATAAAAAAGAATAATTTAAGTTTTTCATAAAGAGTTTTCCCATTTGTTGCTCGATAAATAGGGACCTGATGCGAAGATCAAAAAGCCTGTAATTTACTGTCTTGTAGCCAGAACATGGAATGAAAAAAAAAGTAATCACAATTTATTATGCTCGGCTAATAGAAACTGAAGTATAGCTGGTGATTATAAATACTAATCTGAGAATGTCTTGTTGCTCAAATTTAAAATTGGGATGCTGAATAATAAATGGGTGCTGTATTTTCTTTTTAATGAAATGTTTGAGATGTAATTTTATGACTAGAAAAGCCTCTGAAATGAAAATAAGAATTTACTTACCACTAAATTTACAAAATATGACAACCTAACTTGAGACTGGCGTTGTTGGGGTTGAGTCTTTCAGAACTTTGTGTATACCATTATATCAGACACAACTCCGAATTTTGTGCAGTTTAGTTGAATTAAACACAGTTTGGGATAGTATGAAGTGTTTTGTGTCTTTCTGCACTAAGAAGTTTTCTCAACAGCCTCAGTTGCAGTTGAACTAGATGAGAACCAGCTGGGATTGGGCTGATTCTTTGCCCTACATGCTGCCCTGTTGTTTTATAAAGCTTCATTATTTACTATTGACAGATTATTTTACTTGAGTTGTAATTCCCCATAAACAATATTCCTTTCTACCAAAATCATTGCTGAAGGCACATCTGCTTCACTTTCTTCTTTGCTTACAAATGCATTGCTTTTATAGAGCTGACATTTGGGCCTGAAGTGGCTTTATAATCATGGAATAGTTTGAGTTGAAGGGACCTTCAAAGCTCCCCCCCTGTAGGGACATCTTCACCAGCTCAGGTTGCTCAGAGCCCCATCCAGCCTGGCCTGGGATGTCTCCAGGGATGGTTCATCCACCACCTCTCTGGCCAACCTGGGCCAGGCTCTCATCATCCTCAGGACCAACAATTTCTTCCTCATGTCCAGCCTGAACCTCCCTCCTTTAGTTTAAAACCATCACCACTTACCTGTCGCAACAGGCCCTGCTAAAAAGCCTGTCCCTACCTTTCCTATCGACCCCTTTTAAGCACTGAAAGGCCACAATAGGGTCTCCGTGGAGCCTTCTGTTCTCCAGCTGAACACTGCAACTCTCAGCCTGTCCTTCCAGCAGAGCTACTTCAGCCTCAGATCATTTCTGTGGCTCCTCTGGTCCCGCTTCAACAGATCCTTGTTTGTCCTGTGCTGAGGACCCCGAGCTGGACCAGCACTGCAGGGGGGTCTCACCAGAGCAGAGGGGCAGAATCACCTCCCCCCACCTGCTGCTCACGCTCCTTCTGGTGCAGCCCAGGATACGATTTATTTTCTGGGCTACAGGCTCACATTGCCAGCTCGTGTCCAGTTTTTCATCCACCAGTACCCTCAAGTTCTTCTCCGCAGGGCTGCTCTCAGATAACACGTTCTGCATCTTGACAAGTGGCCTTCAGTTCAGTTGAGCACCGTGATGTCCCATCGTATGGAGCACACTTGCTAAATCTGTGGGTGCTTCAGAGAAGCAAAACGCATCTGATTCATAGGTTTTCCACTTTTACCGGGATCTGTTTAGTATAGCTGGCTTTCTCCCAAGTCACTCATTGCCGTCTGGACCGTGTTACTGCCAATAGATGCAGAGCAGTGTGTTCAAAATAATGCCTAACAGGAGTGCAGCCATCAGCAGTTTTCCCTCCTAGCTGCTAGACTGCAGCGTGAAATGCTGTTCCAAAAAACAGGTGGATGACAAGAGAACCATAGGAATCTGTTAGTTTGACCCCAGATCTGACAACTCTAGCTTATTTTTCTGGCTTGCAATGTGCCCTTACAAAAGAAAACATGACAGATAATCCTGAAATACCTGGAGACTTTCACTACACCCAGGGGTGTTTGACCAAAATGGTTTGTGGTTGTTTTCTAAAAGCTTGAGAGCTGTGCAGAAACAAGATTCGGGATGGAAGTACCTTAAAACCAGAATAAACAAAACTATTCTAATATACTTCCCCATGTTGCAGTTGGAAACAAGGTTATCTTTAGTCGCATTTGTGTGTTCTACCTACTTTATTTAGCACGTATGTCCATTTTTCTTCTGTTTTCAGGAAATGAGTGGAGTTCTAAAGAACATGCTTTCGGAGTGGTTCTCAACAGGATTCCTGAACTTGGAACGGGTCACTTGGCAATCACCTTGTGAAGTACTCCAGAAAATTAGTGAGTAAGTGCTCAAAGTTGTTGATGCTCGTGGATGAAATGGTGATGAAATGCTGTGACTGCCCAGATCCATGATTTTAAAGAGAGTGCTTTTTCAACAGGCTAATTAAGGAATAGTTGCATTTAACACACTAAGAGGACACTTTTTAAAACTGAATTAAGTAAACAGTAGAGGGGATCGCTTGTCTCGTAATTTGATCCTTTCGCTCACATTTGCACTCACAAACTGGTGTATTTTCTTCCAACCTTCTCAGTTACTCTTCCCACATTCCCAGAGGTGCTGCTGGTACTTCTCCTACAAACGCAGATTTGTGCAGCTCTGTCTTCTCGCGCTCTCTTTCCTCTCACTGGTGCTGCTGCCTCCATCACTGCTGCCACCACCTTCTCCCCTCATCCTACACCAGCAGTGTTGCCAGAAAATCAGTATTTAAATCCAATGCAGCGTGAAGTGCCCAATGCTCAAGAGCACGTTTTACTTCTAACGCACTGAGGTTCCCCTTCCTTAAATCCTACAACAGTTATTTCTGAATTTCTGCCACATATTCCAAGTTGTAGTGATGGAGTTGAAGGTGACAGAATCAAAGCTTTGTTGTGTGGCATTTTGTTATATAAAAGGCTCAAAGTAAAATGAATCTCTAAAGAGTTCTGGAAGTACTTAAGACTGGGAGTGTTAACAGACTAGTTTGTAGCTTGGGAAAACAAATTCCTTAGAGGCGTGTTCAGACTCATTCAATGGCTTAGAAATGCACGTGAAATCTCAGCTATGTAATAAGCATATCGCAAATAAAACTAGAGAGTGCGGGTATGCAGCACCTTTCCAATCTACTTTGTCGCAGTTTGCTGATGAATTTTACTTTTTTCACTTGCAACCTGACTCTCCTTTTTTTGATTGGAGAGTTTTGTCACTGACATCAGTGGGAAAAGTGCTGAGCTTGTAGGGTTGGCAGCTGATCTCTATTTTGAAATGAAAAAAAGAAAGATGTAATTTCACTTTTTTTTTCTTATTTTCTCATTGAGTTCTGAAGCCGTGCATCCTGTTAGAAACTGGGTTGATATGAAGCGTCGAGTTGGGTCATATAGAAGATGCTACTTTTTTTCTCACTGTGCAATCCCAGGAGAGCCCTTGATAGTCTTGCATGTTGCACTAACCAGTGACATCTCCAGCAGCATCCAGGTACAGTCACTGATGCATTTAGTACACAGCAAAGTGCTCAAATTGCAATCTACTTCTTTTAAAATCCATAATCCCTTATAATTTGGGAATATTTGGGTTTGTTTCAATTTTTTTTTTAATTAAGAGATGAGAGAATTGTCACTTAAAAATTACAGCAATATTCTGTCTATCTCCTGTTATGTAAGTTGAAATTTTGGGGTTTTGCTCAAGTGCAAGAAGAATAAGAAAATATAAGAAATATGTAAGAAAAGGTAAGAAATATGTAAGAAAAGGTAACAAATGAGATTAAAACTTCAAAGCAGTTGTGATTACTTCTGAATATTTTAATCCACATTACAGTTATTTCCTGCACTTGCTAATGGATAAGCAGCTTTTTTTGATTAGATTTTTTTTTTGTTTCTCCCAGAAGATAAGGAATAAAACAGTGGGGAAAAGTGTTAATGCATTTGAAAGTTAAGAAGAAGGGCCCCCATAATGATGATAATAACTACTACTTTTTTATTTTATTCTAATTTTCCCAGGCCATAGTGAAAGAAGTGCCACCTTTAGAAACAGAAGATACAGACAAAATTACAACAGCAATTTTCTACTCCATCAGTTTGACTCAGCAGGGGCTGCAAGGTGTGGAGCTTGGGACTTACCTCATCAAACGGGTTGTAAAAGAGCTGCAGGTAGGTGTTGCAGGGTGCACTTCAGATGCTGCTTGGCCAATTTCCTCCCCTTGTATTGCTGTTTTAGTTTCCTCTTTGTGTCATGGCTTAAGGCAAGGAGCTGCTAAGTCTTCCCCTATACTTGTAGCTTCTTACCAGATCAACCTTCAATGTACCCAACTGTTCCTTCTTCAAAATCTCATGGCTGCTCCAGTAACAAAAATAATTCCTGTACATTTTCTTGTTTGTTACATTGTTATATTGAATTAACACTAGTTATGTATGCAGTTTGCATGCTTGCCCTGAATATGTCTATTAAAAAAAAAGAGAGAGATTTCCTTGCCCAGGCGTTTCTTGCTATATAGTGAAGAAGGTGTCTTTAACATTTGAAAGTCACAGGAATCAGGTACTTTATGCAACTCAGTTGCATGAATTTATATAACATAATTGCATGTTATGGGATTATTGTTAATAGTTTTAGGGCTCCTTGTAGAACCTTCTTCCAAGCAACTGGAGAACGGAATGAAAATTCCTTAATTTATATAAGAGTGGTATCAAGGAGGCAGTCACATTTCTTTGTTGAGTTCATTATTTTATTTAATACTCTTTACTACTTAAATTACTAGTAGAACTACCACTTAAAAGTAATGGTCTCTACTTGTCTTTACTAATCCAGATGTTGGAAGAATGAATATAAAGTCTGGCAAATTGTCTGTGATTAGAACTTCAGTTTTGCTTACAAAAATAACGAAATTGGATGCACCAGATTTCTACAAAATGATTGATTAGTCCATAGCTGAATCATAGCTGGCTGCCCTAAAGATTTTTTTATTTTACTTAATTTTTAATGGATATTTTGACGGAATGTTGTTGCTTCTTGCTTTTGGAATGGCTTTTAGATTAATTGTCTAAAGTGCAGCAGTCCAGGTATAATTAGGCTGGGCCATCTGTCTGATCTTAGATGAGGGGAAATTGGAATAAATTCATGCAGTTACGTGCTCTCACATTTGAAAAATAATTTCTGGATAATTGAGTTGCTCTCATAAAATAACCATATTGACAATGTATTTGTCCATCACTAAATTGCTTATTACACTAGAAAAGTTATGAGTGAGTTATAAAGGAAAATAGACATATCATACTTAGATAACTTGTGTGCAAGTTCCGAAATTTGATCTGTCAAACAGAAGAATGTGTTTGTTATATACTTATAACATTTCTACGTTTCAGTGTTGTAAAATCCAGCCATTCAGGGTTCATCAAATACGAAATTAATAGGAAACACTTTGGCTGAGATGCCTTTGAATACATTCTTATCATAAAATTATTGCCTCAAGAATCAGTAACTTTATTATAATATTGAAAGGTAAGGGCTTCCCATACGGTGCCAAAGATGCAGGTCTTCCTCCCTACTTAGATTTCATACACTCCTTTAAGATGTTGTGAAAAATGTGCTATTATTAGTAAGGTTTTATATGGTGAATTGGACATGTACTTAGTTGAATATGAAGTTGTAGCAAAACTTGAACTGTCTGTTTATATTTATTCTCCATATCTGTTAATATATTAAGGTACAATGACCTCCATGTATTGTCTCTACACCTTTCCTTTTCTTGACGGTGAACCTTCTTGTGTACCATTGTCGGGCTAAAAGAGATAAAAGGATAATCCAGGAGTGTTTATTCATGATGGATGTGACTCTCTAGTAGTTTGTCTTCCACTCTTTGTTCATGTCTTGAATTCTGCAAGAACCATCTCCCATTACCTGTTCACATCTGTCGAAGTGACCCTGAGTCAGCTCACTGTTACCAGAAATATGTAATGCACTTCTCTAATGCCTGGTCATTCAGCTTTTGTTGCAAATGTCGTGACTCCCATCTCAGTGGACTTCTTGATTCATTGGATAGAAGAGCCATGTATTTCAACTTCAAAATGCTTCCACTGTGAAATTCCTGCAGAGTTAGATTGTTTGGGGCAAAGGCAGACCAGATGATGAGTGATACTCTTGGCAGACTGTTCTACTCATCTCCCAAAATTCTGGAGGTCCTACTTCAGTGCATTAATCAAACACGTGCTCACTTTGGTCAGGTGTAAGCAAAGGACTTTCCAAGGTTGTCTGTGTTCAGGTTGGCCATAATTTTTGAAGCAATATTATAGTCACTTAGTTTAAAAGGGACAAATGGTACTGCAGTAGTGCTGAGTTGACTCGGTGGCAGCAGCTGAAACAATAGAGCCTCAGCAAAAAAATCTTGGGTCAGAAATTACATCTCGTTAAGCAAACTTCCAGCAGCCTTTGTAAAAATAGATAGTTGAGGTCTCTGATAGGAAGAGAATTTTTTATATAACCTTTGCATGGCTTTGCAATAAATGAGTCTTTAAAGTGCTGCTAAATCACCGAGTGTTCCAGGTTACGTAAGTTGAGACTCTCTTTAATTTAACGGATAATAAAATGCTTTGGGAAGAGGAGACCATTTGAAGGGGTTGAGGCTTTTGTTTTTCATTATATTTGAATCACTGATGATACACTTTTATAACCTGCCATTTGAGTTAACTTTTGTGGCTGTGTTTGATCTGCAGAATGTTATTTGATTCATATGTTCCCAGGGTACTGCAAACTCTTAGAACTTTTTTTATCCGCTAGTAAAAATCCTTTATCTGACTTTGCCTTAACTTAACCTGCTCTGACACTTCTACTTGTAAGTGCCATTGTAACCTCAAAACTGAATTCTCAGCTGTCATTCTTCATAAGGAAAACTCCAGATGGGACCTGTCACGAATGTATATCATTAGATCAGAAAAAGGCATGCACAAATGTAGAAATATGCTAATAGCCACTCTTTTTTTCCGCCATTGAAGTCTTTATTTGGTGAGATTTTTATAAACTGTACTGAAACATTGATCTAGCAGGTATCTACTCTATAATGTCTATAAATTCAGTTAGTACCAGATTTCTTAAAATCTTATCAATGGGCAGTTAAGATGGAACTTAATTTTTTCAGAAATCTTCCTGCTAATTTCTCTGAACTGGTCACATAGGCTGCTGAGCATGAACACGTGTAGGGTGGCACTGCTCACCTTCGAAGAATGTCGAGTATAGATTTCCCCCATGAAAGTCTCTCTTGCAAACGGGTTTTTATTAGGCCTATGAGGAAAACTGCAGCAGCGGAGGCTCTGGTGAAGATTCCAACCCTCAATGTTAAGCACCGTTAATTTGAGGCCCTGCACAGGAGTTAATGGCCCCAGCTTTTACGATCTTCCACTAATTTAAGCAGATGGAGGACGTATGAAGTTGAGTCACAGAAATGGGTCCTCAGTTTCATCTCTTCATATGTGCACAGTTTGTGGTTTGAATCCTTAATCTCCACCTAGACATTATGGTTTGGCATTTGCCACAGGTATTGTGATATAATTGGGTAAAGGGGAGGGATATAATGGAGATCAGAACAGCCCCATAGGGATGCAGCTTGTGTTGCATACAAAGGGCATCCTAACAGAAAGGATCCTGTGCTAAATAGGAGATTTTTCTTTTTTTTGGTAGTTGCTTGACAAAGGTTTGCTACACAACCAATTTAGAAGGGTTTTATAAACAGGCTTCTATTGTTATCTGTTCAGATTATTTTAGGGCAAGCAGTGGGATGAACTCATTAGTCCACTGATACAGCTTTGGACCCAGTAGAAATCTGAGAATAGGCTCCCTGTGCATTCTGTATAGTCTCATGATTATATTAATATATACAAAGCAGGGACTAGATAACAGAAATAATCTCTCGTATTTCTTAAATTTAAGCTTGCATTGCTCCCAGAAACTAGTTTGATTCTGAAATGATTTGAGACAACTAGTAAGAAAACAAACCAACCTCAAAAACAGGAAGGAAGGCGCATTTCTAGCAAGCGATGGGTGCTGGTGAATGTGTAGACAGATAGAACAGATTTCTCATTAGACAGACATTTAATTCAGAACGTGTTCATAGCCACTCTAAATGGTCTGGAGCTCTGCAGAAGGTACATCATAGCAATTCACTCTGCAGATGACAGACAGAGATAACTGTGGTGAAGCCTTTGAGAAAACTGCTTAGAATTTTATAGCCTGTGGCGTTTGGGGGAGAAAACTGATAGCTGCTGTGTGACTCGATTGAATGCTTAACAATTGGTGGCAGATTTTAGCTTTCTGGTTGGGCTGTTGATAATTGCTACCTTAATTTGATCTAGGTGACCTGGGGAGATCATAATTTCCAAAACAGGCTTTGCTTTCATTGATGAAAAATGTGACCTTGGACTACAGCTTTCAGAGTGCAAGACAGTTTCAGATGAGATATGGGTGACAGGAGAGATCTGTGCTCTTTTGCAATGAAAAAAAAAAACCTCAAACCAAAACCTAAAAGACAACCAAAACCAGAAAACTACCCCCAAACAAAATGAGCAGCTGTTTCTTAATGGTGTATGGGTTTCTGACAAGAAAATATACATTAATGGATCTCCACCAATAGCCTTAGAAACTAGCACATCGATTTAGCAACAACATAAATGTGCACACTTGGCTGCATCTATTTATTTTTCTACAAGAAATGGCTACCTCAGATAAGCTCCTGAACTCAAGCATTTATCAGATATGTAGTAGTGTGTACTGTAACTTCAAAATGGGGTCGCTTTCCCTTGTGTTATCTGTCCTAAGAAGTAAAAAATATGCACAATTTCCCATTTTGTATTTATTTATTAATAGAGTAGGAGCTACTAACTTCCTCATAAATATTTTGAGCAGGGCTTGGTGAACAGGTCACTCCTGAAAGTGAATGATAAGCAAAGAGCAGTCAATATCACAAAGAAGCAAAATGTCAGTTACTTCATTAGGAACTTTGCAGTAGTTATTATAAATACACAAATACGGGAAGAAATCGTTCATTCTCACTTTTGTCATCATGGATGGATGGTGCATTGGTTCCCTCTCGGCTTTGCAAGGGAGATGAGATTGGAATTGTTACCCTACAACACAACGGCCACGGCTCAGCCCCATTTGTGAGCTCTGTTGAGGAGCAAAATAGTATTTTCCAACATGGTGCTTTCTTAGCAGAGATAGTGCAGGAGACTTCCAGACTCGGCTTTGTGGTGAGCAGCTTTTTCTCTTGGTCCAATCAGTTTTTGCTTTTACCTGAAAGAAGACTTTCTGCTCCTCAGATTTCAGCATTACTTTCCTTCTTCCTCTCTCAGGTTTTAACCCCAAACATCGGTGTAGAATTTGTGAAAGAAACCTAAGGAATATGTTCTCAAGACACTGTCTTTTATAGGATGAGTAATATAGATAGGAAAAAAAAGACACCTTTCAGGAATATAATCCCATCTTCGGGTCATAAAGAAACACCTCTTCTATTCCTTGAATCCCTACCTAGAGGAAAATAGCATCTAACAACCTTTTTCTTTTTCCCTTTTTTTTTCATGCCCAATGCACAATAGTAACATCTGTACTCCCTCTATCAGCACATTTAGGATTTGTCATTAATAGGTCTTTAATTTGTAAACTTCCCCAATTTATCCCTGTCTCTTGTGTTCTCTGTGTCACGGACTAAACACAAACTTTAAACCACAACAGGGAATGAAGACATCGAAGAATGAAACCGCATTTTGAAATCCAGTGGCTTTTGGGGGGAACTTGCTGCTGCTTAAGGATGCTGACATGAAAAGGGTATTTCTCATTATTACAGGTTTGTGTTTCTGCACCGTAAGGTTCATTTGCAGGTCTGTCACATCCTGGGCAGTTGCTGAGTTGTCACCCATTGTTTTTGTGTGGACAGGCAGAAGGGCACTGGGTCACCGATCCTTCAGAAGTGAGTTGTGGCCTTCCCTTTGGGGCAGAAATTCATCTGGCCGCAGTAAGAGCTGACACACAAAAGGTCAGATCACTGACAGCAGAGTGTGTCAGCAGCTAAACTACAGGCGGTCACCGCAGTCACCCCCGGTCAGTGGTGCTGATGCAGAAATGAAGGCAGCAGGTAGTGATGCTCGTTACCATCTTGACAAGACTGAAAGCTAGCAGCTTCTTCTCCAGGAACAAATTTCTTGAAGAATTTTTCCAGTAGTCTTTAAAAATTCACTTTTGTGCCATCTTTCTCCTTCATCCTTCTCCAGGAGAGCTGTGGGTTTGTCTTTGGTGGGAGTTAGTGCTGAATCAAGGAAAGCACAGCTGACAAGGAGGCAGCTGAGCAGAACTCTCCTCTGCCGGACTAATTAAGATCCTGCTGCTTTAAAGAAAACTGGATTCCAAATGTGATGATTAGGTATACTTCTTGATTTGAGAAACCCTACAAGAGGGTGGATGGAAGGTGATCAAAGGAAGACCTAATGAGTGCATTAGCTTCTGTAGTCAAATTTTATAAAGTTATTTTGATTTGATTTGTGGATAAATAGTCTTTATATCCACGGGGAAGTATTTAGCGTGGGGTTGGGAAGGGAAAGAATTTTGAAGCTTATGGAGTTGCTTTGTTCTGTTCTCATTGTTGCCTTTTTTCTGCCCCCAAATATATATATTTTTTTAAATTTACTGTGGTTCTTGCTCTCTTTTTCAAAAGCAGGGGTGAAACTTTTTCTAAAAAGGCTTAACTGCCTCCTCCAAGAAACATTCTTTTGATTGAAACATATTTTCTATATCCATGCCTTTTGTAGTCCTGTTCCACAGTAAGAACACAACCTTAGTGAATTATTTTGTTTTATAAATGCTGTATTCTCTAAAATTCTACAGAGAGGTGCTACGATATCAGCAGAAGTTGCCTTCCAGAGACATCTCTTTCTATAGATTTACAAAGAATCTTTTTATGAAACGCATATGTGATGAAACCTGATAGTTATATTTCACAGATCTTATTACAGACTTATGCTTCGGAATTACTCTTAGAAATAAAATATCATCATGTCCTTTAGTGCAGACTTGAAAAAGTCACAGGAGTTTAACACTTTACTAGTATTGCCCTTTCTGACCGTGGTAGCTGGAGCAGTTGAGAATAGGACACAGTCAGGATCTCCTGGGCACTCTCATTACAAAAGAAGTTGTGTTTGGTTTTTTTTTCAGTAAGATACAGAAAAGAGTGGTTTTATAAAATAATTTACCTTTTTCTTTATCCAGTTCTCTAAGGAGATGAAACAGGGTGTTTCTTTGTAACTTGATCTGCCTCCCTTGTTCCTATCTGGTCCCAAAAGACAAATTCTTTAACTTACATATTTGTATAATAGTCAAAGAACTTCAGATAAGGGGAACACAGAAGGTTATTCAGTTTAGGCAAAAACTGAGGAGGTGGTAGATCTGAGCTGGCTGATGTATCATAGTGCTGGAGCCAGCAGAACAGCAGTCAGCCGTTTGGGAAGCTTGGTGTGGGAAGGGAAAAGGTGAACCAGCTGAATATTATTCCAGTTATCAAAGTTTATTAGAACTGGTGCTTGGCTCCAGTTTGCAATGAGGAGATGCCAGGTCTGCCTTCCCTGGATCCTGTATCCTCATGAAGCAGAACACAGATGGCAGCGTTTTGTGGAGCACAGCGGTATCCGAGGGTGCGGGAGCACGGTGGTACCTGAGGATGCAGCAACGCAGGTGCGACACAACCAACCTCGCAGCACGCAGTCCCTCAACATTTGCTAGTGGGAGGCAACATCTGAGCAATGATGGCTTTTTAACGGTTATCTCTGTAATACGCAAATTAGAAAAAAATGCGTTTTGTAGTCATTTAAAGACAATTTTCTGTTGACATTCAGATGCTTCTGTAATGTTGATAAATGTCTTGTTTCTTACCACTTCTTCCTATATGAACAGTAATTAAAACAACACTGTGGTTTTTTTCAGTTCAGCTCATCTTCCCTCTTTTCCTTGCCCCCCCACTCCTTCAGCAGGGTTGACTGATGGAATTTTGGTTAATTCCAAGTGGCACTGAGTTTAACAACCTTCTCTCTTCTTTCTCTTCTTTCTGTCGCCGTGTCCCAAAGCTAACACACAGTTTTCCTTTTGTATGTTTTGCTTTACATGTTTACATAGTCAACAGTTTTTACTCATAAATTAGTAGTAGTTTTATTTTCTTAAAACAGGTATTAAATTATGTGATACTTTTTTTTTTTTTTTTTTTTTACTGCAAGTATGTATTTCTTATCTTGCTATTTCATCAATTCAGTTTATAGTTTGGGAGTAGCTTAAGAAGTAGCTGACCTGTATAAAGAACATCTTTCAACACTTCAGAAAATACTTTGATTCCATTAAAATCTAGAAATTGTACCTCTCATGATTTTACAATAAATTGAAATAATAAAATGCCCTTGACTTTAAAAAAAGATAGTTGCGTATGAAAAATAAATGATATTCAAAAGGTTTTGAAAACTTGTAAGTTTATCTTTTGAAAAACTCTTATTCCTCTGATTTAACTTCATTATGGCACACTGTTGTATTTATTTATTTATGCCTGTAAAATAATAAACCAGAATGCAGCATTGGTAAGGACTGCATAAGTACTTTTATGTAGATGGTGTGTGTGGACTCTAATTCCATCAGTGTTAAAATCTTTTTGATTCTCCAAGTACTCCAAATTTTTGATTCTCCAAGTACTAATATATTACCGTCAGGGTGATTTTCTTTATTTTTTTGTCTATGTGTATCAGTTATTCTCAGAATCCCTAGTCTTCACTTTACATCAAGTGAAGGGTATCAGTTGTTCTTTCACTCAAACTTTTCATTGTCAGTTATGGCCAAACTCATTATTTCTTTTTCTCTCCTTCTGTCTGCAGAAAGAACTTCCTCAGATAAAAACCTTTTCTACTCTTTCACCTATCCCGGGCTTCACAAAGTGGCTTGTTGGTCTCCTCTCCTCACAAACAAAAGAACTGGAAAGAAATGAACTTTTTACAGAATCAGAGCGGCAAGAAATCTGTGAGATCACAGGAGACTCTACTACTGAAACACTAAAGAAACTCTTAAATAACAACGAGTGGGTGAGATCAGAAAAATTAGTCAAAGTGCTCCATTCGCCATTGATGAGACTCTGTGCCTGGTATCTGTATGGAGAGAAGCATCGCGGCTATGCTCTTAATCCCGTAGCAAATTTTCATCTCCAGAACGGCTCGGTGCTGTGGCGGATAAACTGGATGGCGGACACAAGCCCTCGGGGCATCGCTGCTTCTTGTGGCATGATGGTCAATTACCGCTATTTCCTCGAGGAGACCGCCAGTAATAGCGCGGCCTACTTGGGGGCTAAACAGATTAAAGCCTCAGAGCAGGTTCTTTCCTTGGTGTCTCAGTTCCAGCAAAATAGCAAGCTTTAATTAAATAGTATGAAAACTAAGAACTAGTTCCTCACCTATAAAGATCTGTAATATTTCGCAATGTCTATATTTAAATGAGAATGTCTATTTTAAACCAAATGTACTCAGCACAGCGGGATACCAGGTGATCTAGGTTATCTGTTTTCATGCTTACATTGCCACATATTCAAAACCTGATCTGCTGCGATTGAGTCACTGCAAGTTCTAGACATCTGTTATGTACAAATGAGTTGGAGGTTTATATTGAAGGAGGGGCAAAATTCTGTCAGTCAGTTTCTCAGTGGTAGCTTGAATGGAAAATACTTGAGCCCTACCGTTATTCTCTTGACAATAAACCTGTATAAACTGTGTCTTTGAAAGGAGCTGCACTTATTTGTCATAATACAAGCATAGGTAGTTCAGTACTAAAGTACCTGGAAAGTAGTACTGAATGAAGGTAAATTTTCGGTCAAATATATTAGTAAAAGAATAATCTACAGTTTTATTTCTAATATCTGTCTTCTTCTTCCTCAAAAACTCCCATATAAAACCTCATGGTATTTTCCTTTTCCAAACCCATTGAAAATCTCACTGAGGCATGCTTTGCCGCTGGGGAGTGGAAAAGCCTGGAATTAATATTGTCGAAAAATCAGGATCTCTCAGTGCAGCAGGTATGTAGTATTACATTTGTACTTTTGTCTGCTAAGATATAATGAGCAAAGAAATGTTCAAATCAGAGAAGAGAATAAGAGAGACTGATATTTGGGGATCAGTTCAGAAGCTTCCGAATATATATGTATTTATATTTATATATATTTATATAAATATAACATAACATATATATAATATTATATAATATAGATTATACTTTGCCTCTGATAATTTTGTATGTTGACAAAGAGCTTTTTAATAAAGAAGTAGGACTGAGCTATAAACTAATGAAATAAACTTTCTCAATAAATCATGTCTTGTTTATTCCAGCATGTACCCTCTGTGACTTAACAGCCCTCCTTGATAACAGCATCACCAGAGCAGATGGAGCATCTGAACAGAATTTCATGCCGGTTTATGATTTCTGATTTATTCTGTGTCTGGTCAAATTCCAGTCCTGTTTTCAAGACAAGAATTGTACAGAGGATTTGAAAATGGTAGGGTTCCTGCTCGTGTATGAGAACAGAAGTGAAGAAAGCTGTAAGTGTCCAATTAGCGTTTCTTCTAGAGTGAATTCGTATAATTGGATACACTTTTTGTGTTCATTGTTAGAAAAAAATCCCATCCTCCAAGCTGGTAACATGATACGGGAACCTATTATACATATCTCCAAGCAGAGGAAAGTTCAGCGTCTGTTCATGGTAGATTTTTGCAACGCCAATAGTTAAAGGAGGGCGTTTATTTACTGTCTCTCATTCCCTTGAGAGCAGAAATGTTTTGATGCAGCATCTGGTCATGGGTGGCAGTGATGCCATGTTAGCAGTGGCAATGCTTCTATGCCATGCTGCCTTTATTTTTAAGAATGATTCTAAAAAAGTCAACAGCTTTCTCATACATCAACAGGTTAAAGTTAGTTGATTGATTTTGATCAAATATGATTTAAAAAAACCCCACAAAACTCTCATCCCCTTGGCAAGCAAGATGTCTCCAGCAATTTCTCAGTTGCCAAAACCACTAAAGAGCAGGTGAGTTCCCCTTGAATTGTGGTGTCCTGTTGCCTATACCAGCAGCATATGGTACAAGCCAAAGAAAAAAAAATTACCATCTGTACTACTCACTAGGATGGTAACTGTGTCACTAAAGGAGGATTTATTCTCTCAAACAACTCGGGAAGAAGAGAGAAGTCTGGTTTCTTTTTCTCCTGCTCAGTGTCCAGCAGTTGTTATGCCATTTCTGAAGAGCATACATGTAACATTAAAGACGACGTAACTGCCTGTACTCCAAGGAAGCCAAAATACTAAAAGTTGTTGAAGTTGTTGCTTTCTTTTACTATAGTAATGTCTTTCAAACAATATACTTCAAGGTTAATTTAGGGTGTGGAATACTGTGCCTTGTTTCACTTTGAAGGGCCTAGGCTGAAATCGCAAGTAAATTTTGCCACAGCATGTGTACATCAGACAGGTGCCATCCGGAGTATCAGAGACTTCTTGAACATACCTCAATCAATCAACTGATTTGCAACTGTTACATTAGCGAAAGTATCCCTGTAGTTACTGAGGCTTAAGTTGTTAGAACTAATGGTATGACTGTAGAACAATACCCAAAGGTGTGTGTTATGGGTGGAAAACTGGCATTAATAAAAGGGCAGTAGCTTAAATCTATGACTTGGATTGTTAGGCTCAAAAATGAAGTAAAGTAAAGACTGAGAATTATTTGGTAAAGTTACTACTTTCTACTACTATGTCTACTTTTGAGCAGCCTTCACCATTCTGATTTTATTCAAATATTTGAAGAGGGTGAGCTGCAGGTTTCTGGGTGGGGGCAGTGATTTTGATTTAGGGGGCAGGTTTTTAACTGGTACCACTGAGCTGGACATGACCCTCCAGATCATGACGTAGCACTGAGTCACTAAACAGCAGTACAAAACGTGAACTATCTGGACTGTTCTACAGGGTTATAGCCTGTAGGACTTAGCTTTTAAGTCAGAGTTTGTTTCAGGCCTTAAAGCCCCAGGAGGAGACATCCCATGTTCCAGACGGGCTGCTTTGTTTTCTACTGTCATTTATTTTCTTGGCTGCCCTATTCAGTGCAGTTGGTAGCAAGCAGTAACAGCACCATTCATTCCTCAAAGCAACACCCCAACCGCAGCTCCTGCTGGAAACCCCTCCACGATGCAGAATTTGCCAGGTGAAAAGTGCAGGTTTTGCCAGCGAGCTTTGCCATCATCACTGGCCCTTCAACTGCCTTTTTCAGGGCAACTTCTCCTACCATGCGTCTAGAAAGAAAAAGCTGTGGCTGGTTTCCGAGGTTCACTTATTCAGTAACCAACGGTGCCTGCTGTGCTGTTAGGTACAGCGTATAAAAGCATTGCAGTTTCACAGCCGCATCCCGCTTTTGAAAGCAAATCAATAGAAATGATGTTACTTTGTCATTTGTGCTTGTTTTATGATCAACTTACACTGTTTTTGTTGTCACAGCTGTAGGGCCTCTCTCTGTACAAGTTGCACGGAGTTGAACAGGACCTGTGTTCTAACATGTGCCCCAGAAGGGTAATGAGAGCCCAAAATACTGCTTGAATGGAGGATATTCAGTTTATTTGCAGTTGCTGAGCCATCACAAAAAGAAAGGAGTAAGTGCTTCTCGAATCAGATGAGCTTTCCTTGCCTTCTGTGTATATTACTGTAGTTTGTTTTAGTTATTGACTGCCATAACCTGCAAAGCAGCCTGCTGTGGTCTTGTGGAAATGGGTACAAAGGTTTATTAAACCAGACAGAGTAAGATAGTGGTAGTCTGATTCTTCAGCCTCTTGATAAAGAACCTCCCCTAGGAAGGGAAAGGTCAGGGTTATGGTCAGAAGGCCAGGAGCAATTCACACGTTCTTAGCATTGTTTTCTTTAGAAAATAAGGAATAAGCAATCACATTTGAATTCTTCAGCAGATTTGATGGAACAGCAGATACCTCAAAGATACGCATTTCCAAGCACAACGAAGATCAGGTACAAGAAATATCACAAGTTAATATCACTCAGACGTGAAAGCCCCAAATGTTTCCTGAGCAAGTGTGCAAACCTCTAGGAAGTTGTATGGATGTTTGTCACCATTTAGCACCTGTCTTCAAAAGAGAACTTCTAAATGGACCTAAAAGGAAGTCCTGTCATAAGCCTGTTGAGATGTGCTCACTCAAGTGACTGTTGATTGATATTTTTCCATGTGCAGCTGCCATAAATCTTCCATCAAGACATCGGCTACATGGTGCACAGGGTACTAAGGCAAGCTGAGCTGCCTTGATGTGTTACAGCCAAACTAATAGATGCTTGTAGTTAGGGAACTGGGCATAGTGTGAGTTAGATTCAAGGTAATTTGTAGTCAGACTTAAGTTTTTTATTGAGTATACCTGAAACCATTCAGAAAGAAATCGCTTGTTGCCATATTATATCTAATAGATGAACGCCTACACATTCCTCTTAAATCTGCACCAGGACTGATAAGTACCCGGAGAATGCTGAGATACAGCAATGTGTAACCTGACATGCTGGATAAGTGATTAAAATTTAGATTGTAGCTGAAAGCCCGAGGAGAGCTGAACGTGAGATTGGTTCTGTCGTCAGTCCCTGTTCCCCGCAGCAGTTTGTTCCGCGATCCCAGGAGCTGGTACTACCCGACGAGCCCTGCAGCAGAGGATGCTCCACACAACACAAACTCTGCTGAAGTTGTCGTGGTTCGTTGGCTTCTTTGGATCCAATACCAGCCTACTCATCAGCTGCTGCTCCTGGAAAGAGCTGGGACTACTTTCCTGAGGTTCTCATAGTTCCTCAGTGGTGCAGGGCTAGAAGAGCAGCTTCTGACATTGTAGCCAACTTTTCTCTTGTTATCAACAGGCGTCAAACTCTGGTTTTGACCCCACAAGTTCCCTGTTAATTTGGTTTGCTAAATGCTGAAAATCTGCTGATTTTAAGTGCTGCCATTGTTGAAGTCAATGGGAGATTTGTTTTCTTAGAAAGTGTGGGATTTGGGTTGTATTGATTGTTTTGTCACAGTGACAAATGCGAACTCGGGATCTCTGTGCAGCCAAGGCTATAATGAACATGTGCAAATACAAATTTTTATTTTAAAGGAGTTGGGTTCATTTTTCATGCGGCTGTTTCTGGAGATGCAGTAACTCTCTGCACGATGAATTAGCTCACTGCAAGACTGCTGAAAAACAGAAGAAGATTGTATTGCATTTCTGTATTATGTATTATATTTATCAATATCCATTCTTCCTCTTTATCATCTATTAATTGTGGGTGGCATTAACAGTTGTAATCTCTGAAAAGCAGCACGTGCAACTAATAGCTGAAAGAGATATACTAGGCAAGCATCGGGTTTGTAAGATTGTGAGGAAATAAAAGATATTCTGCTTCCATTTTAAGAAATGGAATTCAAAAAAGCAATTTTTACTGCAGTTGTTCAGAGTGATAGACTTTTTTTTTTTTTTTAGAGATTAGGAAGTACAAAGGAAAATTAAGGAAACTAATTTGCTGAAACAGATATGCAAAGTTCTTCTCAAAATATGATTCTTAAACCAGACAACTCATGAACCAAATTACTGAGGATTAGGCTGGAATCACTTACTGAATCTTAACCAGACCTCGAATTTGGAAGTGTTGGGGGAGTGGTGGAGAAAGGAAAGAATGAGAATTAAAATGACCTAGGTTGTTTCTGCTTAATTACCACAAAAGGAAATGATGCAAGAACTTCAAATCGTGAAAAAATCATTAAGTTACTACAGTCTGTGTCTAAGAATATACTTAGAGAGACTTTATGTTCCAGAAAGGTATTTAAAATGCAATTTAAATATTTTTAGCTATGTTTGCTTAAATTTTTTAAATAAATATTTTTGTCTTTTTTTTTCAAAGAATATTCTTCTGACAAGATGGCCTTGAAAGTTCCTATACTGACTGCAAGTGAAATTCTCATAACGAGTTGTGTTGAAGTTCAGAAGATGACTTCAGGGAAAGGAAAAAGTTTTAATTGCATTTTTTGAATAATCATCTTTTGAGTTCTAACTTCTAACCAGATTTTTGATAGTTCTGTGTTCGAAATATATATTCCACCACAGATCTTTGATCTCCCACTCCAAATCTGAAGCCCTATGCTTTATTTATGGCGCGCTGCTTGGCCTTGCTTTAGTGTGACAGTTGCAGATGTTGCCGTGAGTTCTAACTCATCCTTTTGTAGCACATTATTTGTGCAAAGTGGGATTTCTGTTTGCTGGCTCTGGTCTACGCTGCTTGACAACTTCATGAATTGGGGCTCAGCTGTCTCTTGCTTGAGACTCAAAAACAACGAGGAAAAAAACCAAACACCAGAGTGCCTGTGAAAGCCGAATTCTGCAGAACCACAGAGAAGATATGGGGAGAGCCCTCAGCAAAACTCAGTTCTGGGGGTGGACGTCACATCTATGCTTCTCAGCAGCTCCTTGAGCCCCTTACAGAACTGATTTGTCATAGTACTAACACAGATACCCTGTTTCCCCAGAAATAAGACAGGGTCTTATATTAATTTTTGCCCCAAAAGATGCTTACTTTTTTACACATGTAGCTGCCTGGGTGCTATTTAAATTGACTTTTAAAATGAACTGTAGCTAGGGCTTATTCTTGGAGTAGGGATTATATTTCCAGTGTCCTGAAAAATCATGCCAGGGCTTATTTTCAGGGTAGGTCTTAGTTTTGGGGAAACAGGGTAGTTCAGTGCTAAAGTACCTGGAAGTACTGAATGAAGGTAAATTTTTGGTCAAATATACTAGTAAAACAGTAATCTACAATTTTATTTCAATATTATCTGTCCCTCAGAAACTCTCATATAAAACCTCATGGTATTTTCTTTTTTGAAACACATTGAAAATCTCACTGAAAAACAGTTAAACAATATTCCCTGAAAATAAGAGTTTCAGAACAAATATGAGGCCTTGGTACTTATTTTCAAAATGTTGTTTAAGGTTCAATGATTGTTTGCTGCTACCTTTATCTACAGTCCTGCTGAGTAAAGCTATAGCTAAATGGAAAGTGAAATGTATTCACGAGGTCTTAATGTCTATGTCTTATTATTTGCAGGCTCTCAGAGAAAGCAAAAGTAACTCCAAACAGTGCTATGCCAGAAACTGGTTTCGTGACCAATGATGTTGCGTAATCGTGGAAGGAACTGATTGATTCTAAAGTAGTCACAGCTGTTGGTGACAAGAGGCTTTGTATTTGAATTTGCACGTCTTTTGCTGCTGGTGCATGGAAGAGCCTTGCATTAATACTGTTGAAAAATCAGAGGCCCAAAATCAGACCGGTTTTGTCCATCTTTCACAGGAACAAGGTGATCTCCCAGTGTCATCGCTGCGGAGTGGGGTTGGGGAAGGTGAAACAGAAGTAACGTACACTCGAGCAGAATGATACCTGTTCCTCATAACTTTGTTCTGAAAAAAAGACCTACGGCTTTTCTGCTTGCTGAAAGTTTTTACCAACGGTTACAGTGTTGTAAGGGAGTTTCAAGCTGGATGGACCAATTCAGCTTGGACCCAGGCAAATGAATGTGTGGTGTTCTAAAAATAATACTGGACAAGCCTAATTAGGGACATGTGCCCACTGTTTCCATCCCACCTTTCCCCAGTCAGGCTATGCAGGGATGCTTGAAAAATCCACGAGACATTATATTTGATTATGAGAAATGATTCTGTGAGTCGGAGCAGCATAGGTATATTTCTCTGTTTTTCATTATGCATCTGATTAAGATAAGATCACTCAGAAAAATTGTAAAAACAAAAATGACTATTGTTGTAGACCCCAGTTCCAGAGTTTGGTCAGGAGACTGTGAAATGTTAAGTTAGAAAGAGTATGAACAGCATGAATGATGTAGGGGTGAACGCTTTTAAAACAGAACAAGGTTGTTCTCATTTCGACATAGATTTACCAGTTCTTTTCCAGAAGGAAATTATTCTGAGGATTTTAGTATATTCAGGCTGAAATAAGCAGCTGAGAAAGGGATGAAAGAGCAGGTTTTTAATAGAAAATACATTAAAGTGAGGTATTGTGTGAGCACTTTGCGCTTCCCTGAAGTGGACACTTCTACGCTTAGGTCACTGTTAATGGCTTTTATTAAGAGGAATTTATTTATTATGTTGGCACTTCTCTTGCTGTTTATTCTCCCTCCCTAATGTACAGTGTGTATATACTACCAGAATGTATTTGACAGCCTTTCATGCATATGTGATAGAAAATTAGAAGGAAAGAAAACACTCATATTGTCTTGTTTGTAGAAAAGTTCTTAACAAGAATAACCCAGTGTTTGAGATGAATAGATGTCTGGGTTTGTTTCTTGAAGTAACCAAGCCATTTATTTCTTTAGCCTCTTGTAAACTTTGGGGTGGTTACAGGTTTATATCAGGAAAATAAATATTACAAAAGAGAAGTCTTAACTATTAGCATGTTCCACTTTAGTTTTCCTCAGTGAGTTTATTTATTGGCATATCAGTGAGTATCATTTCCCATAACCAAGCTTATAAAAGTGAGTGAGAAAAGAACAATAATTAGCTAATCTCTGACTTTTGCAGGATTAAGAACTTCCTGCCTGCAGACAGACAGCTGAAATAGTGGCGCTGTTGAAATGAACATTGAAACTCCTAATGGCTTTCACGGAGCCCATAGTGATTTGTCTGTCTGCTCCCTCATTTGGACCATCTTGATTTATCCCAGGTTTGCTCTTCCTTCGTGTGCTTATTGCTCTTGGTGCAGCCCATCAAGCCACGCACCCCCCTATGATGGCTCTGTGGAGATGTATTTAATTTGATTTGCTGCTTTCCCCAGGAGTTTGTTCTCTGTCAAACAGCTGCCTGGTGCAGTGAAACCTCCATATAGAAGAGCATAATGGTTTATGGATGGAGCATTTAACAACCACCACTGAATGGCATATGTCTGAAAAATATGTTCAAAACATAGTTATGGCATATGCAAAGGCCATTGTTCTGCAACAGTTATAAAGATACATCTACAAATGCAATGCTGTAGAGCATTACCTGACAAGTGTATTCAGGAGTTTACAAACACCTCTGCTGTTTGAATGTTTCCGTAATGTACATTTAAGTCTATTACTTCTGATCAGGTTCTTAATATAAGAATAAGGTAACTTCAGTGTTCATTCTTGTGCTTTATTGCTCTGCCATTCTTAATCTCTCTCCATCACTGCTTGTTGCTCTCTCTCCCTTCGACATCAAAGGAAAAAAAAATGTCTACTGAGGATGACTGAAAAAATCTGTTTTAACAGGGAATTAACAGAGATTGCTAGAGCAAAAAAGGCACAGCAAAGCCACATGTGTTAATGGGAATAAGGAAACTGGAAACTGGGAAGGGCGTGTGCTCCATCACTGTCAGAGCAGCGACACTGATCTGCTGGCACTGGCTTGTGCCAGGGAACATCCAGCAAGTGAAGTCCTGCCCTTGCTGAAACCGCTTTGATATCCATTTCAATAAGGCCTGGGGTTTATGCACTTGTTTTAACAGGGTGATTAATTCCTATTATTCCTCTTTGTATGTTGCTTCTCACACACTCTTGGGATCATATAAATGAGCAGTGAAACTGCAAATGGAAACACTGGAATGTCACGTCAGAATGATATTTTCAATGAGGCCTAAAAATGTTGCCTTAAACCTTAATGAAGTTTCATGGGAGCTGGATTCCCTAACAACTCACCTGGTAACGTCTAGGGTGAATCCCAGTTCTCAAAAAAACAGAGTTCTAACAGATACTCCTAAAAGGACAATTTTTTGTTAAAGAGATATCCTCTTTCTCAGATAATCCATGACAGGTTTGTACTTTTGTTAACTGATGAGTGGTGCAGTTAATGGCAGCTCCACACTAATCATTGGGTGAAAAAAATGGCCCATAAAGTGACTGGGGTTACAGGGCTGTATCTCCAGTTTAGATTCCGCTAGCTTTCTTGATAGGAGTCAACACTGGTTTTGAGGACTAACTACCGGTGTCTAGCATCACAAGCACAAATTTGCCATCAGAATTTCATTGAGGTGAGAGAGAAAAAAAAATCACGTTCCTTGTATGCTGTCAATCAAGTGACTGACACTTATATTACAGTCTCGGCTGAGCTCTTCACATGAAACTATGGCATATTACTGCGAGCTTCCAGGGAATTGCCCTTTTTAAGGAGAAAAAAAAGAAAGAAAAAGTGATATTTACCTTCTCTCGCTGGGGTATGTCTGTACACAGCAAGCAAAGTTCATAAGCTGCTTGTGTGAGTGACAGACTGTCCTGGAGTGGTCACACATGTTCTGGCAATAAGAAGCATTGAGATATTTTGAAGGGAAAACCTGCAAAATAACTGATCCAAGTAAATCAGAACAGAGTCATAATTGATAATGGGATTTAAGTCTGGATCCCCATCTCCTTTTGTGATTTCTGAAGGAAATAGTGTTGCAATGTTGCTATATTTAATCAGTTTTACGAGATATATGTACATCCCCGAACAACTGTGGTTCGTGTGTTTTCAGTTGTGTTTGGCGCCTTGGGCTTCAGGTGTTTTTCTGCGTCTTGGAGAGTGCAGAAGCTTCAGGATATAGCAAAGAGGTCTTAGGAACATTTCAAAATGAAAAGAAAGTTACCAATGAGGGAGAATAAGCAAAAGGTGACTGTAGAAGAAAAGCGGATTAAAGGGCAAGTTATCAAAGGTATTTCTTCTGCTGGGTCAGTATCAGTGCCCTGGATGTTCTGATGTCCTCGCTTTTTCTTGGGGAATTTGAAATGTTGTTTCTTTTCCGTGCTCAAAGAAGAAATGTACTTATGTATTTTTAAACAAGGTGTTGTTTTGTCTGGATGTATTGTTCTCTGAGTAGAATGTTGCTGTGCATTTCGAATGGGCAAACAATCCAATTAGAGAGGCAAGAGGCCTGATAAATACTGCTTGAAGTGGGGAATGAAAAATGTCTGGAGGCACCAAGGAGATGTAGCTTTTGAATGCTAACAAAGAATATCTAATGCCTTATGGTAAACCCGTCCTCATCTCTAGGATTCTGGAAAGAACATGAATACATACTCAGGTTTTATATATTTATTGCAGGTTATTATAGGAGTGATCTGGGTTATATTTTGAAGCCTTTCTTACAAATAAAGAAGGGTGAAATAACGTCATATGTTTAGTTTGTAAAAATGCCAGCTACAGAGTGAAAATCAGAGGAACCTTCAGAGGAATTAGCACTACCCTATTGATTCAGTGGGACTTTGGCAGCTTACCCTGGCTAGGATATAAATCAATAAGTGTAAAAAACACATTAGACATGAAGATATGAAATAAAGCAACCTGAAGATTGTTTTTGCAATCCTTCCTGAAGTGGCTTGGATTTACTGTTTTGTAAGGGAAGGAATTTATCTTCAAATTTGTCCAAAGGGATGAGGAGCAGCTGAGCATGGAAATCATCAGAAGGGCACATGTAAAGCTTAAAATTCCAAACCTTTGTTTTTCTTTCTAACTTCCCCTTCATTAATCCAAGTAAATCTGCTTCTCCATGTATTTCTATATGATGGCAGCACTTTGTTGGTAGCCATATGTACTAAAACATGCACATTACCTGCTGGTAGGTTTTTTTTCCTCCAGAAGTGTCTGTAAGTTTTTTAAATCTTCTTCAGGGATTTAACCAAAAGCATTAACACAAGCCAAATGGCATAATGTTGTTATTCTGCCATAGAATAATGTGAATATCCTTTAATATAAGTAGTGTCTATGCTTTATACCTCAGCTTTTCTGTACTTTACTGTGTCCTTCCTTTCCATTGTTTGTTTTCACTTCAGAAGTACCTCAGTTCTCTCCACCTGTGTTTATTTATATGATCAATAATTCAACACCAGATATTTCCCAAACAAAGTGCTCTAGGTGAGACTAAACACACTGTCAAGGCATCTTTCAGAGTCTTTGTTTTATCAGCTCCAGTGCCCCAAGTGACATGTGTGCCATGACTTGAGCCTATAAATGGTCCTATTTCTTTGACTTAGTTACTGATGTACCCTGATGAATTAGGAATACAGGTTGTATCAACATGGTGTTAAATTATATCAGACAAATCTAGCATCAATGTCTCTGCTCCAAGCTGGGCAGATGTGTGCTGGTTCTGTTTTGGAAACCATACAGGCCCATTATGAAATCGTTGGTTGAGCTTTGGTGGTGAATTTGGGTAAAAGTTTGGACCTGGGTGTGTAAAGGGTTTCAGGGCAGAGCCAGCTCACATCGAGCCGCTATCACCTGGGCAATCCGTGTTTGCAGTTCTCTCCTCTGTGCGAAGGGGAGATGCTCAGAGGGGGCGAGCAGTGCGGGCAGAGCCACGTGCAGGGCTGAGCTCCTCACCCCGAGCTCTGCTCCATCTCCTCACCCAGCACCACGAGGCCAGGAGCTCGGGTTTGTGTGTCGTGTCCTTTGCAGAACCAGGACATGCTGCCACCCCAGTATAGTGTCGGGCTGGTGGGGCACTGGGAAGGTTTTGACTGGTAGATCCTAAGGCTTGTGATCCATGGCTTTTTAAACCACCTTCAGAGGCAGAAAATGCATTTTTGATTCATTTCAAAGCCTCTGCAGAAGATTTACTATTATCATTGTTTGCAGTAGACAAACATACCCAAAGATTCTAAGGTTTGATTTGGCAATTGAGCGTATAAAATAACAAACATAATCCCTCCATCCTCCACTGAACAGCTGGTGCAAACTTATTAAATGGCAAACTCATCCTGCGCTGGCTGTGTTTAGTTATTCCAATCTCTATGTAGTGTGCCCACTCCACATGTTCTTTCTTTTCTGTATTTCCACTCGCCTTTCTTCTATTTACTTACTATTTGCATTTCAGTACCTACTGTTTCGTATGATGTTTGATGTTTGATTCTTTGCTTCATGTAATATTACCTTTGATCTAATGACTACTGTTGCCTCAAATGCTGTCATCATTCTTGACTTGCCACTCTGTGATATTTTGAAACTATTTTTAAAAGCAACCCTTTGTTACCTTTTCTAATTGCACTCCCTCCCCTACCACTCCGTGTTTGAAAACTTCTCATATTCTCATTATTGCAGACCTCTTCGTGCCTGTTTGTCTTCCATCTGCTCGCCTTTCATTGAGACCTCAGCCATACGTATTTCTATAAAATAATCTGTGTTTGTGTTATTGCTCCTCTGTCAACCGGCAGATATTTAGAGAGTCTTGGTGTTCAGCTTTCCTCAGATAAGATAAAACACAGAATAAGGTTATATGGATATTTTACTTAAACTGTGCATGGGAACAATGAACTCCTGGGCAGAGCCACTCACACACAGAGCATGTGCAATCGCTCCAGTAATTAACCCAGATTTAATTCCCTAACTTCCAAATGACCAAAGTTTAGCCTGGCTCTGGAGTTTACCTCATATAGGATGTTCTCTTTTTGCCTGCTGCAGTTTTAGCCATAATACTTCTATTAATTTACTACTTCTTGACTAAAAAGTTTTTTCAGATATTAGGACAAAAACGTTGAAAGCGTAAAAGTGCTGTTGGATGGATTTCCTATAGCGGTGTAAGTGTGGGTGCAAGTGACTCGCTAAATACGTAAACATAGGTAATCCTTGCTTTCTCTCTTCGTTCAGGCAACGTTTTATTTCCTTTATGGCTCATCCCTGGAGAAGGTTCACGAGTGAAAAATCATTGCTAACTTCATTTTTTGCTTTCACTGTGAATTTATTTCCTGGAGCAATAATAAGAAATAATGGGTGTAATGTTTTCCTTCAGAATCTGTAGTATGTAAGAAATTGTCTGTTGTTTTATTTGTTGTTGCCATATTTAATATAAGTGTATTAATTTTTCTCCTTGACTTATCTATTTTCTTTTAAGCTCAGAGGGCCTTCCAAACCTTTTTGTAATGTTACTTTAGGAGCCAGATCCGTGTTGTTGTTAGATGTGGAAACCAATATTCAGGTCTCAAGTCTCCTACTTCTTTCCTGGATTAACTTCAGCCATTCCCATTTTTTCTTGAGCAACCAACCATAACCAGTTGTAGATGTCCAGCCTAATAAACAGATTGTAAAGCAAAATCAGTAAGAGGCTACAACTTAAAATGGCCTAAGGAGAGAGATGTTTTCTTGGTGTCCCCAAAAAACAGGCCAGCTGAGCCACAGAAATCAGTGTTTTGTTAGTCTTAATCCCTGTATGTCTCAATTTACCATTTTGTAAAATGCTTGTAATATCTAATTCACAAAGAAGGAATGTTCAGTCAGTCTAAAGCCTGTGAAATTGCACAGCTCTAAGTGGATTGCATTTGATGGGTGCTAAATTAAACGAATATACTATTTTCTTTAATTGTGAGATGATTCTGCTTAAAACAGATTTGGAAAAAAACGGCTGGGTGGGCAGATTCTTTTGTCATATCTGAGCAAATTCAGCAAATTCAAAAAATTTGCTTAGTTACATCTTTGTGACCCTGTTTTCTTCATTAGTTCATTAGTTAGAAGTGGAGACATTTCCAAGTGTATGTGGTATGAATAATAACCCAGGGTTCACGTTTTGATCTGTAGGTCTAGCTTATTTTGACAAGTGAGGAGTCTCATTAATTAAGGGTGGGAAAATGGAGATTAGAGAATCTTAAATCTGCCCCATCTGGGTCAGACTTGCTGGGGCATGGTCTGTGCAGGTCTCTGTCCACCTGGACAGCAGGTTTGGGGGACAGAGTGACAACGTAGAGTCTCCATCCTTCCAACCCTTGGGAAGAGGCTCCAGGTGAGTGATGCAGTCACTGAACACAATTTATCCTCATTCCAGTCTCAAGTGGCTCTTGGGTGTGGGGCTGATCCTTTGGGCTCTGTGTCAGCAGCACAGGGAACACCTCGCTGGCCTTTATCTCCTGCTAAACAGCCAAACCATCCCACCATGCTGCTGAGAGCCAGGCTTGCCTGGTGTCTGGTAAATGTCAAAACACAGAGGAGAATTTTGCAGGGATACGAATTATCCATTGAGAGCTCTCTCAGAGCTCTTAAAAGAGAAAAAGGTAAATAACACATTAAAATGTTGGTTTAAAAAGTCTTTTTGGTATCTCTTTAGATCTGAAGAGAATATATCTGTTATCATTTTCTTTTCTGCTCCTTTGGGTTTTGGAAAATGTCCGTTTGCTGCTCATCAGATGTAGGGGGTTTGAGGACAGTTCTTAAGCTGCAAATAATTGAAGACCTTTTTTCCCATGTGATCTTTAAAGGTTCAGTTTTCCAGAATCACTATAAATACAGAATCACTGCTTGCACATTTCATCCAGCAAATAGGAGCTCCCCAATCATAAACATATTAAGCAATGAAATGTAGTTTTAGGAGCGCAGGAATGATGGCTACTGAGCTCTTTGGCTTATGGGTGCAGGTTGGCATGGGGGTGTTTGTTCCCTCAGTTCTTCCTGGCTAATATTTGCTGAGTGATTTTGCAGAAATAATTGAATCTCTTTTGGCTTCTTTGTAAAACAGGTAGCATTCTGTTCTGACATAAAGGCTGTTTGATGGTACATGGAGATGCTGGAATGAAGGTGGTAATTTAACATCATCATTAAGCTAAAAGCAAAGCAGCATCATGAAGTACAGATTCAGCTACTGAAACTGGAGACTGAAAAAATACAAAGGAGTTTTGCTCTGGTATTCTAGGTCTAGATGATCTGTGGAGGTCCTAATAGATTGATCCAAAACGAGCCAATATTCCAGTGCCTCGGCCAAGCAGATTCCCGACAAAGCCGGACAGCAGTTTCACCAGGAGAATTTGGGGTATCCATCTGCAGCATAGTCTTCAGTATAGATAGTAATTGATTTCTTTTTCTTTGGCTTCCATTCCAAATAGGAAAGTTTTACCTAGCCAGCTCAGTTTGGCTTTCCAGGTAATTCTTGTGTTATGCTAGAGGTAAATTGTAGCATAATTGTAGTTCACACTATATGAGATTACTATTATATTTACAGTATTTTAATTTCTAGATTTCTTCTCATAGCTGCAAACCAGAATAAAACCATCTTTACTTTCTTGGAGAAAATTTAACATGCATTTTACTTATTGTTATTGAATGTCACTTATGTTATTCCACTTGTTCTAAGCAAAGTATAATAAGAATAATAATACTAGTAATAAAACTTACTCTTGCATCCAACCTGTGAGTAATCTATCCTTTACATTACAAAACATGTTTGTAATAATCTTTAAAAAAATACACACCCCACCAGTATTCACTTCCAAACCCAAGCTATGCTTTTTTTTCTTGTCACCTATACGTATTTAATATATTTTGGGACTTATAAAACAATATGTCTTAGGTCAACAAGCACACAGCCATTCAAAGCAGGATTTAAATTATGTTCTTGGCCTCTAGCTAACAGTACCCTTCTAATATACAATAGTAACAGTAAATAAAAGGCAAAGAAACAACCGGGAAATATAATCAAGAAGGAAGAAAATAATCTCCCTTAAAAAAAGGAGATTGCATTACACAGTCATGACTCCAAGTGCCATTAGGATGTTGGGTCTCCATTATCTATAATACCTGAAATATTTAATTTGCAGCTATGAGCGATCTCTAACACACAAAAAGGCAGGGCTCATGCAAAAGTAATTTGGAAGTAGCCAAATGTTCCAACTTCCATTCTTTTTATTATCTGAGGTGTGATTGCTGCACGTTAGAATGCCTTTTTTCACACTGCCAGATTCCTTATTTGCTTTGTTGTGTAACTTTAACTGTGTCTTCTTTCCCCTTCCTTCTTTTTTGGGTCTGTGACAAATTCAGGATTGGTGAGTTGCCATTAAGGGAATGACTACAGTGTCATAACGAAAACCACTGTCAAGTTGGGGGCTCGATCACAAGGTATTGATGAGAGGGACTGGTAAAAAATCAGGAGATTCCAATCAATGAAGCCCGTCTGATACTGTGTTTTCCAAGGATGTGTTATCAAGTCCTTCATTTGCACAGCCACAAAGAGCTGCATGCTTACTGAAGTGCTTCATTCAATTCCTGCCCGTGGCATCAATATACATACGGTTTTTTGGCAAGATGCAGCTCTGAACAGCAAAACATTCTCACGGAGACCTGGAATTTCTATTGTACTATGATACTCTAGACTTTACAAGCCTGAGTAAATTTGGAGTTTGGCACCTTTTGATGAACTACATGGGAAAGAATAAGATTTCATACTGCAACACTGAGGCAGAGTTATTATATATTATTTGGTGTAACAACTGTGCTAGTTTGTCCTGACAATCCACAGGCTGGCCCCTAAACTGACATAATACGCCTTATTTCTGTTGATGTCACTTGAATTACGACGGCTTACTCAAGCTGAGGATCTGATCCTATAAGTTAGTGGAAAGATTATTCCCCTTTGGTGACCTTGAGTCAGAACAGAATAGAACTGTGACAATGGGAAGCTGAATTAGTCATAGGTGATAATTCAGGAGCGCTGGCCCGGAGCTCTGCTGGGGGCACAGGGGGAGAAGGCGAGATGCTCCTTAGTTCAAGGCATGAACATAAGTCTTGATGTGAATTGTGCTGCTGGGAAATAAAGCTATTCTAGCCATGTTGTGTGCTTTTAACCTTCAGTACTTTTGTGTGAGAAAGCAGGGGGAATGAAAATGTGTAAATGTGCCTGTCAGAAACCTTGATCAGTCTGGGAAGTTTATAATATGCCTGTAAAAATATACTATGGTCTATGGCTTTTATATGGCAGTTAGGTACGGAATCACAGTTTTTTAAATAACTGATACTTAAGTCATAGGAGAGCAAGTCATAAAGGAAATTGTACTGAGATATTTTTCTCGTGTTAAAAGGCTTTGTGACTTTAACAAATGAAACGTTTCAGCTTCCATCAGGCAGCCTTTTATTCTGTACATATTTATTCACTTGCTTAACCTTGGGCTCTGTGAATTGTCCCATTAACACCCCCCTGATACCCTGCCTTAGTATCCCTTAGTTAAGCTGGGTAACAGCAAGAAACCCTGGGGAGAGATCAGGATGCTATTGCACTGAGTGCTATACAGACACACCATAAAAAAGACAGTTTCTGCCCCAAAACTCTTGCAGGTACAGCCACCAGAAAGCGGGCGGATTCAGAGAAGGAGGCTCAAGGAGATTGCAGAATGTGCGAAAATGTAATGGTCAGTCTGAAAGTCAGAGTCTATCCAGGCCTGACTTTGGGCAGGCTTGATGGTACAAATAAGTTGTTTCAGAGGTACTGAAGGGTTCATGTCTTAGTGAGAGGACAAACGGAAGGTCCCCCTGGAAAGCTTAAACCAGTGGAGGGAAAATGGCGCATATCCACAAATATTTGCAGGGCTGGTGCCTGTGTGCTCAGGGTGATTTTTCACATGTTTCTAGTTATGTATTTGGGTTGTATAGTCAAATCTTATATGCTTAGCTTTATGGGGAAAAATAATTAAAGATTAATAAATAAATTCAGCACAAGAAAATTCTAGTTATAAGTAGGCTGAGTCCTCCAGCTTGGAAAAATGTAAGAATAAATATATAAAAGTTATGTGTGAATAATTTCCATAAGATTGGTATTGCTTAAAGGCAAATATAACTTTCACTATTTATGACTCTTCTCTTGGATGGTCGTCTTTTTTTTTTTAATGCTGTTTTCTTAATTTCTTTCTTTTCCTTTCTATTCTCTCTATGCCATGGTTGAGGAATTGCCACCATTAATATTTCATAACCTCCAGAGCATGTGCTAAAAACATGGAAATGTAGAAACAAATCACCTTTTAGTATTAATGCAATATTGCAAAGTGTAGTTCTCAAGGCTGTGCAAAGAAAGGATTAGACTTTACGGGGGAAAAAACCTAGCAGTAAAAATGTGTCTAGCAAAACACATTGAGAGTTTTTAAACAGTTTAAACAATTTTATCACATCCTGTAGTGACTTATTAACAGTGTCTTCAACCTTTATATATTCCAATAACAACCTGATGTCTTCATCTTATCTTATGGAACTATAATTGGCTGAAACCAGGTACCAGTGCCTGGAGGCCACACAGTCTTACAGACTTTAATGGCTCATTAGGTATTTATTCACTTTAACTTAAACAGCTCAGCCATTTGTGGAAAATGAGCCTTTAAAATAGAATTAGGGTTTTTTTACCTAAGTATAGTGTATAACCCGAACTGCCACTGAATTTAAATTTCCAAACCTGCCGGTTTAATTTGGCCTTGCTGTCTTCCCTTTTCAAAAGGGGTTATAGCTTTGTAATAACTTCTTATGCTGAAGAAGTATGCTGATGGTACTTAAAACTGCTTGAATTAAACATAATGGTTCCTTTAGTTAAAAACAAAGCAGCCCCCACTAAATGTGTGGTTAATGCATTTCGATAACTCATGCTGACAGGTGTCATCTCTACAGGCCATCTCTAACCTTTAATCATCAGAAAGCAGAGACTGGAGGGGTCCTGATTAATCTGAATTTTAGCCAGGGTGGTGGGTGGTTCTACATCACCATTACAAATAGCACATGGTGTGCCTTGAGTTGTGTCCAAAACCAGGAGCCTATGAGAGAAAGAGACTCTAAAAGATCACAGAGGA
Organism: Patagioenas fasciata; assembly: GCF_037038585.1. Lineage (NCBI taxonomy): Eukaryota > Metazoa > Chordata > Aves > Columbiformes > Columbidae > Patagioenas > Patagioenas fasciata. Next base: position 12,043,178 of record NC_092532.1, read on the forward strand.
CGGAGAGAACGTGACGGTGAGTTGCCTTTGACGGTTCCAGCTAAAGCTTTGCGTGTCGAACAGTTATCACACGACAGGCAAATCCAGTCTCAGTGACCTGGAAGGCCTGACGCAGAGACAAGCGTGGTTGGTGTGTGGGATTGCACAGCTCCGTGCAGGAGAGCACAGAAGGGTGCTGGAGAGTGTAGAAGGATGAACCATGGTCCTCTCCAGGAAAGGTGACCTGCGGTACAGCAGGTAGGGCCTGATGGCTTGTTTCCACAGTAGGAAACAATTACCTTGCCAATATAACAGGCCTAGGCAGGATCTCTCAGCAAAGCATATTTCAATAACGATTTTACAAGACAAGTTGTTCTACCTAAAGGCAGGCACATGGAATAGGGCAAAAAGCCGCTGCTTATATCCCTCCCCCAAATCCCAGCCACAAATTCCCTCCCCTGCTCCCCATTCATTGGTACTTCAGGGTTTACAGACTACTTGACCCTGCCTCAGTTTACCTATCTCCTTCATCTAATTCTAACAATCCCCTTCCCCTTATCAATCTATTTAAAATATGGGTTCTTAGCTCTTTGGTTACCCTTCCCCTAGATTAACTTTTTGAATTCAGTAATCAGCTTGCATTCTGGGATTGGTTTGAAGAGACTTTGTTCTACATTAAGCATTCATAGTCTGATGTCTCTCAGTCCTTCCCTACACTGGGATCAGGCATCAGTTTTTTAAAAACAACATTCCTTCGTTAAACGTTCCTTACAACCACTGAACCTGAAAAAATAGAGTTAGTTCAATGAAAATGTACCATAACCATAACGTTGCTGTGTGGTTTTGTTGCAAATTCCTCTGCAAGGAGACATGCTCTTGGGTTTAAAGGCAGTTCATCTCTGTAATTCTGCTTTGTGTAGCAGTCACTGTTTCTGAGAGCATGCAAGTTTTACTGAAGTATACTCTGTCCTTCACTCCTGCTGTGTTAGGGGCAGTGACAACCAGGGTGTGTGGCTTGTGATGAAGACACCATAATATGTAGGACACCACGGAACTTATTGCTGCATTAGGCTTTTTGGATCATCAGGTTCTCTGTAGGAAGGAGAGTTTTTTGTCCCTTGAGATGCTGGTTCTGGTTGATTATGCTGATGACAGGTGGAAATTCTGTTCTAGCGCTAAGGCACACAATTTTCCATTCTGGTAGGTCTATTTCTTTCAGACACCTGTATCATTAGGCTCAGGCATCACAACCTGAGAGTTTTATTTTTGAATGCATAAAATAATATCTGGAAATGGCTTGGAAGCTGCTATTTTTTTCAGGTTTCCTTTCTTTGTTAATTTCCATTATATGGCCCAAAATTTTCCGTGTTTGCTCTGTTTCATTGAAAAAGACACCATATATTTGGCTGGGGAAGGGTTTAGGTAGGTTTTGTAAAGGGGAAAATATAAATCTCTTAAAATGCTTAGGGGTCAAAATGTTATCTTTGGTAAGGACTGATTGTGATGGACTTTGCATGCTCCAGACTCATACAGGCATAGAGGTGGGAGCTAAAATACAGCATTGTTGGAGTTGTGGTCTGGTCTAAAGAGCAAATGGGATGAAACTGAAGAAATGCAGGTGTTGCTCGTTCCTCCATTTAGAATTAAAGGAGCAGTAAAATACAGAGTGATTCTGCCTCTTACAAGGCGATCATTAAGGTTAGTTACTTACTTTAATTTACTTAAAGTGATGCTTAAGGACAATTTGTTCCTGATCCCCACCCCCCTGCCAGCTGAAGCAAATGGTTTTCTTTTCCTCCCTCTTTACCTGATAAGACCACTAAAGGCATTGTGAAGAGGGAAGGGCTGGAGACAAGAGTCTGTTCACTTCTGCTGTGTCCCCTTTCCATGATTCCGTGTCAGTTTTCTGCAGGCTGAACAGTATCTACAACTTTTAATATCCAATTTAAATTGATTTCAAAGAAGTGGCACGGGAATGCACAAGCAGTGAGCCCTGTGTCATGGCAGGGACAACACAGATAGTAGCTTGGTGACTATTTCTTTGAACCTTGTATAGTCTCTGATGCTCTGACACTACATCCATTGATCAGCATCTTTGACAAATGAGTCTATTATTGTCTATACGAAATGTTTCTATGAACTCTTTTTTAAAAAAGCAATATATCTACAAAATTAACCCCTGGACAGCTTCTAAGGCTGTTCTTCTCCCTTGATAACACGGTTACACCTAGAAAACCTGCCTTGATGTTCAATTACTGCAGACGAAGCGGTGATGTCCGATATCTATGTTATTGAAAAGGTAACAGTGACGGCATCGTGAGGACTGAAAGAAGCCCTGATGCACATAAAATGTTGCTATATCCTCTATTGTATCAGAAAGACTGGACTCCACATCACATAGTGAATAAAGAGGCCACTTCATCTTTCCCTTTCAGTAGACCCATCCCAAGAAACATTATTAGGATAATGGTTCTTCTGGGGCAAGATAGATACTACTAAATCAACATTGCTTCCTAGTGAATCACGGTTTTCCATGGAGCTCTTGAGCTGGGCCTAGCTCTGCTTAATTTAAGTAGCTGTGTTGACATAATATATTTAGACTTCTGTAATGTGTTTGACTTAGTACTGCACAACATTCTGATTAAAAACAATTATCGCTATACAAAATCGGTGTTGTACATATTAAACGGCTCCCAAACTGTCTCGACGACAGCTTGCAAAAGGGAGCTCTAAATCAGGAATTGACACTCGGGGGAAGTTTCCAGTTCCTCTGAAGTTCTGAAAGGGCTGATTTTGGTAGCACGTTGGGGTTGTGTGGTGGGTGAAAGTCACCCAACATGTGTTTTCAATATAACAAGAACCAAGCTCATACTTCAGTCTAAATTTCTCCAGTAAGTGCGGCATAATGGAAGTGAGTTAATTTGAAAAGGCGTGTAGGACATCACGTGTATTCAGCTGCTCAGAGTGATGTGGTAGCTGAGGAGTGTAAGGAGCCATTGAAGGGGGAATGTTGTTTTTACAACTGATCTGGCACCTGAACCCAGACTATAAATCCTTAATGTAAACCAAAATCTCTTCGAGCTAATCCCGGAATGCAAACTGATTACTGTATTTTAAAAGTTCAGCTAGGGGGAAAGTTAACCAAAGAGCCAGGAAAACATTTTAAATAGATTGATAAAGGGAAGGGGATTGTTAGAATTAGATGAATGAGACAGGTAAATTGAGTCAAGGTCGAATAGTCTGTAAATCCTGAAGTACCAACTGACGGGGAAGAGAGGAGGGAAATTGCGGTCGGGATTTGCAAGGGATATACAGGGGCTTTTTGCTCTATTCCGTGTGCCTGCCTTTAGGTAGAACACCTGGTCTTGCAAAATCATTAATAAAATATGATTTGCTGAGAGATCCTGCCTGGGCAAGATGATCGTTTCCTACAAGGAGGCTGATGTGTGTCTCTAGAAACAAGCACGACCAGGCAGGTTGTGCTGCTTTACTAACTGTAGAACTAATGTTCTGGCAGCAGAACGTGGTGGTAGCTTTTGGAAATTGTGCCTCTTTTTAAACCTGCTGTATGGGCCGTGTGGGCGCTGCAGGTTCCCGTGAGGAGGGGCAGGGCTGCTCTGCTGGACAGAGCCGGTTCCAGCCGGTTCTAGGTGTTCCCGCAGTTGGGCGCCGCAGGGAGGCCGGTGGAGTCTCTGTGGAAGCTGCCCGGAAGTGAGGGGAAAAGGTGTGAAAGAGTGGGGTGAACCCCAGGGGAAGAGGAAGAGGAGGAGGAGGAGGAAGGGGAAGAGGTCCAGGTGCTGTGACAGGGGTTCCCTGCACCCCTGGAGGACCCACATGGGTGGGTGCATCCTGAGGAGGCTGCAGCCCATGGATGGGTTCAGGTGGAGCCCCAGGGGACAAGTTTGAGGCGGGAGTGATGAGGGACAGTGTGGTTTGAATTTTGTCTTTTTCTCAACATTAACTTATTAACTTATTTGCAATAAGTTAATTTTCCCCAAGTCAATTGTGTTTCGCCCATGGTGGTAGTTGGTAGGTGATCTTCTTGTCTTTATCTGGACCCATCTTTTTCGTCTCATTTTCTCCCCCATCCTTGTGTGGTGGGTGAGAGAGCGAGCAGCTGCGTGGGTGTTTGGATGAAACACAAGGTCAACCCACCACTAAGTCCTTTCTGAAAAGGTTCAGAATACACATACAAGAATCTGCTGTGGAAAAGTCAAGATAATCTGTGTATTAATCTGGTTTCAATGAAGGTTTTGATGTACATTGATGAAAGCCTATGTCACAGAGCAGCTTCTGTGAGATACAGCAGATGTTTCCTTCAACAAGCAATGTCAGGAGAAGATCCAGATAAATTTGCTTAATAGTGACATGCAAACTGAAGATCTGGCCCTATAGGTCAGTGGAAAAATAACTGACCTGTGTTGACTTTGAGTCAAAATACAGTAATTTAGCAACTGAAAGCAGGATGAGACCTGGTGGCAGACAACTGGAGCCAGGAGAAGTTCAGGTCAGACTTCAGGTGCTGAAGTTTCTCAGGGAAAGTAACCAAACATTGGGATGATTTGCAGAGAGCCACAGGAGAGTTTTCATTATTTCATTTTATTACATTTCCAAAAATCTGCTCTAACTCCTACCACAAAATATGATCATGATGCAGGAGTTACCAAGTGACGTCTTTTGACCCAGATTATACTGGAAGTCAAATAGCTGAACGTAGTATTCCCTGCTGGTGTCACAATTCCATGAGCTCACAGCCTGCAGTGACAGCATTCACTGTCTCCTAGCACCGCAAATGATTAGACGCAGAATTATAGCGTGGTGATTTCATGTCAGAGGACAATGGTTTATTACTCTTTGATTTACTTAGTAATATAAGTACATTGAATCAGAGCAGGGGAAACTGCTTCAGAGTTAATTTTTTTGCTAGCTCGGTTATTTTTGTTTTGTTCCGTCTTTCTAGTAACTTTCATCTGCGTGTAAGGGATCCTATAAAAGAGGAATGGGATGGTTTTCTTTAAGTTATGATTCACCCAAATATAGCACTAGTGAAACAGCAATCTGCCAAGGAGACAAAGGAGGTACAAGGGATTTGGCAACAAATTTACAACCTAAATATTAACATGGAATGGATTATTTTTGTGATTTCCATGAAGATGAAAATAGCTACTGTTGATTACTAGGTGGCCACTGGTGAGTCACATTTATTTACTCAACTAGGAATTTATACCATTTAATTTTGCCGTGTATAAGGTAAAACTGGTCTAATTTAGGAATATAGGTTTTCTCTACAGTCCAGTGGAAAGAATGAAGCCTCTCCAAAGATGATCTCTTAATTTCCTGAGACAGGTGGGCTAACATAACTTCTAGAAATATCTGTATTACTACACATCATGAGCGGTATTCTAAAGACGTACCTAACTTTTAGACTCCAACAGGAAAAATGTTCAGTGCTGGCTGGAACAGCCCTGTCCCTCTACCTATGGTTTCTCATTTCATGCTGCCCATTTAGTAGCACCAGCTGTTTTTGGAGCTGTGACATGAATTTTTGGGGAACTGTCCTACTCCCTGATGCAAGAGGATGGTGAGATGGCAGGAATAATGAGAGCAAGGAGTAGGTGGGGATTGCTGCCCAGGAAATCTTCATGCAGTTGTATCCTTGAGCAGCTATAGCAGGGAGATAACTATACTTAAGTGGTCACACTGGACCAAATATATAACAGGATTTGCAGTTGGAAAACTTCTCAGTATTTGATGTGATCTGTCTACATCAGCATGGGGAGCATTGGACGGGGACTAAGATCTGTAGCTATGATTTATTGAAGGTGGTGACTCTCAGCTTTCCATTAAGACTAATTCAGTATTTTGCATGGACACTTAAATTCACATTAAAACACATTCTTTGCTATTGTATGGTCTCTGTCAAATTAACCTCTGAGTACCCCGCCCTCCAAGGTAACAACCTTGTATTCCAGGCAACAATATGACATCCCACATCTTCAGTGAATGCGTTGCCCTTGGGTACACCAGGGGTTAGTTAACCAGTGTTCCTGGATGTTTGATTACTATGTTGAGTTAATTAATGGGCTGCATGTGATCTCTATTAATTAGACCATGCTCAAGCCTTGATAAAGTGTATGTCCTTGTAGTACAGCATAATAGTTTCACAAATTCCCTACAAACTGTGGTTAATTAGAAGCTCATAATGATTTCAGGATTTAAGTGAAGGTAAAAAAAAAAAAAAAAAAAAAAAGATAAAATACATTTGGTTTAATAGTTGTAAAATAGTTCTAAGAAAAATCTTCCATGAAGTGAAAGTAAAGATGCTTTTTTTGAAGATGAAATGGCTTGGTGGAAAGAAACAACTTTTCTTTTAGAAAGATAGTTTGACAGCTTTCGTCTAACTACATTATCTGTGGGAGGATCAAAAAATAAAAAGACATGGAGGACACATTGCTTCGGTGGAGGAAAGACAGTAACCTACAGTTACTATTTCTTTAAAGTTGACATCAGCTCTGCTCAGCAGTGTAAACTCCCCTTTCAAAATGCTGTGAGAGCACACCCACCACTTCTCACATCATGAGCTCCCATCAGAGAAAGCCTTGCTTCACTCCTGAAATTTAGAAGTTTCATCCCAGTTGTCCATGGTTTCAACCCATTTGCCGCACTCCCATGCATGCTCAGAGGCAAGGGTATGTGACCACGTTTGGTAGCAGGGCTGTAGTGCCCGCACTCTGCAGGCAGGAGGTCACACCTATGGGTTTGGTAAGGCAGATACTGTTATCTGTCACCTCTAAAGGGTCAAATCAAGAGTAAAGAAGCAAATTCAACAGCTAATTGAAGACAGGCTGCAGTAGGCAATCAGTAGCTGCTAGGTGACTTGTGTGTACAATTCTAATGCTCTGTTGACACATTTCTGAAAATGCACCATCAAAAAAAGAATAATTAACTTTTCACCAATAGTGTGTGTTTGTTTATTTTGATGTGCTTGCCATTTGAACTCTAAAGCAGGATGATCAGTTTGATCTCCGCTTCATGCCAGTTTGGTTTTTGGTTTTGTGCACTCTCACACAGTTCTTACAACTGGTGGGGGGTCCAAAGAGTAGCTTCCTAGTAAACATAGTTATTTATATTAGATCTATAGAAACTTACGCATTTTTTTCTGTTTGTATTGATCCAAACCCTGCAGTTCTTTGCCCTTATTCTGACACAGCTGCCCTTACAGTTAATGAGAATTTAGGTTAAGCACAGAGAAGGACTTTGTTCCACTGGCTTTCTTAAAATTCTTAAAAAGAATAACATGTAATGCTAAATATAATAGTTATTGTATTTATTACACATATATATGAATATTAAATGTAATATTTACTAAAATTAAAATGAAAATTTTATGAGCTATGTGGAACTGACCATGTTTAAATTACATTTTTGCTTTTTCCTCAGTTATCTGAAGAACAGAATCCTTCTACAACATTAATAATTGTGTGTTACACTGATTCACTGCAGCATCATTTGACCTCTTCAACTATTCCTCTCCATAGGATGACAACTTATTGCATGGAAACACCAGTACAATGGTAAGCTCAAATATAAATTTTAAAATATTATCAAAGCAGATTAGAGAATATTTTTTTCAGTTATTGTCTATCCACATCATTTTGCAGGACATGAAAAGCAATCAGCTTCATTTTAGGAGTACTGCTTCACTTACCAAGCACCTTGATTAAGATAGATGCAAATGCAGCTTTGGGTGTCTTTAAAATGGTGGCTGATCATAACACTTAATCTAAGACCTCAATTATAATTACTACAGGAAATGTAATAGTTGCAGGGAAAAAAAGTAGCATGTGATAGCCAGACAAAGCACTTGTTTGGGTACACAAACAGCTTTCAAAAAGAAAAAGAGGAGAAACACAGAAAAAAAAAAAAAGGCAGAAAAAAGGCAGAATAAGAAAAAGCCCACCTCAGTAGGAGATGAGATTACTCGGTATTTCTTATAACAGAGCAGGAAGAATGATTCTCACACTTTTGAATCAAACCACCATGAAAGAAGTTTTAGCGCATTGTAAAAGCAAGATAATTTTTCTTTCATTTGCCTGTAGAAACGAGCAACAGTCTTGCAGCACAACAAACTTCTCCTGCTTGGGCTTCCTTTTCTTAAACTAGAGCGTGGCCAGCAGCAGGACATAGACCCAAATAAACCGCCAGCTCACAAAAGCCAGACAACCTTATTCCTCTGTAAACCCAGCTTAAACACAGAGGTTGCTCACTTGTTGCTGTGCCAGAGAGGTGGCAACTAACACCAGAGATTTAGTATTCACGTGGACGTTGCAGCACAAGGAAGGGCAGCGAATGGGAGATGGATGTAAACGTTGCAAGGTTAATTTTGCGGAGGCTGGGAGCAGGTGGTGAGGTGGAGGAGCGGAGCAGCCAGCAGCAGGTTCCAGTAGATGTCTCTGTTCTACACCAAACTGTCCTGCGGTTCCTTCACCTCAAGCAAACCTTTCCACACAAAACACAGGCACAGATCTTTTGCCTTGTCGTTTGGGAACCAGTGTCAAGCATAAGTGTCTTTTACTATCACTAGTTTCCCCCCTATCTTAACATGTAGTTAAGAAACTACCATGACAACAGAAACTTTCACAGTTAAACCCCAGGACACAGAATAAACCAGCACTTGGTAAGCTGATAGGCTGAGTGAGGACTAATAGCTGATGTAGAGAGTTCTACTGAATTATTGGTTGCACATCTATTCAGATAAAATGTAATGAAGCAAATTAAAGCCTTTTGTTTAATGCAAGATTACTTCACGAATGGTATTTCCAATTTCAGAATTTTTGTTGTTTTGTTTTTTTGCAAAGAGCACAATATGGGATTGATGAGTCTTGTTATTTTGCCTATAAAGAGAGGTCTTAAATGCTCACAAATGCCTGCCAAGTGCAGCCATTCAGTTCTACACCACAGAACTAGATGAGTTTTGCTTCAGTTATAAACCACATTAATTTAAGATTATACCCCTGTATGCTGTGGAACATATGTAGGTACAGCACAAAGCTGACAATTTGTCAGGCCCTTCTCCAAGACCTTTTCATGAAGAATGAGATCCAATTTGGATCAATTGAAAATGAATAGACATTATACGCTCAAAATCATGCCTTTGTTGCTTAACAGTGCAAAATATTGTTCGTATAATTATTTTTGTGCAGTCCTCTTGCCCTGTGGCATCGATCCAAATGTGATTCCAACTCTACCTGGCCCTAACCCAAAACCACTTCACACAAGGCCCTCGGGATCCTAATTCTGTCATTCAACTAACTATAACCAGTGTCTGTGTGGTTTTGGTTCAACATCCAATGGTATGTGCAGGGAAATACAAATATTGTTCTAGTTGTCAATGGCCTTCTGCAAAAATTGGTACAAATCTCTTGTACAATCCAAGTACTTCATAGATTTGTTCTATGTATTTGGTAAACTTTTAAGTTCTATATCCCTGAATGTCTTTATGTGACACTGTTTCTCCGCTTTGACCCCTGATATTTTTGGAGCCATTATACCATACTGATTTTAAACTCCTGGTACACCTGTTACATTATGCACAAGCAGCCATGCATGCAAATAAAGTAGGTTGCCAAAACACCTTTATTAACTGGGGCACCAAATCCATTTTGAGTAGCACATAATTTGGAAGGGAGATGGAGCATATGACATATAAGCAGAGGGTGGGAGAACTGGGTTTGTTTAGCCTGGAGAGGAGCAGGCTGAGGGAATTTCAACCATCCAGGACATAAATGAGGGTTTTAAACAAGTCAGAACTGATTCTTCTCAAGAAGTGCATGGCAGAACAGCAAGGCAAAACAATGACAAATTTTAACATAGAAATTTCCAGCTGGATATGAGAAAAAAACTCTTCACAGTGAGGATTTGTAAGCACTTGGACAGCGGTCAAATGAGTGACAAAGAGAGGGGGCAGCATTTCTATTTTGGGAATTTTTGGAATTTGACTGGACGAGGGCCTTGGCAACCTTATACAACTCCAGACCCAACCCTGTTTGGAGCAGAAGTGTGGATTAGATGACTTCCCAAGGTCCCACCCATAGAATTTCTCCACAATTTTATGACCAACATCTCTCTTGTGTTTTCCTGGGGTGAAGAAAGACAGGGCAAAACTCCTTTGATTAGAAGGACTTAGAATTTGTGATGCTGTTTAGACCTGTGGGAGGGAGGAGGAAGGGAGACAAAATCTAGGTTGGGCTCTTAGGACAGTTCATTTTTCTACAAAAATGTCTGTTATCATTATAAATTTATTCTTTACTCCAGAGGAGCAATGATATTTATCTGTGGTGCTCATTCTCCTGTCCTCATGTTGGACACACACTACTGAATGTGTTGTAGATACTTCCAGTCTAACATGATTCCATTCTTGTTTCCTGGAATCCTCAAACCCTTATCCATGTTTTTATGTCTCTGAAAATCGAGTGGAAAACAAGCCTGATGTCTTCTGCAAGACGATACCACTGAGCTGAGGGCTACAGATTTTTCTATCAGCTGAAGTTTCCTGGCAGATAGTGAGTTCTTTCTGCTCCCATCCTATCAAGATTAACTCTGGACCCCTCAGATGGTGCAGTTTGACAAATCAGGCTTTGACTAAAGCCAAGGCTAACAGTGCCCCAGTTAGGAACCTGTCCTGTACTTCAGTGTATATAACAGAGCACACAGAGGTCTTTGTTGTTTTCTAAAGAGTTGGAGAGAGGTGGAGTTGGGCACTGTAGTCGTAGGAAAACTAGAGCTTTTGGAGATTTATGCATCAGTATACATCTGCAGAGGACATGAAGGAGATGCTTTTTACATTTCCCTGCAACCCGTTGCGGCAAAATGGAGGAGACTTTCTCTCTTATCAAATGCTACAAACAGATAATCGAGTCCAAGCTTTTCTCAGTAATAACCTGCAAGAAACAACTCTTCCTGCTACATAACATAACCAATTGCTAAAATATGCAGATCAGAAAAACTAATGATATGTAATACTGTAATGTTTTAAATGTCTTAATTTAGTTTATAGGCACTCCAGAAAAAAAATCCTTCTTAAGGAGCCAAGCATCAATAATGTGAGCCTGTGCTAGCTGAGTAATTACCTCTCGGTGCTGAATTTTTAAGTATTAATTTGCTATATGCTATTCATCATGTGCAACACTGTAATCTGTGAAGGCAAGGCAAAGTCAAGGCTCTAAAGTAAAAGGAAGCAGAAGCTTTTTCAGACGAGGTTCAGAGTTGCCAGCTCTTCAGACTTGCTGCATCTCCCCTACTTCTTGACAGACATACGTGTGACATGATTTCCAGAGCCTGTTTTCCTGGCAAGTGCAAATACTAACATGACATCACTATGTACTCTTCAAAGCACCGCTGTAGCTTAGTCGTACAAATCAGCCTGATGTGATGTGGTAGGGAGAAGTGAATGTCTGAGGCTTTTACAAGTTTGCCAATTTGCTCCTAAATTACTGCAGCGTTGCTTTTATTTCCTTATGAGGTGGCCAAAGAAATACTCATAGGTTTGTTTTTGCCCTCGGCACAGATCTGCAGTTCCTGTTGTTGGTGGGGTCAGTGATATCTTTGCAGAACAACTTCTGTGCAATCAAATCAGAGTATATTTGCATTGCAAAGTGCAGTATAGTGAAGACACCCAAGCTAAGTTCAAATGGATGAGGTCAGATACTAAAGGCACTTCAGCTGCACTGTTATACAATGTCCACGACTGATTTACTCTTTCTCATAGACTGTAAGGAAAAAACCCAAGTATTTAACTTGGAATCCTGAAATCTCATATTTAAAATGGATCTAACATTGTATCTCATGCTTTCCCACTAGGAAATCTTCACTTCTTGGACTTGAGCTCTTGCTTGTCCTGTGAGAGAGGCAATCTGTATCTAAGATAGGTAAACAGAGGGGAAAATTGATGTATTTCATATGCCCTAAAAATAAATAAAAGCGATTTGGAGAATTTTCTTCGAAGTTGAGCAGGCTGTTGTGGTTGGGTAGGCAGTCTTTTAATGCAAAGCTACTTTCTGCTGCCGTGGTTGTGGTTGTGCTTTAGCCATGCTTAATTATGGTTCTGCGATCACAACTGCTAGCTATAGTGATCACTAGGATAACAGATTTCTGACTTGAGAGAGGGAAACTTCAGCCCTGATGGAAGGCTTTAGTTCTGCTATTAAGGAGATTGCTACAAGTATATCAGTGTGCCTAAAGGACAGTCCCAATGAACACTGCAGTGAACAAAATATTCTACTTTTACTACTTATTTGGTGTAGGGTTCTTGGTAAGTGATTTCAACTACATGGGGCCTCAAGGGTCTAATTTAAGTGGCATATCTCCACAGAGCCTGTGAAGTTACAATACTTAGTGGCAGAAATAGGAATAAAAATCACACCATATTCGTTGTGCTTCATGTTAAAATGTGTTCATTTGACAGAAGAGATCCATCAGGGTGGCTGTTTTCCTCCATTTGGAAAGCAGTAGGCACCCAAAGTTAGACAGAGAGAATGCTCACTCAATTTTTCTCTTTCACAGTGCTTTATCCAGTAGTAAAATAAGGATAATTCCACTTACTGCGTCACAGGAGTGCTGTGGAGTGCAGGAGTTTTCCAAGGTCCTTCATGAATTTCCTGCAGAGTTTTACACTGGGTCTGTAAGTCAAGATGTAAACCCGTGAGTGGGTATTGGGTGTTTGCAGCCGTCTGAAAGGCTGTGGATCTTGCCCTTCTGGACATTATGAAGTTGAGGGTGTTTTTAATCCTATGAGAGGACAAAACTCTAGGGAAAATCTGCTGTAAAACATATCTCTACATGGGCTCAGTTTTAACATCTGTAGACTTTCAGCCAAAAATCAGAACATCTGTCCACCTTTCTGGTGCATTCCCTGTCTGTTCATGGTTCCTATCACAGCCGCCTCCATCCCGACCCAGGGAGTATCCCCAGAGTATGTGTGTGCATGTGTGTGCCACAGATACGTACTCTTATTAAGGAGCAGCTTGTGGAGAAGTAACCACATTCTAATTAATCAGTTCCTCAAAGAGCAAAGTCCCCAGGGAACGAAGATTGCAAAATGAGATGGTGCACTCAGCCCTGAACTTTCACCAGCTGATCACAAAGAGACACTCAATGTGCTCCTTGGGCTCACACTTCAGAGAAGTGTGTTTTCCAATCCTGCCTCATCCAGTTTGGAATTTGTTTACCTTTTTTTAACACAAAATTTTTAAATGATACTTAATCACACCAAAGAGCTTTCTTTTCCTCAGACAAATTATGTATTTACATACAATTCTCTAATTGCTTACAATATGTTGTCTTCCAAATATAGCACCTGCTCGGGGATGCTGCTAATTTAGATATAACAAGATAAACAGTAGAGTTTTGTGTTTTATAAGGCAGGAGAAAAGTAGTTAAAAATATAATTAATTAAGATTACATAATCATAGGGATTAAAAACAATGATTTTTAAAATATTTCATAGCAGCTGCTATAGAAAATTATGTATTTTTCTATTGATAAGGGCACATTTCTAGGAAAACTTGGTTTAATTATATGATAAAAATGAAAAGAAAAATCATGCCTCCTATTAAAAATTAGGATATCTTAAAGATATGCAGCTTTACAGAAAAAAAGAGGGCATATTATTTGGCATATGCAAATCAAGGAGGAAGAGCTGAGAAATTGGCTGCAGTTCAGTGCAGGTGTGTTATTTGTCTGCTGAGTGGCATCTGCACTTCAGAATCCCACTTGTGGGGTGAGATTTTGTCCTGGGCTCTGCAAGGGCACTGTGGAGAGTTGTTGGCTTAGGGCTGGCAGGGGCTTTGCATCTGCTTCAGTGTTCTTGGAGAGGCAGACACCTCGGTCTCTGCTGAGTGACACTATGGTGATGATTCCCTCAGCATATGCTTGATTTCTGCATCTGCCACTGTCACTTTGCATCCTTTAGTCTTTCTTTACAGCTGCTTCTATGCCCACCAAAGCTAAGATGGAACATGCTTAATTCTCTCTGCCTGTTCTTTTTGCTTCCTTTCACTTCCATGGTTCTTACTGCAGAGACCTCTCCAAAGGCTTTTTGTTCCATTTGCATCCCCCTGCATGCTACAGTGGGGAGTAAACGCTCTTTGACTGTGGAGGCTTCATAGGCAAGGTTGGCTAATTGTTGATAGGTAGAACTGTGTCCATCCTAGTGGGAGTCTTGCCATTCATATTTGCCTCCTTTATTGACAAAAATTAGTTTCTGTTACATCTCTTCTGCTTGTCTTGTTCTGCTCTGTGTGTCATAAACTAAAAGGCCTGTTTGGTTGTTGGTTGAGATGAAGCATGGGGCTGAGAAAAGCATTTTTATTTTTACTAACATATTTTTAATATTGTCTAGAGACCATTCATAGAAAATAACTGTACAGGAATGTTGTGGGTTTTTTTATTCCTACCACTCGATTTCATTTGCTGTTTTTTCTTCCTCTCTAAGACATAGCTTTTTCTTTCTGAAGATCTGAAAGTGCTTTGCAAATTACTGTTTTCTCAAACTCATGTGTAGTTAAATGTAGTTCATCCCATTTTCAAAAATAGAACACCCCCTTTGTCCATGGTGCCCAAGGAGATGGGTTCTTGCCTCCAAGCTTATGTTTGCTTCATTCAGTGAGTTTCTGAATTGCAGCAAACTCAGCTCCCCATGGCTCTAGAAATGTATTTTTTTTCCTCTGGGCCTGTTTATCTGCTCTTCACATTCTTATCGTGAGCCACAGCTTCTTGGTTGTGCTGCAAATCTCCTGCCTACCAGCCTCAAAACCCCCAAAGCATTCTCAGCCACCCATCAGAATCCAATTGTGTCCATTCCCTCCTGCCCCCCATACTTCACCTGAGTTGTTTTTTAAAGAAATACAACTTGATAACCAAACCAATCCATCACAGGAAAGGTTTTAGCTGCCCTTTGTGGACTCACATATGAGTCTGAACCAGAACTCAGATCCTGTCTGTGCTTTTAGTGTTTGATTTCAGTGTGGAGCATCCCTGCTTCTCTAAAGATGGCTCTGCTAAATTTAGTGCAGTGCCTTTGATAACTGTGCTGTGACAAATTGTAGCCATACCACACAATGCAGTGCTCTGATTCCTGTGGCCTGACAATATTTACAGAATTGTATAAGGTCACTTTGTTTTGTTTTGTTTGTTGTTGTTTATTTTTTTCCTGAAGGAACATATTTCATTTTACACCTGGTTGTTACTAAATCCTAAATGAGTGTATATGGAAGTGACAGGAGGGGGCTGTGAAATAAAAATAGAGCCTTTTCCTTCATACTTGAAGTCCATTCTGTGCTGTAAGCGAGCAAATAGCTTTGCCACCTGCAGCCGTCTGCAAGCCAAAATGAAATGAGCTGATGTTCTCTGTCCTATTCCAAGCATAGAGGTGTCCACTGTATGAAAAGTGTTCTTGGCGTCATTGTTAATATTGTCAGCACAGAAACCAAATGGCTCTGCTTGGAAATTGCCCTTTACACTGACATGGGACATGCTGGCTGGCAGGATGGGTGAGCTTTGTCACCAGGCTGTACCTCGTTAGTGAGGAAACAGGATTGCAGTTGGTAATGTTTGTAGTCCAACGTCAGCACCAGAATATGACTCAAAGTTCATTAAAACACTGTGGTCTCTTTATGGAATGCAAAGACCTTTAAATGAGGTCTTGAAGTACTTTTTGTAAAGGATACAAAGCTTAAATTGCAAGGCAGACCAAGCTCCTCTATACTCACTCATCTTCTTGTCTCTGACACCATTGTTACCCACATTTTCTTAGAATCACAGAATAGTTTGGGTTGGAAAGGACCTTCAAAGCTCCCCCAGTGCCACCCCTGCCATGAGCAGGGACATCTTCACCAGCTCAGGTTGCTCAGAGCCCCGTCCAGCCTGGCCTGGGATGTCTCCAGGGATGGTTCATCCACCACCTCTCTGGCCAACCTGGGCCAGGCTCTCACCACCCTCAGTGTAGAAAATTTATTTCTTGTATCTAGTCAGTAGAACCTGCTGGAATTTTGCTGTGAGAAAAACGTAGTCCTGTTGAAAGAAAAGCTTTTCATGGGAATATATTTGCTAGTTTTGACAGGAAGAATGTGTCAAAAGCGAGGTAGAATTTCATTAGGGTTTTAGCCAAGTCACAAAAGGAAACAAAACAGCAATCAGAGCACTCCCTTGCCTGCTTCATCCATCCGTCAGGATTCCTCTGATTGTGAGGGCGGGAGGTGACAGTACTGACAGAACACAAAGCCTTATTTGTATGTACTTAGTTCATAAGCATATTCACATACCAAAACAACCTGCCCTGCCTCCCTTTTGTTGCATTCAAGAATCTAAACATTTTAAAAACTTGAAACATCTTCAAAGGGCAATGAAACTACTCCCTTTGACATTACTTTATAATTCCCACTCCCTGCCCCACCCCAGAAGTCTTGGGCTTTTTTACTACTGTTATTATTTTTTTGAAACCTAAGGGTAGTTACTGAATTCAGCTCTTAAAGCCAGATTTTCAGAAGTCTTATAACTCTTTGAATACTGTGATTAAATCTGGTGAAAGGTGACTATAGTGTCAGCTGCTGTGCCGAAGTATTGGCTTTTTAGTCTCATTATTGGTTTCTGAGCAACACTGAAGAGGCAATACAGACTTCGAAGGCAACATCAGCTGAGAGTCCCCTCCGCATGAATTCTGGTCCAGTCCAGAGGTGAGCATGGAAGGTAAAGGCTGTGCAACAGCAAGGGAATCAGCAAAATAAGAAAGCCTGGCTGGAGCAAGAGGGAAAAAAATGACAAAGATGCAAATCAAAGCAGATAGGTGAAAAACATACATTGAGGCAGTCGAGTTCACAGGGACTCAGAAAAATCATGTTATCGTTTGGTTGGAAACCCCATCAAATGTACTTGACAGAATGAATTTATTTAGATAAAACTTCAGAAAATCCCACAAAGCGTCCATTCCGATGTGTGAACACCTTGCAATATCTGTGAACCCACAGGTGGCTTTGAATGCAAAATGCTGCATAACAGATGCCTTTGCCTGTGTCTCAAGAGCCACTCTTTGTGCATTCATTTTGAGCCAAAACACATTGACTATGCAAAAGATTTGGGAAAGGCTGCTTGGCTGATGCTTATGTTGTGAAGTGAGCATTTAAAACAGAAAATCTGAGTTGTTTTCATTGGTCATTAAAGGGTGGTTTAACTAGCTTACTGCTTACTGCTTTTATTCCCATAAAACTACTTAAAATAATTGTGGAGACTGAACCATTGCAAAATAACCCTTGTTTATACATATGTATATTGGCATTACTGTCCAATTCGGTCTCTGGTACAAATTTCATTAGCACAGAATGCACAAACACAAGTCTGAAACAGCAATCAATACTTCACTAATATGCCATGAAGAGCTACATCATACATTTCCATAAATGATTAAAAGTTCTGCTTTGCTAATGCATGCAGACTTGGTGCAGTGCAGATAACAATGCTGCACACATGGCATTTATTAGCACTGTCTTCAGCATTATTGAAGTTCAGAGACCGGGCTGAAGAAACTGCAGCAATACAAAGCCATTGAGAAAGAACTCCTGCCTGCAATGAGAGAGTTCTACTTGAGGAAATGCAGTGTTTTGTTTTGTTTTGTTTTGTTTTTTTTCTTTAAAGGATGACAATGATTGTGAAAACAAGTTGACTGCCTTGTCAGCTTTATCTGTTTCTGGACTCTAAGACTGCTAGGGATTAGTTATTGCAACAATTCTTTTAGAAGAACGAATGTGTGATTAGTTTAGTGAGTTAAAGGTGTAAGAGAAGTGACTGTTGTGCTCCTGGCCCTCAGAGATGTTTGTAACTTAAACTTTCCCATATATGATATGGAAATATTGTTATGGTTATTGTGGCCTCATGGTGCTGTAGTTTGCTTGATGCAAGTGGGAATAGATCACATGGGACATTATGAAATTCATATACCCAAAACTACAGTTCTTTGCCTGTATTTCAGCAGGAATTGGATTAGCTTATCAAAAGAAAATTAGTTTATCCATCTGTATGCAGAGTCCCCATCTCCTGAAATTGACAGCATGCCTCTGAAGTATATGTAAACACTTCCATGTTTTCATTGCTATGCTACTGCTTGTCCAGTCTTTCTCAGAAATACATTCCTATTTCCCATTTCTGGAGGGATGTTTGCTTATCTTCTTTCAGCTGTCTTGGCCTTCAGGAAATTGAAACAGAAGGGCTAAGACGCCCTGAAGAAATTTTGTTTCACAGTGCTATGGTACTCTTTATTGCTGAATGATGAATACCAATTTAATTATATTTGGGAGCCCTGGCTGCGTCAGAAGTGTGGAAATGAGTTTCAGCTACTGTTAAAAATTGCTACAATACTACTATAAAATACAGAATTTCCACTGTATCTGGCTTGTTCTACAGCCCTTCTAAATTGGACTCAATTAGGTTTCATGTCTCCTTTATTGTCAAAGATATAAAACTGCTACAGCCACATGTGGGATGTGGTAATGCATTAAATCAGGAGATTTGTCACTATCTCTAAACCGTGTCCTAAGGTGCCCTCTGCTGCAGCTCCTTTTCAACTAGTGCGAATGTCTGCAGGTGTAATAAATACATCTTTATATTTCTGATATTTATTATGGAATGGAAACAAGGATATGAAGAATTTTGCCCCTCTAAGACTTGTGAGCAGTGTTTGTGTGCACAGATGGATGAGTATGATCACTATAAAATTTCTTTTGTGACATGGGTCAGGAACCTTCATATAGACACATTTTGCTTGAATTTGGTTTTTCTGTAGAAATACTATAGATGACATATGCTTTTGACACAAGCTGGTACATTTCCAGAGATTTCAGTGAAGCTTCGTTGCTTAACATTGGCAGAAAATTTGACCATGTTTTGGAGAAAACAAAACAAAGCAAAACATATAAGAACTTGTTGCAAAATTCCTTTAAGTTCTCAGAAAGTATCGGTGGCCTCCATGGGCACTTCATGAAGCACTGAAATTATTCATAATATCTGCTTTTGAGTAATTTTTTCTCTGTAATTTCTTGATCTTTCCCCACTTCTCTTAAACTTTACTAAGCAACGCTGGTTTTGAAGTAATATTTCAAAAAATATGTGCTCTAGCCGACAAAATATCAGCATACTGTTAAACAGAAAAAAGAAAAAGAAAAGAAAAGGAAAATGTATTTATTTTTTCCTGAGGAGGTGGGATGAGATGAGAAGCCCCATTGTCAGCCACCTATCAGTATAGGCAGTTAAGAAGCAGCAGTATACTATTCACATTCAGAGCATAATTCAATAAATACCTACTGCATGCTCCCATTCAACAACTAGTAATTACAAACGGTTGCAATCAACAGGTCTTTTTCAACATTTTTACAAATCTCATCGAATTGTTAAGAAACCTCAAACAGGAGTTAATTCACAAATACGCCCACACCACACATTCTCTGCTCAGATAAGTGTGCTTTTAGCACACCGTATCCCCGCCCCTCCCTGCCACCCCCACATAGATCAATAAATAAATACAGAAACAGAAATGTGTGGGCAGGAAGGATTTCTATAAGGAGAGAATTAAAAATTCAGCATGACTTAAATGATAGGGAAGTGCCCCGAATGTCACACTTTAAAACAGACTGGGCCTGGATTCTCAGTCCCCATCACCTGTGATGTGTAAACTGCAGCACAGTGGTTGCTGTTAGGGAGGACGGAGTTACTCTCTGATGAAAAGTAGCAAGTTAGAAGCAATCTCTGCGGCTGAGCTGCTCCATAGGGAAAACCCCTGGGGAAGAAAATGTTGAGGAAGAAGTTACATGCAAAAAGACGTTTCCTTCTTCTTCCTCTGGAATGTAAAGAAGTCATTCTGAAATTAATTTTGCTTGATGTATGGGAGTGGCAATGCCTCTTCAAACCTAACTATTATTTTCGTACATTTTAACAGCTGTTGAAATACAACTAACACTCGCAATTCCACCCACAGTTTTCCTTCTACACCCTCAGACAACATCAAACACAAAATTGTGATGATAAGACTTTGTTTTCTGAGTGGTTTAGCAGTTTATGTCACAAAAGGCATAATCTAAAACAGGGGGAACGTTCTGGAATGAACAGCAAATATTTCTGTGAATATGTACTTCAAACAGAGGACATGGTATCAAAATGTAGTTATCACTAAATGTTCCCTGAGCAGACCAGGAGGGAATGGTCTGAAGGGATTCAGGTTTTGTTATAGTTTTCCTTCCCATGGTTCTGAAAGTTTGCAACTTTCTTATTGTTTTCTTGGTTCCAAAAAGACAAGGAATTTGCCTCCCCTCTACAATGTGGTTTGCTGTAGAATTGATAA
The DNA here is from genome assembly GCF_037038585.1 of Patagioenas fasciata. NCBI lineage: Eukaryota > Metazoa > Chordata > Aves > Columbiformes > Columbidae > Patagioenas > Patagioenas fasciata. Next base: position 12,063,537 of record NC_092532.1, read on the forward strand.
AAAGTTGTAGCTGATAAAAGAGGGGTCTATGGAACATAGATGGATAAGGCACTAGTATAGGCATCAGGAGCTTTAACACTGATTTATAGGACAAGTGACTTGCAGCCACATGCGGTAAACAACTTGACCATTGTTCACAATCTTTAATTTACATTCCCAAACTATTCCAGCTGAATTCTGTAATCATCAGGCTATGTTTTCTAGTGCTCCCATTTCTGGCTTAATGAATCTTGAATTCCTCTCTACACAGGTCCAGCTTCAAGAGGACAGTTGGAGGGTAGTATTCACTTTGTGACAGTCTTTCCTCCTCTGAAATCTCCTGTTTCAGATCCTTTCCCAGTCCCCAGGATATAACTGTTCTGGGAAATGACTAGGGGAGACCACAAGATTTCCCCAAATTCTAGGTAAGGATGGTGTTAGAAGCTTACAGGGAGCAGGGACATAATGTATCTCAAAGGAATAAGCTACTACAAATCAAGTGATGAGCAGTATCATCACTTTTTCTACAAGGCAGAGGCTGTCTTGTTGCCAGGTTTCACCGAGTTAAAAATTTTGCTGAATGCTGTGTTTGTAATCACATGTGTAAGTTGTTCAGCCTGAACTAGGAGCAAGAAATCCATTCCTCTTAAAAAAAGATGATTCCGCACCATATGCTATAAAATATAAGTTTGGGGTATTCGGGGAAATTTTGAGTGAAATCTGTATTACCCCTGGGAGGATGATCCTAAAGGACAGGTTTCCAATCCCTAACATTCTGTGATTCTGTGACAGGAGAGGGAATATGAGTATACTTTGTACTTAGGTACCTGTATTCTGAGTCAGCCTTGTTTTCTAATCTTCAATAATGGGATATAGTCTTTCTCCATGTCTTGAATGTTCATTTACCTTTGGAAAGCATTTTGTGATCAATGGGTAGAATGTATTTATTAAGCATGAAATATTACTTTGTTTAGTTGAGGATTGAGCTGAGGGCCTCATACAACAGAGCATAAAGCAAGGCAAAGAGAAAGAAACAATCATTCAGTTGAATTACAAATGAAAAGGGGCTGGTCTTTGCTGCTGATTTATTCTAGCTGTATGAAATGCACATAATTTTCATTACCTCTGGTAGCAGAGGAAGGACACTTGCTTTCTTCATATCTTTAAAATATACCAATCTCAGAGTCTCCTGTAGCCTTCTTCACCCCAACCATCCTGAAGTGCTTTCTGTAGTGAGACTGTGTAAGAGAATCATTTTCCTGAGAGGAAATTCCCCATAGGACAGAAGGTGCCAATTGCTTATTGTGAGCAGGATGTTACCGGAGTGTCTGAGGCGGCTGGGATGCCCCTGAATCTTAGAATGACCCGAGGGCCCATTTTAAAAACAAATAGGGTGTTCCTCAGTCTTTTCCAATGAGACCTTTGCAGGTTTGATACTGATTTCTTCCTGGATGATATTCACCAGAGCAGCTAGAAGGATGAGAGAGTTTCCAGGGTGTTTGTGGTGGTGGCACATGGTCTGGCTTCAGATTGGAGCACCGCATCAGCTATTATAGCAAGCAAAATTCCCACTGATTTTAATTGCTACAGGACAGGTCCCAAAGTCTTTTTATATAACATGTTTCTGAAATGAACAGCAATCCTGTTCTCCTCACACTGGCTCTGTGGCCACTGAACCGTCAGCCTTTAATTTGCTTCAGCTCATCTTTTATCTTCAGATTTGCACATTCATCCAGCACACTGAAATGTCCTCATTTCACTTTGTTTCCCTAAATGCAGCCAGTCATAAGCTCATAGAGTCAGACACATTCTTGTAAGAAACCCCCTACCTATGCTGCTTCTGTATTCAACTAGACACAAGGGTCAGTAGTTTTCTGCACCACCATTTCATTCTCATCTCTTGCTCTGCTTTGAGCCTGGACCAATTTTTCATTAAGGAGAGCTCAGCAGTAGAAAGAACATGTGGCAGTGAAAGCAGAGTGGCTTTTTACATTTCCTACTGCCACACAATTTTTTATTTTGAAATCTAAGCACAACATGTGGCATGCTGTTCTTCAACTCAATGAATTGGTAACTTGCTTCTCTGTATGTTGTCTCTAGCAATCATGAACTGGCAAAAGGCAATCTCTCCCAGTACTGTTCCTTCCTAGGTAGGGGTAAAAGAAGCCTTGCCTTCTAGATGAAAGATTATTCATACCCTTCTACTCAGACAGTCTCATATGGTGATTTTCTTCAGAGAATACAAAAAAACACTAAACACTGCAGTTGATTTCATTCCTCTAAGTCAGAACTGCATTAATGAAAACACTTGCCATGGCATTTCTAACCACTGCTTCACTGGCTGATCTGGGTTGCTCCCTGAAATGTTCACATGTGTGGGTTAAATGAAAGATAGAACAACAGGGACTAATTTGTCTTTGCAGACTTTTATTTTTCCCTGTGTGAGGATGGCGAATGGTACATTCTTAAATGGGGGCATTTCTTTTCAGTAATCAAGCGCCTTGTTTGCAGTCAGAGGGACTGGAGTTTGAAGAGGCTCTGCAGGTATGGCCAGATGATCAGAAGTAATTGCATTCACAAGCAATGCTGCCCATCTGCTGTGGGTGGTAATTTTCAGCTAATGAGTGGTTATGTCTTAAGACGCACTAACTTGGTCTCTTGTGATCATCTGTCCACATTCTTACTCTTGTTGGAGGTACAGTGTTGAAGGCTTAATTAAGTCCCAAGTCTCTTAAATACTAGAAAAGGAATTCTGCTTCCTTCTACAGTCTTTCCACTTCACAGCCCATGGTGCTGTAGGCAGAGAACAAAGTGCCCTTAGTGCAAGTACACCACCAGGTTATGGTAAACGGCCACGTTCAGATTCTAGAATAAGAGGGAGACACATCAAAAGATGATCTACAATGAGACGAAGCACAGAATTAATAGTATTAGGGAAATGCCAAGCTGTACCAGGCTGGGAGACAGCCCACTGGCAGAGCCTGAAAATCTTAACAGGAAGAGTCGTGATTTCAAAGCACCACTCACGTACTTTGCTTAGGCCTTCTGGAGAATCCCTGCCCAGAAGTAGATGCTGCCATGGGAACAGAAAGAAAGAGCCCTTTAATATTCTGTGCGCTATGTAGACTTGCTATCAATATGCTTTTAGGATGGCAGCGTTTCTGAGTTTAATGATTAAAGATGCAAAAGTATGGTTTGGTTTTGTGTTTCCCAATGAAAATCAGACCCTCTAGAGATTATGGATAAATGACTAGATATCCCGGAATGTAATTTGAGCAAGTTCCAGATCACTGACCAGAAGAAAATTCAACTACTGAACACAAAGACACGTTTGCAGCCATGAACAGTATCTGACAGGGTAACTAGATTATGTCAGATTTTGCTTACAGGCAACTGAAAGTAAATAAACCTGAAAAATTACTTTATAGTGTATTACTGTAGGTGGTGAAAAATACCGCTCGTGAAGAATTACGATCCAAGCCACAATTACCTTTATGTCCCTAATCTGCTTTCAAGGCTTCCTTTTTGTCTTTAAAATAAAATAAAAAAAAAAAAAACCACAACCCTACAACCTTAATATTTCTTACATGTCAGCTCAGACCCCCTTGGGTTAATACATTCCACAGTCTTGTTGTTTACTTCTCATTAAGCTAAATGTTTTATGCAAATCATCTGACATAAAGCCAGACGACCAATCTAGAAAGGCTGTAATTCCATCTGATGAGTTCATTCAACTGAAATCTGTACTTAATTTCCATAATTATACTACCCTATTCTCATAATGTGAACTGATTGCTGCAAAAACACAAAATAACTAAAATGCATTCAGATTTAAAATATGAAAATGATATGTCCCTTTGGGCACAAGAGTTATGTTTTACAAACAGTTTCTCTATTTTCTTTTTTTCTTCCATAAAATATCTCTTTATTTAAGGCTGTGCCAGCCTAATTTAAAGACTATTAAAATGATAAGAGCTATTTCTAATGCAATTTTGTCTGGATAGTGAAAAAAAAGGAAAGAGAAGAAAGGAGAAGGGGAAAATAAAATTGGGAAAAAATTACATCAGGGCATTAACTATTATATTAATGTATTATCCTCAGAAGCCTGAAGATTGCTATCTTCCTTGTCACGCAGCTTAAACTTAGAACAAACTGGCTGTGTTGTTGCTGACAGGTCTAAGTATCTTCTTAATTATAGAATCAGCCAAATTAAGTTATTACTGCACCAATCAGGCTGTAAAAGAGTGACTGAAGCTGCTTTTCACATGGCCTGAAGGAGCTGACAAAGGTCTGAGCTTTCTTTTGGGAAACTCATGCGTTTCAAAACTTATACCCAGAAGAAGAAAGGACAGCTGTGCTGCTAGCTTTGAATTGGATTTATTGTGGTTTTTGAAGGAATCTAGTCTAACAAGCAGTGATATCTATTCAGCATGCTCCATCCAACACGTTCCTCAAGTTTTCCAAAGTTTGAGCTCAACATAACTCCCCTAAAAACTAAGTCACTGAGTAACCAGAAGGCCAGGATTTTTATCTTTTTGTGTCTGTTCTATGAGCACAGATGTTGTATTGAGAACAACAGCTGAAAAAAATTGTACTTAAAAAAGTTGAGCAATACTCAGAAAACCTGGCTCAAAGGGCAGGATGTAAAAAAGGTGTTTCCAGAGGCTGAATGGCATTACCACGATGGTGTTACCAGGCCCTGTTGGTGCGCAGCCTTCACTGTTAGTGATCCCTGAACAGCCTGCAAAATGTAACTTGAGGCTGTTACCCATAGAGTAAGAGCAAATTAATCACTCTATCTTGCACATGCTGTGTAAAAAGGTACTTCGATATTCAGAAACATATGCTTCTGTTCAGTACAAAGCAACTTATTGGCTTTCTGTCTCCTGCATAGAGCAAAAATGTTTTTTCCTTGGATTACTCTGAAAGGTAGTGGCTATTTTTGGTAGAAGTCGCTGACTCCTTCTTTCAGGTTCTGCCATGTACTGCATGGTCTTCCTTCTCCAGTGTCAACTGAGGGTCCTTGAGTATATCATGATTTGTCTGTCATCTAGGATTTGTGTCACCAAGTCAATTTTTTTTACATAAGTAGACACCCTTGACTGCTAATCTCTCATTAGGAAGTGATGCTACAGCAATTCAGCTCTACTAACGATAATTGTAACACTGTGCTTTGAAACCCAGCCTCCCTCTCTGTGGGGGGAAAAAGTAGAAATTACAGCAGTTTTATTTCTATTATATTTTAATCACTCTTGTCTCAGATATTTCTTCTTCATCTAAACCTCTTTTGTGTGTGGTAGCTGGTTTTAGGATTAGCTTGAACTCCGTGTGCTCTTCATTTGCAAGGAGCTGGAAAATGTAGTTCAGTTTTTTGAAATCTTCCAGAGGCTTGAGTGTGTAGCAGACAGTTACATATGATGGATGGTGAAACCACTTTAATATGCCACACTGCTGTGAGTCTGTGCAATAATATTGCTGCAGGAATTCTATAGAATGCAGATAATTCTGCTGTTACCATGATGACCTTTCTGGGGAAAAAAAGAAAGCAGGATCACATTATAGCTTTCAAATAAAAATAAGAAGTAATCCTGTTAAATTCAAGCTCATCCAGCTAAATCACTTTAGCTTTCTCATATCCCTACTTTAAATATCCTCGGCTGCCTTTCTGGAGATGAGAAACACTCCCAGATAAACAGCATCAGCCATTGCTGTGTGTGGAGATGGATGACAGCCCATCTGTCATCCCTGCCCAATAATGTTGAAATATACAGACTTACACCGTTCTTTGGTCAGAGAGAAGTTCATAGGGCACATGCGCGTGGGAAGTGATTAAAGAACGGGGTGTACACAGTACTTCTGTGAAGTTGCCTGAGCCTCCATTTAATGATTTGTTCTAAGGAGATACGTGTAGTTTCGCAGAACTCCTTGCTGGGACACTTGCTTCAGAAGAAAGAGTGTCACTTACTTAATTGCCAGCATCACTTCCTGGAGCAACTAGTTATTCTGGAAGAATGAATTTTTGCTTATTCAATTAGTTTAATGGACTGGAAGTGTCTAAACCAGACTGCTCACTCCAGCTAACTGAAAAGCTTTCTGTACTGAACACAAAGGTTGTTCATAGCCTTATGGATTATTAAGCTTATACTTTTAAATCAGAAGTCAGAAGAAAATATTGTTCCATAAACCAAGTCCTATGAATTTTACAGCTGAGAGAAGTCCCTTTAAGAAATTAAATTGCATTTTACTTGCATGCAGGAAAGGCTAATGAAGCCAATTTGAAAAGCATGTCATTTGTTCTGAAAAGTGTCGACCATTGTAGATTCCTTCATCTATTGGAGAGAATGACCTAATTTTATGCAAGATGAGCCTAGTTCTGGATCTAGCAGTTTGGATTTGCATGCGTTGAATGAATCTACTTTTACGGGGCTTATTTGCATGAAGCAGTTTGGATGCAGTTTGGTCATAAAAAGACTCTTGTCTGTATTTCACTGGAGTTTTCCAAGTGGTAAAGCATAGTAATTACTTAATGAGGAACATACAAATATTTTTTCAATGTCTATGGCTCCCTGGAATTCACCTTGAATTGATCTCAGTATGGTACTGCAACGGCATTAACCAAATACGTATTTTGCTTGTTTCTTTCCTCCCTTCCTATTCCTGCCACTCTAAGTTACATTAAATCAAATGGATTGGTTTTATGTTACATAAAATTTCCATGTGTTGCAGTGCTGATTTGCATACCAGTCGAGCAGACTTAACAATTAATAGTATTTTTATTATTGTTATAAGTACCACCACTTTAATTTACTACATAAGTATCTCCACTTTTGTTTTTATCTTGAGTTCTCTTTTAATGAGATACCTGTGTGCCTCACGGAACTCATTGGTTTGTGCACCTGAGGAATGGAGTAAGCTCACCTCTGTGATCACTCTATTGCCATTGCAATTTTCCTTCCAGTAGCTTGTAGCTTGTTTACAGCCAGCTCCTCTGTCTGTACATGGTTCTGCAGGCTGTAACACAGGCACACTCAAGATTGTGTTGCTAGTACAACTTCTCAGTATATTGATACAAAATCTAGCAAATAAAGCATTGCAGCTGCGGGTGGCTGTAGGTGGAAATACCTTTTCCTTATTCAGCCAATTTACAAAGTGCCTAGTTAAAGTAATATCCAACAATTAATAATGGAAAATGTGGATCATGAGGCTTAGCTGCAGATCTTCTAAATATCAAACCCTGGAAGCAGAGAGAGTTGAATAATCATTGAGAAGATGACTCAGAGAAGGATTTTCAGAGTGAATGTTCACTGCCTTCAAGACAGGACTTCCCTAAGCAGAGCCTTCCCACTGAGGATGCCTTGAGCTATTCTCAGCTCAGTGTTAACCTACGATGATAAAAGAGCCAAAATCAATTGGCTTACAGAGATATGTGAGCAAGTCACTTAGTTTTCTTGGCCCCAATTCAGCAAAGCAGTTAAGCATGTGCTTCTGCCTCATTAGAGTCCAATGGTGCTTTAAACCCATCCCTGAAAAGGGAGTTTTAATGTTGCTTGCATCAGGTGGAATGACAATTGGATGAAATAAGCAACTAAAGAGAGACTTGGGGGATAGCAGGGAAACACTATATAGAGACAAAATGTTTGGTATGAAAACAAGTATTTACGAACATGTGCAAATATTATTGCATTGTACCTGAAGCACCTCTGGTAACAGCTTAATGTTTCTACAGGCTAAAGGGAAATTCAATAGGAGAATCTTCCCTTTGCTGGAAGATCTTTCTGTGAGAAGTGGGTTAGGGTGCAGAAGGAGGGGGAAAGAAGAGCTGCCTCTGGAGAAAGGAAAGGAATTAAATTGAGGGGTGTGGGTGGAAATCTGCCATGTAGGCTCACACCAGTTTTACAGATCCTCAGATTAATTGAAGTGATTTGGGGAAGATTAAACTATTGAAAAGCTTTATTCATTCTTGGTCTGAAAGTTTTCATTGAAAATACTGGATGAGTAATTGGAGTTCATGTACTGGCTACTAATTGAATGGCTAATCAAAGTCTATTACTTCAGCTCCTCCTAATAAAAAATATGTTCTGGACTGTGATTCAACTCGAATTATCTACCATGTCCGTATATTCAGCCCTCCTAATCTTCAGAGAAACAATTGTGCAGAGCAAATATTGACACATCATGTACATGTTAAGTTGCCATCTCCATTGCTCTGTTTTTTTGCAATCCATTTAAATAAACTTGATTTTAATTTTTCTTTAAACCTCATATGATAATCCATGCATATTTACTTTACAAAGAAGCTGTCTAATTAGTAGACTTCTAATTAAGTTTGTATACAAAATGGTTGTATTAGGTCAGCATTTTAAGCAGTAGGGTCTTTGGAGCTCCCAGAATTGCTTGTGGCCCTGAGTGGCATCCCCATTTGCATGAAGCAAACAGTGTTTTAAATACCTGACTAAGTTCATGTGCTTTTGCCTAACAGATTTAATAACAAATCTTATACTGCTGTTACAAGTTTAGTCTGAAGAAGTGTGATGAAGTTGAGCTGCCCAAGTTCCTTGGGGTAGTTATGAGACGTCCAGGTCATCACTGGGGTCTCAATCTGAATGTAAATTAACTGACAAAACTAACCCTATGCACATGATTTTCCACATGATTTTAGTAATTATCTTGTTTTTATACTGCTATTACAGTGCAGAGTGGTACCCTGAGCTGTATGTTTGCTCAGTAGAGCATAGCACCAAGTGGATGTGTTAGATTAGGTTGTGAAAATGCACTGTTGACATATTCTTGTGGTATTCTTCTTCCTGTGTTCATACCTAATCCTGCCTATTCAACCTGAAATACCTTGCTAGCAGTTTCCTGGTGTCAGAACTTCTCCCCCTTTCTTCACTTGATGCCCCCACTCTTGCATGAATGAGACGCTGAACAGTTATTCCTTCTCCTTCCTTTCAAAATTTTGTACATTTCTGTCAAATCCCACCAACTGATTATTTTCCTAGGTTGGATAGTCCCAATTTTCTCTATTATTGCTTTTATGGACAGTTATTGCACGGCCTAGTTTCCATTTTCTGAATTTTTCCACTTCTGATATATTCCTTCTGACATGAGAGAACCAGCTCTCTGCATAACATTCAGGGTTGGTCTACAATGACTGTATGGTGCAGATGATTGTGTCCTCCCTTTTCTCTGGGCCTGAGATGTTCAGATCTCTTAGATATTCACTTCAAGGGCTTTTAGGTTGGCTTTATAAGAGTTTGGTTTTGTTAATAATCTCTTTTGCTTCTTCCTTTTTCTTTTTTTCTTTAACTTTTATAGGCATCTCAAGACTATTCCAGAAATACAGTTATGTCTCTTCAAACAATTTGTCTGTATGCTTTTCGTGTTGTGTAGGCTGAAACAATTGTATCAACAGGAAGCATAAAATAATCACTTGTCCACCATTCAGCAAATCCAGCAATTCATCTCTTTTTGAATTGCTAAGGAACACAGTTACTTGGAACTCAGCTGTATCTGGGGGGCTTTTCTTATTATTATTGCTCACTGAAGGGCAAAAAAATAATGAAAATATAAAATTTGAAACTTATTTTGTTATCAACCTCAGTCTTGGATCTCCTTCTTCCACTAGTCAGTCCTTGTCATGAATGCAGTCCAGTGCCATCTAAATTTCAGCTCATCTATATTTGCAGCCCCATCAAAGCAGATGCACTGGGGGAACATCCACCTTCATTTTAATTGGTAGTTTCTGGATATTTGGCTGCCAGTACAGCTGACAGTTGTGCCCCAAAAGGTAAAACAAAATTGTATTACCCACTCTTCTGGAGTACCCTCCAGATTATCTCTGTTATGGTTCTCAGTGATGCTTCATTCACTTTTTGTGAAAGAATGTTCACCGGTGAGACTGTAATGAGCAGATTATTAGAAGCCAGAAATAGTCTACTTTGATTCTTTGGAGGGATGACAAGCTCCCTGCATAATCGGCATGACTTGAGCAATCAACCTCAGCAGGAGCTTATTTTCTAGCTCCAGTCCATTTATAATCCATACAATATTTCATTGTACTTTCACTAAAGACATATGTTCACTCTTTTATATATATTTCATATGGACTTTATATCATGGCTTCTTAGATGAGAGTTAATGTGAGATCATGCATACATCACTCACATACAAATAAATTATACATGTTCTATTAATTCTCCTTTTTCTTCATCACCTATCATGTATGAACCAAGATGTCAAGAACATATATTAAATTATGGCCTTCAGTGCTGCTTATTATATTCTGAGTTTTTTGATACATTACTTATTTCTGTTTATTGGACTAAAATGAAGTTTAAAATTGGAAAATAAGTTTTCATATTTTTTCTACTTAGGAAGAAAAGTCAAACAGAATGAGCTGATTACTTCATCAATGGATACACAGATTTAGTATTAGCTTGTAGGAGAGACACAGTGATTGGAATGAGCAGTGATTTTGGGTAGTAGCATACATTTATGATGGATTATAAAATACTGTGATTTACTATTTAATGCAGGGGGAAGAACTGTAGCATCCTGAAGGTTTGGTTCAGGGAGGGAATGAAATATTCACACAATATTCAGCACACAAGTGGCCCGTGTTATTCTAATAAAAGTCCTCGTAAGTTGTAAGTCAGGCACCAGTCTTAGTTGTAAGTAAGCCTTTGTAGTAACCGTGGTATCATTGACTCATTATAATAGCAGCCACTGGAGTAAGGACAATCAGGACTTACAGATACTGAAGTGAATCCCAAGTGAATCATCTGTGGAATGACTGGGTAATTAAGTACCTGCTTTTCTGAACATCACCTTCTAGAGGACTTGGAAACAATAGAAGGACTTGCTGCAAAAAGATGAAGAGCAGAAAGAGCTTGGAGTTGTGATGAGCAGCCTGTAGTAGTTCTCCCTGTAAGCAAAAGTGAGAATCTTGTATTTTACAGTGCTTAGGTAAAAAAACCCTTGTGGTAGATATCCATAGATTCCAGGTCAGCATTTCCTCTCAATGTGATACTCTCATACCAGTAATTGTAGCCATTTATGAAATGTGACGAGCACAGAACCACTGTCTTTTCCCCATAAATGCAATTCAGGATATTAATTAGAATTAATCAGTGAAGTGCAGCTACAGAACAAAATATGTATCTTCTCAGTGGGTGTTTTGGGTTTCGGATCAAGAACAATGAGGAGAATGGCATGATTTTGATGCCTGACTACGTACTGGACTGAAGGCTGGTAGAATACTTTTCATTTTTCACTCCCACCATCCCTCTTAAATACTTATTTCAGTTCTGAAAAGAACTTTCATCAAGATTGAGTTCAGTCCTTTTTCAGACTTCATTTCGTATGAATCTTCCACCAAGCAATTTTAGACAAAATAGTCAACCTAAGAGTAATTTTAACAGAAGGTGCATTTGTATCTGTCAGTGTTCATTCCAGAAACCTTGATCTAAATGTTAGATTTTGGGAAACACAAATATACAACAAATTCTATGTATGCAGCTGAAACAATTTATATTCTTAATACTGAATATTTCTAAATGAGCACCCAGCCAATACCTATTCAAGTAAATTTATTGGGACTGAAATAATGTCAGAAACTTATGAGTTGTTCATGTACAATTCAGCAGAAAGAGAGAGGTGAAATAACTCACCATTGTAGCTTGAGTTTTCTGTACCAAGACATTTTCTCTTGCTCCCTCACTTTCCCTCTATCTTGTCTCTGTCTCCCAGTCTCTGTGTTAGTAGCAAAAGGATTAATTCTTTCTGGAGAGATTTTCTCAGTGCAAGGGTGTTGAATATGTGTGATAATATGCTGAGACATTACTAATAAGGAACCAAGCTGACTCCTTAGATCTGATTCTATAGTGTTGCGATCAATTTGTGTTGTGTGGCTGCTGTAGAATAGCTCATTTTTACCCTCTCCCTCTAGACACGAGTTGGATTGTGATTGGAGGGGAAATCCAACTCAGAAGGGGTTCTCTCCAGTGAGATACTTCAGTGAATGTTTGCCGCTTTCGACACTAATTGTGACTTAGAGAAACAGGACTGTGGTTCAGAGGACTATGGTGGTCAGACCTCTCCTTCAGCCCAGATGGGCTCCAGGTAACATGCAGCCAGCAGGGTGCACACAGATTTAAACCCAGCCATCGGTCAGGGAATTTCAAAGATGACTTAAAGCCACCTTTACCCACCACCTCCTGTGCTGCAGTGTCTTTTTCTCAGCAACAGCTGAGGATCATGTTTCTTCACAAGTTACTTTCAGTAAGAGACACTTTGATCTAAATTGATTGCCCTCCGTTCCCAACGCAGTCCTTGAAATAAAGGCCATCCTCACGCGTTCATTCTTGGTTGGGAGCACCCTCACAAGACCTAAGAGCACTCACCTCCTGCTCACCTGCTCTGTGGCACGGCACTGTGGGTCTAATCCAATTGTTTTTGGGAATAAGCTCATACAAGAGTTACATAAATAGGAAAAAATACATTTCTAAGATGGGTTAAAATGCTGTAATGTAAAATGCATTTCCTTTCTGCAATGCCACTCAATAAGAAAACAGTCTTCCAACATATTCCATTGTACTGGCTGCAGTACAATGCAGTCCTATACACTGAAGTCCTCATGCACCTACATCCTTTTCCCTGACCTCATTATCTGGCTGGCAGCACTCTAGAATCAAATTTTCAGCCTTATAGAAATGGACTGTACTTCTTAGAGTGAGCAATCCTTTCCAGTAGAATTGTTGAACACCTTTACTTTCTCTTTTGTGCATCAGTAGCTGTGATCAGTCTATTCATATCGGTTCATCCAATGACCCTAATTTTAAAAGGCCCATCTCCTTGTCAGCAGATGTTATTCCCCTTAAATACTCAAGTCTTTTAAAATAATAACTTTGTCAATAAGGACCAGAAAATAAACTGGTTTCAAATGCAACACGGAATCTAGTGCCTTTATTCCAAGCTGCAGGGTAAGGTCAATTGCAGACGAGTGGATTAGTCACAACATGGTACAAGCAAACCTACATATTTTCTTAAACTTCTGTAAAAAACATGTATAAATAAATTTTTAAATACTTTGCATTTTCCCCAAATGACAAAGGTAAATCTCATTCAGCCCTGATCTCATTTTTGGATGTTCTACTTCCCTTATTCGTTGGTACAAACAGAAAATCTATTGTGTTGTCTCCCTTTTGAAGGAAGCAAGCTGAAAGAAAGGAATGAATGGGACCTGAGAGTCTCCCGTTGGACTCAAGTGTCTAAGAGCAAGACTGGAATAGCCTTTGCAGGAAGAACTCCTCTTGTGTCTCCTAACTTTAGCTCTGCCACTCTGCTATAAAGAGAGCATCTGAGAACAGTTAACATTTAACACAGCAAAAGGAGTAGAAGTCAGCTTATTATAGCAGACAAGAAAATCTTTAATAGGAAAACAAGACTTTTCTGAGAGAGGAAGGTTGCAGAAGACCTTAGATATGGTCTAAAAGTGAAAAAAATAAGAGAAAACATTTTATGTTTATGTCAAAACAGGTGTTTTCATTTAGAAGTTTTTTGTTGGAACAATATGGCATGATGGCACTAAACCATCACACTTGTTACATACCTCCACTTTCAAACACAGATATTGCAGATATTTTAAAAGCATGTGGAAGGTAACAGCCTAGGACACTGACATACCACAAAAAGTCATGAGGAAAATTTACTTGTTTTTAACCCATTTGAAGAGGGCACAGTATAATATCAAGAAAACAAGTGCCAATCCTAGTGTAGGATGATTGTCTTTCTTCTGTTTCTTAACTGATCTATTGAAGAACAAGATGCAACCAAAATATTCAGGTATAACCACAGAGTTTTTGGCTGCTAGAGCAGTGTACAGTACCAAAAGGAACCTGTGTTTTCAACCTTTGGAAAAAAGATGGTTGGCTGGATGAAAAAGACCTTGCAGGTCAGATCTGACCCATGACTGCACCTGGCCCATACTGATGCAAATCTTCCATCTCTGGTATGAAAGATCATGGATTTCTCCCATGCTGCTTTGGCTTAGGAGTGTTTTACTGAAATATATTCTGTAAAGACACATCCAGACTGAAGCTGAAAAAAATATATTTTAATTTTTTGCGCCTCTATTCCATTCTCTTATCTTCCTGTCTTTTGCTCCACCAGATTAAAAAATTACAGGACATGGCATTTTTATCTTCTTTTTTGTCCTCAAGACACCTTTTTTTCTTTTTTATGATAAGCTAAATGGAGTGAGCTCTTAAGCACCTTATTGTACAACATCTATTTGAATGCAAGAATTTCTCTATTGGACTCTTGATTGTTCAGTGAGGAGATAAAAATCACATTTCTGTTTCTACTCACATTGCCTCTGTTTATATAAAGATTTCATTAGTTCTTTCTGGCACAGCATCATCCTGGAAACTCATCCTTTCACCTCCATATCCACTCTGAGCTGCAAATCTTTTCAGAGTAATTTCTTTCCAGGCTATAAATCCTTTGTTTGATAGGTGTGGGCAGCATTCCTTGTGTTTAGCTATGCCCAGTTGCATTTGACTGTGTCTAAGTGTCCTTCACTTGAATTCCCCCAATTTACCAAGCAGTTCTGTTCAGGTTTCTCACCAATTTTTCCCTTAAGCAACAGCTACAGGAGCCACCAATTTTCTCACTTGTGGTTTTATATTAAATTCTGCGTCACTGATGAAAGGACTGAATTCTAGTAGGCAGTGATGCACTAAAATTTTATTTTTCCACAACAACTTTCCCTGAAAATACGTTTGTAAAATCTGCCAGATGGCTGGTTATTAATCCACTAAATGTTTATCTTAAGAAGGTGAAATATCAAATTTAAACAGAATATTGTGCATTACAAGACTCTAACATGACAGTGGTAGGAATTTAAGTGTTTTTCTTGGATAAACCGCACTTATAATTTTACCAGGATATGAAATTAGGTTAATCTGTCAAAAAGTTTCTTCCATAGAGCCATGGTGACTCATAGTCCCTTTTAATCCTTTGTCAGATGAGTTCCTTTCAGATTTTTCATAAAGATAACAAGCCTTTGCTGAGCCATTTGACTTGGTCTTCCTGAACACTAGCTCAATATCTGCACTTTTACACATTTTCAAAATTTTTCAGTGGTTTCCTTGAGAAGTGCAGGTACTTCCTGAGCCTCTATGCATTGAACTCTTGAAAGATATCCATTCTTTCTGATCTTGGTTATTCTGATAGACACTGTTGAACATTTTCTTGGAAAGTATTTAGTAATCTAGAGAGCACTTCCATCTTTCTTTCACTACAATGTAGAAAACTTATAAAAATTGAATGTAGGTAGAAAACCAGTCACTTGCTGTTGAACCCTGCTTGCACTTGTGGGTTTTGCTTTCTTTCCTTTTTCCCTGACCAACTAAAATGCAAATATAAGAATTTGTTTTGCTGAAAGAACCTTTCTGTCTCTCCGGCTTCCTGCTTGTAAAATTCCACAACACTTGGTTTAGAAGGACTTTTTGGGTATGCTAATTTCAGTATATACGTACCGTTTGACCTGAAGTCAGCTGGGCACTGGGAATTTAAAAGAGAAGCCACAGGAACAAAAGAAAGGAGAAAAAAAATCTCCTTTGAAAAGCATAGAGTTCTTTTCCTGGTTTTCCCTGGATACATTTAATAAGAAGAAAAAGCTGCTTGCAGTGACACCTAATTGCTTTTGTTCCTGTATATTCCCTCTGCAAAACATTACAAGTTGCAGATCTTTTTTTTTTTTTCTGGATTTGAGGACAGTTGTGAATCACTTTTGACTGGAAAAAAAGACAAAAGATCACAGCCCACCCCATGCAAACAAAAATATTCATGTATTTTATGTGTTTCCTGGCATAGTGTTTTTTTAATATTTCTGGACATACACTTATTTCATACATCATTTTACCTCCATCAACTGTAGGATTTGCACCACTGGGTCAAAAAATGCCCCATATTGGATGGTCACCCTTCAGGTGACAAGATGTTGTAGAAGACAGACATGCCAGGTGCAATAGTAATCTCATTTGAGCAAACTGATAAGCAAATACTCACAGTTCCACTGATAACAAGCTGCATTTCTTCCTAAGCTTGAATATGATCCTGTTATTAAAGTCTTCTTTACACCCCAATCTACATGACAATATTTTCAAGCTTTACTATTGGTCTAGAATTGAAAAGCAATCAATGTTTATTTTCTCATTGTCCTACTTATTTTTAGTTTGATCTCATTTATTTAACATTAAAATTGAATCTTCCCAAAGCAACTGCTCCATAAACCAAAGTGATAGCACTTAACACTGCTCCAGCACATATGTCTGTCACTCAAATAGACAGCCGTCTGTAAACACATATAAGCAACTGCATTCTTCCATCAGAAACCTTGCTGCTCCCAAGTCAAAACAGAAACATGGGTAGAATATAATTGTTTTGAGAATTTGTTACACAGTTTCTGTGCTGCGATACTGGCCTAATTTCACTGGGGAAGAATAGAAGTTTTATGGAGCTGCGAAAACCAGTGTTCAAAAATTACTTATAATTTATATGTGCCAAATGGTACTTCTGGCACCTTAATTATTCCTTGTTTCATTATCCCTGGATTCATGATAGCAGAATGATTCATAGCTTTCACTTTTACTCACTCTAAGATAATACAGGGAGACGCAAAGCAGCTGCTGTTTGCAGCAATATCTGTCATGGGGGAGACTCCTGAGTGTGTCTCCTGGGGGGGTCCTTTGAAGAAGGTCTGTGTGATGTGCTGGTCTCTTTGGGGAGCTGTGGAATACTTGGAAGTTAGCTTAATGATGCTCACTATTTTGTGGGAATGAACCACCTCATATTCAGCAGCTATAATGGTATATTTGTAACGATGTCATGCTGCAACACTTCCCAGAAAATGGCAAAAGGCAATGCATACAGGAACACTCTGCCAGAGCCAAGCAAGCAAAACACACAAAAACACACAGGACCATCACTTGTACCAGCCATTGCTTTTTTTCCTTGTGGTGAGTGAGCATCATCCATGCAGGCTCTGCTTTCCCCTCTAGCTTGTAATCACATTCTGCATGGAGCGACTCTCTACAATCTACATATTTGGGAGGGGAGGGATGCAGCCAATGGAATTACAAATTAATCAGCCTCGTGTGATCTCTGTCCCATTTTTCTGACACATCAGTGCTTTATGAGTCAAGCTGCAAGGTCTGATTTTAAAAACCAGAGCCTGTGGTAGACACAACCATGTGCAGAGCAGGAATGGGAGCAAGCGATGGGATGCACCTCATGGTGCTGAGGTACTTGCATCAAGCCTTCTTGGAAGTCAGAAATTTAAAAATGCCTTGGTCCAGGAACTCTGAAGGTAGTTCGTTAGGCTGGAATGATTGTGCTTTGGAAAAAAAAAAGTGTTCATTTTGAAATTCAGAGTTAGTGAACAACTTTGTCCACCAGATTCTGTTGTGGTTCAACAAGATGTGTTAGGTATTCTTCAGGAACAGTCAAGTGTGGTTCTTGAGATCATCACAGCCTTGTCCAGCCTCTGCATGTATTATATTAGTCTGCTGTGATGCTTTTTAGGTAGATGAGTGAGGGTCTTCTGGAGGCTGATAAAATTTCCGTGGCACTTTATAAAAAATTCCACTCATGGCTGTCATAACTCAGCTCAATTTAAACTGAATAACACCTAAGTACAGAGAGAGTGACATGGTGTACTTAACCAGATCTGGCATCACATGATGGCGTTTGTAATGAATGCCTCTTTTCCTTCAACGCTCACTCCAAAATTCTTTCCTTCTCTAAACATTCTTTTTATTTGGAAAATTGAGTTGAAATGTCAGCACTTCATGCTGCCACGCTTCAGTTTCTGATGGATTCATTTCTTCTGTGATTCTCTGTGTTTCTTTTCATTCGTTCTATATAAGAAAAAGGTAGTAACTAAGTTAGATTTCCAGGTTTAACATCCTGTGTGTAATTCATATTTTGAAGGACTTAATGTAGTGCTTAATCATAATAACTCTTCGGGCTGTTTGAAAAGCTTCTCTCACACAGCTTTTTAGGATTGTTTTCTTTGGTGGCTGTTGGGATTTCTTTGAAAATTATTATTATTATTATCATTATTTTTAAAAAGCATGTTAGCAAAACATACTAATTTTTGCTGAATACTTTCTTGTTAATAAAACACATGCCCTCTTTTAAAAAGAAGCCCCAAACCTGATTATAGTAATGAGAAACAAGAAAAAAATAATTTTTGAAAAAGAAGTTCTTAAGTGCCTTACAGCAGAGGCATAGCTATGCAGTCTAATTTCAATAATGGTCCTTGAAAACATGCAATGAAAGGTGCCCTAAGAAGGCAAATAATAAAGAAGCTGCAATTTGCAAGGCTATATTGACACCAAGTATCAATCACTGTGTGAAGAGTTGAGACCTCAGTAAAACAAGATGAAATCCAGTCCTTATGCATTTCTTTGTACTTTTTTAGTTATGTCCAGATTCTAGCATTTATTTTTCAATAGCATCTTGTGCATGTCTTGGGGTGTATTGACAATATAATTCTTTTGCAATCTGAAATTATCCAGGCTTTCTTCTATCCACAATTTAGTTTCATGTTGCAGTTGTAGGAGACATTGATTCCATGTGTTTTACATAACAATATTTTTCAGCCTGTATTCAAAATTCTCCCGTTGTTAATCAATAAGTAATAGCAAGGACATGGCCTACTAGGTATTCCTCAAGTTCATTTAGTAGTCGTAAGTGATTCTTCCCTCCATTTTCATTAATTCATGTAAAACCTGAAAATTTTAGACATAATGGGTAGAAGACAATATTTTTCTCATTTGCTTTTGTCCTGTCACATAGAAATGATTTGTTTGTAGTTGATCAGTTCAATTTCTAACAAAATAAAAAATATTGATCACATTATGCATTTCCCTTTTATGCAGAAGGACAATTTAGATGGCAGAAATCCCCAAGACTGTGTAGTATGGATGTGTGACCTGGTGAAGAAGATAAAAATACAAACCAGACTCTTCCTGGAGTCTGAGGTGAATCCGAAAGAACAGGTTTTAAACTGCTCAGAGTTCATGCAAGTATTCATTCCCTTACAATCTTCTATTTCCTCCTTCTGTGAAGGGCAATGGACCTATTTTTGGGAGCTGCTTAGCACTTGCAACTTTCTCTGTATTCCCTGGGTTTTGAAGCTGAAAGGTGAAGTTCATCTCTACACTGAAAGCAAGATCTTTTGTCATCCTATTTAATGGGTCTCCCATATAAGGGAAAAAAAAAAGTAAAAAAAGTGTCAGATTAACTTTTTAGTAATGTGTTTTCTAAAAGCAGAAATACCACAAGGAAATCTGCTTCTTGTTATTAAGATGGAAAGCCACAATTTAAAAACCGTCTAATGATCTTTCCAGCCAACCTAAGTATCCCAAGATATCTGCCTAGTTTATACACAATCTAAGCTTTTATAAACAGTAATTATTAAGATTTTATTTATCTAATACCATTTCCTCCCATACCACTTTGCAGAGATAGAATACAAGACCCCCTTGCTAATAAATTTACTGCCAAAATGAGGAGCTACAATAACAAGGTTGGGTGCAGCTTGTTGATGAGATGTACCAGGAATTTCTCCCATTGAACGACATTTTGCATGGACCTTTTTAAGGCTATGCCAGTTACAGGAATTACACTTTTCCTCAGTTCCCTGGATAGATTCAGGTCTGAATAACCCATAATATATAGATGCTCCTGCCAAGTGGATCCTCTCTTCCCCTGAAATTCATCCTTCATTAGGCTGAGTGCTGTTGCTATACCCTGCAACCAAGTAAACTGACACACAGCCAACTTGTCATGATTTTTTAAATTATTATTATTCTCTTTTTGTGTTGGCTGAGCCCTACAGTCCTCACTCCCATCAGTAGCCTTGCTTCTTGTAGCCAGAAGCAGTGTCAGGCATTTCACTGCTCCAGCAGAAAAATGCTGGAGAATTTGACTTGACTAAAAACTGACGCTGTCTATGTTCTTTTCTACGCAAGCAGAACACAAAGATGTGTCAATTTCACTTGCTGCTTTAATTACTTAAAATTTCATTTAGACAATTTTAAAAGGTGCAAAAATGTAATCAAGAGCTGCCAACCCATACTAAATTATTCAGATTCTCGACTGGAAGGGGGATGTGAAAAAATAAGATTGGTTAATGTCTCTAGTTTGTGTTGTCTTGCTGTGGCAATTATACTTTCAAATATGATGTGCCTGGATACACAAGGACTATGTGCATAACTGGTTGATTAGAGAAGCTGTGAATGAGCTACCTGTGCTGTGCTAATTAGAGACAGACAGAAGGTTCCAGAATGGCCCCAGGCTGGGGTTCGCATGGTACATGCCTGCGGCTGAGGGTTGAGCCATGTGCCTTCTGGGGCAAGTCAGCTCTGACAGATTTGCATGTATTTTTATTCACTTATGCTAAGGAGCTTGTGACAGGAAGGAAGGTTTTGCTGGTAACAAACCAGTTGTATCTCTTGAGACAATTTAAAAAATTTTATTTCATGACTTATCATGAAGGGATGGGCTCTGCCTTGAATCTCATTCCCTCTTGTCCTACAAGCAAACGTACCAAAAACACCAAAAGGGCTTTTCAAATTCTGGAGTTAGGTCTGATTAGAAGAGAGCCTAGAATCACAAACTTCTGAAAAGAGAAAAAATTTCTAAGTGAGACAGAGTAGCAATGTAAAGAACTCATCCCCCTACATACGTATCTTGTGGCTTTGCAATAGCTGGTTTGCTCTCAGCACAGCAACCTCAAGTAGCTTCCTGAGCTGCTACAATTTCAATATTATTCTCTTTCATATCTTGGGAATTTTTGTCCTTTCCACTGTATCTAAAGGTTGTTTTAAGTCCTGGCTAAATATCACAGATACATCCCTCTCAATCTTTGTGAGAATGTGAAACTCAAATACACACTCTCACATTGTGTCTTCCAGGATGCATTGCAAGGAGCAAACCCATGTGCTTCTGTTCATTTAATCAACACATAAGGACAGGGTTTCTTGGATGCTGAGGGGACATAAACACCCAGCTCCTCTGCAGTAATTTACCTATTTAACACCACTGATACAGCTCAGGCTGTTTCCGTTTAATCTGTTCATAATTGTTCCCCAGAATGTTCCTCCAAATAAATGCCTTGTACTGAAGAGAGGTAACACCTGATTATTTGGCTCTATTTATATATGAAGGGCCAAAATCAGCTGTTTTGCAGGGGACTACAATTCTGGAGATGTCACTACAGGTCCATTCACTGTCACAAAAAGAAAATGTAGCCTCTCATCTCTTTCCTTAGAAAGAAATCACACCCTGGCTTTTTCTCCTCCTTGATGGATTTATTTCCTTTCTTGACATGTCCTGGCAGCTAAGAAGCAGGATATAGTTAAAATGAATACAAATGGATTTACATGTTGAGGCTTCTGGACACAGATGGACTCTGGTTTTCCACCCTGCTTTTCAAGCTGCCGAAGGGACTGTTCTGGTTTGTGTTACCACTTTGAACATCCATCCTGGAGGCAGCAGTCACAGACGGGCTGATGTCCCACCCTTTCAGCTGCCTTGGTTCTGCCAGAAAGTTGGGGCTTCTCCCTTATCATTATTGTTAATGTCTGTTTGGGGGGATTTAGGATATAATTTTACACTGTGTTTTTCCCTTCTCTCAAACTGTCAGGGAACCTTTTGATAGAAATGGAAGATTAATTTCCACTTGAGAAGTTGCTTTGAAATAGACAATATACTGCAATTTGATTTTTGGGATACTGTCTTTCCTACATACTGAATCCATGTCTCTTCAGCGATTTTGATAGTAAAAAACAATGGGTAGTATAGTTTAACCATCTCCCTCTCCCCCTCCCAAATATTTTTTAAAGTTAGAAAATAGCCTAAGGATTTTGTTCTTCCTACCCACCATTTAGAATAATTTTCATCAAATCTTTTACAGGCTGGACATTATCTTGTCTTAGCATCACTTACCAAGATATAAACCACTGGGGGGTTAATAGTGTAGAGGAACGTCTTGCCTACCAGAGCTCATGGACAGACCAGTGAAATTACTCAGTTATATTCTCCATAAAAAGAAATTTTCATGCATTACTCCCAGCACATTGAGACATGAATGTGTCTTACTGTCTACGTCTTAAGGTGTCCTTGAGAAAGCTTCCTATGACAAGAATGATTTGTTCTCTGAGCTTCAAAAATTCACAACCAGGTAAAAAGACAGAAGCAATGACAACAACGAATTCATACTTGGTACTGAGACAGCAGATACAGCAAATGAGACTTGTATTTTCACGGATGCACTATTTTCAAGTAGGTAAAGCTGAGAATTCAGAAATGGAGAGTTGCCCTTCAGATATGACTCTGTTTTTCTTAGCCCTTAGTACTTCAATACCTACCCCTAGTTTCTCTGCCAGATGGCAGCAGTAGGACTTGTGTATTTTAAAGGTGAACTTGTAATTGGGTCCTTCACAAGACTCCTTAGGAGTACTTGATGATATGTACATAAGTGGAATTTTTACTGGCATTTCTTAGACTGCAGCTGGTTCTAACTAATTTAAAAGACCCAAAAGCACTGTGATGGTTCCTGGCACTTCCCTTTCCTTGCACCATCAGTGAGGATTTTTAAGGTGGCTTTTTATGTATAGGAGAAACAGAAGTGATGGGGAAAGCAAGAAGATTTCAAATTCTGCATGATGTAAAATCATTGTGGATTGTGAGAGCAATAGAACAGGGTGTCCTGAGATCAGAGCTGGCTTTTAGGCATGCAGAAATGAGGATATATTGTAGTATGCATATCCAAAGTGAGACAAATAAAAGGGCAGATGAAATACTTGGCTGAATCATGGGGAAATTCTGCAGTATGCATGACTGTCATTGCACAGCGGGTGGCCAGCCCTCAATCAAAGCAGTCGGTTCCAGTCAATGCATGGGACAGGATATGATGGCACTTGAAAACAGAGGAACATGAGAGTAAAGCATTGACATAGTTGCTTTCAGCTTTAAAAGAATGAGTTATGAAGACTAAGTTTAAAACCTTAACCTCAGAAAAAAAACTTGAATAAGGGAATCTAATTAAAGAGCTCAAACTCTATAATGGTAGAGCTAATGTCAGCATTATTCATAACTCAATGCAGAAAATCTGACAAAAGAGCACAAATGGAATTTAAATTGAAATAAGGACACAAGGGAGCATCTTTTCTGTCTGAAAGTAATAAATGTTTGGAGCGAACTACCTGGCAAGGTTTAGGAGGTGATGACACCAAGGGCATTTTCAAGAAGCACCTAAATTTTGCTCTGTGGAAACAAGGTATTAATATGGATGAGCTCAGATAAGCCAAATAACCAGTTCTCATTCTCATATGTTTGCTGCCAGCACCAGCAGCTGCCCAATCTCCAACGAGCAGGAGGTTGGCAATGTTGAGTGGTGTCCTCTGTCTGCTCATGGCGCGAGCAAAACCCTATGATGGATAAACACGTGTTTACCTTGGGTTCGTGTTTGATGTCTTCTTTGCTGAAATCTTTATGAAAATGCTTTTCTCCTTGGGGATATACTGTTTTCCTGTCCATATACACACCCTTGAAATATTTTACGGCCAACGAAAAAAATGGTTAATTTCTTACACTTGCCACAGAACTGAAAAAAGCCATTTGTTGCTATTTGTTCATAAAATGTAATAAAAATGAAGAAAGAAAGGGAAGGAGAATTGTTTGGAGTCAGCCTTACTAAAGGACATTTTAAAGATCAGTTTTTACCTTTTGCTGGCCCTGACTAATACCTTTTTTCACACATTAGAGTTCATCACTGATCCAGATAAAATGCTGCTTGTATTGGCACTTGGGCTCTCTCTTGAAATGCACACCTCTGTCATGGTTTAGTATTTCCCTGCAGTGGGTTGATGAATCCTCTTTGGATTTTGGCTTTTTTTTTTTTTCCCTCCCAAACTCAGTCCATTGCTAAAATTTGATGAGTGTCACAGAGGAGTTTAATTCCATATACTGACATGATAGTAGTTGTTTTGGCAGCACTTTGAAGATTCAGTACAAACACAGGTGTTCTGAAGGAATTGCAGAGTTTCATTTTTATCCATATATGCAATGGAAATTAAAAATGTTTAATCGACTCTCACTAGTCATTATGATTTTCCAAGAGAAGAGGACTGTATGGACCACAAGTAGATCTCCATTGTATTTTAAGGTGCACATTGTTATACCTTGAGAACATATTTCTGCTGATTCTTATGGCTGTTTCTGGATATGGAGCCTGAATGGTGTTCACTGAAAGTGTAAACCTATCTCATTATGCAAATTTCGATAGAAATGTTCCCCAAAGCCAGCTGTTACTGATGTGAAGCAATGCTATCTACTTATTAGCCCAATGGAGCATGAAACAGGTTTTGGGGGTTCCATTCTTGATTTTGCCACTTGGACTTAACTGTGGATTATTTGTGGATTTAGGGACAAATGTCAAAGCCTGATTAAGTCAATGGATGTCTTTTCAATCTATTTCAGTAGCTGCTGAGAATGTGACCTGTTTCCATTTGGATGACTAGAACTTTTTTTACACAGACTCAGATTAATCAAATTTTTCTGTAAACTTTTTCTGGATTTCATGCAGAATTTAGTGCCTCGAATTTCTCACTTTTTTTTTTTTTTTCCCAAGCACCCTTGCATGCTTCATTAAATATCTGTCAGTCTAGAGAAAGCTTCATTAAGTATCTGTCAGTCTAGAGAAAGTTTCACGAGAATCACCAAAATGATTATTTTGGGGGAAATCGGACATTTACAGTAGTTTGGTTTTCTCAGTTTTCTCATCATTGCATGCATCTGTGTGTGTATCAACATTATTTGTTTCAAATAGGCCAATTCTGAACCTATTTTCAAGTCCAGACTCATCTGACATCCCCACTGTTTGCACCAACCGTGGAGCAACGCACGCACTTTATGACTGAACCGCAGCTGGACTAACAGGCTGTGGCAAAGCAGCAAGGTCTTTTCCTGAGCTCTTTCTTAACCTTCTAATATAGAAACAGCCAGGAATCTGCAGATCCCAAATATTCGATCTCGCACAACTCCTGCCAAAAATTATGGTAGATTTTAATTGGGTACTCAAGAAGCTTTATTTAATTGCGTGTCATGTCAGTATCGTCTAAATTGCATTTGTTATGGTACTTTCAAATTATTTTCTACAGTTCTGCTGTTTTGGAGAAACTCCCCACAGCCCTAAACACCAAGTTAAATTGTATCTTTGTCATCCAAGTCCTTAGGGATTGTATGCAATTTACCTACTTTTATAAGTTTGGTCCTTTATTAAATCCTTTAGATTGCTCAATAGAGAGGGAGACGAGATTGTGTAAGAAACATCTATTTAAAAAAGAAATAAAGAAAAGTTATTTTAAAAGAATTAACTCCCTGCAAGCTGTATTTGTTGGGCAGGCAAAATGTGCAGAAATCTGGCTTTCAAAGAAAACTAATTAAGGTCCTACAGAAAACTAAAATGTTGCTAAGGAAAGCCACAAACATAATAGAAGAACAACTTCCTATGACTGATTTCTATTTTTAGCAAATTTCTACTTTCAGTTTGCAAGAGTGGAATTGTCAGTTCAACTACTGCAATACTCTGAATTTAATTACCTTAATTTATTCACATTGACCAGAAACAAAAGTACAGGACTCTTTAATTAAATAATAGAATGCAGGAAAAAAAAAAAAAAAAACAACTTATATCCCTAGGGGATTATTATCCCACCTTTTTTTTTTTTTCAATAAGGACTTTCAAAACCCTCAAGAGTCACTTATGGTTCTTTCCTATTAGTAAAATGATTAATAAAACATCCTAATTACTCTTTAACAAGGCAAGACATCCTTCCCTCTGAGCCAAGGGGAAGAGCGAAACAAGGATTATTCTAAAACATTTGGTCAAACAGCTGAGAGGTAAAGAGACTAAGATAAAAAAATAAAACAAAAAAACAAACCCCAAATTGCATTAAACTCAGGTATCAGATCTTTAAACTCCTCCTTTGCAAATGCCACATGAAGGCAATGGTTTCATGCAACCACTTACATTTCTGCAGGATGCTATGACTTATATTGAGGAATTAAATTTTAGCATTTACTAGAAATTGTGAAGTTTCACAGCTCTTTCATCCCCATTTTATTTGTTAATTTTCTTATTAAAGTCTAACTATATAACTCATGAGACCTAAGAATAAGCAGTGAATTTGAGCTTTAAAATGGAGTTCTGACAAACTTAGAAAACATCTACCCAAAGTTTGACCTCTGCAAGTTCTAAGAAGACATAGGCTTGTTCTACCTTGGTCTAAGCTTACCAGACATTGTTAATGTATTAATATAGCACTGAGTCCAAGCTAATAAACCTGCTGTTTTATATATCCAGGTATTACATGTGCCTTTAGTCATGCTGAAGGGTCCCATAATCTGCAAATACTTTCGCTATAGCCAGTGGATCTAATTTCTGCAGTTGTAAATCATCTCTGCTCCAGGGCAGTCAATGGTGCTCCAGTAATTTATATCAGCTAAGGCTTTGATTTATTATATCAGGAAATCACAACCTTGACAACACAGGGCTGTGTAAGAGTTTGTAGAAAATGCTCTATGCTGCTTGAAGCCTGGAGATGTCCAAGCACAGTCCTGTCCATCCCATGGATAACAGAACTCATGCCATGCTGCCATCAGCCTCTTCAGAGAGAGAGTGTTTGGTGATATACAAAGTAGGACTGCACAGATCTGTAGATCCAGGAAAGTTCTGGAAGCTGATGTGCCAGGATGAGTGTAGAAATTAGCAACCTTAAGGATCAGGCAAATTCTACTTCTGACGTGCTTTGTAATTTTGGAGCAAGTCACTTAACCCCTCCTGCCTGCTTTTGTCATCTGTTGACTGGTAGTTAATGGCATTAAATAAAAAATTCTGGTACAAATACTATGATTTAAAATAATGCAAGGGAAGAGCAAGTTAGCTCACACATTTAATGTATTTTATTCCTGGGTGGTGCCCTACAAAAATATCATGTCTAATAGGCAGTCTGTCTCCAGGAGTCACAAATTACTACAGTTTGAATGGATTATAAATCTCAAGTAAAGCCTAGTCAATTCTACAAGTGATATATTTCTTTTATTACTGACCCTTTATTGCTTCTCTCTCTCACATATATCTATCTTTTTTTTTCTTGGGCAGAGGGGGTATCATGCTGCATTAATATTCTTCTCAGCAGCTTTTCTAGTCAGCTCCATTTTCTTTCCTGCTTGCATCAGGAAACCTGATTTTTTTTTCTCTAATCCTTGTTTGGTTATGTGACAAAAGTACAGAGATATGAAAGTTTGCCTTTAAAAAGGCAAGCTGGGAAATTCTGACATTTTAAACCCATATATTTTCCCAGAACACAGGGATTAATTTACTATCATTGTTTTTTTTTTTGGGGGGGAGAGGGCGAAAATAAAAGGTCCAATTCAGTTCTATTTCCCGTCAGAAAGACGAACCTTTAAATTAGGGAACACTAATTTAATTGGTCTGGATTGAAATTGTGAGAATGAAATAATTTGTAATCATTTAATCCACTTAGACACTGAAACAATGTGTTACGTCCAGTCTCTAGCACACAACAGAGAAATGGGGTAGATAAATCCCCTCATGCTGGGTGCAGGATGTTGAGGGACTATATAGACTCTTTATACTATGCAAAGAAATCTTGATCCTCTCCTGGTAACAGACAGGGAAGTTCAGAAAATCTCTACGTTCACATTATTTTGATGTCTGAATGTAAAAATCTCTTGAAACAAATATATGAAACATGCTACACTGGAGAGAGACAAATCTCTCTTCCACCCTCAGGGACTGAATGCAACTTACAACTGCTGAGTGAATAATTAGTGGTAATTAGTACTAGAAATTGATGCCTTTGGAGATAGTCTGCCAAGTTTTTAAGCACTTTAATACTAATAGATTTTTTTTTTCTCTGGGATAAATCTTTATAGAGGAAGCAAGTGCAAATTGATTTTTAAAGAGCCTGTCCAATGTTGAATTTATCTAACAAAAACATTGGGTTTAAAAACAATTACATTTACCTTCACTTTATTTTAATGTTTTTTTTTTTTTCTAGTGGGTTCATTTATCTTTAAACATTTTTGCTGTCACTTTTTGTCTAGTTTCTTGGAAAATGAGTATGTGGAGTCCATTGGCATCTTTAGAAGGTGTTAGGATAAAATATGACACCATGCCAAGCTACTTAGTTCCTAAATCATTCTTCAGTTATGAAAAAGTATTTTGCTTTAGTGATAATGGCAATATAATGACACTTAGAATAGTAAGAGTAAAGTTCACTGAGCAGAGAGGAGGGAAAGACCTAAGCATAAAGAAATTGTGCATGCAATTTCACGCCTCCTCTGCCCAAGCAGTTGTTGACTGAACACAGAATCCTTATTAAAGTTTATCTTCAGATCCTTCCAGTTAAAGTCAAGGAGCAAGGCAAAAGGAGCTGGAACAGGGACTTGAAACTGCCCCTCTAACTCATATGGTGCATGGGATTTGGGCATTTCCATGGGGAAATAGACATTACACGTAACCAGGGCTTTGGGGTTGGTGCCCTGAGATCGAAGGTACATCAGGCTCACATTGCACTGCTGGCTTTGTGCAGGGATCAGGATGAGGGTTGGTGCAGAGGTTGGTTCCAGTTGCTTACCTGATGAATTAGACTAGAAAGTCCAAGGTAAACACAATATCTTGATTTCCAGAAGTTCTGGACACCTTGATTTCTCCCTGAAGTTTCTGAGAAAGATTTCGAAAATCTGATCAGAGAAAGCTTAGAGATTTTTGCAGGGAGCTGATATGAAAAACTCTAATATAGCATAGAAAGAAAGCTGTCTTGTTATATTATATGCTAGCCAGGAGTCAAAGCATTAAATCAGTGCAGTAGTTTCTTTGTTGTTATTACCAGCAACACATTGAGGAGGTCTCTGGAGAAATCAGAGCTGAAAGGAAGGTTTGAAACATATACATGTTAAATTTTAAGTGCATTAATTACTGCAAAAGTATGTAACTTTTATAACAGGTGGTATATGGATGCCAGGTTCAGTGAAGCAGACTGCTCTGCTTTTTTTAACACTGTTCAAATTGTGCAGACAACATACAAATCAAATTAATTTCCTGCAGCAAGAAAGAAGAACCAATTTTTATTTACAGGGGAAAATGGTTCTTTTTCACTGCCAGCTTGAGACGTCAGAATATTTGTTCACGGCAGTAGAAATATGAGAGTTACAAAATGAACAAAGGCAAACAACAGCCTCTCTGCTCCTCCCTTCCTTCCACTTTTAGAATAGACGTATTTTCTTATAGGTCATGATCCAAAACTGGCTCAAATCCATGAAATACCACCAGGGTCTCTTTAAAATCCCTACCCTCTGCACAAGAGTAGATAGTTTTCTGACCCCACAGGAGACCTGTGTGGACACGTTACATTTGCATTTGCTTTAATGACAAACTGCACATTTGTTCATGAAGTGCAAATGGGAGACAAGCCACAGAATTTGCCTTGTGGGTTAAAACAATGTCAGATTAAAACCTGTCACTGATGTCCAGATAACATTTTTTACGACCTGGTTTCTAAGCATTCTGCTTTTACAATTTGGAGGTTTTTTTTAGATAAATATGTATTTTGGTGTTTGTCTTCTGGATTAGTCTATTGTGCACCACAGTCTGGGTTTCCATCCAAAATTACAGACGTGTGGACCATCATGTGCCTGTGCCAGAACAGTGAGACAGGGCAGGTACGTGAGGCAGGGAAACACAAACGATATGTAGCTGGCAATAGGCAAAGGCTCATGTTGGAATATTCCATTCAGAACCATCAGTTCACTTTTTCACCAAGAAACACAAACGTTTCTCAAGTGGAGAGATCTTTGTAAGTCTTCATATTTACAAAAAGAGTCCAATTCTGAGATACATTGAGATTATGTGTATTTTTAAATCCTGAAACACTGTAGTCCTTTGTGAGAATGTATAGTTTTGAGTTGTATGTATACTTGAGAATAGCACTTGGACAAATTAGGCAAGTAATGCCTTGCTTTCCTATTTTATTTACTTTCCCCCTTAAAACCTGCATATATACAGAAGTGACTGGGAATGAAAATTAATGTAAAAGATGTTTTACCCAAATAACCCCTACTTCAGATTGTACGCAGATAGTAACAATACAAAGCCTCTGCATACATACCTTGTTCATCTTTCCTGGTTATTATCCGGAGATATTTCAGACACACAGTTGTGAAGATGTGTGTTTATACTTGTTTGGGCTCAGACTATGTGAATTATTTGGTTGTGAACAAAACATCAAAGGAGACAGAGCGGATATTGAATTATTTTTGTTTATGCCAGCTATCACCGGAGGCTTTGGGGATCACAAATATGCTGTATACTGGTATTAGGAAATCCGCTACTTTTTCAAAATTTTGAGTTTGCAGTCTTCTTGAGAGTGTCAGTTTTCCCTGTTTCCCAGCGAAAAACTGTGCTGAGATCCAGCACTCTTTGCTCACACCTTTCTCTCTGCTGCACTCTTCTCCTCCTCCCCCATTCAATAATGCCCTTTGCTCTCCAGGTATATTAAGCACAGCATGATTACTCGAGAGATTATTTTCTTCTTTTTTATTGCTTTTGAATCTTTATTACTGCTCATTAGAATGTTATTAACTTGGCTTCAGTTATGACAATATTCAACACCTGCTTCATATAACGAGCACATTTCCTTTCCCTTCACCAGCACTGCACACCTGGGCCTTGAATTATTCCCTTTGGCTGAGTTGAAAGGAGCCTGAGAGAGTTGGTCCTTGATTTTTCTGAGGTAAGAGGCTTTTCATTTGTGACTCGACATGGATCCTGTTATTATTGATTCCGCAGTACACTTTTCATCCTGACTGTAGGTAGTGACTGACACTGACAATTAGTTTGGAAGAGCAGTGACGTGAGTGGTATTTCAGTAGGAAAAAAAAGAGGCAGGGTTTAGGCTGCTTTTAACTGAACCAGCTTGTTTGCTGAAAAATCTCCATGGTGAGAACATAGACGTGTACAGGCCTGGCTGTGGCTTGACTGGAGCATGCAACGTGACAAAGGCCAGCGGTCCTCTGCAGCTCGAGCTGTGTTTCACTTCCAACACTGTTATCAGAAGG
Source organism: Patagioenas fasciata (assembly GCF_037038585.1). Taxonomy (NCBI): domain Eukaryota; kingdom Metazoa; phylum Chordata; class Aves; order Columbiformes; family Columbidae; genus Patagioenas; species Patagioenas fasciata. Next base: position 12,094,734 of record NC_092532.1, read on the forward strand.
TCAGAAAGAGAGGGTCACTACTGGTTTTTATTTGGGGAAGGCTAAGCAAAAGCCAGGATTTCTCTCCTTATAAGTAATGTTTCTGAACCTGATGCTACTGTGAAGTAGAGACCTATAAGAAAAAAAGAAAAATCAGAGAAGAAAAGGAGAACATCAGATGAGATTATCCTCTGATAACATATGTTATCTGAAAATTGAGGAAAGCTGCATTGTTTGGGACTGTATTGCATAGAAATGCTTCCCCCGCTCTCTGGTGATGGTTACAGCTCACAAATAGAGACCACAGGTGTTTTCTCTTCAGGGTTTCTGTTTTTCCCTTTATTTCGTCTGAGCTTTTCAGTTCTCAAAAATGGAATGGAAGCACAGCAACATCCCACAGAGAGGAGAGAAAGGGCAAGGGAACAGAGACAGGATATAAATGTCTCCGTACAATTTAGATTTTCTTTTTACCAAATTATGAAGCACCAGAGCTTCTGTATCTCATGCACTGATAATTCTGAACCAGTGTTGTGGGAGTAGTCAGCAATTGCGAGGAAACAAGATGCAATTGAAATTCTCTTTTTACCAGTGTGAGACACAAGGCAACTGGAGAATAACGTTGTAATAAAGAATAAATTTCATAGCCCCTTTTATCCATTAAAATTAGTCATTTACTTAAACAGGTTTTGGATCAGGTCTAAATGCCAGTACATATGAAACTCATATGTCTTCCTTTTTCAAAGGTGTGCCAAAAGTCATTAAATCTGGAGAAAGCTGTATTTCTTCCCAGGCTTTCTGCTATTTTTTTAAAAATCAAATTCAAATAATGAATTTCTAAATGTACAGTTTGATATAGTGAAAGTAGGAAATTAAATTAATTTGGTTATCTTCTAAAAGGACCCTGTTGTCAAAGGAAATTTGGCGTTTCTTTGGTAAACTGAGAAATTATCATTTGAAATCATTGTAGTTTATCTGCTATGCATTAGGTTACCTGTAAGTAATTATAAAAATCTTAACTAATCAGCATTTTGAACTGGAAAATCATTTTGAATTGAAAAATAAAATGTATATTCTGGGAAATGTAGCCACCAAACGTATACTTTTTTAGCATTCAGACTGGAATGGTTGAGGTCTATTCAAGAAAAATTAACAAAAAACTAATGGTTGTTGGATGTCTTTTTGCCAGTTTATACCCAACTGCAGAATTTCTCTTGATAGTAAGAGGATATGAAATGTGGCCTGTTTTTCAACTTGAAATATGAAAAAGCCCAGAGACTCTAGAAAGGAATGCCACTGTGGAATGATTCAGGCAATCTGACTTTGCTTGTAACAAACATTCGGCGAAATATTGAACTTAACCTCATCAGTTCTTTAAGGTGTTTATTGAGTAGGCAGAGCACCTTTACAACAAACAGCAACACCACATCTTGGTATCCTTACCTAAGTGGAACCCGTACATCTTTTGGGGTTATAACAAACGTTTTGAAACCAAAGGGATGCTCCTTTAGTGTGTCTCATTTTCAGAAGAGCTGAGTTTTCAGAACTCAGCTGAAGCTATTGAGGATTAGGTAACTCTGAAAGTCGGAATCCTGGAAAAAAACTGCTATAAGGAGGAGGATGACTATGTAATGTCCTTTTGTTGATATATGTTTTGTTTTCTGGAAGGAAGGTTGATGGAATTTACTGTGTATCTGTTGATGTAATAGGAATGGAAACACCATGTGTTAAAATATATTACTTCTTTGCATATTTATGCATTGCGAATATAGGAATTGTTTGAAAGTAGCGAACAGGTACGCGTGGCATCCAGTAGACAGAATTTAAAATTTTACAGCAAGTTACTAGGCAGCTTTTAAACTTTCCACTATTTGTGGATACATTAATTTTCTAGGCACTATAGGATGATAAAAAGATCAGGATTTTTCTTTATAGCCTCCGCTCTTTGACCTAATCTGGCTGTATATCTTGATGTCTGGAAGCATGAAAAGATTCAAGGCAGGATGTTTTCATCCCAGGTCAACTTTCTCCGGTACCTAATGCATACAAAGGAGGCCTTCAGGAGGTTTCGCACACACTGGAGAGTGATATTGGAAAGTATATGCTCATGACAGCTCTAAATGTAACATTTGTCACTGGGAATCCTTCCCAGCTGTACACTATTTTCTGTTGCATTTCAAAGGAAAAGAAGGAAAGGAAATTCTCAGATGACCAACCCACGATGGCACTAATGGTTTCCTCTCCCCTGGGTTTCATGAGGCCAACTGCTGTTGAAGTTACCCATGTAACTGCATTAGCCATAAGTATTAATCAATGTTTGTCCATCTGAACTAAAATGGAATTAATAGCAGCCTTTAAAATAGAGATCTGTCTCCCATTATATATACCTTTTATTTATTTTATTTTTGTCATCCACTGATAGTGATGGATATTTATGTACACAGTTTTCTTTGCATTTCTCACCACCTGTCTTTTGCCCCTATTCATTCATAATAACACAATTATTAGTCACAATAATAGCTGGAGTAACTGATTGTGCTGCTGGAATAGAGGTTATACCAATTTTTCCGTAATAGGCTGTGGTTTTTTTTTTTTCCTTTCTCTTCTCTCTCAAGGCTGTAACTCAGCCATGAAGCAGCTAAGAGTGAGGCAGCAGAAGGTCATAATTTGGGAAAGCTTTTTATTTTTAAAGAAATATTGATACAATGGAATGAGGCAACAGGCACATTTTTTTTTGTTTCTTCTTTTGGATGAATTTTGTGTCTCAGCCTAATAATGGAGCTTTTTTTAAGCAGAAAAGAAAAAGTGACTTTTTTCAGCATGAAATGCTGTAATGCAGGTTGCTTCAAAAATAAAATGGATGGCTATGGAAGTAAGTTTTTGGGAAGAGAGATGAATGGAATTATTATGTGATGTTATTAAAAATTAAATTTGGAAATAAGAGAGATATCTGCATTTAAACATAGTTACGCAGCCGGCAGTTCGGCACGGAAGGCTCTGAAACCCAGGAAGCCTGAGGAACAACTGTTCCAGCATCTTTACAGAAACCTCTGATTCCTTTGCTCTCCTTTTAGAGAGGAAATGCAATATTTATCCATTTAGACTTTGGTAGAGCAGCCTCAGGTGTCCAATTCTGGGCTGGTTTTGTACTTCTGTTACACAAGGTATGTTACACGAATCTCTAAACCCTGGTTCTGATCAGTGGGGCTAGAGGTTGGGTTGTGGGCTCCTGGTGGCAGTTACAGCCACAGCTGGTGCTCTGTGGTATTGTAGAATTACTATATCTGTCTTCTCCTCTTTAAATGCAACTTTTGTAATGCTTCAGTGAATCCTACAGCTGTAAAAGGTACCAGCATGGCACCACTAAAACACAGAAATGAAACTTCTCAGCTGGCCAAAGTTCTTATGGATTCAGTGGCTCCTGAGAAGCTGCAGCTGTTTACTGAAGCTATTTATTAATATTTGCGGGCAAGCAGAGGAACTGCAGGGGCACAGCAAACATGTTATGAGCTCGTCCGTTCTCAACAACTCGTACCAAGAGGTTTATGAAGGGAAGAGTAAGGACAACTGTGTCTCTCCGTGTGGTTGGATCCTGCTGAGATGCCCAGCTGAAGTGCTAGAGTTAAAAAGAACATTTTGTTGTAGGTTGGAATGTTGTTGGATTTCTCTTTTTTCCTTGGTAAGGACTTAGTACATTTTAGGACAGCCGATTTGTTGGCTGGGGCACTGATGCCAGAATATGAAAGTAAATAACATTTTGCCTGTCCTCAATTTAAGATGCATTTTTGCTTTCTCACCTGTATTGATTATGGCTTTTTCTTAGACACCGAGAGATCTCCAGAAGACCACATCCTTCTGACTACTGCCCCTGTGCCTGAGTGCATCTGAATTTCCTTGCTCTTCTTTTGAAAATACTCATTTTCAAAGATATTTTTATATTGGAGATGGCTCATGCAGAAAGCCCTTATTATCTTTTTTGAGGCAGACTGCAGTAATTCACACAGTATCCTGTCCATCCCATCCTCTGCTTCATGTGTATTCCAGATTATAGAAAAGCCTCTTCAGATTTCTGGATGTTGTGAGCATCAGGTGACACACAGCTGATACATTTTCCCTTCAGAAAACTGGTGTCTTGTCTGTGCAGGGTCCCATTTTTTTCATAATTCAGCAGGATATAATTGGTTTTCTGCATAAAATACCTGCATGTTTCTAAAATAAACAAAAAACACTTTACAGACCAGAAGACTTTTTTAATCAGTGTGTAATGTGCAATATAAAAGCATTTGCTAGCTGTTGCTCCTGGAAAATCTGAAGGATGAAAGAATTACACCATAACTACAGGGCTTGAACAGTTTTGTTTGGTTTACTTTCTTTTTAATATATTTCATTATGTTTCCCATTATTCAGACATGCAGAACAAACCAGGAAAAATGGCTGGAAGCCTAAATCACTAGTGAAGAGAAATGGTATTTCTCTTTATTCTGTAAAAGGTAGATGAAGGAGGAATACCTTAAAGATTGCATTTTGGTAATGTCTTATTTTTCTCACTGTTCCTCTGTTTCCTTTCTGATTCCACGGAGAAATCTGTTCATTGATTTTTTAGAAGTTTCTTAACCTGGAACCTCTGTCTGTACAGTCTGCACACAGCTTCATGTACAGGCACCAACCCACCCCTCCTCCCAGCTACCATTTCTCTATCCTTAACTGCATAGTTCATAAAATTAATTTCCACTGCTATATGTATATTTTCTAATGCTATTTGCTGCAGTGATCACAGTACAATAATGCTTTCCCAATAGAAATGTTTATGGCAAACTATATTATTGTTACAGAAACAATCACTCTATTTCGATTTGTATGAGGAATTGACACATTTCCTGCAGACTTTATTTTCATTTCCCTTAGATATCATGAGTGTCGAATCAAATCACCCCCAATTTATTACAGAATTTAACACCAGCACAACAGCAACACCCACTACTCACTTGTTTGAAACTGCTTTTTAAAAGACAGTTACATCTCTCCCCCACCGCCTCCTTTGAATAAAGCAATAACCATAAACAAACAAGGATTCTAATACAGGAGGATAATTTGAACAGCTTCTTAGTCTGTTGCCTGAAAACTGGCTGCCTAGCCTATTAAAAGGAGTTGGAGCCTTCCCAGTGCATTTGTGTGCTCTTGGTCAGACCTGAATTTTCTGGAATAAGCCATCGCTGGTGAGCAAACAGGCTCGATTTGCATGGGAGAGTTTCCTTTACGGTACCTTAACCATATTGTTTGTCAAGCTTAATATTTTTTCCTGCATTTTGATATGTTTGAAGTGTTTATCAGACAAACTTACAAATTAAATTTTATCAGTCTTTCAAATGCCAAGACCTTTTGTGTTTTCTCTCCACATGTATACCAAATAAAATTACTGCAGCAAGCAATGCCGGGAGATGAGCCAGAATATAGCTCTGATTGATACTTTGAACCTATTCCTAGATTAAAAATATATATAAATATGAAAACATTTAATAATAACCTTTTTTCCTGACTGAGACGATGTGCTTAGCATTTTATTCTCCTATTTGTGGGCTACTGGTTTTATTTCCGAGGTTAGGTTTCAAATGCTTCATTCCTCAAGCCACACAGATATGGACATTATTTTATTTGATTAGCTATAGGAAAATGTATTTGCAGCTGTACTGGTATGGTTATAGCAGCAACACAGGTTGTTATTCATGTGGTCAGGTGGTGATGTGGTAAACATGGCTGTAAGTTACTGCACAGTAATTCTTTTTGTCAGTGCAGTTGGCTTGGAGATATTAAAGACTCCCTGCAAAAATAATATGTAGCATTTCACAGCAACTAATCTAACTTGCATGACTTGGATCAACATTACAGCTCCTCTTAGCTCTCTTGCTAGTTGAAATGTGCACTGATATTATGATTTTAAGGCAACCACGAGGGGAAAGCTTGTGGTCTCTGTGTACGTCATAGTGTGTCGCTGGTTGAGGGAACTCGCTGGTGCACATCACCTGTGATCGGATGGATTTAAACAGAAAATGAGAGTGTTATGTGAGAACTTCTTCATAGCAAAAATGGTGACATTTCATGTAACATGTTTAAGCAGGGAGCTCATGAGTACAGTGGATTACAGAGGTGAACAACTGTTGTCTCAATGCAGGGCCAAGGTGAAGAAACTTTCCACCCCCAAGTCATGAATCAGAGGCTATTTTTGGAGCTGGAATATTAGATGTGACAGACTTACCAGAATGACAAGGCAGCAAGGCCATAACTCAGAATACACAACTGCACAACAGTTTCCTTTATTAGATACTGTGGCTATGCAGTGTTGTTATCCTTTAATAAACTATGCTGATTACTGTCACATAGTAGGAATGTTTCTGCATTACTGTCTGTACATCCAGCTCTAACCCAGGTGACTTGGAGATGCCTAATGCTGGCAGCACACAAACTTTGCAACTTCTGTTTTGCAGCTTTTAAAATGTTGAAATATTAGACAAACCCAACTAATACAAGGAGCTCACAGATTTAACATGAAGCCTGAAACACTTGCAAAGAAGAAACCTTAACAATATTATTTCTTCACTGATAAGATCCTCAAATCCTTTGCAGTTGAAAAATTACAGAGGATTTAAAAGGCTTCATGCTCCAGGTTATAAATTGACAGTGAGCCAGTCACAGTGAGAAGTTCTGTCTTACAGGAACACGGAACCACTATTACTTCAAGCTTTCTAATTCTCTGCAACCTAAGTCTTGACAGATGACTGCAAAGAGAAGCCAGAAATGTCACTTGTTCCACTCCCTATCATGGTTTAGTTATTTACTTAAGTGCTTCCCACACTGTCCTCTCAGAGAGATGAAAGACTAATGAAAATGGAAAGGAAATCTCTGTCTTGAAAACACAGTGAGCTCCTCCTGAGAATCTGCTTTGCTGAAGTGCAAGGGTGATTCCTGAGGGAGAAAACCATCTGGTTGCTATAATACACTGATTGGGAAACCACAGAAAACAGGGTGTTCTGCCTGCTGGGCGGCTGCAGCGCAGACTTTGGGATAGGCAAGCAGAGAATATAGTCAATGCAATAGGCTGAAGCCAATCTAGAGCTCAGCAGCCACCAAAGAACACCGGCCTATTACGAGTTCCTGATGCACCTTTTCTGCCTCTTAGATCTCATACACTTATGTGGAGATCCCACGTAGCGGAAAACCAACCCTGAGGTGGTGGTTGTTTTATGAGCGCTAGTACCAGCAAGAGGGAAAACAAGAACACACAGGCAGCAGCAGAGAAAGCAGCACTTCTCTCAGGGCTGCAGGGATGAAGGTTTGCTTATTTTGTGCAAATGTACCCGCTGACTGCTCCAGTAGAATTGCCTTAGAGATGGAATTTTTCACCCTGTTGCTTAGACTGTGAGTTGTGCCATTCAGTTACACGGCACAGAACCTAAAGGGCTTTGAGCTAACAATAACTAAATTTTGGTGGCATTGTTATTTTAATAGGCAATATCTGGAATAAAGGCAGAAGTATCTAGGAATAAATATTTACTGTAGCTAACTTTCATGCAAGTCTCCTTTTCAGTTAATTTCAGGTCCTAATATGTTTAATAATAGAATAGGCCTCCTTAAAGAATTTTTGCAGATATGTAGACTTCTAAATTTTTTTCTAGGTACTTAATTCCCTGAGATAAAATCATCCCCCAAGCAGACTAAATGGGTCCATCAACAGCAGACCCCAACCAAGAGCTCAGGTGCAGGTGAGCTATAGTCATTACACTGAAATGAAAGCAGCTGTGTTGACTTGCACCAGCTGAGAGTTTAGTGAGGTGCGTAGAAATGGTTTCTTTAAGTGATATCTGGGATAGAAAAAACCCCACTTCCCTGGAGACAGTCTAGAAACTCACACTAGGATCATTTCTCGCTGTAAGTGCAGGGAGCGATTTTCTCCGGCATCTCTGCTGTAGACCCTGAAGCGCAGCAAGGTCTTCAGGCAGGGTCTCTGGTGTGTTGAGTCAACACATCAGAACTCATGGGTACATTCAAGAAAGAGTAACTTAATGACGCAAAACTGCTGACTTCTGCATTTATGAAAAAAGGGAGTGCTAATTTAATGAGTGCATGTATCTCATAACTAGTTTCCTCCATGTTTTTTTTTTTTTCTCTTGGTATTTGTTACACTCTGCTTTCTTAAAATAATTCTAATTCCAAGTCCATCAGGATGGTTTTATGCATAAATGTTTTACATTTATGTATTTCATAGGTATATAGCACATAAATATCGGCCTCCCCTGAGGAAAATAAGAGCATTATTTTATCTAAATATAAATTTTCTACGTGGATTACTTCCTATATGCAACAGCTCTGCTGACTCATGGTTTCAGTACTTTCATAAGGGTTTTTAGCACAGTCTGTATCTGTAAGTGCTTTTGAGACCTTAATCAGGGCCTCCTGAAAAGAATTTTCCCCTAATGGAAAAGAGAAAACACATGGATCAGCCACCTGAAAGGTATTAAGGGTAATGCTTCTGGGGTAGTTAATAGGCTGCATAGATGATATGAGGTTATAGGTGTTGTAGCAGGGTGGAAGTGCTGCAAACTCGGAGAAGTGCTTGGCTAGAAATTTTTCTCATAAAGAGACATTTTCTTTGGGAAAGGTCTGTGCTCTTCTTGGATTTAACTCTTCTGTTTCCTGCTGTTGGAGGTCTTAGATGAAGGAGCAGGGGTTTGGAGAATGGATTTCTTACCTAGCTCTCCCTTAGAGGTGAGTGAAATGTTAAGTCAGAACCTTTCCATATTGTCAGGTCTGTAGTTGATCACCAAAATCAGAAAACTCAAGTTGGGACTGAGGGGCAAAATATCAATTAGCCCTTTAAGTATCTGCATTTTTTTCCTCATTTCCCTCAGCTTTTTCTGAAGTTTTTTTTTCCTTGGGGGTAAAAAAGATGAAGTTACTTATGGATAATTCATAAGCTAGAGACTAAATATTTGGATTAAAGGTTTAAGATCTTTTTAAGCAGTTTAATGAAATGAGTAAATAATATATAGGTATTTTTCTTCCACGTGTCAATCACTCTTAAACTATGTTAGCATTGTAATTTTTTTTACATGTTAATGACATCTCATTATCCCATTAATGGTTTGAAGCAGGATTAGCTGTATTTATTTTCCATTAGTGCTTATGCACCTTGGTATGCCTGAGCAAGTTTCAGAAAGTTAAGCTTCATCTTTCCTCCAAAATATGGGAGAACTGAAGTTTCTTATAGAAATTTTCTCAGTATGTTGAATTCTGTTTTTTATTTGCCTTCTATTGCTAGAAGCCTTAGTTTTTTGGTTTTCCAGTCACTTGAGTGATCAAGAAATTAGTGGGAATAAGAGCTGCCCTGGTATCTGACAGCAGGCTCCAGGACTGGGTTTTTAAACTGACCTGGATGGATACACCTGACAGATCACTGGAGTTTTACTTGCTTATACTGGTTGAGAATCTGGCTCCGCAGCTTCAACGAAGCTGTAAATAGCCTGCAAGACCTTAGAATCTGCTGAAGTAAGTTACCTTCATTAGTTATGCATGCAGAATATTTCTATGAGGAAAAGGTGAAATAAAGTCACTAACTTTGACTTCAGCAGTAAAAAATTGAGGGTTTTTTCGCTTTTCTTCTGCATTTATTGCTGAAGAAGGCTCTGGAATCCTGGCTTAGCAGCAGTGTAGTGTTTTCCCTTGTGATCTGCTGAATGAATCCTTTCTTGACACACAGAGAAAATGTTTTTTTTCTCTTGGTTGTTTCTGTTTGGGGAGGGAACTACGATTTGGTTCCTGAGGGAATCCTCTGCCCAAGGCAGGAGCTGGAATGAGCATTGTATGTGTTGAAACATTTCAGTAGCACCTTTGTCTTCACTGACCACAATTTTTTTTGTCAGATTAAATAAAAATTGCTGCTTCTAAAATACAAAGTCCTGTATGGTTTGGAACTGCACTATTAGAATTTTGTTTGTATTGCAAACGATGCAATAGGTAGAGACTTGCATTGGTTCCCTACTAGTTTTGCCTGAAGTGAAGGGAAGGTGGTGGTGAATATTAAGAAGCTTCAGCTGTTCAGTGGGCTTTCCTCTTGGTTTGCGGAAGCCCAAACCTAGTGATGTCCCTGTTTGTACTGGATCCTATGTGCTAGGTCTCTGAAAGAAAACTAACGCGTGTGCTCAAGATGAGCTGTATGTCCTGCAGGTGAATTGAATTATTGACTTTGAGCAAGAACAGAGACTTTCAGGTGAAGGCTTCTTCAGTGAATTGTTCACATATGACTTATTTTTAGGCTTTGTAAAAATAAGCACGTGACTGGTAGGCATTCAGTGTTACTGTTAGAGGAAGTCAGTAGAACATAATACTTTATTTTAATCTTTCACTTTTTTTTCAATTCCTTTAAAATATTTCTCAGATTGACCTCCTTTCCCCTTCCTGTCTCACACACTGTGCTTCCTATAAGCTAACTAGTCAGTCATTTACTTGGGCCCAGCTGATTTTTGGTGTTTCTATTTTGTGTGTTAGCTGTGAGGTTCCTGCAATTCCTTGCAAAAGCACGCATCTTGTTTATTCTGTACATTTATCAAATGAAGGCTGATATGGAGTCATTTGGTTTGCTAAAAGATTTCTGTTGGCTTTCTCTCCAACTTCTGTAAAGTAAGTTGTATAAATTTTTATCTCCTGCTCATTCTCCTGCTCCTCATCTTTGCACTTGATCACGAGTTGCTATTCCCCCCCTTTAACTTTCTGGCTTCTGCTCACATCTCTCTCCAAAAATGGTCTGAAGCCTTGGAGAAATGAATTTAAAATATGAGGAATGAAGTGGTAGAGAAGAGGGATGGAAGAGAGACAAATATAATGTACATGGAGAAGAAAATGCTCATTCATATTGAAGTCCTTAACCTCTGGTGACCCCTCTGAAGGGGTGGTCAACGCCATTGTTTTGAGAAAAGTTTTGCTATGATTCTGACTCTGACCTTCTATGAGACCTTTAAAGATGAAGCTTGTCTAAGAATAAAATCAGAGTTGTTAATATTAAACTTTTTTTTTAAAGTGTAATCCAAGATGCTTTGACCTTTAGTTTAGAGTAGCCAGTGTGGGCTGGTTAACAAGTGACTGTGATAATGCAGTGAGCAAAACAAACCAAACCACACAAAAATCCCACCCAAACAAACAAAACCCCAAACAAACAAAATGAAACACTTCTTGACCTTAAATATGTAAACTCTGTGTGCAATATCTGCCCATCAGTGAGCTGTTGGTATTGACGGCGGTGCTTACAAAATTTCTGTGCTATAAAATTACCTCTGTAATCCCGTAGAACATCAAGAATCATTCTGATGGATAATTTGTTCTTTTCACTAGAGCTTGGGCTGAAGGAGGTCTGAATTTCCTTTCTATACAAGAATATCAGAGTTGCATCAAGGCAAGATAACGTATTTTCTGGTGTCTGTCATATTTCTGGTGATGTTTGAATCCAACCTGTAGCTGATTTACCTCCAAAAAAGTGAATCCTTCCTTCCCTGCAGCATTATATCATATAAAAAAATTCTGGGGCTTGCATTTTCATGTGACATGGACTTGTTCTATAGCCATGTCTAACATTTGATTAGAGGAAGAGCTGATCTGGTTTGATGGTGACTACCAAACTGTCCACCATGGGGGTAGGTGATATGGGAGACTCAGTGGAAATTTTGACAGAGTAAACGTTACTGTGGGAGGTGTTGACTATGCCAGAATTTACAGTGCGAATTGAGTGCTCTTACTAGTGACTGCTCTGTACGTCTATTTTTTTCCCAGTTTAGTTTCTTTCATCTACCTATTTATCTGTAGGTGTTTTACTGGGGCATCAGGAACATGTCAAAAATGAATTTGCATAAATACAAAACAAATTCTACCATGGAAAGTTGCAAAACTTTGCTTTGTACTGAGTTGGTTTGTAAAGTAGTCTTCTAAACGTTTTTTTCTTTTACAATTATAGAATTGAAAAATATGACCTACAAGTCAGCACCTCCTGTATCTACGAGTGGTTTCAAAGAGAGGTGGCAAAACATAAATGCATGACAGAACCACCTAAGGTGGTTATTTGACTCTGATACAGTAATAGAATAGAAATAAATATGTATTCAACCTAGACATTTAAAAAAAATGCTTTCCTGAAAAAAAAAAGTTGGCATTCTGTCACTGTACCACATATGCATCAGCCAAGCCACTGTTTTTAAGAATATCTAAAGGATCTAATGTTAGATTTGCCCCTTTCCCAGCTGAATTCGTAAGGCAGACAGACTTCCTCACAATTCCCTTATAGGAAAGCAACCTAGAAAATACACAGGAAAACACCCATAACTCTGTTCCCTCGGTGCAGCATTTGAACAACTCTGCTTGACTACAGTGGAAAACCATCTCAAATTTATTGTGTGTTTCCAAAGCCCTCACCACATGGTTTTGCAACTTCTGTTTTTTTCAGTATCAGTAACCAGTTGCACCACAGATGTGGTATTTTACTTTTTCTTTGGCTCTGTTTTACATCATTGCATTTACTGAGAGGTGATTTTTAAAATAGTTTTATTTTTTTTTTTAACCCATCAGTCTGTGGAAGGTCCTGCACAAGTTGTAAATAAAGACCAGGGCACAGGGCATTGTGGAGTAACTCCAGCTTTACCTCCTGAGTGAGGAAGCCAACCTTATTAATGACTTCCTTCCAAGTAGAGAGGTGTAGAATAGTAATTTGGATACGGGCAAACCAGGGATTTATTGTCGATTCAGAAGACTGTGAGTGCCAACTCTGCAGTTCTCTATGTCTCAACTTACAACTGGGATCAATACTGCACTTGCAGCTTCCACTTGTATACTTTATTTATGGAGCACACATTCTGAAACTTTTTTCCCTGTTGTTTTTAAAGAGTTATTGCTGCTACCTACTTTGATTTAGGTTAGCCAGAATTTATTTTGCTTTCTTTTGAAAGTATGACCACAACTGCTGGTGATAACAGGATATATGTTCAGGTATTTGTGCACTTTTTCTTGTGTGTAGCTAGAGGTAATAGTACATGTATATTTGTCAATTTGAATTTCATTTAATTTAATTTCTCCTTCAAGTTTCCATGGCAGTGCTATTGTCATGAACACATATCATGGCCAGCAGAATGGAATAAAGTCTTTGGTACAAATGAGAATTATGCTTTGGATATATTTGGAAAATCACAGTGAGCTTTTGGTGGGCAATTGCAATCAATGGTATAGAGACACATTTGAACCGAGGTCACAGATCGGAATATCCCTGTCTCTGGAGCTGATGTCAATGTCTCTATTCAAATGTTCCAGCTCTGTGGTGTGCTGACACAGGTTATGCTCAGTGTTGTATTTACTGAGGAAATATACATTAAACTATCATTAAAATGGGAAGCACTTCTTCGGCATTCTCCATGTGCATTTTGTGTGTGTATACATACATATACCTGTGCAGAGAGATGCTTTGAGTAAACACTGAAGGTATCCAGGTTCATGTTGCTCTTTTAGAGTTAGAGATGTGATATCACAATAAAAAGATAATGTAGTTACCCTAATGGGCAAGGGTATGAGACAATGCTTTTTTTTTTTTTTTTCTTTTTTTTAATGTCCAGCATAAAAATCCCTGGTAAACTAGGCAGTGGGGAAAACCAGGGAATTTTAATATGGAAGCCAAATGACATAAACTGTACAGTCAAACAGCTGAATGACACTTTGAACTAAAGAGAGAAAATACTTAAACTAAATTTAGTTTAACTTATATTACATAGCTGTACTTTCTCGTTAGTGTCACTTATGCTGAAGTATGTGAGGAGGGGTCAAACTGGAATCATCTACCAGTTTACCTTCATAGGAACCCCTGTTTTGTGGGGAGAGGGTATTTTGGAGTCCATCAGCTGTAAGCTTTTCCATTCTGCTGGTCTGCTCAGCTGCCTGCTCTGATGGCTTGCTGGTGTAAGCTGAAAGTTAAGGTATGCACCATGTACAAAAAGATTAGATAACTCTAATTATTTGCTGTAGCAACTTCTCAAGACAGATAAGGCTTGACTATAGTCTTCCAGTAAATCAGAGGAGCCTATTTGCTCAGGAGCAGGAATTCCAGCTATCAAACTCATTTTGCATTTACTGCTGAACAGACACAAAAAAGAATCCATTGGGCTAGATTTCAAGCAGTAAGACAGAAATAAACCTGTAAACTAGTCCATTATTAGTTCCCTTTACTCTCACATGATAATGTTTTGGAGGACCTAATATTATTTAACAGTACCTCTGGTTTCCACTTCTCAACCTTAATTTTACGTTTACATAATTGTTAATTGCATATTTTTTTTAAATTAACCCTTTTTCAGTATGATTTCTTGCATTTTCAGTTAGTTGCATTACCATAGTGTGTCTATGTGGGATTGTATTCCCTGGTTATTGGTATCTATTAAATACCTATGATTTTCTTTTTTCTTTTTCATTGACCAGACCAAGACTAATAACAACTGAACAAAACGGAAATTGGGCAGTTAAATTTTTCATCCTTTGCCATTAATGCATTCACATTCTCTGGATTTTGTGCTTAAGACAATGTCTGTGTTCAGGCCATTCACAATATCCCTTGATCTCAAGGCTTCAAGAACAAGAGCTAGAAAATTTTAATTGAATTCCTTTTTCTTTTCAGCACCAGACAAAATAATTTGCCTCCCCATTCCACACCTCCCCTGCCCCGTGGGGTTATTTTTTGGTTTTCAGTTCTATAAACCACAGACTATCAGCTTAGTTGCTGCCTAAAAGGTAACGTGATGGAAGCCTGGCTATAGATTTGATATATTGCAGGAAGGCTGCATTCATGAATTGTGAATAAGAGCAACAATATTTCAGATATATATTGTCAAAGCTGTTTTCTCTCCAATAACATTGCACATAAAATGTTACAAGTGTAATGGCTGTTTTACTTGCAGTTAAAAAGTGCATAGAATTGTAATATATCAGCTGTTGTTAAAATGACATCTGGATATATATGAGGGTTTTTTCTTATCCTGTTTCAGACTTCTTTACGACCAGTATTTCCTGTTAAAGGTATTAGTATTAAAGAATTACTTGAGAGACAATAGCACCTGTGTATGTGTATATGCATACATATATCTGTATTTGTTCTTGGCAGATCTTAGTAGCTGTGTTTAATGTACATTACTATCTGTTGAATGACACAGTAATTTCTCTGTAGTTCAAATATAGACCTCACTGGACACTTTCACTTGCATCTGTCAAGTACCTAGTGCCCATAATTGGCCTATGGTCATTCTGAATAGGTGTTTGTTTCCACATCTTGTTGAATTAAATGGTTGATACTTGTTGCTGCTCCAAAGGCTGCAGAATTGTAGGGATGATCTTGATTCAACTCATTCAGTAAAATCAGTTGCAGTAAAATTAATTATTCAACTGCACTTCAAAGATATTCTAATACAGGTCGCTAAAAGCTCTAAAGGTCTGACAAAGAAATTAAAAGTGACTTATAAAGAAGGATTTCTCCTTTATAAGCAGACAGCATGCAATCCTTGATCAGCTATGAGGACAAATGCAAAGCTTTCCTTTTGCTGCGGCCAGGATTTCATCCACAGTGTGGGATTTCTGAAAAGTTCTTGTCACAGATGTTTGAAGTTTTTAATAGGAATAGCAGTGTCGAAAATCCCTCTTAATATGCTCTGCATATGGCACACATAGAGCATCATGTTCCGTCTGCCCATCCTTGAGTAAGTCATTGCTTAAACTTAACGCCTTATTTTTATAGTTTCTCCTTGATTCTGCATAGGAGCCTGTACTTGCAGAACACATGTCAGAATTTCTGAAAGGACCTATGTTCACTACTTCTACTTTGGACCAAGGTTTTAGAAGGCATAACCTTGAGAATAGGAAACTGCATTTATTCTTTTAGAAATCTGTAAAGGTCCTCACCTTAGTTTTAATACTAGTGTCTGACACTGAGGAATGTGCTTTGGGACTACTGGATTATGTGGAAGATCTTTCTCCAAATTTCCCCTGCTTGATCAGCAACCCTGGAATAGTGAACACAGTGTTTGGCATAAGATGCCTGTGACTGCCTTCCATGGTCTGGATGGGAATGCAACCGAGCTTCCATGATCAATGTTATTTCAAACCTTAGAAATGAGGAAGCAAAAAGCAGGAGTCTGTTATGAAAGTTAATACAGTTGAATATTCCTGCTTAGTTTGAAGTGGCTGCTTGTCCTTCTGCCTGCAGTTCCTGAGTGTCTGATGCTGCAACTTGCACTCTATCCAGCTCTATTCTCAACTGTTTAGCTCACTACATTTAGTGTTTGATTAGTGAGTCATTAAATACAATATAAGTCAGAAAAAAATCCTGTATCCTTTTGTTTCCAGTAATGATCTGAAAAACATTCAGGGTATATGTGATAGGCCTTTGTCGTGGGCAAGACAGAGGGAATGGTAGTTTCTGAAATTAAATTCTAGCCACGTATTTTATAACATAATGTCATCTAATATTTGTGGACTGAGATTGCCAATCTAAGGACATAGTTTTTCAGTTTCTAATATGATATTTGATGATAAGTTGTAAGGAGACCTTTATACTTTTAGTCTCTGGTGAGTGCCTTTTCTGGCTGTGTTGAACTGAAGAAGTTGACTTTCAGAGGATTTGGTCCTCCTAAGAGAGAAGCAGCAGAGATTGACATAATACTGAGTCAGGGATATGTCACAAGGCAGTTTATCACTGACAGCATTCTTGACGTTTAATTGTTCTTCCCTCCCTTTTTTCCTCTTCTTCCCTCACCCTCTCGCCCTGGTTTTCCTCAAAATAGTTTAATACCAGCCATTCCTAATGTAATCACACTGAAATTATGGAAAAATTGAGCAAAGCTATGATCAAAGGCCTGTGAGGTTTTTTTTTCTCTCCTAAGCAGATTGTAGGCTACTTTTGCTATACATTACATGTGCTTCTGTCAAAAGGAGAAGTTGCTGTTTCGTGTGATGTTATTTTTATGGCTGAAACACTGCCGTGAATAGTATTTGCTGTGTTCCTACGTGTCTACCAAAGATGTACCTCTTGGGAAGCGATCAGCAGTTAACCTTGAACAATGTGCTTGTTTAATCTGTAGACGGCAAGCTCGATAAAAATGATCCACTGAATCCAAATGTGATAAAAACAAACGTGTGCTGATGCCAATTAGTGTCCATGGTGGCATGTAACTGTGTGCATATATTGTTGATGGGTACATGTTCCTCTGCCCCTGCCTTCTGTGGTGAAATAAAAATGAACCTCTGACAGGATCAATGGTGCTGTGCCCCTGATTGCATCTTGCTGAGCAGCAGCAGCATCTTGTGCTGTGCAATCTTTAATGGGGCAGCCCTTTAGAGCAGGGGAGAGATGAAATGCTCTAGGAAATGTGATTAATCCATAAGGTAAGAGACAAGAGTATGTGCTGTCCCATTATTCAAATGCTATTTCCTTTTCCTAAATAGCCAGAGCCTTTTCTGGATCATCTGTGGTCTCTTCACTGTCCATGTTTTTGTCCTTTTCTGTCACTCTGTTACAGTCAGTAATGTTTCCCCATAAGGAGTCCAACCAAAATTGTTTGTACCAAACCACTTGTTTTTCTTACTTCAATGCAAATGGGAACTGCAAAATCCAGATGCTAGTGGATTGGATAGTGAATCTCAGTATGAACATTCATAAAACATGTGCAAAGTGCAAGCTCAGGTTACAGAAACCTCTGGAAAGGAAAAGAGTATTTACCTTGCTGCAGGGGTAATTGCTGGCTTGGAGAGAAAAATCCATAAAGAAATAACAAGCATTCTGAAAAGTGGTTATTGTGTTACTTGCATAAAAATGAAGCCTCTGAATTATTTTTATTTGTCATGGTTTTGAAAAAAATAATAGAAGACACTTGTTCCTGGGCAATTGAGAGGCAATAGGTAATTTGCAGAGGTGTCAGAAGAGTTGATGCATATGAAGCAATGTGGGGAGAAGCAGCATGCCTCAAATTCACAAACAGCAGAGGATGAGGATCTGAAGGAAAGGGTTAGAGCTGGACATGGCAGGATGTCCATTGCCTTTGTAAATCTGTGTAGCACTGACCGCCCTCCAGCAGTTTGTATTGATTCTCCGGCTACCTGCAGAAATGTCTGGCTTGATTATAGGATCAGTGCTCTACAGCACTTAGTAATGCAATAAAAAACCCCCAATCTACATATTAAATTATGTGTCCTAGAGGAGCTGAAGATGGATGTCAAAAGTACAAGGGCTCAGTCATAGTGGTGGCAGTGACAGATTTGGCAAGTGTTGCACCAGGCTGGTAAAATTGGAAGTCCAAAGCTGTGACTTTACAGTGTATCCTAAAATGAGGCATGAGAGTTGTGACTGAAGGATGCAGAGGAGGAATCTTTTTTTAAAAAGGAATTTGGTCTAAACCAGTATTTGGCCACTGATTCAACTTCACTTGAAAGAATGTATTGATGT
The DNA here is from genome assembly GCF_037038585.1 of Patagioenas fasciata. Classification (NCBI taxonomy): domain Eukaryota; kingdom Metazoa; phylum Chordata; class Aves; order Columbiformes; family Columbidae; genus Patagioenas; species Patagioenas fasciata. The sequence goes on from NC_092532.1 coordinate 12,113,212, forward strand.
TTCTTGAAAGTTATTCTCAGAGTTCTGATTTATTGTTAAAAATAGCAGTAAATCCTTGCTGTTATGGTTGTAAGGAAAAGTTTGGAAAACAATGTGACCAAAGCTGAGATGTTTCTGAACGTCTAACTAGTATGAATGTCTTCATGTGTTTTGGTGAAAATATCAGGTAATAGTCAACTTGCTGCTGGTTAAGTTTTTTTTAGTCCATATAGAAAACTATATACTGAGTCATTGTAGTTATCTGAAATTTCTCAGTTTTAAGGAAACATGAGGAATCAGAGCCTTTACAGTTTTAATGTGAATACAACTTCATTTTGGTATATGTCTGTCCTTTTTTGGTCTGCTTTTTCTCTAGAGAAAGAGATTTTCCAAGTCTCATGGCACTGTCCAATCTCAGTTGACTGCCAAAAAAAGTTCAGGTGTCTGTGGGGTCTTATTGTACCATGGACTATCTTTTGTTGAAGATCTGGGAATTTAGTGTGATTATGCTTTCATGTTGATACCTTGCACGGCCACAGTTCTCATTTTAAAGGTCAGCTACACTCCCTTGCCTCAGTCCTTTCCTCTAGTACGAGCTCTGACTATGGGCTCATCTTTTTCTCATGAAAACCGTTACTTATTTATTCCAGATCACTAAAAGATGAAAGCTACAGGTAAAGACAGAATACTTCAATATCCTTCTTAATGTTGTGCTCTTGGTGACAGAAGGTCCACGCAGTGGGGACAGGGAGTGAAATTGGTGATAATTCAATCCTCTCTTTTCATTGTAGGCAAGACATTTTAATTTTACAAGAACTGGTTTCATAAAAAGGAGGAAAAAGTTTGAGTAGGTAAGGGACATAAAATTATTCTACCTATCACTAGGAGGTAAAGCAGTGGTGAGTAGGACGTTTCCATGGGGAATCCTTTCAACAGGAGCAAGTAGTGCCAGGAAAAATAGCCACAACAAATTCAAAAGTAGGTTCTGGTCAAAAAGGGGTAAACATCTACTTATGATTGAATGCACATCCCCAGGGAAGATGTGGTTGGGAAAGCAAGCATAAGAATTGCAGATAAATGCTAGAATAGGATGTAAGGTAGGTAAGGAAATTGTAATGCTGAGCTAGTAGAAAATAAGACATTACTAAATATAACTGGGTACAAATATGCTGATGCTCTTATTTTACATATTTCATAGACATCACATGGGGAAATGATGTGCAATGGGATAACTGCTGGGTATTTGATAGACTTACATTGCATCTTGCTTACAAAAAATCCTGTTACAGTCTGCAGGTAAGGGCTGTGCGAAGGGAGTAAGAATTGCAGGAGACACAGCCTGTGATTATGCACCTGGCCCATAAACAGCTGCTTCCATAGAGGGAAAGAAGAGAGATGTGTTTTGAACACAGAGAAACCTTTCTTCCTGAGTCATAAACCCAGAGTATCTTTCCTTTGCTCTCTTTCTTTAAGTTTTGTTGGGGCCTGAACCAAAACTTGCTCTTGCTTCCCTATAAATCCCAATGACTTCAGTTTAGTATTCGCAGGTGAGAGAGTAGGTCTGCTGGTAACCTCTGTCTGTCTTCTGTTCTCCAACTTCCCTCAGGTGGTAATTTTTAATGCTCAGAACAACTGCTGCTGCATAACCTGCACTATTTTTGACAGGTCCAGATGGTGAGTAAGACAACTTCATCTTGACAGTGGCAGAGGATCTTTAAAGTTCACTGTACCAGCCCTCTGGGGTTGGCAGGGAAGATGCTCTGGAGCTACCTCTGTGTTGTCCTCCCCTGGTTGAGTTTCCTGATCTGTTGAGGTTGCAGCTGGTTCAGCCCCTCAGCACTGTCCCCTGGTGGCTTGCGGGCTATGTGTGGTGGCCGTGAAGGACATGGGTAGATAGCTGTTCTCTTGTCCCCCGTTTTTGGTTCAGAGGATGGAGTAGCTAGGCTCAGTTAGGAACTTTCTGGATAAGTTCCTTTGCGTCAGAGCCTTTCTGGACAGTAAAAGCAAAGCATTAAGAGTGGGGAGGATGGAGAACTGCCTTCCTCTGTGGGAGGAGAGGACAGGGTGAAGATAAAAGAGCATCTTGAGCCCCTTATAGCTGGGCACAAGGTCCTGTGATAGATGAACAGTCTCAGGGCTGTACAGCAGAAAGTAATGTGGGATCTTGCAGGTTTTCTGGGGGGAAGCCTTCCTTACTCCAAGGGACTTGGTGGAGGGATGCTAAGTATTTGAAAGGTAGATATACCAGAAACCTACCAAAGGAGCTGTTAATGTTGTTTGTACCTGATTAGATCTATTTATACTGTCTTTCCTCTCCCTTTATGTTTATTTTTTCTGCTGGATTGCTGCAGGCTTCCTGGGCATTAAAGCAGCGGTTTGGTAGGGAGATGATATTGTGCCCGAGCTGGAGTGCAGCAAATTGGCAGCATCAGCACTCTTACTCCCTATTTTAGGCTGCTGTACAGAGTAGGTAAAGTCAACATTAATGTCACAAAAATATTACAAATGCAGATTTGTAGGAACCATACAGTTACCCTGATACTAACATTTTCTCATTCTAATGACAAGTGAGTGCATGGTAGCACTCAAATATTCATTTTGATATCTTCTTTCTTATGAAACCTTTTTTTAACATCAAGGATTTTTTTTTACACATAATCAGATTTCAGATTACTGACTTAATCCTTTCCTTTATCATTCTTGAGTGCTAGGGATTGACTAACAGCCACTCTGTTAAAAGGGCTGGCCACAAAAGACTGGGATTAATGAAGTCATACTGGTAGGAAGTTCAACTGCACTCTGCAGGCTGAATATCTCATAGTCTTTTTTGGGACTGTGTGGCAAACACAAGCTAAAACTAAAGCAGGGGCTGTCTGTTAATAGAGATTAATTTCCATTTTTCATCTTCACTTGTTTCTTTGTTAACGTGGGTAACTGAAATGGAGAAAAGGAATTTCAAAATAGGTTTTTCTTGGATTTCCTTTAAGTTCTTGGTTGATTGCTCATTTTTAGGACTCTACAAACTCTGCTGTAGAGATATTTGCTTATGGTCAACTCTGAAAAGGTGAAGACCGGGAAGAACATGTCAAATCTCTCCCCTACTGCAGAAATCATTGATAAGAATACTCTGTGTGTGATTTTGGTAATTTTGATAGATTTCTGAATGGGAGATTACACATTGAAAGGCTTTCCAGTCTCCTAGTTTGATGGATGGCTGAAGCATGCTTGTATGAGACAATATACTGATAATGTACAAAAGATAAGGACAGACAAAGAAAGAACTTGTGTTCTTCAGACTTTTAAAAATAAAACCCCAAGCACTTCAGTTACATTTGAATTATTAATTTGAAGTGGACCTGGCTTTGACAATAAATACAGGCTCCAGCTGACACTTAAAACACTGATTGTTAGAAGTTTGGATGCTACATGAAGAAGGATGATTTAACTTATTTTCTTATTCACTTTTCCAAAGTATCTACCATTTGCTGGTAATGGAAAGAAGTTCCTGGGTTATATAAATCTTCTCAGCAGCTATACAGGAGAAGACCCGTTTCATAAAAATGGAAACAAATGATTTTTCTGCAACTTTCTTCATTGTGTATGTGTTCATTCCATCCTCATTTCCCCTTTTCCATTTTGATATACAGAAGGAGAAATAAAGGGCAAGAAAAATAACCCAGAAGAAGAATGAAACACTTTAAAACCTTTGCATGGAAAAACATGTCTCTCTTCATCTTGCTGTAAGTAAGGGACTGAGCTGGTCTGATGTTGGCTCATCCTTGCTTTACCCAGAATCCCTATCATAGATCAGGAGCTAATGACTCTCTTTTAGCAATTGAGATAGTGGCATATTCTGTTTTCTGTCATCCCTTATACAGCTAGGGCAGAAGGGAATGAGAGAGGATGGGATAATCTCTTGGAAGGCAGCATTTAACACCTGTCTGGTAGGAGATAATTGCCACGTTCCTGGGGGATTAGCGTGGTGGAACTTTATTATACTGTAGTGAAACTGTACCCAGCTCTCTCTCACCAGGTGGATGTCAGACTATTTTGTTGCAGAAGACACAAGCACAGAATGAAAGATGCATGAATAAAGCATGTTATTGCAGATGAAATGTAGTTCCTGCCAACATCTCTGCCTCAAAACCATATAGAGAATTTTCTCACTGCTGTCCTGCTTCAGGACTGTTTGAGAAACACCTGGGAATTACTAAAGCGGTGTCTATATTGCAGTCGGGGGAGTGATTGTACAGGAGGCACAACCGTCTGTCATCCAACCTGCTGAGCACAAAAGCGACATTTCACAGCACTGTGCCTTTTGGATAGGTAGCCCAAAAAAGCAACCTCAATCAGAAGTCTGGGTCATTGTGCCTGTGTTGCTTTCCACTGAGCAAGCAAGGTTAAAGACAGCTTGGGAGACATTTCCTACTTCTCTGGTCAGTTCCTGCTGACATCCCTGTGGATTTGTGGGTACAGTGACCTACAGACCAGTGCGCTGGAGCCACTTGGGAAAAATGGCTTCTTATCATCTGTGCCCGAAGTAGTATTCTGAGTGTGTGCCTTCTGCTCTGTAGATGTAGCTTGGCAATTTTCCACTGGCTGTCCTACTTTTCAATGATATTCTTTAATGTGTATTGATCCTTGTGGTTTACAAACACAAATAATTATTTTCAAAAGCATACCAAGAAACTGGAGCTTTCCTATAAGAAGGAAAGCTCCTTGACAGCTGATGCTGTAAATTAAAAAGCTTTTGTGCATTGTGGTTTGCTTATAGTTGGGTCCTCAGCATGGAGTTTGAATTGTGTTAGATAATAAACTAAGCAGCAAATATACAGGAAAGGAGATGAATAATCAGCAAAGAAAAATTCAGGAGTTGGTGTATACTCTATAACCTACAAATATGCTCTCCTGGTTGGTCTGAATGCCAGTTCCTTGCATCAGCAGGAAGGACAAGTTGATAGCTTCCTAATTCTGCTATTCATTTGCTTTTTATTTGAGTCTGTTCCGCACATGGATTATAAATTATTGCTTTTTCTGTAAGCCTGAATGTAGAATTGCATCACTTCTTACTGCACAGCACATAGGGTTTTCAGTCTCCCAGGGAATGCTGAGCCCTTAGTCTGATTATTTAATCACACTGTAATATAAAGGAAAATATTTTTTAATTTTACTTCCTGTCCTATAACATCTTCAAGATTGGGTGACCAAAATGAGAAACTACTCAAAAACCTTGCTTTGCAGTTCTCATACTGTGCTGGAACTGCTGCTCAAGCAAGAAAAGGTGTTATTTTTGACACTTAATTTGCAGTACAGAACTATTTTAAGAATAGACTTGATTTCATCTACTTAATGACCTTCACTGTATATAGCAGTTGGAGAACTAAAAGTTACTGAGAGGTTTGTGAGAACAACAGAATTCCAGGGGAGAGGAAAAATTGTTTTACTAGTTTTCTGAAGAATAAATCCAGAGTAACACAATACTAGGTGTGCAACATTTCAATATAGCAGTGAAACAAAACTCAGATTTTCAACTTCATGGAATCATTTTGGTTGGAAGAGACTCTTAAAAATTGAGTCCATTGTAGCTGTGTGATCACTGTCAACAGGGAGCACAAACAGTACTGTGTGAGAGTGGTGAACTTTACCTGCTAAAAGAAAAGCAGGATTTAAATTTCCACATTAATTGGTCCTGCAAGGTGCAGGGAATTGAGCTTGATGAGCTTTATGGATCCCTTCCCACTTGACATTTTCTGTGGTTTTGATGGGCTAATTGCAATGGAAGAAGACAGTCTAGTTTTGTGGATTCTGTCCTGAACTTGATCTGCTACTTGTATAGTCTTGTAGTGATCCTTGTTAAATGAAGTTATGACCCCTGAAACACAACTAAAAATCTGAACACAAATTTTTTACTGAATAATATTTCGGGTTGAAAAAATCTCTGGATGTATCTGGATATATGTGCATCATTTCTAATGCCATCTCAAATGAAATTGCAAATAATTGTTGAAAATGTCTCAGGAATAATAATTCTAACTCATCTTCATCCTAGGATCCTTTGAAAATTGTCTTATATCTTGCTGATGTGTTGGGAATTACCTCTAGTTTAGCAGGCGAGATAAGTCATGACCGAACATACAGTCATGGCCCAAAACCACCTGACATTAGAATAAAGATTTAATCACAGTGGGGAGGCAAAGAATGAACTGTTTATGTTACAGTTGCTTTCCTGTCACACAGTGTGAATGGTGTTAATAGAGAGGGGACCACAACTACCAAAGGTGTTTTCAGCTAATGTCCTACTTTGCATTTGTAATAAGCAAGGAATATGCAGTAGAAATTGCTTATTGCATCATGACTAAATAATAGCCTCTTTAAGTACATCAGCTTAGTTTCTTATTATCACATGGGCATAAAAATGGAGAAAAGCCTTATGTTTTTACATGCTTTGAATGTGTTGGGTTTAAAAAAAAACAAATAACCTATCATGTTGGAAACATTCAACACTGACACTAATTTCCTGTGAAACCAAATGATCAGAAAATAGTGAATGATCTAGTAATCAGAATTAGCAAGTGGCGTTTAATTCATTTGCCTGTGCAGTGCTTGGCAACACTGTCATGTAGAGCTCGCTGCTCTTCCAAGAGCCACTTGTGCTTATAATAATTAGAGTTCCAATGATCTGGAACTGCTTGATTCAGCTGAAGTTTTGGCAGTTGGTTGACACACTGAAGCATATTTAAATACTGTGCCAGCCTTGAAAAATTCACTTCAAATTATTTGCATGCCTGTAATGGTGTTAAAGTCATCCAAAAAGAAAAAAGTTGTCCAATCTATCAGCTGTGGATATGGAGTTATCATTTTATGTCACATAAAACACACAAATTACTGATTTTGAGGAATAAATGGATTGGGAAAGCTCAATTGGTTAGTTACATTAAAAATGTTACTATTGTAAATTAAATTGCACCCCTGTTTTGAGGTATGATAACTCATGCACACTTAGCACTATTAGTAAGCCTTCATCACTGGAATTGTGCCTGATGATCAGGTCTAGATACAGAATTACCAGAAAATGGATGAAATGTAAATACTTTTTCTTATAATACCAAAAAGCCACATGAAAAGCTCAAAACAAACCCTTCATTTCATTTTCGAACCTTCTCAAATTTGCAAAGCCTTATTTATCAGATAATGTCGAGTTTGCCACCAGATGTCAGTTAAGACCTAAGGAGCTACTGTTTTCCTGGACTGCTAAACCTAAAGGTACTATTGAGATAATTTAGTCTATATCAGTTCTAAACAAATGCGAATGGACTTTTTAGAATTATTTTTTACCTGAATATTAGAATATCCTTTAGATCAAGCATAGGGTAACACACTTTTTTCATGTGATTGCTTATGGTTCTGTTAGCTGATTTTGCCACTGCTTCTGTGTGAGCTTTGGTCTTGTGGGTTTTTTTTGGCTTTTTTTTTTTGTGCTAGTTTGGGGCAAAGATGAATGTAGAGCTATTGCTGTTAATGTGCACTTCAGAACCCACTAAAGTTTTACCTAGGGAAGTTAGGGTCTGACCATGATGAATCTCATATACAAGTTTAGGAGTTTAATAGTCAAGAACTACCAGCTTAAAGTTCCTGGAAACTTCTGTTCAGATAATAAAATTTGGGCTCTTTGTGTTCAAATTCCAGGGTTAATGAAACATTAGATACACAGGAAACCAGCATGATGAGCTATAGTGCAGCAAAGTGTGTTTCTCTAGGATGGAAATGTTCATGTGGGTTATGGAAGTGTAGTTGGCATGAGACATAGAAAGGGGAGGGAACAGCTGGAAAGGAACTGGGATGAACTGGGGACTGGTGGCTTTTTACTGATTGCTCTCTGCCTGTTTTAACATGATCATAAACTTCCTTTTAACTTTCCTGTTGTTATCACATGGAGTACCTGCATAAAAATGTCGGCTAGCAACTCCCATTGACTTAAGAATTGAGTTTTACAAAGGAGATAGTTCATATGAGGCTGAAAAATTTTGTACAGCATTCCCTGTGATTAATTCTGCTATGTCAAATCGTGGCTCTGTTTTATTTGCTGTCAACAGCCTTTTGTGATATGTTGTTTACTTGTCACAAGTTCTCTAAGGGGAGAGAACTCCAAGTGCTTGCATTTCTCCCCTGATTCATTTGTTAGCAGCAGTAGATGGTTAATTAGGAGAACAATAGGCAGAAAAGAAAATTAAATACAATTTTTTTGTTGGATTTTTTTTTGTTTTTAAACTCTCAAAGCTGAGTAGTAAACCAAAATGAAAGCAACTGACATTACTATGTTTCCACCAGGAAAAAAAAATGGGCAGTTTTTCATTATAAATGTTGAACTGCTGAAAGCCAAAAGTGGTAAAACAAAGAACTTGCTATGTAAAGATGCCTGTTTTGTGGCTTTTTGGTACTTGAGTCATAAGATCATGGCGGCTTTGTGAATTAATACTGTCCACACACAGGTTATTAGGTTCCAGTAGGAATGTTTCTTGCGCTTATTAGCAATATATCTTCAGTAAAAACTGTCCTGATCTACTAATTACAACTTGTTGCGTTATAGAAGTTGTCACTGAGAGCATCATTGTGTTGTGCAGGTGACATTTGTTAAATACTAATTGGCATCAGTATATGAATGTGGTCTGGCCATGTGAGAAGGCTGCACCCAATTTTGCTGCAATGCAAAGCTTTGCAAAACAACAGGTTGTGCTCCCATCAGTAACTAGGATGTTGTTGAATAGTGAAAATATAGAGGTAGATTATAGCAAGAGGTACTGCTTTTCAAGAATTAACTGTGTGGAAATATTAAAGGTTCAGAAAAGAGCTCTGTGAATGACTTGGACTCTGAAACTCTAGTTCTAATGTTCAGTCTTTCATTTAGGAAGAGACATCTGGCAGTAGACAGTGTGTGAATCTTTGCTGGAAAAGTTATTATGAGATCCAGTGACTGGGGTTGGAAGTAGATAAAACCAGACATATTTCAGAGTGGATGACTTTCTGAAGGGTGTGTTAAAGCTCCAGCAGAAGTGCAGTGCATGTTGCACAAGGTGTCTGAAGGTTCTTGAGCCATGCGTAGGTAGAGGGCTGAAAGAGTTTCTCCTATAGTCTTAAGATCAGTGAAGAAAGCTTGGAGTGAATCCACTCAGTGTTTTAAGGAGCAATAGTTCTGCAGTGGAGAAGCCCAAGACTCTGGGCTCCTGATTTCACTTTGTATTTTGCTACAGACCTGTATGATGTTGGGCAGATTCCCTATTGCTCTGCACTTCAGAACTTGCCCTGTAAACTGAGCATAGCATCATCTCTTGGATGTCAGGCTGTGGATTAACTGCAAAGACTGGCTCTTTAGGAGGCAGTTTTCCTTGGGAAGTAATACAACCTCCTATGTGCCCCGTGTTATTTGCCACAGGAACTTAGATGCTCAAATCACTGGTGATGTGCGAGTCACACTTTGCCAGACTCAGCAGTGATACTGGTCTTTATCTTCTCCCTTTTAGTCACTATGTCCTCCCTGCATGTCTTTATACTCAAATTTTTGCATTGTCGGTGTTTTCCCTTTGTCGAACTCTTTGCCCCAACCATTCCCTCCCTTGCTGGCCTGGATAATAGCGAGTTGACAGAGAAGTGAAGTTAACTACATAAAGGTTGTGAAGTACTTACACAGCTTCCATTGTGATAGTGTGTCAGTACCTGAGAGTGATAGATACACATAGGCACAAGACCTCATGGCATACATACTTATTCTGGGTATCAGTAACATCTAAGCTTTATTCTGTACAAAACCTGCTTGTGTAGCACAGTAGTTTCCTCAGTCTTTTATCCATTGTGACTCTAGTACTGAGAAAGAAGTCACTTATTCTCTGTCAGTGTCATATCCCCAAATGAAGAAAATTTAAATCATGTTTCAGTCTTTTCAGTAAAAACATAAAAGTTGGCTAGTAAGAGCCTGAAGTTAAGTTTGAAAATGGATTCTCTGCAGATGTGCGTGATGGTTTTTGTACACATAAATGTCAGGTTCTGCATTACATTAACCAATTTGTAATTTTGCAAATAAAGCTCCAATGGACTTTCCAATGTGCAGAAAGAAGGGTTAAATCCTGTCAGCAATAACATTCAAATGTGAATGCATACAAGCCATTCCATGCACTCAGTGCAACAAAACATGTAGAAGGTTGCGCATTCACAAATTGTCTGAACAAGATCCTTTTGAATATTCAGCCCTTAATGTGTAACATTTAATCACCAAATACTGAGTGTAAATAGAGCTTTTGGGTTATGATGATGAAGACATGATTAATAAATGGTCTTAAATGTAGTTCAGAACCTCTCTCTAGGGAGTCTTGCTTTGCCAGTTTGGGTAAAATGGCCTCCTACAGCAACAGAATCAGAAATGCCAATTGTAATTGAAGTCTTTAATTACATTTCCTGCTTTATTTCAAGATAATGAGTGTTTGGGGTTTTTTTTTCCCTTCTTTGAATTTTAGTAGCACTGAAAATGTGTAGGCTTCCCATGAATCTTGGATTTCTGAAAATAATAATAACCAATGAATACAAAGAAAAAACAAATCTTTTCTAGAAATAACTAGAGTGTTTTGCAAGTCTTTTCAAAGTTCTGTCAGACATTGTACAAGTTTACTTAAATATAATCTTCAAACTTCACTTGATGTTAAAGGAAGATTTGAGCAAGTAGGATGGTGCAGCTGAAAAGAACAGTATGTGTGTGTATGGGCTCTTGAACCCTCACAGCATGAACCATGTCTGAAATCATAAATCACGAAGAAAGGGCAGAAGGAGACAAAACCAGCTAAGGCATTTTTTAGCAAGACAATTTCTTTACTTCTTGTAAAAGGTTAACGCTACCATCATCCTTGTCAACACAAAGGAACACAAAAGGACACTGGAAGCATGGGTGATGGTACTAGGAACAGACCAGAAGAGTGGAGAAGGTAACTTGTATGGTGTACCAATAAAATATTGCAGCCTGGTCACCAGATGCTGAGTGTATGCTGCTTTTGGTAGGGCCTGCAGAGTGTTCTGGCCTGGTATCTAGACTATGCTTTGCTGCATTTAGTTGTAATGTCATGTTTATGCCAAATCATTCTGATGAAGCTATTTGGGATTTGTGCAGCCCTGAAATTAAAATAATACAGTAAGAGGCAAGAGACATCTCCCCAAATTTTCTTTCGTCCTGTTGTCAGTTTAAGCAACATACAATTCAATTACTCAGTTGCTTTTTTCAGAGTGTGTGTGTGTTTGTTTTTCTTCATGTCTAACATTCAATATTGGCTTGATGACTGTCAGTGGTGTTTATACATAGACCTGCTTGAAAGATTCCTGCAAGGACCATGCTAGCCTTTGCTCTGGTCTGTTATTAATATCCTGCAAGTTGCATCCTTTTGTTTCCTTTGTGTAGAACTGAAGAGGAAGAAAGCAGAAATAAGCCTTTCTCCTGACCTTGCTTTCCCCTCTTCTGTGCAAATCCATTTTAAAAGGAAATTTTTGCATGGAGGAAAAAATAATTTTCCAGTCCTTGAAAGGCTTTTAAAACTCCTTTTAAACTCTACCATGCCTGGAAACAATTGTGAAGTTACCTAGTGTTCCTTCAAGTATGAATTTGTTTAGCAGACAACATGGAGAATGTGTTTTTTCTGGGGAATTGAAATATAAAACCAATGGTAGCCTAAACCACATCAAAAGAAGCATGACGAGCAGGTTGTGGGAGGTGATTCTGCCCATCTACTCCACTTTTGTGAGAACTCACCTGGAGTGTTGAGGCCAGATCTGGGGTCTCCAACGTAAGAGGGACATGGACCTGTTGGAGCAAGTCCAGAGAAGGGACACAAAGGTGATCAGAGGGCTGGAAGGACATGCTGAGAGAGTTGGGGTTGTTCAGCCTGAAGAAGAGAAGGCTCTGGGGAGACCTTATAGCAGCCTCAAGCACCTAAAGGGGGACCTACAAGAAAGCTAGAGAGTGTCTTATTAGCAGGGCCTGTTGCAATAGGACAAGGGATAATGGCTTTAAACCAAAAGAGAGTAGATTTAGATTAGATATAAGGACATTAGGGTAGTGAGATGCTGGAACAGACTATTTTTGGATTGTGGATGCTCCATCCTGGAAGTGTTCAAGGCCAGATTGAACAGGACTTTGAGCAATCTGGTCTAGTGGAAGGTGTCCCTGCCCATGTCAGGGGAATTGGAACTAGATGATCCCTAAGGTCCAACCCAAATCATTCTATGATTCCATGAAATATTTCTATCATTTTTTTTCCAGCTGAATTCTAGCTTTTTATTTACTTATTTTTATGCTTTGGTTTTGGCTTCATTGAGATGCCAACTGCAGCAGAGGCCCTGGAGTGCTTTGTCTGTGTTTTGTTGGTGCTTGTTTTACAAAAAATACCTCTTGCATGACAAAGGTGATTTGAGCGAAGCCTATGGAAGCTCTTTCCCTGGAGAGGTGGTCATTGGAGGAAGTCTTGCTATACATGGCTTCATGTGGATAAACCATACTAATGATTTTAACACTTCCCCTGGAAAAACCGTCTTTGCATTCTCATCACAGTAATAATTAGTGGCTGCAGGGGGAACACGGTACTACCGAAGCACTACATACAGCAACATCTGTAAGTTGCTTTCTTGTCCTTGCTTTATTCTGCCAAAGGGTGATGCAGAACTTCGATGTCAGAAGAATCCTTGCCAAGCCTTGCTGTTGCTGTTTCTTTTGCAGCTGTGAGAGAGAGCATGGGGGGATTGGAAAACCGAAGCCCCAGGAGCACAAGGTGGTGTCCTTGCCATGCCATTGGTGGCCAGGTGCCCAGCAGATGACTTGGCTGGGTTGTCTGAATTATGTTAATAAAATCTTCTCCCTTCTCTCTGGTGCACATGGGCTACTATTTCGTGTGTGGCAACATTGCTTACTACCTACTTAACATCAATAAGGAATTTCTCATTTTTCAAATAGGAATCTCCTTTGGAGATGAATGCAAACATAGCTACTAGCTTCTTTCTTCCTTGATGAATGCAGTAAAGAAATATTCATCAGACAGAAAAAACTATTTTTATCTGCTCATGTTCTTCTTTCCCTAGAGTTTGTTGTGCCTCACTTGTGCTGTAGGCAAAATTATTCTTCAAACTGAAATGAAAAGACAACTTTAAGAAATTTCATTTGTGTGAACACAATACTCTGTCCAAAGGCAACAGTTACAGATTCAGATTTAACTATAACTTGATGGAAAAGGGAGAGAAAGATTGTGTAAATTGTAAGAGAAACTTATTGTGCTGGTTTAAAAAAAAAAAAAAGTTGTATGGCTTTTTTTTTTCTCCATGTTTTTCATAAATTCTTATATTTATACTTAGCTTGAATGCTCACATTCTTTCTCTATAATGTCTCTGGAATACACAGCCTTTCTTATCCACCATTGCAGCTAACGCTCTCAGGGAGGTTTGTATAGAAGCTGCAGCACCGTCATTTTCTTTTTCCCTTGGTGCTCGTGCTTGAATCCATTCTTTTGCAAAGATCTTTTTCCTTATCTGCCCCTTGGACCATGTCACTGCTCTCTTTACATTCCTTGTTTGCCTGTTTCTTTATCACATCAAATCTCTTCGGCTCAGTTTTAAGGCTGTTTGCAGCCCCTCTTTACCTCAAGCCTTATCTCCAGGCTGGTATCTGAAGTCAGCTCCCATACTTGATCAGCTGCAGATGCCAGCTCCTATATCCCCGCTGTTAAATATTATGAGCAAACACCTTTGTGCTTCTCCTTCATCTCCCTCACCATTGGAAAATATTTCCATGCTCACAGCAAAGCCACATCCTGGTTCTCTTTGCAATTCTTCTTTTAAAAAAAATTATTTTCTTAAACTCTTTTGTTACAATGATTTCAAAACTCCTGAGTGGTTTGCTGCTGTGGAGACAGGCTATTGGCATATGATGTGTATTTAGCACGGTCTTGCTGTTTATTTCTGTTCAATCTGTTCAATTTCTGTTAATCTGTTTAAATTCATCTGTTTTCTCATGTGCTGGATTCTTGGCATGGGCCATCTTTTTCTTTTGTGTCTGGATAGACTCTAACTGGCCCAAAGCTACACAGAAATGCAAATAATGTATACATGTAATATGAACAGAAAGGTTTATTCTTTTCATGCCATCCTTAAACTCGTGTTCATTAAATATCTGTAACATTAGAAGGTAAGGATGTTCACAGGAAATTTCTGTTTCTTTACTGAAGTCTAAAGCTTCAATGATTAAAAAATTTGATTTCCATATGCAAAATCTAAGACTTTCAAGTCTGCAATCCTAGATGGAAAAAGATTTCATTGAGGAGAATAGTCTTTGCAGCAGAGGGACAAATGGATGATTCAGTATTTAGTCAGGATTTCAATCACTCTGTAGATTCTCAGTTGGTGTTAATTATACTCTTCTATGCACGGTTTCATAAGCCGTATGCAAGCAAATTTTCATTGAAGTTGAAGAGAGATTCTTATTGCTTGAGAATTACAAATTTAGACTGGCATGCATTAATTTGCTTGTTTAGTTTTGTGTGATTTAAGTGTACATTCAGTGCTTGACTTTTTAAATCTTTGTGTTTCAAACACCCAGATCTGCCCAAATTTTATGAAGTAAATAAGGACAAAACTGCGTTTTTTAGAGCAGTAAGGTAGAAAGAACTAATACCTGCTATTGCTGCTGATCACTGGACATTTCGTCTTCAGAAAAAAATATTGAAAAGTATGTGACTTCCCAGTTTTGCCAGAAAATTCCTCTGATAGAAGTAGGCAGTAAAGTAGATACAGAAAAATAGTGGGCAAGGTTCTGTGTAGGTACGGAGGCAACAAAATCTTACTAGGAAGTTGAATCAGATTGCAGAGCTGAGCAGTGTGTTGTATGTTTTTGGAAAGTTCTTGCTGGTCTTTGTACAGGAAGCAAAAACTAGTGGCAAATCTTGCTAAATATTCAGCCTTGTAGGGACTGCAAGCCAAGTGCACAAGGTCCCTGCCATGAATGTCTGCATGAAGCTGGTTGACAAGCTTTTCTTTGCACTCTTATTTAAAACGGGGGAAAAAAAAAAAAAAAGTATTTGGAAAAATATTTTCAAAGCTAGAATGCTCAAAAACCTGGCATTTTTCTGTATTTTAGCACAGCTTCACTCCCCCCCACTGCCCTCTGTTTAGAACTGGCCTTCTTTTAAGAAAATGCTGAAGAAAAAAAAATGGTCAGGATTCACTATCTCTACTTTCATAGCAATGGAGGGGAATCTTTTTGATAATCTGTGTACAAATAGGAAGTTTTTCTCATATGAGAGAGATGACATTTTTAGACTGAATTTTCAAATCTTTACTCTCAGTGTAGGATGGCAGGGGCTGCGTTCAGTACTTGAGATGAAGTGCTGGGTTTGAATGACATGATTGTGTTTCTGGTTTCTGATTTGGATATTGTATTTGACAGTACAGCAGAAGCAGTAACAAATTATACCAAAGTTTGTGGCGGTCTGGTTAAAGTTCACTGCCTGTGCTATGGAACAAGTTACACATCCTGTAGCATTTGCAATTGAAATCACTTGGAAATTATTCACATAAGTAATATCCAAATAATTGTGTATAGTTGAATGTATTCAGTGAGGTCGTGATTAGAATTGGGTAATTTGCAAAGGTTGAAGAACAGGAAGAAGGCTAAAGGTTTACCTGGGAGATGCATGATCCTCTTACAGCACCCACTTCAGAGAAATGAACCCAAGGATGGGGCAAGGGCAGTATCTGGTCAGGTGAAGTATGCGTCTGACTGCCCTTGAGTAAGAAGTGTTGGCCAAATAAATCTGTGACTGTGGCATCTGGATTCTGCATTGTTAGCAAAATATTTCTGCTTTTGTGCCAACAATTGAGGCTTGTGAAGAATGCTTCTAATCCTGCAAGTTTGTGAGGTGCCCCATCACTTGCCTTACCTGAGATATTGTCCGCTCCAAGGAAACACATTAGTTCACTTAGTATTGAATCAGAAGCTGGCACTTTTTTCTTTTTTTTTTTTTTTTTTCCCCAGAGGGCTGCAAACTGGGACTTGAACCAATTAGAGCTAATTGCTATTCTGCCCCATGGAAACAGAAACTCTGCCTGTCAGCCCATGGTTTATTAAATCAAGCTTCTTGAGAATGTTTGATTAGGACACGTACACATGTACCTATAGTGTTAAGTTTTCCACCTCCTCACCTCTTGTGTTCTTTTTTTCCCCTTGGTTGTTAACTTCTGTTCATTGAACTGCTTTTACTTTCTTGAAATAATATTTTCACAGGCATAAAAAAAAAAAAGGAGAAACTTAAAAAATGGAATATGCAACTATATATAAAGAACTGCCCATTTGTTCACCTGTCCTGAGTTTACAGTTTTTACTAATATTTTACAGCCTAATTCTACTGATTCATCCCCTTTGAGAACAAAAATGTCTTGTGAAGGATGAAAAAAAAGTGTGTCCTGTCTTTATTTGTAATTGATTGTAGGTTTAAATCTTTAAGGACAACAGAACAAATGTTTCTTATATACCAAGAAGGAATTGCTGCTTTTTTTTTTTTTTTTTTTTTACACCATTAAGTCAAACTTCAAAGGGTAGGATAAACACCTCAATGTTTCCTTGTGGTTTCTTTTCCCATTGTTTCTTATGTTACCTTTCTAATCTTTGCTAACCAACAGCTACCTCTATCATAAAACACAATGACATTTCCCAGGCTCTTATGAGAACTCGTATGTAGAGACTTAAACCATGGCATTGGGCTTCAGGCACAAATGGGTGTACAAAATGATACATAAAAAACCTGACTTCTTTCAAATGTCTCCAGTGTTGGTCAGGAGAGAACTGTTTGGTTCAGTGTCTAGAAAGCCACAGCTACTTAAGCTGTGTTTTAATATTTATGAATTTTCATTTGGAATAGGCCAGAATCTGTCATATATTCTCAAAGGATCCTATGTCTCTAGGTTGGGCAACAAAAGACACTTAACCAGGTTATCGATTTCTCAGCAGATTTCCCTGGATGCAGTCATTGAAAGGTGTATGTGTCTTTGTGGTACCTTCCTGATCTATTACTTGAAAGTCACTGGAAATAGGCATCTGATTTTTCTCACTGGTCTTTCTTGGGAGTTGTTTATTTAACCAGCTCTTATTTTCACACCTCAGGAGATGTTTGGCTCCAACTCAAACCCTGTAGTGAATTTACTCATTCCTCTGAAAAGGTCCTGATCCAGTGTAAGATCAGGATAGCTCTGACAGATCTGCGTTATTTATGGTTATAGTCATTGACAATTGCTTTGGTAACTATAACTACAGGCTAATTATGAAGCAGCACTATTAAAATGCTCAATAGATAAGGGAACTAGAATTCTTTTAGCTTGTCAGATTGGTCCATTAAATCTGTGTGTGTTGTACCTGTAATTGCAAAGCTCCAATTATCATACACTTAGTGAAAGAAGTGATAAGGTTTTCTGGGGTGGAAAGTGATAAGAGATAAAAGTGAAAAGTTGCCTAATAATAACTTTTTAGTAAAAGCTATCAACAGCAAATGTGCACTTCTGATAAGAAGCAGAAGCCAAAAACTTTAAACCCTGATATCTCTAAGCAGACAAAATGAGGGAAAATAGAAGCTAGAAGGAAATTTCATCATCTTACACGTGTTTTAAACAATGCAAGACCCTCCAGTATTCATGGCCTGTTCATATTGCTTCTGGTAAGTGTTGTATTGGTGTCCATGCAGCACTGACATCAGGAGACCATGCCCTGTGGGGAAGTTTTGAGCTTAATATTATCCAGTATAGAGCCATCTTCCATAAAACCACTCAAGAAAGAAGGTTCTAAAGTAAAGTGACATTTTTATTTCTCGCTGGGGATTGTTTTTGACTGTAATAATCTCTGGGAGACAGGTGGCTCATGGGATGGTTATAGTTTGTTTGGAAGACAGCGCTACCTTACAGTTTCTCCTGAAAGTCTTTGGGGTGAGGAGGAGAGGAATGACCAAAATACAGGTGTGAACTCAGACACTGATGAAGACTGGAGTTTATGTAGAGGAGAAGGGAATTAGGGATGCTTATATTTCTGCCATAATTCACAATGGTGGAAAGTTGAATAAAGAGATATCCTGTCTCAGTACCTTTCTGTTGATCTGAATCTTTGAAACGGGAGCCAGAAAGGTTTTTAGAAAGCCTGGAATCAATTTGTGAAGGGGCATAAAGGTGAAAGATTGTGTAAGGGACCAATAATTTTGAGAAATACATAAAAGGAGGAGAAAGGTGGTCTCAAGAGCAGGCAAGATAGAAAGGATTGTTGTTTTCAAGCAGAACTTCACAGAAAAACAATACCGACCTGGCTGCGATTTATGTGAAGGGGGGAAGAAAGAGAATAATTCTTTTCTGAGAACCCAAGAGGCTTTATCTATTTTAAAACCAATTCCGTGCAAAATAAAGGCAAGCGAGCATATGTATGCTAAATGGCACTTCAACCTCTCTCCACAAAAAGAAGTCATCACTGTTTAAATAAGCATCGTTACTCTGTGGTGTTGCTTACTTGCTTTCTTTTTCTGTTACTGGATTGAAAATGACGAGTCTGACTTCTAATTGGTTTTAGAGATATTGTTTGTGGAGTTTTGCATATAAAGAGAAGGAAGCTGAATTTTTCTGCTAGTGTCAAAAGAGAAAAAAATGAGAAACAATACAAATTTAACCCAGGAAAAGGGTGACAATTTCTGCAGTTAGAATGGCTTTGGAAATTTGACTTTGAATGGAGGAATGTTTGCTTTTGAATGGTTGAGATAGAACAATAAAGATTTTTGCCTCTGAAAAATCACAATGTTTGTTCCAAGTGAGGGAAGCTGCTGGTCAGATGATTCAAGTTACACTTCTAACAGCTTCTTAAGCTGAATTATATCCATTCAACCAGTGTCAGTCACTCATGATACTAGGGATTTATAGGCAGTTAGAAGAAGAAAGAGGGAGCTGGGGAAGAAGAAAGGAAAAACACACTGTCAGATTCCTGAGTTTTTCAAGATGTAAAAGGAAATTGGTGTGCCATTTCTCCAATTTTTGTTTTGCAGAACATCATTCTGAAAGTGATTTTTTTTTTTTCTATAGCAGTAGTCCTAAAATTATAATTCAACTGTCATGATATTTATCTCTCTGTTCTTATAAATATGTACCAGTTTTTCAAAGGTTTATTAGTAACAGAACAGGTTAAGAATTATTAGATGGTGAAAACTGTGAAACCCAAAATTTAATTTTGTTTCCCTGAGTGGTGGAAAGATCTGGTCATGTTGTGATTTATGTTTGTCACGCTGCTATCATCCTACGTGACAGGACAAAGGGGAAGGTAACTATTCACTTCAAAAAAAAAAAAATAATAAAATTATACCTTTTCTGCGTCTTGGATCACAGAAAATTATTTTTGGGGCAATCCAATATAGAAAGAATAAATGAAGAATTGAGACACTGACAGAAGGGGCAGGTGGTGTGAACTGGCTGAAGATTTTTGTCTGTGTGGACACGATCTCCAAGAACACACTTTCCCAATGGCAAAGACTGTGTCCAGATCCACGTTCGCTGGGAAGGAATTTGGTGCTGGCAAAAGGTACAAGCTGTAACTGTTCAAATATCATCCTGAGAGGAAGCTTTTCACATGGAATAAGCTTCTTGAACTCCAGTGTGAACAGAAACAACCAAGCAACATCCTTCTGCGAAGGAAAGCAGCGGCTTTTGCTGTGGTCACACCAGGAATGTGGCAGCATTTCTGGCTTACACAAGTATGTTTGCTGAAACAGCCCAGTCATTTCTGTGACCTGCTGTAAAATAAGTTATCGCTTTATTCCCTTGCTTGCTGTGGGCCTGGAACCCTCCAACTCATGAGCAATGTGCTTTACCTGCATGAGTAATGGTGTACCTGTGATTTCAGAAAGGATCATAGGATCTATGAATGTTGGCTACTCATCCATCTCCAGGAAGCAATTTGATCGTTTGTTTGGAGATTCTGTGGGATAAAACAGAACAACATAATAAAAATAGTAATATCTGAGAGACCACAAGTATCACTAGGGACTTTGATTTTTATTAGCTAATGTTTGTTAAGTGTGAATTAAAAACTGAGCACTGCATCAAACACCAGTCTGCAGTGACACATGCAACAAAAACTTCCACAGGATAAAATGATCTGTCTTGGCTAATTTTAAAATGAAAAAGGTTACATTGAAATCCAGGCACGTTGTTTGCACTTTTTTGAACAGCACTTTTTTTTTCTTCCTTGGAAAGTGAAGGATGACTTTTGATCGCATAAAGAGGTTCCTTCAGGGAAATCAAACGTTCTTGGAAGACTACAAAATCCCTTCTCTGAGCTGCAGCTGCAAAAGGGGAGTTTTAGGCTCCTGTGTCATGTTAAATGTTCACAGCAGGAAGAGAGCCAGGTACTTGAACTGACATGATGGATTTCCCCTTCACCTGCTGCCTTTATCTCATTAAACCACGGTGATTAAGGAGTTATCAAAATGACTGCACAAAAGCAACTTCTCTTTATGAGAAGCTCTCTTTATGAACTGTCACCCACATACACAGAATTTCTCCCACAAACCTCTTCTTCTGGGCACCCCCTCCCTCCCCTACCTGTTCAGTCTTTAAATTTATGAGTAAGTGGTGAAACCTTTAGCCAGAAAAAGCCACTCCTGAGAACAAATATGGGCTCTAAATTATCTGAGCCCATTGGGCGTATTGGTTATTAAACCTTGTCTGGTGCAAGAGGGCAGATGGATGTGCTGTGTCATTGCCAGCTATATTAATTGCATGCTAAAGATTTTCAATTTTTTCAGGTAGAAATATGGATCGGAATTATACCAGGATTATTCAGGTGACTCTGACAAGCTATAGCTTGAGAGATGTATTGGAACAAATTAGGAGCAGCTTAGTTTGATCAGGCATTGCATGTTTGCTTTGGTGCTTTTTTCTTTCTCCTTTCTGTGCACATGCACAGATGACATTAGTCCAACAGAACACAGACATTAGAATTTGGTGCCAAACCAAATAATTCTTCATGTTTTTCCATCAGTGGATCTGGCCTCACTCTCACCACTTAAGGAGAAACACTAAGAAGCCAAGTGACTTTCCCGAAGCCACTGGGAGAGAGGTGGCAGTGTTACGTATAGAGTCTGTTTATTTTGAATCCCAACACACTAATGTTTACTAAGCTATACTCTTTCCCCATACATAACCCACTGACATGAGAAAGTACCTGAAGAGAATGGTGCCTGCCTGAGGATCAGCACAGACCGCACCAGCTAACGGCGCGGCTCCTGGACAATATTGTTTGCTCATGCCAATGAGGGCAGCTTGGAGCTCTCTCTGCGTCAAGGTGCAGGAGCAAGGAAATGAACAAGTGGGGGTAAAAAAGCCTTTGGAGCCTCCAATTTGTCAGGTCTGCCTGCACCTTGACACAATGTGAATTTTTTCTTAGGCAGCAATAGATCCCAGGAATTATGATCTAGCACCTGGCAAAATTCAGCTATACAACATGGGTACTGATAAAGCTGATAGTGTAGGAAGGGGTCCCGCAGTGCTGCTCCTTTACCATTTTGAGGTTGGATATCCTCTGTGTTTAGGTATGCAACAGTTCCATTAACTAAGGTCCTGATGACAAAAAATAAAAGAACAACCTTTATGTTAGAAGAGGAAAAACTTCCTGCAGGAACCCAGGCATAAACAGATATTACAGTACTGGTTTTGTAGGCAGAAAAGCATCAGTATTAAGCAATTCACAATATTAGTAATGGATTTACAATATTCAGGGAAATATTTTAAGGTGTCACTTAACAATGTCTAGGTTTATATTGCAGGAATTACTGTAAAGGTGTCCCTTGTTTAAATGAAGCTTTTAAAATTAGGGCTCTTCAAGCTACTAGAATGACAATATAGTTGTTTTGTGAGCAAATTAGGAACTTCACTCATGCAGTGGCTGGGGCAGGTGGGGGTTGTGAGCAAAGATCTCTGGCCTCAAAAGTTTGTAGCCTGAATATAAGAGAATAAACAACACATCATACAGGCACAGTGGTTAGTCTGATGGACAGTGGTATCAGCGTGTGGCTGCTCAGGTACCTTCAAACTGTCTGAGGCATTACAGAAAGGAAAGGCCAGAGAATGGCTGGTTGTGCTACACTTCTGTTTTGATCTGGCTGTAGTGATGTCAAATATAGAAAAGTCTGAACTACATAAATCAACTTATGTTGCATTAATGCCTGTATTATCTACCTGATGTGGTTTTACTTATACTCCAGTTTATACCCCAGCATAACAAATCAAACTTTTATGCACGTTTTCATATATACAGTGACTATGTATTCTCATAGATTAGTTTTAAGGAAAAGGAAACAATTGCATAACACATGTTTTCAATTATTGAGTTTTGGAGGAAAAAAGGTTATTAAAAAGAAAAATTAGTAAATCTGCATTCAGTTCTCCATCACAGATTTTGTTTAGTAACTCATTCTTCTATATCAGACAGGATCATACCTCTGCTTTTATATAGATTATTTACTCTCTGAAAGGTTACATTTAGTTCTTAATTTCCTTTCCAGTTTGTTAGCATGTCCCCTTGGCTGCCTCTTTGTGTTACATATGTCAAAATGTTATGGCCAGAGCAAATAAAGGTTAATTTAGGAGGTGCAGTAGCTGCTGCGGCACTGTTGAGCTCACTGGTCGGAAGTTCATAAGATAATTTTCAGAGCACAGGAGTGTGTGAAAGATGAAGCAGTTACTATGATGCTGGTCAGAGACAGCACAGGACAGCAGTGGCTGGGGGATACTTGTAGGACATATGTATCATAGAAAAGCTGGTGATGTGGTATGTTTTTTCAACCTGGTGGAGACAGAAACCCTCCCCACCTTCATTACCATCTGTCAGCTTACATTAGAAAGTGCAAACGTAGCAGAGGCACACACAGTAAGAATGGAGTTAATTCTGTTATCTCACTCAAATAACACTGCTCTAAACAACCTGCACAAGTCCTAGTAAGCAGCAGAAGGCAAGAAACTTTAGAGAAGCAATAACTACATCTATAATTAGAATATGAGAGATGATGAGTTTATTTTTGGGCAAGCTCCACAATTGTTTTAATGATCTGCCATTTCTCCATATCACATAGTGGTTTGTTGTTCTTTTTCTAACTGGTTGCACTGATATGTGGTGCAGGTTTAAATGGCCATTAGGGCATGATGCCCATTCCCTGGAGCTCATAGCTAAGGGGCCTGAGCTTGTGTAGCACTGAATGTCTCCAGCCTCCTGTAGATACTTACTCTCAGTCTAATTCAGTTGACTTGCTGCCACTGCAAAGATAAAGACTTTGCTTTGCTTATGCATAGACAGCTTTAACACTACTCTGGAAGCACAGAGGAGCTTGGAACGTGAGTACAAATGACCTTGTACAACATGCTAAGCCAATATACAAAGTCTTACCCTTGGAGAAATGTAGATAGTGACAGCTTATGGAGCTTCTAAAGGCCAATGTTTTCTACTGTAGTGTGAATGAAATATGATTACAAATGGTAGCTAAGGTGGCCGCCAAGAGGTTTGTGAAGTGGCGGTGCTGGAATTGCTAAGTATGTTGACTACTTGTGTTGCAATTTATTTTGTTCTGAACAAAGCTGCGGATGCTGCTGTTAATTGGCTATCCAGATGATCTTGGAGCTGTTGACTCTAGATATGAGAGTTGTAGCTCTTCTACAAGAAAATGCACAGAAGCAAGAATGATAATGATTGCATGAATATGTAAGCTGTTCTCATTGCCAGCATCATCATCACAGATGTTCTCATGCATCTGGGGTCCATGCACAATTCATTCATTTTGCACATGTTCCCACTCAACCAGCTACTCAGAATATTTTCACCCAATGGGAGATGGCTGATTGTTCAGCCTTTGTCATATTTTCCTCAAGTTTACTCTGGTAACATCTGTGTGCAGTCATCCTAGACCTGGCACTTGTTCTGAATTTGCACTAATTTTCTCTTTTGGTGACAGGCAACACTCTCTTTTTCTATCCTATTGAGCATGTACTATAAAGCAACCAATGCCATAAGAATCTGTCAGGCCAGATTCATTCCACCACAACCCTGAAGTGTTAAGTTGTCTTATCACTTCTGCAATAAGCTGTGGAGCTGTGGAGCACCTATTGTACCAGGAGATCTGGGCCGTGCCTTGGTTGGAGTTGCCCTCAACCTCGGTTGGCCAGCTGGACAGAATGCTACAGTGTCAGAGCGTTTTTTATGTTTGGGTGTGTGAGACACTCTGCCAAAATACTGATCAGATTTTGCACCACTTTCTGCATTTCTAGCACATAAAAGAAGATGAAAACAACCTGTTTAGTCAAATGGTTCCAGAACTCTTCCAGGCTGTAGGCCTGCGGGATTCAATCCCATTGGGGTAAGGAAGGCATAGAACCACATATCCCTTTTTTGAGAGTGATTTTCCTGTAAGGTAGGTGTCCAAAAATTGTCTGATGCTTCTACCAGCCTATGTGGAGAAGTGAATGCAGTAGCTGTCAGCTCAGTCTGAGCTTATCCTGCCCATTTTTGAGTTTTGAATCATCTGCAATCATGTTACAGGAGCCTGTGAAATCTTGCAGTTGAGAAATTGGGTGTCAAACAAAGTGTGATGTTTGTAAGCTCTGAGAATGGCTAAAAGTACAAGATATGCAACATTCACTTGGAGGCTTACTAAGGTGCCTGTCTTTGTTTTGGACAACCTAGAAGAAGTTTAAATAAGAAACTGACTAGCTTTGAGAATTCTCTATTCCTAGGCATAGCACTGGGGTGAAGTTACTGAGTATATAGTGCAGTTTAATTATCAAAATATGTTGGTGGTAGTTTGGCTGTTTGGAAAGGAGACTGTTCTTGGCTTTCTTGTCAGTGGTGTGTGCTTTCCATGAGCAATAATTGAGATTAAGCATTCTCTAGGGAAGTAAGTAATTTATTTTGTAGTAAACTGATATCTGTTTATATTTTAACATTGCTTACATTATTTATATGTAGATTTGCATCCATGGACTGGAAAATAGAATATTTTATTTCATAAGAGAAGTAATTTAATGTTAAAAATTTAATAAAATATTAATTATATATGAAAAGGCTTATGTAGCACAGAACATGTACTGTATATTATTACAAATTGTTCATGCTGAATAAATTGCTTTGCAAAGGAAATGAGAATACATTAGCACAAAATAAAAGCAGTGGAAGTTGGCTGTTCTGTTTGGTCGATTGGCAGAAATGTTTAAGCGGATTGTAGAAGTGGATTTGCCTCCTGTACCTGAAGACAGCAAAGCAGGAGAGAAATTGGTGTATTGTAACTGTCTGTCCTTGTTTCTGAAGAGGATCTGCTGGCTAAAAGCCTCCCAACTGCAATGCCTTATATTACTGCAATACATAATCCTTTTATGTCTTTTTTTTCTTTCCTCTCCTGTTGGGCTGTTTGAGAACCTGCAGTTGGGAAATTTTGGGCTTGCACAGTGTAGTTTTCCAGTCCATCAGAACCCTAATGATTCAAGCAACAGTGTAATTGAGCAAAGAGTTGGATTAATGTTGTGACAATTAATTTAAGACTTTAATTCTTGTCAGGCAAAGGCCAAGCTTGGTTGGTGTTGGGGAGAACAGTTAAATGTTGTTGGGGAGAGCATTTTGTTTCATTGACAATACCAATTTCTCTATTAGCAGCAGATTTCATTGCAAGCCGTCAGCACACAATTATCTCTGGATTGTACATTAATTTCTGTGTTGAGTCTTGGCCTCACTTAATGTTTTATGTGGTGAACCAAATGACGTCTGAAACAAGGAACTGCTTGCATAGATGGATAATCTCCTAGTAGTAAATGCAATACATCTGAAAGTTGTTCGAATAATGTGCGCGCTCTCTCAGGCAGAAAAACCTACCTGACTTTCACGTGGTTGAGAAAAGTCGTGCCTTTTAACTTCGGATTGCTTTTGGTCAAGATGATTTATTCTGAGGAAATACTCTTACCTCATGCACTCTAACCCTCGTGAAGCTTGTTCCATTACGCATTCATAGCCTCTTCTGCAGGAATGGTAGTTCTTCTAATGTGCTCCGTGGCTCTATAAATGGTAAGGTCACATCTTTGTAGGATTTGCAATGAAGATGAAAGTTC
Source organism: Patagioenas fasciata (assembly GCF_037038585.1). Taxonomy (NCBI): domain Eukaryota; kingdom Metazoa; phylum Chordata; class Aves; order Columbiformes; family Columbidae; genus Patagioenas; species Patagioenas fasciata. The sequence goes on from NC_092532.1 coordinate 12,139,363, forward strand.
TCTCTAGGCCTCTTTCCTGAGAGCTAAATCCACCATAAAACCGGGGCTTTCAAGATTTGTCTAAGCTGAGAAATGTTGAGCACTCAGATAAAGATCATTAGTTTTTCATTGCAGTAACTGCAAAAAGGCACATGTATTTAATTCACAGATGGTCTGCGTATGTTTGGGACTGTCCTGCAACTACCATCACTTTTCTGCAACCACTGTAATACTGAGTTAATCTGAGTAGTTTTTGTTCTTCTGTAAGCAACATGTTTCTGTGGGCTGGTTGTTGAGTGATTAATAGTTAATACTATGTACGTTTCCTCTGAATAACTTAAAGATGATTTTTGTAGTATCTCTGAGTGCTTTAGATTATCAACTGTCAGTTAAAGTTTATGCACACAAAGCAGTTGTGAAATTTATGGTCTGAGACCTGAATACTTGGGCTGTTGCTAACTACATTTTAAGAATTTCCTCCACCAAGTGATACAATAATGTACGTTTTCAGTATGTACAGCTGTTGTTATGTGTATGTTCCTCCTATTTTCTCGGTGTTTCTGAGGACCTTTATGTCAAAGACCCTCTTTGGTGCATGCAGTGATGCATATATTTGTATTCACCATAATGAGATTATTTTTCTACTATTTCTTTGTATGTTTGGTAAAATTCTAGTGCACTATTTAGTTATGATTCAGGATGATTCCTGCTTAGTTGTTTCTCAAAACTATTAATATATTTTATCTATATTTCCTTCTTGTATCTCTAAGCATCCAAGAACAGTGATGAATTCCACTCTTAAATATGCTGTTATCTGGCAACACAAGAAATAACATTATATAGAACATTATGATTTTGAGGAAAGTCCTGTTACATGTCACTAGCTGCCCACAAACTATGTTCAGGGCAGCTGTAATGGAAACAGTGTATGTTCAGCTTCTTTGTGGCTACAACAATACTGACTCACTGGAGATGGAAACAGAAATTCCTTCATTCTAATACATGTTCTCATGAACATATTAAATTAAAATATACCTCTGAATCAAGACGTTTTGATATTTTCTTGTAGGAGTGCTATTGGGATTCTATGTGCCTGTCATAACATTGATCCAGGCAGTCTGCTCCAATGGATTTGTTAAACAGGTTTTTACATCAGCACATAAACCTAGGAATTTATGGCTTGCTATAAGGCATACAAAGTGAGATTTCAACTCCCTGTGGTGCACAGCACATCACGCATCAGGAATGTCACTGTTCCTTGAAGCATCTATTATTCTAACCTGCTGCTAAAATGCAATTCTAGGCTGTGCTTCATGTATTTCAGGAGCTACGATAAGACAGGAAGATGGATAAATTGCTGTGTGGTGATGGCATAGAGGTGGTAAAGCCTATCATTCTCCAAAACTTTTTGTAATTTTGTTTCTGAATGTGACCCTTTCTAAAGCCACTTTTGATAACCCTGACTGTTCAGGTACCCAAAACCAGAGCAAATGAAGTAGAGGTGAAAAGTCAAAGCACACTTAATACATTATGAAAATCAAAGTGATGGAATTTTAAAAGCACAACAAATAAATGGTTGAGTATCAGTCTGAAGTGAACTTTTCTTTCATGCCAACAAACTCTTCTGAGAGCTCCATTTGTATATAGCACCTGCTATTAACTGCTGCTAGGAGTACCGCTTGGACTCTTCTCCAGGGCCTCTCTGCTGAAGGGCCCATTTCAGTCCTGAAAAGCAATTTTTGTTCCCTGTACAGCCAGAAACAGTTACCTAGCGGGTCCTTACAGGGTATCAAAAACTTCTGCCAAGACTTTACAAATTCCTTTCATCTACTTATGATCTCTAATCTTAGTGTTCTCGGTGACAATAACAAAGAGAAGCTGAACATGGTTGTGCTTATACTGTCATATAAAAATACCCAAACTAAATACCTTTAAAAGCAATTATGTGCTTTATAGCAGTTGATGTTATACAAGCTTTACAACACAACAGCCACAGCTCCAGGTACGTCATAGTCAAAGTGAACCTTTTGTTCTCTTCAGAGAGGTGAAGAATCTAGTGACACTGATACTTTGGGGGTTGAAAGGCATAAACTCACTTGTGTGGATTTTAATTACATGTGATCTGTGTTTCTCTATGAGTCAAGGCACTAAATCCATCTTCACATGTATCCGACAAGCCCTTGAGTTGACTCCTGTTTTGCTGGATTAATTTCAGCCTTGTTTCATTTCCATTTCATGCACCAGTGTACAAATTTCCTATCAGCTTCTTGCTAGATTAATGCATGTGCCATGCTAGAGAACTGGGCATCAGAGTAGTGTAAAAATAAAATTATTTTTCATTGTCTGGTCTTTGGGAGTGGATAGTGAACTGCAGAGCCTGTTACATCCTGGTTTCCATTTCATGCACTTCTGGTGTAAGTGGTGACCACAACCTGATATGTGGAGGAGCAATAGCAATTACTACACTGAGAGCTGATAAGTCCTGTGCTTTTTAGAGATACGATCACCACTGTCCTTGTAACCACTTCTCAATAGAAGATGCTGGGGATGTCAGTATATATAGTGTGCTATGCATACTTATGCAGACAGACTTCTCAAGCAAACTGCTACTCAGTTCCTGTCCCATCACATCCCACCTCAAGTTTTCAATATCCAATCCTTCCATGTGATCCAATGTAGCTCTGGAATGGGGTGGTGGGTAGCATTGACCTGCTGGTTGGGTGCTGAGCTTCATCTAGCCTGCTGCTTCTTAGCCTTCTGGGCTCTTGTACTATGAACTTCCTCTCAAGATGTACACAGCCGTTTATGCTGACAACCCATCTCTCAACTAGAGGAGGACAGAGCTCAAATGGAGTGAGGGCTGGATTTTGCGCCATCTTGCTTAAGTGAGGGTCAGTAACTGTGACAATTGGTTTCCTTCAGCCGATAAGTGCTCCTATCCAAGCATTAGCAGCCACCCTGCTGAGCAGACAGAGCTGAACCCACACCAGCTCCAGACTGGGAATACATATTCTCTGTTATATTTATTCTTCCAACTGCATTCCCTAAAGAGTATAAGGGATTGTAGCTTTGTCCTCTGAACTTTGGCTCCAGCCTCCCACATGAATGAAGAACAAGGATAAAAAAAAAAGCAATATCCATTTTTATTCACCATGATGTAACTCCTCTACCTCTCATTTATTTTGGCTGATAAAAACTGAAGAGAGGCTGCTGTATCACTGCAGTATTATTTGGTTCATTTTCAAGAGAAAGCTTGTTGATTGAGGTCTCTGTGCTCAAGGCAGCTCAGAGGAGTTTCAAAATAGCCAGCCAGCCTTTGCGTCAGTTCGTGCACTGCTTCTTGGACACCAAGGCCATATTCTAATTATTCCTTTAGAAGGTCTGATTTAAGAATGAGGACAGGCATGCCAAAAAAGCATTTTTTAGCTTGCCAGCTAAAATTAGCAGGTCTGATGCTGCTCTGCTGCTTTCTGGCTATATGGCACAGAGTAGTTTGCTCCAAGAAATACCAAATATTTCCTTAGTGTGACTAGGGGGTTGTTTTTGTACAAGGCAGGAAAGAAAGAGGGCTGGATTCAAGCAGGAATACAGGAGAAAGAGGGCAGGTTACCAGTTAGGCTGAATCCTATCAGCCTTACCTATGCCTATAGCGTAAGCTACAACATATAGCCAGAATGCCCAAGGTCCAGAGCTACGAGCAACATCTAGTCATGCCACACGTTGCTGGTTACTGGTGGCTGCTGCCAGCTGCATACTACTAGCTGTCACAGCACAACTCATCCTCTTTCTGTTGAACTTATACTTTTATGTAAATTTTTCAATATTTATACCTTGAGATGGAGCAAGAGTGTAGCTGTAGGACAGAACAGACATAATGAAAGATCGATCTGAACTTTTCTGGGCAATATATAAGTGTCTAAGAGAGCTTGTGAGGGATTGGTGACTTGCAGGTGTGTAGTGAAGGTTCATAAGATTAAAACTTTGTCCAAGATACCATCCTTTGAGAAACGGGAGTTCATTCACTTCTCAATCCATTGGCACAGTCACTTCAATGCTGTTTTCAGTAAATAGACAAGAAGCAAGAATGAGAAACTCTGGGAAGTGATGAGTTGGCAGGGGCTGAAAAGTCAACGTTTCACACTTTATTGCTCAAATTGCTGTTTGAAAAAAAGTTTGGTCCAAATAACTTTAATATGTAGCCCTGTGGGTAGAGAAGTTAATGAAGCCTGCTTTTCCCTCCATTTGGGTTTATGGTTCGTTGATCTAGAAGACTTTTTTTTTCTTTCTTTCTTTAAAGGTTGAATCAGAGCCCCCTTGGAGCAAATTCTTGGGGTGCTTTAAATGGCACTGTCAAGGTTTTTAGCTCATTGGAGGTGAGGAAAGGCTTAAGAGGGAATGACCTATTGTCCAATAAAGGTGCGACTCACAGTGCAACGTTTTTCTCAGTGGATAACCTATATAACCCCTCTCTTCTCTGTGCGCTATCTGTTTTCATAAAGCTTGCGGGAATTTTGTGTCTTTAAGACCTTTCCCCCCTCAAATTTGATTGAAACTTGATGGACAGGTTTAAAAGCTGTTTGGTGGAAGAGAGACAAAGTTGTACACACACTCGTATTTCTTATTCCCTGGATAAGATGCCAGGCTAAAATATATAAATAATAAAAAAGCCACCCTAAATTAAACAAATTAGGCTTTTTCATAAGGGGGAAGAAGGGCTAAATTTATTTGTTTATTCTCTGGATAATGTTTTAGACATCATTATTCTTGGAACCCTGTAGTTTGCCGCATCAAGCGAAGCATCAGTTTCTAGACACCCTGCTGACCACACAAGGAAAAATGCCAAGTCCTTCCCAAACCCGGGTCCTTCACGCAGCAAACAGATGTGCTGCCTGCAGTGCTGAGCCACCGAGTATAAAGGTTGGACTAGTTTCTAGGAAATTAACATTATTTAGCCTTTAGTGGAGAAATCTCATCCCTGGTACTCTTTTAATAATTTTGCTAGTAGCCTCTGTTTCATTTGAATATATTCCCCAGTGTCATATGTAATTTTTGTATCTGTATAGAATCCATTGTGGAGGATCAAACAGCAGAGTCTGAAAAAGCAAACATATGAGCATGGGTGATATGGCACAGAAGTGCAGCCTCCTTACTCTGTTGGCTACTGCTGTGAGCACAACAAATAAAATCACTTTCAAAATCCAATACAATGACTGTCTGAAGCCTATTCAAACCAATGCAGGGCAAACCTCAGAAGGGCCTGAGGTTCTGTTTGGCTCAGATAAGCTTCAGAAAGCACCCGACTGTTTTGATGATTATCAGAAACTCTTGCATGTGCCAGACTGGGCTGGAAAACTTGTAAGAAGCTCCCAGCTTTCTTATGAGATTTTCACTATTACCTGCTTTGGGCCAGATGTGCTTCTGGAAAGGCCTCGGTGGTAAAGATGAGTGGCACACTAGAAAGAACTAAAATGGACAGAAATGTTTGGTCTCCAAGAAACGTGGCCCTTCATTTTCTGACTCCAGCTGGGAAGAGATGATAGAAAAGTATGTAGAGAGGTGAACAGGCATTGCCTTTTATGTCTCAGTAACAGCAATAAAATGTCCATTCTTCCTTCTGGTTGCAAGACTTTTCATCTTTTAGGTCCAGTTCTATAACTCAACGCAGACCAGAGCAGAGACTGTGATTTTCTCCTGCTGTCTCTATAAATTTAGGTGGAACAAAAAACAAATCCTAGCTAGCATTCTTACAACATACTGTAATATAAATGTGTTGTTAATTTAGTTGCTTTCTGTTTCTTCCCATCAATTCTCTGTGAAATTCCTAGTCTTACACAGCTGACTTTTTTGTGCTGATTCTGACTTTTTGCTCTTTGCCACCACCCTTTTTCCTGGTGGTGTGTAGAGGAATTGACTAGGTAGTAAAAGTCTTTAAGAGTTACAAAGGAACATCCTTTTAAGAAAGTACATAAATATCTTTGTCTCATCATGAAGATACTGAACCTCGTGCAATATTTTTCTGTGGGAGTTGGACACATGCACATTCTTGAGACAGTGGGAGAAAATATTCTCCAAAGAAACTGTAAACATTTGAAAGTAGCATTTGTCTTTCAAGGCTTTTCTGTTCACTGAATTCCAAAATAGTTGTTTAAATTTAATATTAGGCTTCAGGTTAGCGAAGTTAGATAGTTAAGGAAAAAGGAAAACAGTGATCCAAGTTGAGGAGCCACAGGCTGTGAGAGTATTTTAAAGCAAGTGCATGCAAATGGAGATTTTGGGACACTGACATCCCCAAAACCTTTAGAACAGCTTGTTTTCTTAAATGTTTTGAAAAATACTTTGCTGGGATCCATTAACCTTAAAAACTTCATGCTAAAGCTCAAACGTTTTGCTTTAAGAAAAACAAACAATCATAAACCAAACACCCTTCCCCCCATGAATTAGCAGTTAACAGATTATATTATGTGTGGTGAAACTCCAAACAACCCTAGAACTGTAAAAGACATTAATTATGTGTAAATATGAAACTGATCTGGCTTTGCATTTGGGAATTTCTGTGGCCTTGCTTGTCGGGGACCTGATTCTAGAGGCAGCCTTTGCACTGTAGGCTGCAAAATGCATTTTGGGACCCAAATCCCTAAAACATAACAGATATTAGAGCACAGAAATAATATAGGAGCTATGTGAGTGAATACTGAAGGAAGCGCTTAATGGATAAACTCCTAGATTTCATCAAAATCCATGTATTACGGTTACTTTGAAAAGAAAGCAAGAAGCTGCTTGCACATTCGTGTCTAGGTTTGACTGCAGTGAAATCAAGGTCATTCTTCCTTTGAGCTGTAGAAACTGGGACCTGGTTCCCTCTGTCCTGTAATTCTTGTGATGCCAGCTGAACTGCAGCAAGGGGAGTAAGTTTTCAAGCTCTTCTTGGTTGTCATCAGTTTAAAACTCTCAGTTTCTTTTTGCGAAGAAAGGGCTGTTTGACTGTCAAGTATCTTTAGCTTTAAAATGATACATTCTAGTTCTTCTGTTTTTATTCTTTCTAAATCTGAAGGGCTCTTGACCATGGCTTCATCCTTTTTTCCCACAAGACCCACTGACTAAGTCAGTGGGAATAATCAGGGTTCAAAGAAAAAATGTCATTTCAAGGTAAAAAAGAATGACTTGACTTAGGAGGATTCTATGTTAATGCTTTTCTATCACTATTTGAATATATTTTGGGTACATGAATTTCAATATGTTATTCTCTTTGGTGACCTGCAATAATATCTTGCATTTTTTAAAAGAAGCTTTTTTTTTTTTTAAGTAAAGCTTTTTTTTTTAAGTAAAAAAAAAAAAGAAAACACACACACAAAAAAACACACACACAAAAAAACCCCAACCAAACAAACAAACAAAAAAACCAAACAAAAACCAAAAAAACTTACAAGCTTGCATCAGAGCTGTGACTGAATCAATGCTTAATATTATCAGGGTTAAAACATATCTTTATTTGAATGGCAAGGGTAAAACCTTGGTGTTATTCTCTTTATATACAAAAAATATCTCCAGCAATAATATTCACTGGTGGTTTCTATGTTATCTGTGGTACTTTCAGTAACTTTTGTACAGAGGGAGATGTTGCTATGTCACTAGTTCTGTACTGCAGTCACTCCTGATTAAATTCTCTTCCTTTTCACTTCTATTGTCTGCATTGCATTACTAGAAGAAGACACACAGATCTGGCCTTCACGCTGTTGTGTTCTGGACAAATACATGATAAGCGTAATTGGAGACTTTGCAGTGTAAAAATGATTAGAAGAGGTAGATTAATAGAGAGGAAGGCTAAGGTGAAGAATGGTAACATGGACAGACAGAGTAACAATTGCATTTTAGCATTGCTGAAACTCTTTTTTCATCTTTGTTTTTTAGCAGTCGGAACAGGGATTTTTGTAGAAGTTACAACAATGCTACCCTCAAAAATTCAGTTAGGGATTTTCGACTAGCTCACTCGCAATGACTGTATATTTTATTTTTTTTTTTTATTATTTTGAGCACTGCAACACGTCCTCTGTCAACTCGGACTGAAATTGACTGCCAGGAATATAAATTCTAATTTAGATTCTTTAGATTCAGAGGCTAAGAGAAACTACAATGACTGTGTAATAATTTTGGACTTGCAGTACATTAAACAAATGTATTCAGCCACAGAGGTTTGGGGATGCAGTTACCTCGGGGACAGCTCCTCAAGCTGCCACGTATGTAACCTCAAAGGCACTTGAATTGTTGCAGATCTGTGGACAAGATGTGTAAGGATTCAGTCAAGGAGAGAATCTAGTCGTGATGCTTGAATGAAGAAGTTCTTTGTAGGTTTTGTTCGGTTAGTGCAGAAGAGAGGCTTTTTTGTAAGTAGCACATTACTGTGTTCAATTATGTAAACCCACTAACTAGTTATGCCCATTCAGAGGCCTGCTGGTAGGTGGATAAAATTCTACATTGCTGTCCCTTGATGGAGAGCTATTTAATCAGCCTGTCTTTTGGGAGACAATTCCTGCTAATTTTGTCCATGCCGGTAGCCTCCTTATCTTTAACTAGACACTATCTGTTGATAATATTCTGGAAATTTTTTTGTTTCACCAAAGGAAAGGTAGCAAGAGCTATTCAAGCCTTTTTCTATTTAGTTAACTACAGTAGTACAGTACTTTACAGTTTCTCTTTCATTTTACTGGCAAACTTGTTTTGAGATATTTAATTTACATGGTACTTCTAGTAAGTAATTTTCAGCAATCCAGCAAAACTGTTGAATCGAGAAGATCTGAGATCTGTTGCTGTAAGCTGGCTGGTGATGCTGGTCACCTGGCAACAGGAACAAATAGTGTGACAGAAAGCGCTGCAGCAGTGGGAGTGGCAGCTCAAGGGTCCTTTCTACAGACGAGTGAATTCTCTTTTGGTTTTTCCTAAGAACTAGTCAGACTCAGTGTATGATGCTGGATGAAGGTCTTATGTATATTTTGTGTCTTTTCAGATTTAATATTTAATTGCAATACTGATTTCTTGTTTGCTTTATCAAAGATTTGTTTCTTTAGAGTGAACTCACTAGCCATTTTATTTCTGTTTCTACACAACTATGGTTTGTGTTGGGTAGAACAAGAGTATCTGAAAATTAAAAGACTGGAGTGCAGGTTTGCTTTGTTGAGAAGTTAAATGAAACTACAGCAAGGGTGGGTTACTATATTTCCTTGTATCTTACATTCCCTGGAAGAGCTGAATTATATAGGGTAATCAGTGAAGAGGATGTTCCTGTTTCGTAATTGCTGTGTGGTACTTCATGAAACTGTAGCAGGCTACACAAAATTTTCGCAGTGATTTAGAGAAGTGCCTTTTAAAATAAGGCAGCTGATTAAACCACATCAGCTTAAGTAAGAGTTGCATAAGGAGGGTGCAGGGTTTCAGATGTACTATTAAGTGGTGATTAAATATAGTCCAGCCTTACAGCCCAACCAGGATTGAGGCAGCACTGAGGAAATGATGCTCACAAGGACAGATGTCCTCCCAGTCTCTACAGAAAGTCAACATCTGATGTGCAGAGATGGCTGCACATCACGCTGAACAGCACTGTCTGCTTTTGCTTCAACTCAGCTGTAAGATAACGACATGATATCTGATGGAATTGTTGTCAAGGCGAGTGAGCTTAGTTTAACACAGAAGAGGAGCAGAGTGGGCTTGTGTGTTGTGCAATGACAATGCAAACATCTAATCTCTTTGTTCAGCTATTGTCTTTTTCTAAAACTCTGTAGGACTGAAATTAGTGTAGTGGGGAGCTGTTTATGATGAGGCTTCTTGAACTTGCTGCAATACAGTAATTGTATAGAATAATATTTTACTTGCAAATGCTTCCCTGTTGAATCACTTGGCTAAGTTCAAATTAAGCCACTGTTCAGTGTGAATGAGGATGACAGAGTTTAACCATCAGAGAATTAAAAAAAAAATCTACCATAATTTAAATTGTACTCCCTACCACTTTCCCACTTTTCTGCAGGAAAATGAGCTTTCCTTGTTGCCAAGAATAGCGCACTTTGAGATATTCCAGCTGAAGTGTGTAATGTATGAGTCAGCCTGAGTTTGCCTTTGAACCAAAAGGTTCATTAAAGTCTACAAAGTGAGGCCAAGTTTCAAAAAAAACCCAAGGAATGAAAAAGGGCAAAACTCTTCAGTTTTGATAAGTTGTACTTTGAATTTTGAGTGCATCTAAGGAGCTTTGGGTATAGGAAACCAGGCAAAGACAAAGGTTACCAAGTTAATGCAAATCTATTCTTCAATAAGCTTCTCTTAGAGACATAACCTTAAAGAAACGTCACCTAATTTAAAAATTTATCCAAAGGCTATTGGAGCTGATTGGAGTGTTTTCTATTGACTTTAACAGGCTGAAGCACCTCAGTGCCACAATTTAATGTGGAAATATGTTCTAGTGAAACAAGCCTTGTTTGCTAATACATGGAAGTAGCTTTTTACCTTGTTAATATAATGAAATACTCAATTTGAAGAATAGTTTAGTTTAATTGAGCAGTTATCTGATAATCTACACATGCTTAATGGGGTAAATTTGTGAGGCAGGTGTAAAAAAAAACCGTTCAGTAAATTAAACTAATACAACATTCGATGAACTAATGAGGTGCCGTGGGAGTTGCATTTCAATTAAAAATCTATGAGGATATAAGCAACTCATGGAAGTTGTTTGTTAGTTTTGCCTGCTTTCAGTGGAAGTTAAGAATCAGTCAAAGGCTCCTTGAACACATGACTGAGTTGGAAATGAAAGCTGAAAATATGTTTTAATGAAGATATAACAGTTTCTCTTCCAACTGCATTTGGCAGTCCTACTTCTTAACAACCTGCCTGGCCTCACTTAGTTCCACACAGAGAGACTTGGATTTTCTCATAACACTTTATGAAAGGGCCAACTGTTGGGAATGACCAACATACGTCTCAATTCCTACAGGCACAGTAGAGACTACCTGGATGTCTGAGAAAACCATTAGGTTTATAGACTTTAAGAATGAATACCTCCTGATACGCTTGCAATAAGCTAAGGGGATTGATCTTCAATGGTTTTCCAGATATGTTGAGAGTTATTCAGCAATTTGAAACCCCAGAGGCTGCAGCTGAAGCGGCCAAGAACAGATTTGCTTGTCAGCCTTGCAGAGGTCCAATGAGGATATAGATCATTTGTGAGAGCAGCGTGTTACAAATTGGCTATTTGAAGAAAAGTGAAGCAATAGGGAGATGTACCAAAGGGAGTGCCATTGGTAGGACTCCTGTAAGCCTGAACCAAAGTTTTTAAAGTTTCTGAGACTCTTTCCTGTTAATTTAATGAATATTAAGCCAGATGTCATCTCTCTTTCATGATGGTCTAGCAATGCTCTAATGAATTGTAATTGCACCTCTTGAATTGTGATCACAATAACATGAATTTATCACCAACATGAGACATCTTCCTACATCTTTAACAGAAACAGCCAAGGTGAGGCAGAATTTCTCTCGGGCTTTCTTTTCTCCTTATTTTGCAAAATGGAGAAAAATTCTTCTGTTTTGTTAATTTGTGACATGTTGTTATATGTTCAAAAACAACACAGAGGGCAAAGGGATCCTAATTCAGACCAGAGGTCTAACAAACAGTCAACAGAATTTAAAAAAATTACTGACAATATACACCCTTCACATAAGGAAGGCCTTATTGAGAGAGAGGGATGGCCTGCTGGTATCTTAGATTACTGATTTTGATTGCTCTGGTGTTTTGCTGGGGAACAGATCCCTGAACAGGAGTAAAATTATATTCCTGCCTGGTCTCATCATCTTGGCATTTCTTCAGATATCAAACCTGTAAGTTTTGATTATAGGTTTGTTCCCAAAACAAAGTAGAATTAATCTTTTACAGGGAGTCTAGTACAGGGCTTTCCACAAAAAGGTTACAAACAGTCTTCTAAGTCCTCAAAATGGTAGAGGCATCATTCTTTACTAGAGCAATTGCAATCACAGGATTGAATTTGGAATTTGCTGTTATTTTGTTAACTGGAATGCTCATACATATCAATCGAGATAGGATTTTTCTTGACAGGTGGACCTGTACTTTAGCATTTCACTTTTTTTTTTTTTTAATTATAAAAATAATGACTTATACCAGAAGGAAATTATTTGTCATACTCAAAATATTTGGAAAGTTGCCCAGAACATGAGTTAACCAAACACCATACAACATCAGGTTTAATGTAAATTACGTTAGTTGCTCTATAAATTACACAGTGGTTGGTATTTCCTATTGTGTGCACATACGCAGGCACATCGCAAGAAGAGCTAGAGGCCACGGATGCATTTGCAAAGAGCAAGTTTTATTTTAGTTACCTCTCTACTGGGGGATCTCCGAAGCCACACCTGAGCTCCCAGGCAGAGGTGACACAAGCAGGGATGCAGGCGCTGGTCAGTTCAGCCCTGCTGGAAGATCGCTGGGCCTGCTGAGCTTGCCTGTATTTCAAGGCTTCAGGCAGGCGCAGCCTCCCACTCTTTCTCACAACAGAGCAGGAATCTCAGACACAGTGATAAGGTGCCCAGAGTTTCTCACAGGCCTGTGTTATCTAACACAGAGGTTCTACTCATCAAGCACACAAGGTCAGTAAGACAATTAGTGTGATGTGTGTGCTTTTTCTACAGACAGGTGCAAGTCACTTGAGCGTATTTACATTTAACTAACCTCCTCGCCAAATCTTCTGCTATATCCCCATACACCTATATCTCTACTGGTTTATCCCAAGGAGAATGTCAGCATCAAGATTGTGTTTTGATGGTGCTGTAGACAAACTATACAGAGATATGCAAAATCTGGGCTTTTGAAGAGGATCAGGCTTTGGGCTGCAAATGGTTCCCATCCCGTGTTCTGCAAGAGCCTATCTCCAAACCCACTGAAATGAAGGGAAAAACTTCTGCTGGCTTTAGTGGCCATTGAATCCATATAACTTTCTGTAAATAGCTCACACTTTTTCTGAAACCCATGGCAAAACTCCCAGTCCTCATTATGGCTATTGTTTCAGACTTTGTTTCTGAAGGTTTTTTTTCAACTTGCATATAGATACAAATTCCAGAATGAATGAGAATTCACGCAGCCATCAACATCTCACGACAAGCACTGTTCTGTTTAAAGATTCAGCATTGCGTTACATTGTAGGCTTTTGTTATTTTTACAAGTGCAGCAATTTCTCACAGCAATTTTTTAATGTCAGATGGATGTTTGCATTGTTATGCTTAGCGTCAACATTTACTCTTCTTAAATATGTTACATGACAAAATCAGAGTTTAAAATATCGACCAGTTTTGGCATTGCCATTGTGGCAAAGTATTTTAGAGATACCTGCAAGTAGTCTATAAAAATAGATATTTCAGAGGAAGCATAATTCTCTTTGATGAAGTGCTTATTTTAAAGCAAAAACATTATCTGTATTGCAACCTTGTATGCTTTGGAGTTTTGCATAATTTCTAGCAATCTCAGTGTCTGAATTCTTCTCCATTATGTATTCTGCTGGTTAATTTATGAAGTGTGAGGGATAAAGCTGGTTAAAAATAAATTTACTCTGGTGATACTTCATCTTTTTCAAAAGTACGTGCTGTAATTAACATATTAATCTGTACCAAATGCTAAAAGTTTCTTCCTAATCACTTTACCATACATTTCAATTGACATTTCAGTTGTATTTCAGTGGCTTGCCATATCAGCCTAAAGTGATAAAAAATTTCAATCAAATTGGACATATTCATACTAAGAATCTGATTTTTGTATAAGATTCATTTGAGTTTTGTAAAAAGACTCAGTAGTTGGGAAGAATGTGACTTACATGAACAAAAATACCATTTGCTAAATGCCAAGAGGAGGGAGTGGAATAAGAACTTGGAAATGATTAGGTAATATTTTAGATACACTCCAAGCTATCTCAGTATATGTTAAGTGAAAAGCATTACAGAGGCACATTAAGTTGCATCTTTATGGGGAATAAAAAGCTTACAAATCACAAAACCTGCTCCACTCTGGAAATGAATGTATAAATGTGCTGGCATCATCCCGTGCTGCAGGTCAAATTCCTCTCTCAGCACAACAGCCCTACTCAGTTTAACTTTGGGCACAGTCTGAAGAACTTTAATAAGATTGAGTGAGCGATTTGTTTTGTTACAATGACATCAATATTAGGGATCTTAGTTTTTCCTTTCAATGTTGGGAATTAAATATGGAGTAGTGAGCTTAATCTGTAAGAGTTATAGAAGCAAGGTGATTACAGAAATACCTCATTTAGTTTCATCAGTGTTGTATTGTATCAGCTTTTCTCTCTAATAGCTGAGAGCATTTTGGTAGACAAATTATTATAGTTATTTTGTTGTTTGTATTGGAGTAACAACTTAATGTGCTAGTCATGGGCAGTGTTCCACAGTGATAGACATAGGGACATCAGATGATTAATTGGTCCCTGCCTCGAATAGTTTATAATCAACTATAAAACAACAGTTGAAACCTGATGATGAAGCACTGAGGTTGTTCTTGTGGCATAATTTTCAACATGGTATACCTAACCAAGCATTTATTAATTTTTAATCAATCCCCCCATAGCCTCTATAATAGATATTTCACTCATCACAGAAGAAAAACACCTTTTTCCTGGGATTATGGGAGAAGTGTTTCATTAAATAGGGACAACTGAGGGCTAAAGTGCTGAATTCCCCATTATCGCTCCTTCAGAAAAGAAAGTCCAAAACTCCAGATTCTCCAAACTACTGTTCATCTGTGACGGCATCCTGGCAGCCTGCAGTTACATTTTCGTTAGTAAATGATCCATAAATAGAAGTTGTGATCCCGGGCTGGAGGACTGGGGGTGTGCAGGTAAAGAACGTGGTTCCAGATCCCATCGGAACATTGACCTGAGAATTGAAAACTACAACACAATATGGAATTGTTCTGTTTGTGACCCCGTCATCCTTTCCTGAATTTATCCCACTTACTCAACTTCTCCTAATGTTGAATTTGCGTGTTTGAATTTTCCTTCCAAAATGAAGCTATTTGCATTTGTCTTTTTAACAGATTTTATAAACTTTGGAGTATTTTTCTCTGTTATTAGCTTACTGATAACCTTTTTTTCCAAAGTGCTTCTTAGGTACCTTTCTAACTCTGCATAGTTTTTACAGCTTATGCCCAGACAAGCCCTTTCTGGCCCACTTAACATATGAGAGCTCTTGGAGCGGGTTTATTCAGCTCATGTCCTCCCTCCTTACAGTACCAGGATGCTGGATGGGAACACACAGCTGGGCTGTCCCTGGCCCCAGAAGAGCTGCATGCAGTGATTGTAATGTAATCCCCCTGCAGCTCTCTTCCCTGAGGAGCTTTCTCTACCTGTAGGCACCTGCTGAAGATCAGCCCAGTGAAGGTGGCACCTGGAATGCCAGACAGCGGCACGTCCAGGAACACATCAAGCAGAATCTGCAGCATAAACCCTTCAACAACCCGTTCAATAATCTATGCTGCTGTGCAGGAATTATTGATCAGAAGCCTTACTAAATTTAAGACATATGACATATACTGCTTTATCCACTCGGCAAGTTACCTTGCCGGAGGTGGAAACCAGACAAGTTTGACAGGATAGATTCTTGAAAAATGCCAGCCATTTTTTTGTCACTGATAAATTAATTCTCTAATAATTTGTTCTAGTATTTTTCTGGGCACTGAAGTTAAACTAGCTCATCTGCAGTTGTCTGTATCTTCCTCTTCACTTCTTTGTGGAGTTAGGTATGGTATTTGCCCTTCTTATTCTTCTGTGGCCTTCCCTCTTCTTTGAAAGCGAGTCTGCTTATGGGATCTGAGTTAATCATCCTATTTTGGCTCAGAGTGACTGCTGTGGCATGACTGGCATTTGATTCAGCACTTCTGATATTAGCATTTGAGAGCATATGGAAAAACTGCTTCCTCTCCTCGCTTAGTTAGTATTCAAGGAATGACTGGAGCAGAATAGACAGAGATGCCCAGGCTTTGCAGGATTATAATTAAAAGAGAACAAAGAAACTGAGAACAAAGGTGAAAAATAAAAGGGAGAGGGGTGCAAAAGAAAAAAGACCTAAAGTGTCAAAGAGTAATAAGAAGTGGATCTTTTGATTTAAATCACTGGTATGTTTTTAGGTCATTTTTAGTTTATAGTCTTACTGTCTCTCCCTCTTTTTTTGTCTTAAACAGAAAAAGGAAGTTTTACTGCATGAAGTTGCTAAAAAATACTAACATTGGGAATTCCTTCTGCCAGAACATCAAGGTATGATGCATATGCCTGTATATATGTGTATTTTATAAATAAATATGTATATACAGATACTAAAATTAATAGTTGCTTATGACAGTGCTAAGACACTAACTGATGTAGGAATAGATTTTACTTGGGATACTGGCTGTAGCTCATGGCAGTGACCACACATGGGATCCCAGTCTTCCTGAATTGTAGTTTAGTCACTGAAAGACAAATTCAGTGCAGCTTAGCACTGGACAGCTGGTGCAACCCTTCTTTGGCAGGATGTTGTTACAGATCTCCTCTAATGTTCTGGTTGGAAGACGGCTGCCAACGAACTCAGCATCAGAGCACAGACACTTTTAAGTCCTCATCTCTTATGTGATATAACACTCTGTGATAAGGGATTTGGCTCTCCATGCTTCAGAGAAATAAACTCATTCTGTAACTGGTGTATTTGCAACTCAAATACATTCTAGTGAATTGACCACTGAAATTGTGCTTTGTTCTTACAGTAAGAACACTAAACTATTGATTTGGATGGGGTTTGGTTTGATTTTTCTTTTTTGTTTAATGACCCATTTTCTAAGCAAGGTGAAGTAAAAAGCTGCTTTCTGTTTTCCAAACTGTTTCATGTAGGTGCAGTAGACAGTCTTCTAAAACATAGCTGCTGATGTTTGGTTTTCTTTTTTTTCTCTTGGTTGATTGGGTTTTTTTAATAGTTATGAAGGATTCTTAGATCTTTGCTATTTTTCTTTTTGTCACTTACAGTACACTACATTTGTCAGTTAAAGGCCACTTGCTCACTGAGGCT
The DNA here is from genome assembly GCF_037038585.1 of Patagioenas fasciata. Classification (NCBI taxonomy): domain Eukaryota; kingdom Metazoa; phylum Chordata; class Aves; order Columbiformes; family Columbidae; genus Patagioenas; species Patagioenas fasciata. Next base: position 12,156,427 of record NC_092532.1, read on the forward strand.
TAGAGTGACTATGCTGTGTATCTTCAGAAATGCCTATTTAAAAAAAAAAGGCGGGGGGTGGAGGGGAATAACCTTCAAAAGGTTTTGGAAGAGAAGAGTAATGTACAGAAATTACCCACTTAGTCTCTCATCCATGGTATCCTATTGATTTTTGTTTGAATGCAGAAGGGGTTAATTTAGTTATGCCAAGTGTTTCTGTTCTGCTTACACATCACACATGGTTTTACTGTAAGCAGTGTAGAGGACCATCTAGTAGCATTAGCCCAAATTCACTTTTGAAATATGCATCATACGTCTTCTAACAAGAGATGCTCAAACAGCTTTGGGAGGCCCACATCGCCTGAACTCGGCTCTTGCATTTGCATGATGCTTCTGGCTTATTTGCAGGGACATTTTTATCATGCTAATAACGTGCCTTTTTGTGGCTGGCAGGGATGAACCCCACTGAAAGATCAAGAGTGGTTATGGTGGGTTTTCAGGAAAGGTGGTTGATCTGGGATGAGCACAGGCAGGGAAGATGTCGTGGCAAAAGTCTGTGTGTTTAGGAATAGGCTGTTGTATGGTGGGTGGAATAGGACACTGAGCAGAGTTGAGTGCAGGTCACAAGTCGCAGAGATGAAACCTCAAGCATCATCTTCCCACTGTGGATTTGTGCTGGAGTTTGTGAGTAGAGCTGTTCCTTTCTAGGGAGAGCAGGAATGTGAAGTAAACAGTGTGAAGGTGGCAGGGTGTCACCTGGCCAGGCCAAAGGGAGAGGCTGGAGGTGCTGCTGGGCTGAAGGACCATGGTGTCTCCTCAAAGCTGTGCTCTGCCTGCACAGCCACACAGTAAGTGGCCCGTCCCCAGTGGTGGGGACCTGCTGTCCAGGGCAAGGTGACATTTCTGGCCTGAGCAGCTTGGTTGCTTGGGTTCTCTCTGCTTCTTGAGGTTCCAGAAGGAGCAACTGATTTCCATTGAGCTTCTCTGAACCATCTGCATTTCTGTGTACTGTCAGACATCCTGTATCACTAAACTGAGAAGCCCCACCTTTCTTGATCGTTATCAGCACAGATGATGATCTGCACCTCTGTACTCAGTGCCCTTCTTTGTACATGTCGAATTCTACTAAATCCCTCTGGTGAAAAACAAGGCAGGGAACCAACCTGCACATCAAAAAGGAAATGATTAAGGATTGATGACAGAATGTCACACTATGGGCACAGATATGAATTGTGAGGTTATGGCTGTAAAGGCAAAAATACCTGAAGGAATGAGGTCTGGTTACTGAATAATGGGAGAGTAACAAGGACTTTCATGTAGCTGGAGCAACTGGTACCCTTGGGGGCAACTGCTGTAGCATCTTCTGGTGGAGACAGAAAGTGGATAAAAACTCTAATGTGATCTGGTTCACAAAAAAAAAAAAAGAGGTACATGTTACACAGGAATGCAGTGAAAAACTGGGTGTCATTGAAGGTATGGAGAGGAGGAATATCAGTATGAAACTCCTGGCAGGGAGAAAACAAAACCCCATTGTCCTATTGGATGTGTTAAACAGGTGCTAAAATATATACCAGATGATCAGAGATGAGTATACTATAGTATTGCATATGCTTTCAGATGCTGGTTATAGACTAGGGAATTTATGAAAAGGCTACTGTATTTTCAACAAAAAGAAGCTGTAATAAAAAAGGCCAGAGAACTGAGTGGATAAGCTTTTAAGGAAATTAGGTGCAAATTTATCTTCATATCCATGTAATGAGTTTGGAATGATGGGAGAATAAAATAAAGTAACTGAAATCTGGAGCAGGGGCAGGATTTGGCAGCATCAAGACCCATTCAGCTTTTTTACACGGTTATGCTCTGCACAGTACCTGTGTCACTAGGCAACATTATCAGGGGGCTTTGGGCAAATTAATTCTCATCACCCTCTTAATTCTCATCTCAAAGACATTGCAGAAAGCCTTCAGGCTGTTTGTGGGAACGTTTTTACTTTATTAGGAACTTGAACCAGGGATGGCAGGGTTCTTTAAAGTAGTGAATCCTGATATGAGGGATGAGGATGCTCCACAGGCATTGCTAACAGGCAAGTCTGAAGTGGAATCGACAGTTTATAAAAACCACCTGTCTATCTAACTATAACAAACTGAAGGATGCTGGGTGAATGAAAATCCGGCACATCACCGTAGAAATCAGAGTTGTGAAGGCAGAGGAGGATGAACTGAACAAAATAATTTTGCAGGTGATGGAGCGTTCATGTGTGGTCTTAGAAGGATATTTTTGAACACTGAGTAATATAAACATAGTTCTGTGTTATCTCTTTGAATCTGGAAAACATATACCTGGAATTCAATTATTTGTCATGTGTATGTTTACATTGAAGTAGGCCACAGATTTGTAGGTGCTTAATGTAATAGAAGAAAGTCAAAATGTAGCAAGTGCCAAATTTTATAACGGAATTACATCAACAAAGGGTATAGTCACTGCTAGAAAATACACGAAGCATGTGGCAGTGATAGATGAAGACAGGTAAGTATCCAAAGTAATTTGAAAAAATACTGATGTGAGGATTGCAATATCTAGTATGTTTTTCTTAACGAAAACTCGTAAATGTGAAAAAAAAATGATGTCTTTGGGGCGAATTTGTATCTAACATAAATTGCTATACCTCCAGTAATTCAGAAGAACTATGACATCCTATATCAGCTAAAGAATTTGTCTAAACTAGTCCTGAAAGTAGCATCTAAAAATAAAAAAAAGACAAGACATCCTGGTATTCAAACTCAACAAAATCAAAGAACTCTTATAATCAAATATTTAAAATTTAAACTTGGTGCCAAAATATAGCTCATTAAAACAGTGATTAAAAAACTGTTTGATGGACACTGTTGTAGGATTTGAAATTGATCTGATTTCCTAATTTTGCACAATTTTTTTGTTATTTTTGATTATTTTAAGCTGACACTTTAATAAAAGTGCATTTAAAATGTAACAAAAAGCCCCTTAATTCCCCTTTTTTTATAGAAAAATGAAGTTATAATCAGTGCTCTCAGTGACCGAAATAAAATACACATGTAGTCATGAATAAGCCCCAGTGTTACTGTACTATATTCTGCAATGTTGAAAATCTGGAAAAAGTTTCTGACAGAATTGCAAAACTATCAAAGATATTGCTATTTTCACAAAATATTCGGTATTCAAAGAAAAGCCATTTATCGTAGAAAACACATTGTATAACAAAGTTACAATCTCTAATTAATACAGGAGATTTTCACTGTGCATTGAATCTCAAATTTGGAATTATCAGAGAGAAAGGTAATTAAGGATAAAGCTGCTGGAGATAAGTAACTCTTCAGCCATCTTCTGAGTGACATATGAAAGCATCTAAACACTACTGTGAGCAATTAATCTTCTATAACTCACACAATATGCAGATTAAGAACAGATCTAACACTGAGCTACTCAACTCATGCTGAAGTTTTGAATCTGTACAAATTGTCAGGATCACATAGCAAGTTTTGCCTTTGTGGGTCTTTCATAAAAGGTTAGTTCTGGAGACAAGAAAAATAATATATGCTGTTAAATTGTTTATTAGCAAAGAACTTCACACAGTGGAAGAAATGATTGTTTACTGAAACAAGACCTTCAAAGGACTCGTTAATTATAAAACAGCTTGATATTTTAAAGAAAATGACACAGACAACAGAAAGAACAATTTACTGTGGGTAGCAGGTTGAGTATAGCTTGGGGCCTATTAATCAGTCATGCATAACAAGTATCCTCTAAAGAAATCAGGATAAACATACAGAAAACACAGCTTCTGGAAGAGGATTCAAAGAAACATTGCAGGTTTTTAAATGTATTTAACAGTTGCATCGTATCATATTGAGAGGAGCAAAAGCAGTATTGATCTTGCAAAAAACAGATGAATAAAATGAAGACATCAGTTCTCCAGCTTTGGAACCCTCTGATAGCAAAATAATTGTGAGTTCTGAAGAAACTGGAGCATATGAGCTCCGTATCATCACCAACTGCAGGCATTGGTACTGAGAGACTGAGCAAGGCTTTGGAGCAGGGGGCGTTTCTTGGCCATCTCCAGTTTCAAACCAGAAAGATTGGCACAGAGAATTTTGTCTGGAAGCTTTCAAGAAAGTAAACACAGGACACAGCTGTTATCTTTTTTAAAAATATACATCTGTAAATATGCATAAATGCTTAATAATGGAAAGAGGATGCTTTTCCACCAAAATTGTACACAGTGATGTAATAAAAATAAATCTGGTGGGGGACAGTTTTCCATGTGTGAGCTATTGGTGTGGATTATCCAAACTGCTGTTAGTGCAGGGCCCAACAAGGTTATTCAGTGGGCTGTGATAGATAAACTCTGGGCTCAGCCCTGCTTGAGGTAACCCTTTGCTGCTTTAGGAAGACACCAGAGAAACTTTACCCCAGAATGCTATTCTGAAAAATGAGTCTTTCAAAAAGCATCATCTGCCTGATAATCTCACCCAAACATAAGAGATTGCACTACTCTTTGATAAAAAAGCAGTAAAACTTAGTGATTTTTTTTTTTTCTTTACCCCCACGAAAGAGACAAACAGACCAGTGAGGGGGTTTGATGGCAAACATATTGTTGGATAGATGAGATTAGGTGATGTAACTGTCATGAGGCCTCTCAAGATATTCAAGGAACTCAAGAGCTACATATATTTCAGATGTTTTTCAATCTAGTTTTACGGCATTGATGTTTGTTAGTTCCATGTCTTGAATTGTGCTTAGCTATGATTATTTTGGTACTTGGTCTGTAATTGGGTATAGTTTGGCTGTGATAAAGCTCAGTTTTTCCTGCCTTTCTATCTTCCCCACCGGCTGAGTGTCAGGGCAGCCAATATTTACAGCAGCAGAATTGGGGTCTGGTTCACTTGTGATTCCCAGTTAGGCAGAAAATATTCTGATTAGTATCATTAAGTGTATAGTACTTGGTTGCCAACATTAACATGAGAGCTTAAATGATACATAGAAGTCTGTCCACAAAGTATATATACAATGCAAAAGAGATTTCCTGT